>NC_079876.1:31373327-32030827 GCF_029227915.1 Hydractinia symbiolongicarpus
ACCTGATTTTTTCTGTACTCCCCATGGCGTACCCAGATATTTGTACGCCCAGAACTGTAGGGGGGTACAGAACAATTCAGGCATCCATACCTAATTTTTTCTGTACCCCCTATGGCGTTGCCAGATATTTGCACGCCCAGAACTGTAGGGGGTACAGAATAATTCAGGCATTCATACCTGATTTTTTCTGTACCCCCTATGGCGTTGCCAGATATTGTACGCCCAGAACTGTAGGGGGGTACAGAATAATTCAGGCATCCATACCTGATTTTTTCTGTACCTCCTATGGCGTTGCCAGATATTTGCACGCCCAGAACTGTAGGGGTTACAGAATAATCCAGGCATACATACCTGATTTTTTCTGTACCCCCAATCGCGTTGCCAGATATTGTACGCCTAGAACTGTAGGGAGGGTACAGAATAATTCAAGCAATAATACCTGATTTTTTGTGTACCCCCTATCGCGTTGCCAGATATTTGCACGCCCAGAACTGTAGGGGGTACAGAATAATTCAGGCATTCATACCTGATTTTTTCTGTACCCCCTATGGCGTTGCCGGATAGTGTACGCCTAGAACTGTAGGGGTGTACAGAATAATTCAGGCATCCATACGTGATTTTTTCTGCACCCCCTATGGCGTTGCCAGATATTTGCACGCCCAGAACTGTAGGGGGTACAGAATAATTCAGGCATACATACCTGATTTTTTCTGTACTCCCTATGGCGTTGCCAGATATTGTACGCCTAGAACTGTAGGGGGGTACAGAATAATTCAGGCATTAATACCTGATTTTTTCTGTACCCTCTATGGCGTTGCCAGATATTTGCACGCCCAGAACTGTACGGGGGTACAGAATAATTCAGGCATTCATACCTGATTTTTTCTGTACCCCATGTGGCGTTGCCAGATTTTGTACGCCTAGAACTGTAGGGGGGTACAGAATAATTCCGGCATCCATACCTGATTTTTTCTGTACCCCCTATGGCGTACCCAGATATTTGTACGCCCAGAACTAAAGGGGGGTACAGAATAATTCAGGCATCCATACCTGATTTTTTCTGTACCCCCTTCGCCGTTGCCAGATACTTCTACGCCAAGAACTGCAAGGGTGTACAGAATAATTCAGGCATCCATACCTGATTTTTTCTGTAGCCCCCATGGCGTACCCGGATATTTGTACGCCCAGAATTGTGGGGGGGTACAGAATAATTCAGGCATTCATACCTGATTTTTTCTGTACCCCCTATGGCGTTCCCAGATATTGTACGCCTAGAACTGTAGGGGGGTACAGAATAATTCAGGCATTAATACCTGATTTTTTCTGTACCCCCTATGACGTTGCCAGACATTTATACGCCCAAAACTGTAGGGGGGTACAGAATAATTCAGGCATCCATACCTGATTTTTTCTGTACCCTCTATGGCGTTGCCAGATATTTGCACGTCCAGAACTGTAGGGGGGGTACAGAATAATTCAGGCATTCATACCTGATTTTTTCTGTACCCCCTGTGGCGTTGCCAGATATTGTCGCCTAGAACTGTAGGGGGGTACAGAATAATTCAGGCATCCATACCTGATTTTTTCTGTACCCCCCATGGCGTACCCAGATATTTGTACGCCCAGAACTGTAGGGGGGTACAGAATAATTCAGGCATACATACCTGATTTTTTCTGTACCCCCTATGGCGTAGCCAGATATTTGCACGCCCAGAACTGTAGGGGGTACAGAATACTTCAGGCATTCATACCTGATTTTTTCTGTACCCCCAATCGCGTTGCCAGATATTGTACGCCTAGAACTGTAGGGAGGGTACAGAATAATTCAAGCATTAATACCTGATTTTTTCTGTACCCCCTATCGCATTGCCAGATATTTGCACGCCCAGAACTGTAGGGGGTACAGAATAATTCAGGCATTAATACCTGACTTTTTCTGTACCCCCTATGCCGTTACCAGATATTTGTACGCCCAGAATTGTAGGGGGGTACAGAATAATTCAGGCATTCATACCTGATTTTTTCTGTATCCCTTATGGCGTTACCAGATGTTTGTACGCCCAGCACTGTAGGAGGTACAGAATAGTTCAAGCACTCATACGTGATTTTTTTGTACCCCCTATGGCGTTGCCAGATGTTTGTACGACCAGCACTGTAGGGGTTACAGAATAATTCAGGCATTCATACGTGATTTCTTCCGTACCCACTTTGCCGTTGCCAGATACTTCTACGCCCAGAACTGTAAGAGGGTACAGAATAATTCAGGCATCCATACCTGATTTTTTCTGTACTCCCCATGGCGTACCCAGATATTTGTACGCCCAGAACTGTAGGGGGGTACAGAATAATTCAGGCATCCATACCTGATTTTTTCTGTACCCCCTATGACGTTGCCAGATATTTGCACGCCCAGAACTGTAGGGGGTACAGAATAATTCTGACATTCATACCTGATTTTTTCTGTACCCCCTATGGCGTTGCCAGATATTGTACGCCTAGAACTGTAGGGGGGTACAGAATAATTCAGGCATCCATACCTGATTTTTTCTGTACCCCCCATGGCGTACCCAGATATTTGTACGCCCAGAACTGTAGGGGGGTACAGAATAATTCAGGCATCCATACGTGATTTTTTCTGTACCCCCTATGGCGTTGCCAGATATTTGCACGCCCAGAACTGTAGGGGTACAGAATAATTCAGGCATACATACCTGATTTTTTCTGTACCCCCTATGGCGTTGCCAGATGTTGTACGCCTAGAACTGTAGGGGGGTACAGAATAATTCAGGCATTAATACCTGATTTTTTCTGTACCCTCTATGGCGTTGCCAGATATTTGCACGCCTAGAACTCTGGGGGGGTACAGAATAATTCAGGCATCCATACCTGATTTTTTCTGTACCCTCTATGGCGTTGCCAGATATTTGCACACCCAGAACTGTAGGCGGGTACAGAATAATTCCGGCATTCATACCTGATGTTTCCTGTTCCCCGTATGGCGTTGCCAGATGTTTGTACGACCAGCGCTGTACGGGGTGCAGAATAATTCAGGCATTCATACGTGATTTATTCTGTACCCACTATGGCGTTGCCAGATATTTATACGCCCAGAACTGTAGGGCTACAGAATAATTCAGGCATCCATACCTGATTTTTTTGCTGCCACCTATGGCGTTCCGAGATATTTATACGCCCAGAACTATAGGGCTACAGAGTAATTCAGGCATCCATACCTGATTTTTTCTGTACCCCCCATGGCGTACCCAGATATTTGTAAGCCCAGAACTGTAGGGGGATACAGAATAATTCAGGCATCCATACGTGATTTTTTCTGTACCCCCTATGGCATTGCCAGATATTTGCACGCCCAGAACTGTAGAGGGTACAGAATAATTCAGGCATACATACCTGATTTTTTCTGTACTTCCTATGGCGTTGCCAGATATTGTACGCCTAGAACTGTAGGGGGGTACAGAATAATTCAGGCATTAATACCTGATTTTTTCTGTACCCTCTATGGCGTTGCCAGATATTTGCACGCTTATAACTGTAGGGGGGTACAGAATAATTCTGGCATTCATACCTGATTTTTTCTGTACCCCCTGTGGCGTTGCCAGATAATGTACGCCTAGAACTGTAGGGGGGTACAGAATAATTCCGGCATCCATACCTGATTTTTTCTGTACCCCCTATGGCGTACCCAGATATTTGTACGCCCAGAACTGAAGGGGGGTACAGAATAATTCAGGCATCCATACCTGATTTTTTCTGTACCCCCTTCGCCGTTGCCAGATACTTCTACGCCTAGAACTGTAGGGGGGTACAGAATAATTCAGGCATTAATAACTGATTTTTTCTGTACCCCCTATGACGTTGCCAGACATTTATACGCCCAAAACTGTAGGGGGTACAAAATAATTCAGGCATCCATACCTGATTTTTTCTGTACCCTCTATGGCGTTGCCAGATATTTCCACGCCCAGAACTGTAGGGGGGTACAGAATAATTCAGGCATTCATACCTGATTTTTTCTGTACCCCCTGTGGCGTTGCCAGATATTGTCGCCTAGAACTGTAGGGGGGTACAGAATAATTAAGGCATCCATACCTGATTTTTTCTGTACTTCCTATGGCGTTGCCAGATATTGTACGCCTAGAACTGTAGGGGGGTACAGAATAATTCAGGCATTAATACCTGATTTTTTCTGTACCCTCTATGGCGTACCCAGATATTTGTACGCCCAGAACTGAAGGGGGGTACAGAATAATTCAGGCATCCATACCTGATTTTTTCTGTACCCCCTTCGCCGTTGCCAGATACTTCTACGCCAAGAACTGTAAGGGTGTACAGAATAATTCAGGCATCCATACCTGATTTTTTCTGTAGCCCCCATGGCGTACCCGGATATTTGTACGCCCAGAACTGTGGGGGGGGTACAGAATATTTCAGGCATCCATACCTGATTTTTTCTGTACCCCCTATGGCGTTGCCAGATATTTGCACGCCCAGAACTGTAGGGGGTACAGAATAATTCAGGCATTCATACCTGATTTTTTCTGTACCCCCTATGGCGTTCCCAGATATTGTACGCCTAGAACTGTAGGGGGGTACAGAATAATTCAGGCATTAATAACTGATTTTTTCTGTACCCCCTATGACGTTGCCAGACATTTATACGCCCAAAACTGTAGGGGGTACAAAATAATTCAGGCATCCATACCTGATTTTTTCTGTACCCTCTATGGCGTTGCCAGATATTTCCACGCCCAGAACTGTAGGGGGGTACAGAATAATTCAGGCATTCATACCTGATTTTTTCTGTACCCCCTGTGGCGTTGCCAGATATTGTCGCCTAGAACTGTAGGGGGGTACAGAATAATTAAGGCATCCATACCTGATTTTTTCTGTACCCCCCATGGCGTACCCAGATATTTGTACGCCCAGAACTGTAGGGGGGTACAGAATAATTCAGGCATCCATACCTGATTTTTTCTGTACCTCCTATGGCGTTGCCAGATATTTGCACGCCCAGAACTGTAGGGGGTACAGAAAAATTCAGGCATACATACCTGATTTTTTCTGTACCCCCAATCGCGTTGCCAGATATTGTACGCCTAGAACTGTAGGGAGGGTACAGAATAATTCAAGCATTAATACCTGATTTTTTGTGTACCCCCTATCGCGTTGCCAGATATTTGCACGCCCAGAACTGTAGGGGGTACAGAATAATTTAGGCATTCATACCTGATTTTTTCTGTACCCCCTATGGCGTTGCCGGATAGTGTACGCCTAGAACTGTAGGGGTGTACACAATAATTCAGGCATCCGTACGTGATTTTTTCTGTACCCCCTATGGCGTTGCCAGATATTTGCACGCCCAGAACTGTAGGGGATACAGAATAATTCAGGCATACATACCTGATTTTTTCTGTACTCCCTATGGCGTTGCCAGATATTGTACGCCTAGAACTGTAGGGGGGTACAGAATAATTCAGGCATTAATACCTGATTTTTTCTGTACCCTCTATGGCGTTGCCAGATATTTGCACGCCCAGAACTGTAGGGGGGTACAGAATAATTCAGGCATTCATACCTGATTTTTTCTGTACCCCCTGTGGCGTTGGCAGATATTGTACGCCTAGAACTGTAGGGGGGTACAGAATAATTCCGGCATCCATACCTGATTTTTTCTGTACCCCCTATGGCGTTACCAGATATTTGTACGCCCAGAATTGTAGGGGGGTACAAAATAATTCAGGCATTCATACCTGATTTTTTCTGTACCCCCTATGGCGTTGCCAGATATTGTACGCCCAGAATTGTAGGGGGGTACAGAATAATTCCGGCATCCATACCTGATTTTTTCTGTACCCCCTATGGCGTTACCAGATATTTGTACGCCCAGAATTGTAGGGGGGTACAGAATAATTCAGGCATTCATACCTGATTTTTTCTGTACCCCCTATGGCGTTGCCAGATGTTTGTACGACCAGCACTGTAGGGGTTACAGAATAATTCAGGCATTCATACTTGATTTCTTCTGTACCCCCTTTGCCGTTGCCAGAAACTTCTATGCCCAGAACTGTAAGAGGGTACAGAATAATTCAGGCATCCATACCTGATTTTTTCTGTACTCCCCATGGCGTACCCAGATATTTGTACGCCCAGAACTGTAGGGGGGTACAGAACAATTCAGGCATCCATACCTGATTTTTTCTGTACCCCCTATGGCGTTGCCAGATATTTGCACGCCCAGAACTGTAGGGGGTACAGAATAATTCAGGCATTCATACCTGATTTTTTCTGTACCCCCTATGGCGTTGCCAGATATTGTACGCCCAGAACTGTAGGGGGGTACAGAATAATTCAGGCATCCATACCTGATTTTTTCTGTACCTCCTATGGCGTTGCCAGATATTTGCACGCCCAGAACTGTAGGGGTTACAGAATAATTCAGGCATACATACCTGATTTTTTCTGTACCCCCAATCGCGTTGCCAGATATTGTACGCCTAGAACTGTAGGGAGGGTACAGAATAATTCAAGCATTAATACCTGATTTTTTGTGTACCCCCTATCGCGTTGCCAGATATTTGCACGCCCAGAACTGTAGGGGGTACAGAATAATTCAGGCATTCATACCTGATTTTTTCTGTACCCCCTATGGCGTTGCCGGATAGTGTACGCCTAGAACTGTAGGGGTGTACAGAATAATTCAGGCATCCATACGTGATTTTTTCTGTACCCCCTATGGCGTTGCCAGATATTTGCACGCCCAGAACTGTAGGGGGTACAGAATAATTCAGGCATACATACCTGATTTTTTCTGTACTCCCTATGGCGTTGCCAGATATTGTACGCCTAGAACTGTAGGGGGGTACAGAATAATTCAGGCATTAATACCTGATTTTTTCTGTACCCTCTATGGCGTTGCCAGATATTTGCACGCCCAGAACTGTACGGGGGTACAGAATAATTCAGGCATTCATACCTGATTTTTTCTGTACCCCATGTGGCGTTGCCAGATTTTGTACGCCTAGAACTGTAAGGGGGTACAGAATAATTCCGGCATCCATACCTGATTTTTTCTGTACCCCCTATGGCGTACCCAGATATTTGTACGCCCAGAACTAAAGGGGGGTACAGAATAATTCAGGCATCCATACCTGATTTTTTCTGTACCCCCTTCGCCGTTGCCAGATACTTCTACGCCAAGAACTGCAAGGGTGTACAGAATAATTCAGGCATCCATACCTGATTTTTTCTGTAGCCCCCATGGCGTACCGGGATATTTGTACGCCCAGAATTGTGGGGGGGTACAGAATAATTCAGGCATTCATACCTGATTTTTTCTGTACCCCCTATGGCGTTCCCAGATATTGTACGCCTAGAACTGTAGGGGGGTACAGAATAATTCAGGCATTAATACCTGATTTTTTCTGTACCCCCTATGACGTTGCCAGACATTTATACGCCCAAAACTGTAGGGGGGTACAGAATAATTCAGGCATCCATACCTGATTTTTTCTGTACCCTCTATGGCGTTGCCAGATATTTGCACGTCCAGAACTGTAGGGGGGGTACAGAATAATTCAGGCATTCATACCTGATTTTTTCTGTACCCCCTGTGGCGTTGCCAGATATTGTCGCCTAGAACTGTAGGGGGGTACAGAATAATTCAGGCATCCATACCTGATTTTTTCTGTACCCCCCATGGCGTACCCAGATATTTGTACGCCCAGAACTGTAGGGGGTACAGAATAATTCAGGCATCCATACCTGATTTTTTCTGTACCTCCTATGGCGTTGCCAGATATTTGCACGCCCAGAACTGTAGGGGGTACAGAATAATTCAGGCATACATACCTGATTTTTTCTGTACCCCCTATGGCGTAGCCAGATATTTGCACGCCCAGAACTGTAGGGGGTACAGAATAATTCAGGCATTCATACCTGATTTTTTCTGTACCCCCAATCGCGTTGCCAGATATTGTACGCCTAGAACTGTAGGGAGGGTACAGAATAATTCAAGCATTAATACCTGATTTTTTCTGTACCCCCTATCGCATTGCCAGATATTTGCACGCCCAGAACTGTAGGGGGTACAGAATAATTCAGGCATTAATACCTGACTTTTTCTGTACCCCCTATGGCGTTACCAGATATTTGTACGCCCAGAATTGTAGGGGGGTACAGAATAATTCAGGCATTCATACCTGATTTTTTCTGTATCCCTTATGGCGTTACCAGATGTTTGTACGCCCAGCACTGTAGGAGGTACAGAATAGTTCAAGCACTCATACGTGATTTTTTTGTACCCCCTATGGCGTTGCCAGATGTTTGTACGACCAGCACTGTAGGGGTTACAGAATAATTCAGGCATTCATACGTGATTTCTTCCGTACCCCCTTTGCCGTTGCCAGATACTTCTACGCCCAGAACTGTAAGAGGGTACAGAATAATTCAGGCATCCATACCTGATTTTTTCTGTACTCCCCATGGCGTACCCAGATATTTGTACGCCCAGAACTGTAGGGGGGTACAGAATAATTCAGGCATCCATACCTGATTTTTTCTGTACCCCCTATGACGTTGCCAGATATTTGCACGCCCAGAACTGTAGGGGGTACAGAATAATTCAGGCATTCATACCTGATTTTTTCTGTACCCCCTATGGCGTTGCCAGATATTGTACGCCTAGAACTGTAGGGGGGTACAGAATAATTCAGGCATCCATACCTGATTTTTTCTGTACCCCCCATGGCGTACCCAGATATTTGTACGCCCAGAACTGTAGGGGGGTACAGAATAATTCAGGCATCCATACGTGATTTTTTCTGTACCCCCTATGGCGTTGCCAGATATTTGCACGCCCAGAACTGTAGGGGGTACAGAATAATTCAGGCATACATACCTGATTTTTTCTGTACCCCCTATGGCGTTGCCAGATGTTGTACGCCTAGAACTGTAGGGGGGTACAGAATAATTCAGGCATTAATACCTGATTTTTTCTGTACCCTCTATGGCGTTGCCAGATATTTGCACGCCTAGAACTCTAGGGGGGTACAGAATAATTCAGGCATCCATACCTGATTTTTTCTGTACCCTCTATGGCGTTGCCAGATATTTGCACACCCAGAACTGTAGGCGGGTACAGAATAATTCCGGCATTCATACCTGATGTTTCCTGTTCCCCGTATGGCGTTGCCAGATGTTTGTACGCCCAGAATTGTAGGGGGGTACAGAATAATTCAGGCATTCATACCTGATTTTTTCTGTATCCCTTATGGCGTTACCAGATGTTTGTACGCCCAGCACTGTAGGAGGTACAGAATAGTTCAAGCACTCATACGTGATTTTTTTGTACCCCCTATGGCGTTGCCAGATGTTTGTACGACCAGCACTGTAGGGGGTACAGAATAATTCAGGCATCCATACCTGATTTTTTCTGTACCCCCTATGACGTTGCCAGATATTTGCACGCCCAGAACTGTAGGGGGTACAGAATAATTCAGGCATTCATACCTGATTTTTTCTGTACCCCCTATGGCGTTGCCAGATATTGTACGCCTAGAACTGTAGGGGGGTACAGAATAATTCAGGCATCCATACCTGATTTTTTCTGTACCCCCCATGGCGTACCCAGATATTTGTACGCCCAGAACTGTAGGGGGGTACAGAATAATTCAGGCATCCATACGTGATTTTTTCTGTACCCCCTATGGCGTTGCCAGATATTTGCACGCCCAGAACTGTAGGGGGTACAGAATAATTCAGGCATACATACCTGATTTTTTCTGTACCCCCTATGGCGTTGCCAGATGTTGTACGCCTAGAACTGTAGGGGGGTACAGAATAATTCAGGCATTAATACCTGATTTTTTCTGTACCCTCTATGGCGTTGCCAGATATTTGCACGCCTAGAACTCTAGGGGGGTACAGAATAATTCAGGCATCCATACCTGATTTTTTCTGTACCCTCTATGGCGTTGCCAGATATTTGCACACCCAGAACTGTAGGCGGGTACAGAATAATTCCGGCATTCATACCTGATGTTTCCTGTTCCCCGTATGGCGTTGCCAGATGTTTGTACGACCAGCGCTGTACGGGGTGCAGAATAATTCAGGCATTCATACGTGATTTATTCTGTACCCACTATGGCGTTGCCAGATATTTATACGCCCAGAACTGTAGGGCTACAGAATAATTCAGGCATCCATACCTGATTTTTTTGCTGCCACCTATGGCGTTCCCAGATATTTATACGCCCAGAACTATAGGGCTACAGAGTAATTCAGGCATCCATACCTGATTTTTTCTGTACCCCCTATGGCGTTGCTAGACATTTGCACGCCCAGAACTGTAGGGTGGTACAGAATAATTCAGGCATTCATACCTGATTTTTTCTCTACCCCTGTGGTGTTTCCAGATATTGTACGCCTTGAACTGTAGGAGGGTACAGAGTAATTCAGGCATCCATACCTGATTTTTTCTGTACCCCCTATGGCGTTGCCAGATATTGTACGCCTAGAACTGTAGGGGGGTACAGATTAATTCAGGCATCCATACCTGATTTTTGCTGTACCTCTATGGCGTTCCCAGATATTTATACGCCCAGAACTGTGGGTGCTACAGAATAATTCAGGCATCCATACCTGATTTTTTCTGTACCCCCTATGGCGTTCCCAGATACTTATACGCCCAGAATTGTAGGGGTGGACAGAATAATTCAGGCATCCATACCTGATTTTTTCTGTACCCCCTGTGGCGTTCCCAGATATTTATACGCCCAGAACAGAAGGGGGTACAGAAAAAATCAGGCATCTATACTTGATTCTTTCTGTACCCCGCATGGCGTTGCCTGATGTTTGTACGCCCAGCTCTGTAGGGCGTACAGAATAATTCAGGCATTCATACCTGATTTTTTTTGTACCCCCTATGGCGTTGCCAGATAGTGTACGCCTAGAATTGTAGGGGGTACAGAATAACTCAGGCATCCATACCTGATTTTTTCTGTACCCCGTATGGCGTAGCCAGATATTTGCACGCCAAGAACTGTAGGGTGGTACAGAATAATTCGGGCATTCATATCTGATTTTTTCGGTACCACCTATAGCGTTGCCAGATATTGTACGCCTAGAACTACAAGGGGGTACATAATAATTCAGGCATCCATGCCTGATTTTTTCTGCACCCCCTATGGCGTAGCCAGATATTTATACGCCTAGAGCTTTGGGTGGTACAGAATAATTCAGGCATCCATACCTAATTATTTCTGTACCCCCTATGGCGTTCCCAGATACTTATACGCCCAGAACTGTAGGGGGGGGACAGAATAATTCAGGCATCCATACCTGATTTTTTCTGTACCACTTATGGCGTTTCCAGATATTTATACGCCAAGAACTGTAGGAGGTACAGAATAATTCAGGCATCCATACCTGATTTTTTCTATACCCCCTATGGCGTTGCCAAATATTTGCACGCCCAGAACTGTAGGGGGGGGGGGGTACAGAATAATTCATGCATCCATACCTGATTTTTTCTGTACCACTTATGGCGATACCAGATATTGTACGCCCAGAACTATAGGGAAGTACAGAAAAATTCAGGCATCCATACTTGATTTTTTCTGTATCCCCTATGGCGTTGCCAGATATTTGCACGCCTAGAACTGTAGGGGGCACAGAATAATTCAGGCATTCATACCCGATTTTTTCTGTACCCCCTAATGCGTTGCCAGATATTGTACGCCTAGAACTCTAGGGGGGTACAGAATAATTCAGGCATCCATACCTGACTTTTTCGCTGCCACCTATGGCGTTCCCAGATATTTATACGCCCAGAACTGTGGGTGGTACAGAATAATTCCGGCATTCATACCTGATGTTTCCTGTTCCCCGTATGGCGTTGCCAGATGTTTGTACGACCAGAACTGTAGGGCTACAGAATAATTCAAGCATCCATACCTGATTTTTTCTGTACCCCCTATGGCGTTGCTAGACATTTGCACGCCCAGAACTGTAAGGTGGTACAGAATAATTCAGGCATTCATACCTGATTTTTTCTCTACCCCTGTGGTGTTTCCAGATATTGTACGCTAAGAACTATAAGGGGGTACAGAATAATTCAGGCATCCATACCTGATTTTTTCTGTACCCCCTATGGCGTTGCCAGATATTGTACGCCTAGAACTGTAGGGGGGTACAGAATAATTCAGGCATCCATACCTGATTTTTGCTGTACCCCCTATGGCGTTCCCAGATATTTATACGCCCAGAACTGTGGGTGGTACAGAATAATTCCGGCATCCATACCTGATTTTTTCTGTACCCCCTATGGCGTTGCCAGATATTGTACGCCTAGAATTGTAGGGGGTACAGAATAACTCAGGCATCCATACCTGATTTTTTCTGTACCCCCTATGGCGTTGCCAGATATTTGCACGCCCAGAACTGTAGGGTGGTACAGAATAATTCGGGCATTCATATCTGATTTTTTCAGTACCACCTGTAGCGTTGCCAGATATTGTACGCCTAGAACTACAAGGGGGTACATAATAATTCAGGCATCCATGCCTGATTTTTTCTGCACCCCTCTATGGCGTAGCCAGATATTTATACGCCCAGAGCTTTGGGTGGTACAGAATAATTCAGGCATCCATACCTGATTATTTCTGTACCCCCTATGGCGTTCCCAGATACTTATACGCCCAGAACTGTAGGGGGGGGGGACAGAATAATTCAGGCATCCATACCTGATTTTTTCTGTATCACTTATGGCGTTTCCAGATATTTGCACGCCCAGAACTGTAGGGGGGTACAGAATAATTCAGGCATCCATACCTGATTTTTTCTGTACCCCCTATGGCGTTCCCAGATACTTATACGCCAAGAACTGTAGGGGGTACAGAATAATTCAGGCATCCATACCTGATTTTCTCTATACCCCCTATGGCGTTGCCAGATATTTGCACGCCCAGAACTGTAGGGGGGGTACAGAATAATTCATGCATCCATACCTGATTTTTTCTGTACCACTTATGGCGATACCAGATATTGTACGCCCAGAACTGTAGGGGGGTCCAGAATAATTCAGGCTTCCATACCTGATTCTTTCTGTACCCCCTATGGTGTTGCGAGATACTTGCACGCCTAGAACTGTAGGGGGGTACAGAATAATTCAGGCATTCATACCTGATTTTTCTGTACCCCCTATGGCGTTGCCAGATATTCTACGCCTTTAACTGTAGGGGGGTACAGAATAATTCAGGCATCCGTACCTGATTTTTTCTGTACCCCCTATGGCGTTCCCTGCAAACCAGACGCGCTTCGCAACTTCGATCGATTTTGATACGCTGGTGTTTTCTATTTTCTGAAAATAATACGCATGCACATTAACGACTTGCCTTCCAGAACATGCTAACGATGTTATAGCTCCCAATCCCCTCTTTTCACCAAATGTGAACGACTAAGGCGAAGTGCACAGTCTATGAGTAGGCTAGAGTGTGCTGTGATATTTGATAGTCGTTTTTTTCATGGTGATCAACATAATACTTCTGGTCGCATTTCCAACCTCGTTTCTAGAGCTTCTTCTTCTTCTTTTTGACCTACTGGGGACGGTTCAGGTTCCGTCCCGATGTTAAGACCTAACAAGGCCAGGGGGGACGATTATGGCCGCGTTTTTTTATCCATATCCAGCCGTCATTCTTAAAATTACTCTTGATTTGATCCATTTTATCGTACGTACGTTCATAAAATAATGTTCACCCTAAATGCAAAACAGTATTTATGTATCATGAATGCTTTATATGCATTACATAATGAATTTTATATTATATGGCGCACGATCTTGACGCAGCGAATTGCGTACGTATGACCATTAGATTTCTCCTGCAACGCAGATGTTAAAGACGCTGTCTTCTTCTTGTTCTTATTTATTCTTTTTGTGCGAAAAATATAAAAACACACATTTGATATGGCTATTCAAACGTTTGAAGTTAAGTGATTGTATCTTACAATAAAATATGAAGAAAAGGAACACCATTAGATCAACAGGAAAGTCTGACACATACACATATTCCGCTGTATTTTAAAGAACATTTTCGTCATAAAACAGTCATAAAATACAATCTCTATAAAAAAAACTTGATAATGCTAAAAATTCTTGTTTTTCCTTAAATCCACCCCGTTTTGTTTAAATATATCTAGGTTTTCTTTTGAGATGAAGACGTTCATCGGATTTAATATATTATGTGCTTCAAATCCTCTGCCCAAACACTTTTGATCTATGTGGTAGTGCACATTTGTTTTCTTTCGTTTCCCGTGTGGTGCCTTTTCTCCTCTTAATAATCTCAATTCTGTTGTCATGACACACACATCTGTGCCTGTGAAATCTCCGCCACACCCGGCACATTTCCTCATGTAATTGTTTTTCCTTTTTATAACGAAGCAGCCCTCATCAACTTCATTTACGTTCTTCTAAAGGTGTATTTATTGGGTCAAACAAGGTTATACACACATTAATTTTAACAAAAAAGCTTTGTTTCTTTGCATAAAATGTTGTATAAAATCTTGAAAAATATTTTTTTTAAATTATACGTTGTCCACTTTATACACATGGGTTCATTATAGATTTCATAGAGCTAGACACATACCTTGACTGTACCGGTGTCTTGGTTATTCTAAAAATAATTTGTATATATAATAATAATACAGTATCATTTTTCTTCAAAGCCCCTGAAAAATGCATGTCTTAGATGTTACCACATCAATACATTAATTTAACGTTAGTTAATAAAAAGTCGTTAGTCCATTGAAACTAAACTGGGATTCACTCGTAGTTCACGTCAGCAAATTTTTTAAATCTCTATATTTTCTTAACCTTTATTGGTCTTTCACGTTTTCTTAAGTGTTTTAAGCTTTAAGTAATCAAATCCCTTAATATCAAATTTTACTGTCAAAGTGGATCTTCTAACGATTAGAATATCTTAATCAGTAATATTCCAAATAAAAGGAAAAAAGCTGCCCTAACCCTTAACCTTGTACTTTATGAGAATGGTTTCCTTTGTTAGGAGAATTCAACGACGACCTTCATATTGACCACAACACAAATTAAAGAAGCATTTAAATTGACGTGCTCTGATTTCGTAACATTTTTTTTATTTGATTGTTACCTTGCTGTAAGTAACTGATATTCATCCATCAAAACTTGTTTTATTTGTAGTTCAAGTTCTCGTACAAGGAGATTATAATACGTTCATTGTAAGGTTCCCTTTAACTTTGATTTGACACGCAAGAACAAAGCAGGCAGATGCATATCTATTTTTAGATAAACCTTACAAAAAGACGTACATTAATATCTTCGTCTTTTATGACAAGTACCTCCACTTTTTCATTTTTTTGTACAGTCCACAACTTCTCATTAAATTCCGGAGGAGCGACTTGCAGCATATCACAATTAAATGGGAAATTACTGTACGATTTTCTTAACGACTTGTGTAAACACTGCTGATGATACCACCTGGCTGGTAAGCAAGTATCGCAGCAAACCTATTAAATCAAACGACACGTTCAAACATAATTTTCGTTAGCAAAGGTAAAAAGATATTTATCAGGTATTACTGCAGTTTATATTTTTATTGGTTATTAGTCGTTTTTGCCCGTCCTTTATATATCGCATTTGGTGTTTCCGTAACAGACAGACAAACGATTAATATAGAGATTAGGCCTTATTCCGTGAAATATTCATGGGAGCTCACCTGTCGCATATATTATATATATTATTTGTTATTTGTAGCATGAATATTTTGCGTGTTGTTCAACATGGCCTGGTTTTGACAATAAACAGACAAAATACGGCTACTATACAGAAAACTAGTCCGGCGAACCCGTGGAAACATCCACGGGTTTGCTTATGCTTTATTTACTGCCTTTTGTGTTTCCGTAAAAATACTTTTTTCGTATGCAGACAGACCAAATAAGAGTATTAATAATATAGAAATATATCTCATACCCACGCATCAGTTGGTTTTCCTTGTACTTTAGGACCCTCTGCCTTTCCACATACTCGACATACGCTATTGCACCATCGTTCTTGACCTAAATATATTAAAGTCGTCAATTGCACCATCAAAAACAATTTGTAAGGTTAAAAAGAAATTCATCGTACCTCCCTCTTCAAGCAATTTTTTAACAATTTCCTCTCTGTAGGTTGTAACGCTTGATGTTGTTAAAGTTATTGGCACCTCTTGTTTTTCCAAAATAAGGCACTCTGCAAACTAAAACAAGCTATTGTTGTTACAAGTCTATTTGGACAAAGGGCTATTTTTATAAAGTGGTTTTTGAGTGATGCTTACTTTCAAACAGTATACACCACATGAAATGCTATCTTTCTGTCGTGCATGTGGCACAATTTCCACGTTAAAGTTATCTTCTATTTGATATTTCGCCGCAAGATAAGAACTAAGAAAGTACAGAATATAAAATCGTAAAGCGGTTTTTTAACTTAAAAATATATTCTTTTTAATTCATCATTAAATTCTACTTACTTCCATTGCTGTTCAACATTTACAATTTCTTCAGGTAATTCACCGAGTGGGTTGAAGTAAATTATGGTTGAAGCAGATGGAATAACAACCTGAAAGTAAGTACCAGCTGTTAAAAGTATTTTGAAAGACAAGATACATGGTATTAATAAAACGCTAATAAACAAGTAAAGGTTTTGGTACCGAAAGCGTCCAGTGGTATCCTGAACAACGACAACCAATAATTTGATCGTATTTTGTTATATCACGCTGAAATAAAGTACTGCATTTAGAAACATGATACAAACTATTTACACCACCAGTAACATGTTTTTCAAGGCGGAGAAGGGCTGGCACGAAATGGGGTCTAACATGGTTGAGCGCTAATTTTACGTAAATAGCAGTATATTTTCAGTATTACTTTCTTTTTTTAATAAAATTCAAATGTCGAAATCATAACATGTGCGATCATGCTTTTTTAGTAAACTTATTTACTAAAAAAGTAGAGTAAAAGAAAATTGTTAACGCGATATTTTTTCCCATTCACAATTTGAATGATAATGATTTGACTTGTTAGTGATTTTATTCTTATTCTTTTTGATTACTTAAATTTAAAGTACGTAAAGATGCACTTACTTGGAACACCTTTTATTTTGTATAGTTATTTGTAGACATGCACGTGCTTTGAATAATAAAATTTTTTTATTCAGAAACTCTTATTTGGGAGATAGACTAAGATCGTAAGTTAAAGAGCTAAACTTTATGTGAGAGAGGTGTATAATGGATCTTAGCCCTAAATTTGCCTGAACGGTAAAAACCACTCACCTGTTTCATTTTTGACGCTGGTTCATCAAAAATCAGAGACATCTCGCCTGGAGTAATAATCTTTACACTCTGTGAAGAAAATATTTTTATCAATTTGTTTTAAGACACTTGAAAAGTTTAGAAAATAAAATTCAAATCGTTACCTTATGTTTACTTTGCCGGGAAAGAATACACAAATAGGTGTATATGACTTCGTCATTTACAGAGCTATGCAGAGCTTCCTTTAGTAAAACATCTGTTACCGGAGTACTTCCAAATTCAGGAAACAGGCTGAGAACAATTTTCTTTGTTTCCACTGATTTCAACGCAACCATTTCTACATAAAAATACTTAATATCTCATAACATGTGGATTGTGTAATATTTAACTATCTATTGTAGCAGCACACCTTTACAACATTTTAATATCGCAATAGCTTAAATGATAAGTTTCATTCTTTTAAAGGAAAAAGTACACTCTTGCTGTTGTAACACTTGTTCTAGTAGAATCTAATTATCACAGAAGACAAATGTTTGGTAGTTTTTATCAAATTTTTAAATCCAAATTCGCTTTATTAATTCATATAATAAATTTCCCAGATATTCTCTCTTTCAGGATCTGCGGCAAATTCTTCCAAACCAAAATTTGAATTTATATACAGAAATGCTAGAAGTTTTTTCCATATCGCTTCGAATTAGACATCTTGGACTTCTAAATACACCAGTAGGCAAAAATTGAAGTTTTTTTTACAGGGAAAACAAATCTTCTCCGTAAAAAGACAAATGAATAATAAGTAAACGTTTTAAAGTTGTATTTTTTTATTTTATAAGAATTTTTAATTAATTATTTTTTAATCAATCATGTACAGTACATGAAAAGATTACAAATGATACACACTTACGTTCATGAACCGTTGCTGCACAAAAACACACCCCATTTGTGTTCGAATCCATGTCCATTTCATCTAAAAAAAAGAGATATAGAGATCATCTAAAGTCAGGTGGTGATTTTTTCCAGTGCAGGATAAATCTTGCGAATCCAATCAGGCAAAAAATATGCGTCAGGCTTTAGTCACATGTTAAAAGTTCTACATAAAGGAAAATTGGAAAAAGCTATCACGAAACTTTATTAAATCAGCTTTACTTTATATAATAAAATGTGATTTCATTGCACAGTTGCAATTCTATTTTAATTAGCAAATCTATGTAATAATAGCCTTACTTCGTCTGTCTGTCTATGCGCCTCCGCCTATGCAGACCCCCCGCTGAGTTAGAAACTAATGTTGCGGTAACACGAATATCAAATGCGGTATATTTTTATCCACTTTGTTGCCACGGCTGAATATAAAGGACGAGCGACCCCGTGGATTTTTCCACGGATTAACGACTAGTCTCTTTAGTAATAGCCGTCTTCTTTTTGTGTGTCCGCAAAAGACGCGTTCTGTTATGGAAACATGAAATTTTTATAATACGCACGAATGCAAAATGCGATATATGTTTGTCTATTTTGTTGCAACGAGTAAATTTAAAGGACGGGCGAACCTGTGGACGACAAGTCTATATTGTAATACCCGTATACGTCTGTCTGTCACGCAAAATAGTACCGCAAGTAGCAAGATGCAATATCTCTCCTAAATATTATAAACAGTAGACAAGCTCACAAATAAAAGGCCCATAAACTATCATTTTCCCTCTTAAACTGTCAGATTACATACCAATAATGTTCTGATATAAATAAAGGCTAAAAGCAACAGTGCGACAAATGACACACACGCACACAAAAAGAATGACTTGAAATGTCTTTATTTTACTTTTCTTGAGCCAAAAAAGTCTAAGATGAAAGCGCAATATTGGATTAGGAAAAAATAAAATAATAAATAAAAAAAAAACAATTTAATTATCTCAAAAGATATAAATAAAAAAATGTTAATGGAATAATACCGTTATCGATCTTTTTTGTCTGCTTCTCTTCAGCTTTGATATTTAGGCCAGTAGCTAATAGATTGAACAAAATGATAACAACAATACCAAATATACACCACCAGTAACATAGTTTTCAAGGCGGAGAAGGGTGGTACGAAATGGGGTCTAACATGGTTGAGCGCTAAAAACGGTTTGAGTTTAGAGCGACAATAATATCTTCAAATTGCTTCAGAATACAGCAAAAGGTGGGGTCCTACTGGACACACCAGCAGGTATAATTATCGCTAAACTTCACAATTCTTTTATAGATAAAGAAATAGTAACTGAGGAGTACCGCTATAAGTACCATCAGCCTGTTCCTTGTTGTTAAATTCTGTTGTTGGTTCAGAAACTAAGATAAAAAATAAAACAATGATAAGTATAAAATTAACATATATTCCGACTCTTTTGATAAGAAAAATTGTTATACTAACCACATCTCAAAATATCTTCATCAGATATTTCATCTGTGACATCAGCTATTAAACGCCCTTCTAGCAATGAAAAATCAGGTAATAGAGGTTACTTCTTTGAACAAGTAATGACAAATAAGTGCTTTAATACAAACGTAGGCGCGATTGAACATTTCCTCATAAAATGATTGGATAAAATCAATTGGATATATGTGGACACGGAGTACGGAAGGCAGAGTTTTTAACAGTCAACAAAAAAGTCAAATAACTCTTTAGCTTTCCGCATAACACTTGGAATTGAAAATTTGCCAAAGTGATCCTCCTCAAGAGTGCTAGCTAAAAAAATGTATAGTTTTATCATTTTTTTTTTTCTGTCTATCAATATACCGATAATTTGTATTTGCCTGGAAATGGAATTTAATCGATTTATTTCACCGTTCTATTTGCTTGTCTTACGGGTCTTCTTTTTTGTACATTTACTTAAAATCGATAAAAAGCAGTTCTTGTTCAACGACAATTTGTAACAATTTTTAGACACTATAATTATAAAAGATTTTTCCCGTCAGGAACCAAACACAGCACAATTATTAGATAAAAGAGCATTGTGTCATTAGAAAAAAGATTGTTCAATTATCTCAAAAGGTTATGCTTGCTATAGATAAAAAAAATGTTAATGGAATAATACCGTTATCGATCTTTTTTGTCTGCTTCTCTTCAGCTTTGATATTTGGGCCAGTAGCTAATAGAGTAAAGCAAAATGATAACAACAATACCAAATATACACCACCAGTAACATAGTTTTCAAGGCGGAGAAGGGTGGTACGAAATGGGGTCTAACATGGTTGAGCGCTAAAAACGGTTTGAGTTTAGAGCGACAATAATATCTTCAAATTGCTTCAGAATACAGCAAAAGGTGGGGTCCTACTGGACACACTAGCGGGTACAATTATCGCTAAACTTCACATTTCTTTTATAGATAAAGAAATAGTAACTGAGGAGTACCGCTATAAGTACCATCAGCCTGTTCCTTGTTGTTAAATTCTGTTGTTGGTTCAGAAACTAAGATAAAAAATAAAACAATGATAAGTATAAGATTAACATATATTCCGACTCTTTTGATAAGAAAAATTTTTGTACTAACCGCATCTTATAATATCTTCATCAGATATTTCATCTGTGACATCAGCTATTAAACGCCGTTCTAGCAATGAAAAGTCGAGTAATAGAGGTTACTTCTTTGAACAAGTAATGAAAAATAAATTTAAAGTAATTCTTTACCTTTTTCTATAATATTTTTAACTGGATATTCGCAAGCATAGTCATGGTCGAGAATGGTAGCTAAATAAATCATATGGAAATGAATGCATTTTGTCTTTCCAAATTTATGTAGTTTTGTTCTTAAACGACCATATAAAATAGTTAGGTTAATAACCCTCTCGCAAAACGTAGCTATGACTTCTTACATCGATTTTTGGTAATATTACATGATGTATAGCAATATGGTTGTTCAAAATGGAATCAACACGTGGAAATGTCAATATAACTGATTTTATTTAAAGACTAGTGCAGTGTAAAACATGTGGGTAGGCGACCGCCGGCGGGCTGTACACGAAATTCTAAATGTATGCATTTATCATTATGCGTGACTTTTCAAGTGCGAAATATGCAAACCTCTGAATTTCGCAAAAGTTTTTTCCGCAAAACTGCGTAAGTATTGTCTACGTGAGAAGTTTCAACTTTCGCGGGTTACAAATTTTCGCGAATAAAGCCCGATTTTACATTTCGCGGGTTCGACAAAAATGTTTTTTTCTTTACTAGCGTTTAGTATTTCATCCGAAAAAGGCCATGATGACACTGCTTATTTTTGCTTTTGGAAATTGGTATACTTCCACCATTCGCGAAAGTTTTCGCACTAAAATTCTCCATTAACACAAAATCATGAAAGTTTGTTCATCGCCAAATTAGGTCTAAATCGTGTATTTGCGAAAGTAAAATTTTTTTCGATATTTCCATCGGACTAAGCGTACGCGTGAGTTGATGGAGATAATTCTTCTTTTTACGGATCTAATTAACTCCGTCATTCTTCGCCACTCATTTCAAAAATGGTAGGCGTTTGCAGCGAGTCGAGATTTCAGTTCCTTCACCGCTGGTGGGACCGCTTTTAATAAAAAATTGCAGTTTATGATTGCAAAAAAAAATAATAGGCAAACATTTGATTAGTACTGTTTTATTACCATCAATCTGTTGCAAACCGCAATCTTTAATGCTTGGTTTAGAAGCCGAGATAGAAAATAAAACAATGATTAACGTAACTGTAATTCGATGTGTTAATTTTTCTTTAAATTTTCCAAAAAATGTATGTCTTAAATGCAATCGGCAAATTGAAAATCACGACTTCGATAACATCATTTTAACATAAACAGTTTAATATAAATTAACGAAGCATTATAACTTTAATGCTAAATAACTTGGAAACGGGGGAAAATAACTGACTTTATCTCCTGCGTTGGTAACTGAGGACCATTTCAAGGCAAAAAAAGGATCAATTTCTCAAAAATAGGACAACCCATAAGTTTATAACTCAACAGAGACGGTTAAAAATGAAAAAAAAATGTGCATAGACGGGTCAATGCTACCGTTAATAAAATTTAAATGACAGGGCTTTTGGATTGTTCTGGCAAAGTGTAACACGGGCTTATCGACCAATGAATAAATAGTACCGTTATCAATACCACCTTCATCTACCAGCATTTCTTTCATAGACATGGTGGTTGGTTCAGAAACTAAGATAGAGAGGAAACAATAGAATAACTATCACCAAACATGTTATAGTAAAACATCTAATAACTGAGTCGTACTATTATCATATTTATCATATTTCGAATGACTACAAGATCAAAGAAAATTATTTTTCAGTGTAGGTTCTCTGAAAGGGGTTTATCTTTTGTGTAGCGAAATAGTAATTTCAGGAAAAGAAAAAATTCAACTGTGTAATTAGTAAGGTGGTGTTGGCCTCATTCTCCCACTCCCACCCGTTCACCTCTCCTCATATCTGTCAATTGTATTTTTTAGGAATATTGTATGTGTAGTGAAACCTAACTTCAACGAATTTTTTTAAATTTTTCGGATGATGGCTGTTTTTGCTTTCTCTAAATTTTACATTGCCATGGGGTGTCACTGACTGCACGATGAAGGGACCTTTAAATCTGGCTTTAAGGCCCCTTTTTTTCGATTGATCCGCCAATAGAACTTTGTCTCCTTCTTTGAAATCTCTTTTTATGTCCGTTACTCTGACGCGCTTATCGTAGGCCTTCTTTTGCTTTTCTTGCGCATGTTCTATGTTCTAAATATGGAATATTAAATAATACAGTAGCATACTCAAACTCGCAAGAGATCGACTTTTTGGTTTTAACTAGTAGATGTTACCTAGGTTTAAGGAACAAAATCAACAAAAATTTTTTAATTTTTACGAATGTGACATAAACTCTTGGATAACTAACTTTACAAGGTAAATCTTAATGATGGGGAAGACCTTGAAATTCCCACCCTGCGAAATTCCCACCCTGCAAACTCGGTTCTATTAAAAATTATATCGTTGATAACACAAAATGACGTAATTCTACGTCAACGAATATATTTGGGCTTGAGGAGCAAAAGATTAGAGAGAAATGACTAAATTATTCGAAGTTCAAGCTAAGCAGCAAAAATATCTGCCTTTCTTATTCTAAATTTATAAAAATCATTATTATCAGCATTCAAATTAGCAGATGTATACTATAGTCTTTAAATACTATGATGACGTTAAATTTAAAAAAATAAAAGACCAAGTAAAAAAAAGGAGAACGTAAGCCTATTAACGAATTTTTTGTTATCATTACTCTAAAAATACAGAATGCTTACCTCTTTTACGATTTTAGTAGCTTTTTCTATATTTTTAGCCGCTAAATTCATGGCATCTACAACTGCTTCATTGGAAGGCATTCCATCCAAAACTGTACTCTAGTATATTTAAAAGTATCACGCAATTAAACTTATTACGAGGACATAACGAATTTCCATAGCCTCAAATGGGAGGACAGTTTATATTTCTTGAAGTACCTTATGAAAACGCTTCCTTTATCTTCTTCACTTATCTTAAATTTCAGCCTATCGCTCCTGTACGGGTGGTGCATATAAAAAGATATTCTTACCTCATTAAAATTTTCTTCAAATTTTGGTGGTCGGCCACCAAACATGATTTCGATTGGCGAAACCTTCGTAGAGGTTTACCGTTCTGTCCTCATGGAGAAGAGGCAGACGTCGAGATAGTCATCCCAGTCTGCCCCTGTCTCACTGACCATTTTTTTTAATTTCCTAAATAGATAAACACATACAAGTATGGTTACTGCAATTTAAATGCAATGGGAAAAAACAAAGAGTGTACCTTTTCAACGTTTTGTTGGTGTTTTCATCCTGCCCGTTCGATTGGGGATGGTATACCGCTGTTTTTCTCCTTTCAATACCCATTTTATTATATATCTCATCGTTCAACTAAACAAACAATAAACGTAAGAATCATGGTAACCCCAAGAAAATGTTGTGTACAAGACTAATTTCATTTTTAAATCTTGAATATTTTATTTGTACCTTGTTGTTGAATTCACTCCCGTTGTCTGTTAAAATCGCCTTTGGAATTCCAAACGTTGTGAGTACTTTCAACATACTAATTGCCACAGTTTCGGCATGCTTGTTGGGCAATGCATACGCAAGAGGCCATTTGGAAAATAAGTCTGTACATGTTAAAATGTACTTATTCCCCCTGTTGGTTTCTTGCAATGGCCCAACAAAGTCAATGCCAATTAACTCCCACACCTTGCTCGTCTAAACCATTTCATAGATTATAAATTACATTAATACATAAAGCATAATGCGCATCAAGAAGCTTTTCTCGAGAAAGCCATCTTTTTACACGAGTGTACACCTCTAAACTCGAAAACGACTTATACATATCGTGTTCCAATCAGGCTTACAAGCTTAAAATTACCTGAATAGGCGTCATTTCTTTTTTTAACGATGGCAACGCCCCATGCTTCTGACAAGTTGCGCATTGTTTAATCTGCGAAGGAAAATGACATACTATTTCGTTGAAAGTCTAATTTTCTAATTGGATAAATGTTACAAGGACTTTTTATTGAAAAGTTATAAATGTTAAAAATATGCTTTTACAAAATAGGATAATTTCATCCGTAATACTATATACACCATACGCCATCGAGAGAAAGAAAAAGAAAGCAATGAAACCTTGAAAATAACTTACCCAAGATTTGATTTCGACATACATCCCAGGCCAGTAAAATTTTTCTCTTATTTTGTCAATAGTCTTCGTTTCCCCTGAATGGCCACCTATAGAGCTATTATGGTATTCTGTATAAATACTTTGCTTTTCTTCTGCAGATAACACATTTTTAGCGTAACATCTCTGCCCACAAATCGCAACACGTCTTACAAGCCTACCTGTTTGATACAAAAAATTAGTGTTTGTTTCTTCGAGACTATATTTCTCGAATTTACGTCTGGAAATAAAATTTAAACCAGAAAATTTGATTTAAACATAGTCGATTCACGTCGAAGCATGGAGGGCTCAAATGGTGCTTAGGGCGTAAACTAGCTATGGTATTTATGGCACGAGTACTCACTATTTTCCACTTTTCCCTTCCAAAGTGTTAAAAAAACTTGGAATACTTAGTGTTAAATCCTAAAAAAGATAGACGTATACGGGCATTATAATATAGATAACGCTCTTTAATGTAAGGGGCGATAATTCGAGAGAGGTCGTTAAATCGAGCATATAACGTATGTGTTTTTACTTCGGTGAGTAAATCAGACGTTATTGAAATCTAATTCCAGATGCTGATTCTCTTCGGGGAGTTCATCCTAACGGCTAACTCTTCCTCCGACTTATCGGTAAAAAAAGTCGGCAGAAACATCAGTCGGCAAAATAAAAAGCGGTAAAAATATTAGTCACTTGGAAAACTTTTTGCCAACTAAAATTTGAAATTAGTCACTTTTTGCCAACTAAATTTTTGAAAAAGAAAGGGAAAAACGGTAAAAAGGTGGTTGGAAAAAAAAAGTCGGAAAAAGTAAGGTCGAAGAAAAAATGTCGGCAAAAAAGTCAGTCAGCAAAACATATTACCCAGCCAAAATTTAGTCACTTTTTGCCGACTTTAATTACGGATAAGGTATATTACCGCCAGAGATGCGTACAGTATTGCTCTAACTTGCTTGCCGCTGCACAAGCCAATTCGCAGTTGGGTAACAACACCCTATTTAAAGTATGTCTGAGTGGGGTTATGTGGAAAAAATTAAAATTTTTAAGGCAAATAAACATTTATAAAAAGACTAGTCGTTAGCCTGTGGAAGAATCCACGGGTTCGCCCGTCGCAGCTAAGCTACCATTTTGCGTGACGGACGGACGGACGGACGGACGGACAGACGTATACGGGCATTATAATATAGATTAAGGAATTATTTTAGCTAGATGGCGTAATGACAGGCTGTTGCCCTTTAATCACATTTTTTTAAGATATCGCACCCTAATAGGTTGAAGTATTTGCTTCACATTGATGTCCGACAGGCTTTACCTGCACTAAACGCTCGTTCTGCTGTCACTCACAATCAATTTTGGACTTTTTCGGACAAAATTCAAACAGAATTTATTTCTTATTTTGATTTTCAAACACACACCAAAACCAAATTAAAACGTACGGCTATGTTAGGCGCTCCACCTGAAGTTCGACACCATTTACCTGAACTTAAGCACTCAGCCTGAAGCTTGACGCTCAATTACGGTGGCTTAAGCCCGCGTTTTGTGTTTAAAAAAAAGGTCGTGCTACGGAAACACAAAATGCGATATATGAAGGAAGGGTGAACCCGTGGAAGAATGCACGAATACCGATCCGACAAATATTCGCAAAGTGAGGATTGCCGTGGATTTTTCCACTGACGACTAGTATATTCAAACTTTGTTTTCAATGCAAATGAGTTCATTTATAGGTTTGACCAGTTTTATTTAGGCGGTAGTCAGGCTAACAATATATTAGGAATACAGGAACGTTGAAGGCTGAAATAAGAATTATTCTTTAAAAAAACATGTATGTTTATGATTGGTCATAATAATTGGCATAATTGGCCGGAATATGTACAACGGGAACAACCATGAGTTTTTTCACTCGCTATTTACTTGTGTAAGATTCTTTTATAAAAAACGTGCATCTACAGACAAACTAAAACTAGTTTAAGTACAAAAGTTGCTTATCTTCTAGGACGGAGTAACATTTTGATTTTAGGCGTAACAACCTCTTTTGTGTTTTAGTAAATTTTTCTGGATACGATCCTTTCTTTAAATAATTTGTCAAATACTCAATTTCTTTTTTAAAGGCATCCATACTTTAGCTTTGAATAAACTTTCACCGTTTTCTTATAAATTGAAAAAGACCTTTTTCTCTTTTCAACAAAAATAGTGATATCGCATGATAGTGGTTACTCCTCAGCTGTCCGATGACGCACAAGTGTTACAGATCAACACAGGTCATGGAAGGCGTAAAGATTTACGTTTACGTGTAAAACGTGTGAAGGCTATTCATTCAAAAGGTGTAAGTTGAATTCATGCTCTTTCGTATGCAACATTTTGAAATACAAAGTTCAAAAACAACTAAGTCCGGCCTGAAGCGGCAAAACTAAGACTAATAAAAGGCGAAAAGAGGAATTATTAACAAAGGGTCCCGCTAAAAATATCTAATTTCGAAAGTTTTTTAAGTTCAATACAAAAAAGGCGATAAGAACTAAAGTTTGCGCAATTACCAAATGGCAAAACACAATATTCTTAATTTTGATTAAATGTCAGCTTACATGTTCTTTTTGTAGTCGTATAGGTACAAACGTGTAGATGGTTAAACCTAAAGTTAATCTCGGTGAAGTATTTCACGGATTCCAGATTTTAGTGACTTACATTGTAGCCAGGGAAGAGTGAAGTGAATTGACGAAAAACTAGATGATGAGATACCTTGGTGTGGACATCTGGTCATATACTAAAAAACAAATATTTTATCACTCTTAAATTTAATCAGCGCCAAAGTATATTTACGCTAATTTTATCCGACACGGCTCTAAATATTTTTAATGAGACAAAGTTTTTTGACACCATGACATGTCTCCGGTGTAACAAGGTGCACGTTGTTATAAGTTTTTGTGTGGGATAAAGTTCCGTTCGTTTAGAAAGCACAATTTTTAAAACGAACTTTATTGTTTTCTTTAATTTATTTTTTTGGACAATAAATGAAAACATCCGTTTTTTGCTAGCATTCTTGGACAGTACACACAGTTTTATATTTACAAATTTCACGTCTGGAATGCTTGTATTCTGTAATTTGTAACCGTTATGTTCTTTTACAAGTTCATATCTTACGTTATTAATCTTTACAAGAAACTGATGCAATAAAGCTAGGAGCCAAACCAAAAACACTTTTGTCTATGATGAAACATCCAGGCAAGACTGCTCAATCGTGTTTTTACGACGCCTGCGTATAAACATCTCCTTCGCGGATGCAAAGCTTTCTTCCCAAAAACAGAAAGAAACTTCTTTTAATTCTTTCCTACGTGGCAAAGGCAATCTCGCGTTTATTTTATTAATTTTTTTTCTCCATTATCTCTCTCTTTATTGAAATTTCTACAATTTTGTTATGGAAGGAACAAGAAAATTGTGGTCTTAGATACTAAAAGAAGGAACTAACAGTAACGAGCAGTTTATAGAATACCGTGTGATGACTAGTAAATATCGGAAAAAACCGGGAGAGAAATGAATATTTTTTCCCCCTGATTAAAACTTCTTATCCCAGGACATACTTTTCGTTTCTTTTCACAGTTGTAAATTTTTTAGCAAAAATTTCTGACATGTTGAATCGTATAAATAGCGAATATATTTGCACAGATATAAGAGAAAATTCTAAAGGTTAGATTTTATACGGTAACTTAGATTAAATGATTAAGTGATTAAACAAAAGTCTGATTTCAATTTGAGGCACTATCCTAATTCAGCAAGCAAACACGTGAATTCTTTTCCCAAGTTAATGGCCAACAAGGCAGCAAGAAAGCAGCATTGAGCATCAGCGAAGAATTTGTGTTGCTTATTATGGAAAGTGTTTAGAAATAGAGAATAAAAGTTTGGCCTACTGAAAATTATTTTTACATACATGCAATTGCAATTGTCACTTTTTTTGGTATAAATACACAAAACATTTCAATCAACTCAAAAATATATGAGATTACAAAGTCTGATAGGGTGGGATTACAAAATGCGACATAAAAAAGATTACAGATTGCGATAGGTTTGGGAAAACAAAGTGAATGGATATTAGAAAGTGATACCCTACACCAGGATAACTTTAATCTTAAGTCGAAGGTTCTTAACGCCAGCTAATTCGACAAATTACCAAGTAAAGCATGACTTTTGTATTCTTTTGCTTTTGTCTATGGGTTTTAACCATACCACGGCGTTTCGCTAGAATTTCATTCTTTGTTTTAGCTGGTTCGAATACGTTAATCAACGAATAAAAAGTTCAGATATATTAATAAACGAAACACATTTTACGTTATCTGCATTTTTTGTCACCGTTGGAACAATGCGAAACAGAGTTTCAAAAAACGACAAAAAATGTGTGTCTGGGGAACGTAAACATATAAGTTAGCAGTAATAGGTAGTAATTTGTGTTTTGCAATTCGTACGTGCAATTCAAATCACATGTTTCTTGAAAAATATATCTTCTTATTTTGCTCGTTACATCAGTCATGGATGTTATACCTTCTATACCTCCATGCCTCAGTCGAATACAAAGTCAGTAAATTCAATTTCCTCATAAAATTATTTTATACTAATTCTATCTGAAACGTTACTCGTAGCAAAAAAAAAAACGTATTTCTAGACATATATACACAAATAAATTACCGCCATAGCTCAAGTCAATATCCGAATAAAGTAAACTACAATTTCAGAACATTACGAACGTCTAGTCTATAAGTGCCAGAGTCTTTCTTTTTAAAGTTACTTTTCATAACCATATTGTAAAGAGGGGGCTTACTAAGAAGGGGTTGTTAATTACCTTCAAATCGATAGTTGGAGTTGGTGTTTATAAATTATGTAGGTGGATTTTTATTCAGATGGATGAAAGAGGGTGAAAGGGAATTGGTAATATTTGGGGGGAGGGAGTCGAATCAAAGACATTCGTGAAACACAACGCTTGAATTGTTCTGAAAAGTATAGGCGGAAGTTACAATTCTTTAATGAGGGGTGTGTTAATTAAAATAGGTGGTACAACTTTCCAAATTTGGTGTAACAAATATAGACTAGCGATCGATTCGACCGTTATTTAATGCGAAAACTTTTTTTCAAAAATTTTAACCCGAAACAAGACAAAACTAGTCAGCAAACGAATAACGACATATTAATTGCTGAAGAAAGGTTATATATATCGTATTTATGCTCTATCATTCCCGCATCTTTAATATTCCCGTCTCTTTACTAAACTTGACTTTTTGGTGTGGGTTAAAAAAATAACCCCGTATCTCTAATATTACGCTTGCGAAATTGCTGTAATTTCTATTATGTGCAGTATCTACGCGTTTCAACAACTTTTCTTGCACCGATGATGTTCACTTCAGTGGGATTCCACTGTACAACAATTTTAAATACTTTCAACTTAGAATTTCTATTAAAAGTTGTAAAAGCTGCGTTTTTTAAATACACATCTTTACAATTCCCAATTGAAAGTTACGGGGCAGCCTGAAATTCTTATCCAGAAACTAATCTAAAGTATATCTTCCTGTAACTTTTCCAACAACACAACCTTTTTATATACATTTTCGTCACCAAGTTGTAGCTCGGCTTCTTGTAAATAGACTACCGTTGAACCTTTATCAGCCTCCTTGAAACAATAGAAGTACCATTTGGCGCAGTGTTCTAATGTTCTTCTTTCACCTTTAGTTAGATTAGAAGATTGGATATTCGTGTCCAGGCTAAGATCTTCATCCTAGCCAAGTGGTAAAGCTCGATAGCTGGATCCTTTCTGTTTAGTTTCGGTTGAAATGGGTTAAGTTTTGAGTTAACGATTGACACATTTTCCACCAATAACTTCTAACAGAGCTTTAATTGACATCACTCTTTATGTGGACAAGTCGACGTGAATTGAAGTTTTTAAACTTAAAATAAAATGAGGAACAACATTAGAACCACCTTCAGGATTTTGCAGCCAAGCACTGCAAAGAACGACACATTCGATAATACAAAAAGGTCTTAAGACTGCGGATTCCAATTTCTTTATTATTTGCAAAAAGGTTTTTTCCATTGCGAAAATAAAAACAGGCGCTGATAGCATAAAAATACAAATATTCAAGTCTTTTTCCAACATTAAAGCAAAAAAAATGTTTGGGCTAACCTTCACTTGTTGCAAGGATACTTGTTCACTAATTCTCTCACTATCAGTTTTGTCAGCAAAATTGACTGTCCAGCCTACACAAAGGAAGAAGCAGGACAAAGAAAAAAGGGAAATAAATGTTAATGTATACATGAAAAAAAAAGATATGCAAATTCTTTTAAATAGTTATGTGAATGTTTACCAAACGCGAAGTTCCCTTAAATAATTATCTTGTTGAAATAAAAATAGATATTAGACAAAATTCGAAATCAACAAATGAAAAATGTCATAAAAACATGCCTGTATTAGATACCTAAAAGTATTTAGCATTTAAAATATCAACTATAATTGCAGGTTGTTGCTTAACATGATACTTACACAGACACTGTTATGACATTGCACCTTACCAAAACGAATAAAGTACTACTTTGTAGAAGGATCCACAGCAGCCGAAGGATCCACTGCATTCTATTATGGATTTTTTTCAATTTTTTAAAACCAGAAAAAATACAATCTCAACACATGTTTTGTGATATACTGTTCAAACAAATCACATACAAGTACAACATGACCAATGCATAAAACTTTAGTGGTCTAAATTTTGTATGGAACTGTTTACTGGTTAAATTGAGCCAGTTGACTTATGTCACTTTTAGATTTATATACTTCCTCAGAATTTTAGTTACAATTTCTGCTGCCACGTCTCGAGTGTGAAGAGAGTCTACTTTTTACCACATGATAATGTGACAATAGTGATCAGCCATAAAGTTTATTTTTATTTTATCTTTTTTCTATACAAAGTGCTTTCTTCCCTCCTCTCCTTTGCAGCCATTCATTATGTGTAGCTTTAAATGAGTTATAAAGCGTTGTCGTTCGAAACACAAACAAAACATTCGAATCATGCATTCAAACAATATAAGGCCCACAACACACGTAAACAATAAAATATGAAAATGATAATTCGTTCGAGTTAAGGAGACGTTCGAGTAATAGAGGTTCGAGTTATGGAGACTCTACTGTATAAAGACAAAAAGGAAACACTTCACGTAGTACATGCAATTTTGGATAGGCAAATAATAGGTTTTCTTATTGTTTACTAACAGTATTCACGATTTGGTACTACAACCATATTTTAATAATTCTTGATACAGTACCATATTCAATCAAATATAAGTAGTTAGAATGAGATAAGTGCAATTTGGTGGCTGTATATTATATTGTACAATAATAAGATATATTATGTAAATATGAACACAAAAGTGGAAGTTAGAAGTGGAAATACCTAAAAGTGGAATGAAGTTTATAAGAAATTTTGAAGTACTTGAAACAATTACAAACAAGTATGTAGTAGTTAATGCAGTAAATGAAACTCTATTTTATTTAATAAAATGATGGATTGTAGTTAGTCATAATTTAGTAATTTTATGGAATGGAATCAACTGTATGGCATTTTAAAAAGCCTTTGAATTTTTAGAAGAATTTCTGCAAAATGGGTTAACACAACTTAGTTATTTATTGTTTGTACCCCCAAGAGTGCGACAGGTGCGAATTTGGTCATTTTTTTATGCCTTAATGCCGGTTTCCAAAATCAAATTATATTATTGTCCATAAGGCCCGTGGAAAGATATACTTAAACAGAAGGAAGGGCAACGGAAAAGATCTGTCATATAAATTTTAATGAAAATATTTCAGCATCTTGCATAATGCCCTTTACCAAAAAATGAATCCGAAAATGTCAGCTTTCTAGATATAAATTTAAATGCCTTTCAAACTCTGGTTTTGACATTGGTCTTAAAAATAATGTTGAAAGAACTGTTTTTTGTTGATTTTAAATGTACTCCTTGCAAATTGTTTTCCTGTGACATTTCCAATTAAAATATTGACACATTCTCAACAAAAACAAAAACGTGAAACCGTGGAGTTTTCTTCCAGCAAAACTGACATCACATATACTGTCCCCCCTCCCCCCCCCCCCCCCCCAATAAATATATTTATAAAAAACATAAGTTACGTACAAGGGAATACATTAATTATGCAAAAAATGTAAACAAATATGCTGGCTAGCTTTTGAAACTTTAACAATTTTGATAGCAGCTTTTTATGGGAATGTGAGTCTCCATGTAGCACTAGCTTACAAAAAAAATAGAAGTCTTAAAATTATTAAAGTTCTTACTTTCTCTGAATTATAACCCACTTTAAACTCTTGCCTTCAACTACTACTTCCAATAGTTTCTAACTTATCCTTTCTACTTCTAACCTTTTTAATATGCTTTTGTAATCCACTCTACTTCTTCACTTTTTTTTTCTGCTTTTACTATCTGCACCTAAAGAATTGTAGAAAATAAGGCATTTTTTATCCACTTCTTTATGATTCGCCTTTTGTGGAGAACTTTGTCGACAAATGTTCATGTTTGTTCGTTTTTACACCAAGGGAACTAACTTTCTACTTGAATGGTGTCCTGTTCGAAAGTACACATTAGAACAAATCATAATTTCAAACATTATGACACAATTTGGTACTTTTGTAGAACAGAATCAAATTTACATTATATCTTAGAATTCTTAATAGATTTCTGCTAACTTAGTAGTATTTTAAGAGATGTAAAGCATATTTCTGTAAAACGTTGTGGACACAAAAATTCACCATCTAATTTATGAACACATTCCTATTTATTTTTTATTACTTCAATGCTACTTCCTAACTGCTACTGGTCAAAAATTGGTCTAAATTCCAATGGTTCCATCCTTATCAGACACAATGCTAACAATAGTCAATGGTCATTGATTTTGAACAGTACACAATGTTGGATATTTTAATTATGACGATGTTTGCAATCTTAAAGTTACGTTTAAATTGTGTTCAAGAGTCATTGTTCCCAAAATGTTTAAAGGTACATTTTTGCCATCTAACTCCTTCGGTTTGTGTGAAACCTTACATCAATTGTTATTATACCTTTTTATCCTACTTCTCCTGACTTGGATCCAGAAGCAAGTCTACAATATTTGTATAGTGGAGGGTCCTTGAACCTTTCTTACAGCAAGTCAGCCATCTTTTGCTCCACAACAGGTGCTCTCTGAGATCTGAATTTGATAAACTTAGGAATTACCATTCCTGTTAGAGAATATATATATCACAATCCAAGTATTACACCTCTGCTTGCTTGTAGGAAATTTTCATAATAATATTGAATAATCAACATGTTAATTGTGCTATCTTTTGCATGATGTACATGCAGGGTTCAGACAAGGGCTGACAAAATAAATAGAGTTTTTGGTCGTTTTGAAGGCATTTTTTCCTGAAACTGACATGGTTTTGGCACCTTTTTCCCTGAGCAAATATAAGTAGGAAACGTTAGATGTCAAATATAAATCTTGTTACTCTAACAAATTGTAATAAATAAAATCTAACAATGCAAGTGTGATAAACAAAATATGGTTTGTAAAAATTCTTCAAATATGAGAAGAAAACATCAGTCAGTTGCCAACAATGAGAATTAGAAAACTAAAACAACATATGAACAAGTGAAAAATTACAGCATCTTAAAAATGTCTTCCGCAGGGACAGGGATAGTTAATAAAAAGAAATATCATACAACATTTAAGAGTTTAGTGTTATTTCATCTGTTACTACATCAAAAATGATGAAGTGACAAAACAGCTGGCTGTTGTGATATAACTTGTCTAATGACAGCTGGTTAATTATTATAGAGGTTGTAACCCTCTGAAGATTCTGCACAATAGCAATAACCTCTTTTTAACTAGGATTCTCTTAGAAAAAATACATTGACCATTAAACAAGACACATAAAACAAGTTGTGTTGTAGGCAAAATTGTCAGATTTATATCTGACAATTTTGCCTACAACACAATTTATTTGTTGAAAAAGTACATAACTTGCCATAACCAAAATATTAGAGCTGGGGATCATCAATAGGTAAAATTATAACCCATTTAAGTATCTTAAAGATCACTTTAGATTTAAACAGGTTTAGGACGTAAAAAGGTGGTAAAGCTGACAAGAAAAATTCCTGAGTTTTCCCTGAATTATTCCAGCAACAAATGCCTTTTTTAAGCATGCTGATCACGTCACTTGTGAACTTCCCCTTCCTGTTATTTTAATGGTTCTTTCTTCATCAGAATTAACCAAAGAAGGTTGATCTATCTTTTTCTGTTTTTATTGAACAAAAGAATATTATTTGTAGAAAATCTTAGTTATAATAATTTAGAGCACCCAAATATTATTTGTTGTGCAGAGTAACGCACCATTGGAAGGTATATGTTGATTTCTTCTTTTTTGTGCTTTTGTTGAACATATATATCTTATGTACAATAATGGTTGTCAAAATACACATTCTGCTCCACATACAACTTCGCAATATGAGCCATAAAAGTTAGAACACAGAATTCGAACAGCAATGAAAATGGCAACGACTCCATTTAGCACCAGGCTAAGTGGACCCAACACACAATTTATACAACATAGAGTAACACCGCTTCAAATCTCTATCAACATAAAAAGTCCGACACACGTTCATTGAATTACTTCAAGCAAATAGACCCAACACCCGAACCCTCATTATACGACATCCTCACAACGCAAGCATATTTCCCTGTAAATAAGCCATAATCAACGTAATAACGCATAATACTCCCTATCAACCTTAGAATACTCTCATTGCTACATAACAAATATATATTTTCTTTGAAGATAAACCGTAACCAATGTAATATGGCATAATATTGGATAATTGTAGTAATACGTTCTTTTACTACTTAACAAAAACATGTTTTCCCTGTAGATAAGCCATAACCAACGTAACATCTCATAATAGTCGGTGGCCCGTGGAAAGTACACATGTTCACCCGTCCTTTTTATACTGCATTGCGTGTGTCTCGCTACTTGCAGAGCTAAGCTACCATTTTGCGTGACAGATAGACAGACGTATACGGTATTATAATATAGATATTCCATATTATCCTGAAAATACGCACTATCACTACATAACAAAAACATGTTTTCCCTGTAGATAAGCCACAACCAATTTAAATCTCATAATAGAGCTAAGCTACCATTTTGCGTGACAGATAGACAGACGTATACGGTATTATAATATAGATATTCCATATTATCCTGAAAATACGCACTATCACTACATAACAAAAACATGTTTTCCCTGTAGATAAGCCACAACCAATTTAAATCTCATAATATTCCATAAAATCCTTATAATACTCTCTGTTGCTACATAACAAATATATATTTTCCCTGTAGATAGGCAATAACCAAAGTAACATGCCAAAATATTTCGCATAACTGTAATAATACTCTATCGCCTTAACCAATATAAACAGGGAAGTCTTAATGCCGGCGAATCTGATGAAGACGTTATTTTATCAAACAAAGGTTTAAGATTTAATACATACCCATTCACAAACAGAAACAATATTTTGCCCAAATAAATTCTCGCAAAAAGACTTGAAATGATATCAACCAATTTGAGGGAACACATTGTACTATAGCTAGTAATTAACAGGAATGCATTAGGGTAGGACACAAATCCTTCCACTAATAGAACAGATACTTTGACAAAATTTCCTCCTGCTAACTGGTCCAATTGCAAGGTAATTAGTGAGAAGCCTAAGCACTATACATGGAACAGGCTGTAATGTTCTGTACTCATCCATGCACAAGTAAAACAATATTTTAGACAATTATCCTCCCGCGAAAGGACATTAAATTTCCTAAAGCACACCAATCAAGAAAAGACTTTAAAATACAAACAAACACTTATGTTAGATACACATCCATACACAAATAGAAACCGTATTCTGGACAAATACCCTCCAGCGAAATAACAGATTAAAAGTCTTAAGGCAGAATAATCTGACGAAAGACGTTATAATTTTAACATATTTAGATAAAACTTACACTAAATGTAGATGAGTCTGCATACATAACTTGTGTAATACTTATTATTGGTTATTGTTATTAGTGTTTTTGATTGACAAAGCAACAACCTGCAGCTTTTAATAATTAAATATGTGGTCTTCACTACTTTTGGATATCCCAACATAAGGAAATGCTTTTGTGTCTGCTTTTCCATGTGATAATTTAAATTAAAGAGATTAAATGTTTATCATTCATTTATTTTGTATGTTAAAAATAATTATTTGAGGAAACGTCTCAAACATTCACATAACTATTTAAAAAAATGTGCAGATAGTAATTTTGTTTAGATAAATGTTATAATGCCAACCAATGGTAGCTGTTTTTAAAATTTGATTTTCAGAAAAAGAATATGAAAGTAATGTTGTGTGGGTTGCACTTACTATCACTTTAAGCTAAAAATCTGCAAAATCAACATGACAGTACACAAATAATTGGCGATATCAACTTCTGAGCATATAACATATTTCAGGATTTGGTGGTAACTCAATTTTTTGTCAGACTTGCAAGCATTGGGTACATAAGAAGTGCAGTAGTATTGGTGGAAGGTTAAGAGCTGACATTCAGTTTGTATGCAAGCATTGCAAAGGTGAGATAATAGAGAATGAAGTATTTCCAGCTTCAATGATGTACAACAGTGGCTCGTTAGAGATAGTTGAGAACTTCTGTTACTTAGGTGATATGTTGGGCAGTGAAGGGGTGTTGGAAAAAGTGTTACTTGCAGGATAGGTTCTGCTTGGATCTTCCTTTGTTGACTAGCAGAGTCTTGTCAATATAGTTAAAAGGTAGGTTGTATGAGGCCTGTGTAAGAAGTGTTATGTTGTAGGGTAGTGAGACATGGGCAGTGAAGCAGGAAGACCTTGACTGTTTAGAAAGGAATGATATGAGAATGGTTAGGTGGATGTGTAACACCAGAGACAGAAAGAGTTCAGATGAGCTAAGAAGCAGACTAAGTATCCGTAGAATTAAAGATGTTATCCAGATAAGAAGATTGAATTGGGTGGGGTACTTGGAAAGAATGGAGGGGGATAATTGGGTAGGAAAGTGTGGGGACTTGATAGATCCTGGGGCAAAGCCCAGAGGCAGACGAAAAAAATACTTGGCAGGAGGTTATAAGGACAGACTTGATACAGAGGAAGTTGAGTTTAGATCTAACACAGTCTAGATCAGATTGAAAGAGGGTCATGGAGGTCATGGAAAACGGACGTTAAGCCGAGGATGATGATGATGATTGCCATGTTGTGCTTTTTTTGTTTATAGAGAACGGACAGACAATATTGCCGACAGAAACAATAGTGAGATCATTAGAGAACGAAGAATCCTTACAACAAGTGAAGGTTAGTCCTAACATTTTTACTGTTTTTATGTTAGAGAAATGCTTGATCTATTTTTGTTTATCTTATTATTTTTATTATAGGAACTCAAAGTTGCAATGACCTAAATCCACATCAAGCATGATGATTAAATTTAAAATAATAAATTATTAATAGATAGAAAATTTGTCAACCAGGGCAGAGCTTTTGAAAAGTTAAAGTATATACAATAGACAAGAATTAAAAATTAGAACCTACAAAATATTTTCCTGTGGATCTTAGTGTTTGTGAAGGTAAAACGTTATATGTAATAGTTTTGCATATTGGAAAAAGCTTTGATTAACCACCGAAAAAAGCTCAGGGATGAGTTCCCATATTCAAAAGCAATCCATACACATTAAATTCAGTTGTTTTAGTAAATTTGGTCTTTGAAAAAAAAATTGGGGAGATAATATACCCGTATTAAGAAGCAATCCATACATGAGATTAGCCTGATTTAATAACTTTGGCATTTTGCAAAAAAGATTCAGACTGAAATCAAGAAATAATCTATTGACATGTGATTAGCTCGATTTTTTTTAATTAGGCATTTACAAAAGGAAGGAGAAAATTTTCACATCAGGACCCATACACGCAACATTAGCCCGATTTCAGACAAAAAGCAATCTATACACATGAAACTAGCTTACATTTGTAAACTAGGCAATTGCAAAACAGAAAAAGAATTTCCAGATCAAGAAGTCATCCATACACACACTTTAGATTGAATATTCTAATTGAACAAGTAATCCATGACACACAAGATTAGCTTAAATTTGTAAATTGGGCATTTGCAATAAACAGTACTCTAAGGGTTAAGAAGAGACCTCCCACTCCATTTGTCTTGTTTCCTTGAATTTAGGGACATAAAACAAATTTTCAGAAAAAAAAGATGCGAATCGAATACTAGATCATGATAATGTTCGTAATGCACACCCCGTTTTTCTTGTTTTGTTGAATTTCAGAGACTGAAAACAAATTTTCAGAAAAAAATGTTCTGAATCGAATACTACACCAAGATATCATCCATAATGCACAGTCTGTTTCTTTTGTTTCGTTGAATTAAGGCCCAAAAACAAATTTTCAGAAGAAAAGGCTCCGAATCAAATAGTAGACCATGATATCATTCGTAATGCGCACTCCATTGGTCTTGTTTTGTTAAATTTAAGTCTGAAAACAAATTTTCATTTGTAGTGCACACTTTGTTTAAACCAGAAATTGTTAACTTAAAATATAAGTTAGTTTATTCAGATTTTAACCTGAGCTGTGGCATATGGAAATTAAATACATACAGTTTATATTTGTACTCAATAGTGTTTTAGATAAAATTCAACAAAAAATAATTTTTTGAGGAAACTAAACTCATTCATGTAAAACAAGGAAGGCAGTTTGTAAAGAAGCGTATATTTCAAATTCTACGTAAAATTGCCAAATACTGATGTCTTGCTGTTATTTCAATCAGTTTTGTTTCCCAGACCGGCAATTCTGTGTCTGAGAATGGAAGATGAGCAGAATGCAGTGGTACACCTATGAGTGTGTCGTTTTTTGAAACTATGTTCTTTCAATTTGATCAATTGGTGAATGAAAAACTGCAGATACAACATGAAATGTGCTTGGCTGATCAATCTAACTGAACTTTTTATCCTCTGGATGAAGCTGTTAAAGTGTTCACAAGTCGACATATTCAGGCTTGTGAAACCAAGAATGGAATTTGAGAAAAAATGCAGTGGTACACCTATGAGTGTGCCTGTGAAAAACATCATGAAACAAGCGCGTATGTTGGTAGAATCCGGACTTTCTGTTCTTGACATATTCACCTTAACTACACGTATGATTATAAAAAATATCTAATGGGACCCATTCTAAATGTGTGTAAAAAGAAGCAGATGCATCACTTTGGCCTTCACTACCAGGTATGACGTGAAATCCATAGCAGTGGTCATGTAAGGAACAGAAGCAAAAGAACACAAACATCATGCCTTGCTTGGTAACTTGTTGAAATGACTTTTGCCAAACTTCATTGCAGACATCGTCGTATTTGAGTTGCTGGAGTCCACAGAAAATTTCTTAACTTGTTGAATTTGTTTGCTGTGGTTTGAAAAATAAAAGTTCTGAAGACTTATAATTATACATCTGTAACCTCTCGACAGAAGAATTGTTGCTGGTAACAAAATTCCATTACAGACGAGCAAGTGCCCCTCCCTGCTTGACATGCAAATCTAAAATCTATAATAATATCTACTGCGCAGAAAAGCATAAGAGTATTAACACAAGAATCGAAGGACAGCTGTTTAAAAGGGGACACTATTGATTTTTTTCATTTATGTTGCATGATTGCTCCTAATGAAAACATAATGCTTCGTCACTTATCTAATCTTTATCTGAGATCTCCCCAAGAATACTTTTGCATACGTACAATAGATGGCTACGAAGAGAATGATATAATTTTCTACAATGCATTCTTGAATCCCATTTCAATCTTCGTACATGCAAGCATGTTAGGCTTCCCATCATCTTACAGGAGAATATTTCGCCATAAAACTATTTCTATTGGTGTATGAAAGTGTGTCCAGCCTTAATGATTGTTTATTTTACTGTGTTGGGTCTTTGCATTTATTGGTCTGATTTAGAACTTTCAATATTTCATTTCCAGGGAGGATACTTTTTTCTACTGCTTTATGGATAAGTAAAGAACACTACAGCCTGTTCAATGCATAGTATAAAAATGTCTCTTTGTTTAGCCTGCAATAAGGCCGTTAATATGTACATACTTCTGCAAAAGGGTAATTGAGCAAAATATCGTTCCTGTTTGTGTATGGATGTGTATCCAACCTCAAACCTTGTCTATTTTATAGAACAACATGTTTCCTTAGATTGGTTGATATTAAGACTTGAATATGCCTTTACTTGGAACGCCATTTGTCCAATTTATTGTTTTTAATTGTGTATGGATGTGGATTCTACCTCAATGCTTGTCTGTTCCATAGTACAACGTGTTCCCTCAGATTGGCTGATATTAGGAATTTCAATAAGTCTTTTTGCGAGAGTGTCTTTTGCAAAATGTTGTTTCTGTTTGTGTATGGATATGTATCTAACCCTGAAACTTGTCTACTTGAATAAAACAACGTTCTCCTCAGATTAGGACTTTTGCCTGTTAAGGCAATAAAGAGTATTATTACAGTTATGGGAAATACTGTGGTATGTTACATTGGTTATGGCCTATCTTAAGGGAAAATGTGCACTTGTTTGTTTGTGTGTAGCTATGATATTAATTATTAGAAAGCAATTAAGTTCATATGGAAATAAAACTTACTTTGATATATATATACAGGTATCGATTTAACTGTTAGGAGTAAGATATGTCTCTCGTTTATTTGATTAAACTGTGTACGTAACTACAAGCTAGATAAAAACTGTGACAACATCCTACCTTCTTAGTTTTTATAATATATAAGAAAGCTGGAGCAAGCACTACCGTCTATTGCTTTTGTTATTAGTTAGTGTCTGTTCCATTTAGTGATATTAGAATAATCCAAGCTGCACAAAGGAAACATAAGTTTATTATGGAAAATGATCTGTGCAACATATGAAAAAGCCATGTTCTTCTTCTCTTTTGCAAAAAAGTATAGTCACTGTCAATCTACCATTATGGACTTTTGAAGTTCCGGACATATAACCAAGTCTAAAAACCATTAGCCAAAACCCGAGGGGGTACAGAAAAAATCAGGGGTACAGAAAAATTTATCACAAATACGGCTATTATTAAAGAGATAGTCGTAAGCCCGTGGAAAAATCCATGGGGTCGCCCGTCGCGTTCGCTCGTCCTTTAAATTTACCCGTCGCAACAAAGTGGATAAAAATATATCGCATTTGATATTCGTGCGCATTTTAAAAATTTCGTGTTTCCGTTACGGTACGCTGCTTTCGCGGACACACAGACAGACGACGGCTATTATTAAAGAGAAGTCGTTGCCCGTGGAGAAATCCACGGAGCCAGCCGTCGCAACAAAGTGGATAAAAATATATCGCATTTGATATTCGTGTTTCCGTAACATCATTTTCTAACTCAGCGGGGGTCCGCGCAGAGACAGACAGACGACGGCTATTATTATAGAGACTAGCCGGGAAAGGTGGTAGTTGTACATGTTTTCAAAAATAAAAATAAATAAAAATTTAATGATAAAATTTTTTAATATAAAAAAAATAATATGTTGAAATTTGGAGACAAAACTGTTAATCTGTATGTATCTACAGAGTCCCATATCTCTGTAGTATTCCCCGAGTTTAGCAAGTATCCCATCAAAGTTTCAACAAATTACCTTAACGATCCCGTACAATTTGGATGAGATGGGGAAGCATTGTATTACTGGAACATTCAGGTTAATTTTGCAGCTCATTGCGCGACAGCAGCATTACGCATATCTGCCAAACATATGACAGGATCTTCACCCCTTGTCAAAACCATCTTTCGATTTTATGTATACTATCACATGCGTCGTATATTGGGAAAAATGAAAGTGCCCATGCCTTTCGACAATGGGTTTAGTCAGTACAAGAATCCTTATTCAACATCTGGATTCGCGCGAGTATGTCGGTTTGTATAAATTCATTAGGTGCTTCACTAACCAACGGTGAATGGTGGCCACAAGTTGATGGGGATTACGCAAAGTTCATTATGCCAACAAGCCAAGGTCTTACATCAGAAGGTTTGACAAAACTTAGCGAAAGTGTTCGTGTATACGTGGTCTTGATACTTGGCTCACAGGCGGAAGCAAAAGCATCCTTGCTAGGTTCTGGAGCAGACAACTATACAGCCAGACAAATCCTGCTACAAAATTTTAAAAGTGTCGTGCTGAGAAAAGAAAATGTAGGGCAAGATAAAACAAGTTTGCACAAGGTGTTCCAATATGCTAGAACTCCAGTGAATTTTGCTGTCATGCCCAGGGTGCACATGTTACCGTCAGACAAGAATCTTCATACTGGTAAAGTTCAAGGGTATAATAACAATGTCTTGATTGCACCTGCAACGGTGAACGTTAGGGTTCAAGTTGATCTGAATAAGGTGTAGCCTATTGTGAAGTCAAAGTCAAACCACAATCATCCTGATCTAACCACAGTAGAGCCTCACACTTCAACAATGCTCCCTAAGCACGAAGAAGTAGAAGCAAAACAGCACGCCGATAACAAGGCTGTATTGGTTACAACTGGAATAGCGATTATTGTTGGTTACATACGGCTTAGGTAAGAAGTCAAATGTCCGGTAGTTTTTGTAAAGTAACAACCTCACAAAGCAATAAAAAGACATGGAAAGTAAGAAATGCACGCACTGTACACACTCTTATCCTTAAAAAATTTTAAGGTGGGCCTACATAATGGACAGCTGACAGAAATGTGCATCAACTGCCTTGCTGCTGGCGAGGCATCAACGGAACGTACAAAATGCCCCCATCAAAAACAAAGATTCAAATGTCTAATATGCCTAAATCAGCTAATTCTAGACAGAATACGCCCTAAGGTATGATACAGAGATAGCCTCACAAGAATATCTGGGATGTGATATTGTTACATTTATGAAACACATCCAAGCACAGTTTACAGACGGTATAAACTGGGGAAACCGAGGGCAGTGGGAGTTTGACCACAAGACACCGATAACATATAGAGAGAACGGGGTATATCCTGGCGAAGAAGAACAATTTGCAAGACTGCACTACACCAGCATTCAGCCTATGTGGGTTGCGGATAATCAGACGAAAGCTCTCGATATATCTCTAAGTAGTGGTGAAGTGTTGCAGTAACGCGGATGGTTCCAAAGCGCCAAGCAGTCTAGTGTGTTCGATCGACAAACTGGACTCTACCTACCGGATATATTTACAACCTTATACCCTTGCTACAACCGATGTATGCTACAATAATAGCAACAGCACCTGCAATTGCCATGCACAAATGCTTAGCCACAAATTCAAAAACATTTGCAGCCACCATAAAAAAGAATGACACTATAGTGCCAATGACACAAGGAAGAGCCGCGCCAGCCTTACCTGCTAAATAGTGCTAAAGTTGGTGAAATCCATGGCTATCAGACGCTTTTTACCTAACTTCCTCTGTATCTCGGTTATGACCTTGAACTCACCAGTCTGTATCGTTTGTTCTATCCCATGATAGAAGAGTTGATTGGTTTCATTGAGCTTAAATTTGTCATAACTCAATATTATCAATGTCATATGATTTAACTCCCCCAGGCCCATCTTGCGAAGATATTCATAAAGAGAATCTTTGATCTTTTGATCTCTTCCATCTGTTCTGGTTAGGGATTTACCTTTCTATCAGCCTAGATTACATGATAGGCTGCAGTTTGTTCTCCATTTCGCATTGTATGCAGACGTCATCAAAGATGCAGGTACGGCGGCCTCGGGATCTACTGCGGCAAAAGCGGCAGATGCTACTTACAAGATCAGCAATATTGCACTAAAGTTTAAAATGGTCAATCATGAGGGTGTGGCAAGTGCAATGGTATCACGGTACAATTTCCTATCACTACCCTTTGGGAGAGTACTTCGAAGCAAAGTTATTACAATGACAAAAGAGGATAGGAGCTATAATTTACAAATTGATACACCGGCAAAGTGTTTAAAGGGTGTTCTATTACTGCTCATAGACCCCTCAAAAGTTAAACCATATAGTGGTATTAATGAAACCTTCTACAATCCAAAGATTGAAAAGATGTCAATCACTGTCGAAGGAGAGCCTAATGAACTCTATACACATGCTATGCTTGGAAAGGATCATTTTAAGCAACTTGTGAACCTCTTCGGTAGTCAAGACTCTGACATTACTATAGGTCAGTTAATGACTGAGAGATACGCACTTTTGTCGATTTCCGTTCATCTCCTGATCATAGTCTGCACGGTTCTGGAAGACCTCTTCAACGTTTGAGTGATGGCGAAACTCTCCATATGATAAAAAAGCCGACAGCAGGTGCAATGTTAAATGTTATGTCTTTTTGCTGAGCGACGCTCAATTAAAAATCACAGGAGAGCGATTTCATGGCATAGAATATTAAAGTTTCAAATAAATGACTATTCTAGAACCGCACACATCCATACTTACAGGCCTGAAAAACACAGCGTGTCCTTGATCTCCTCGAAACTGAGTACAAGAAACATTTTCACAACATAGTTATTCTATGCCCAACTATGCAATGGAATAGCACGTACCCTGAGAGATTCTCGTTGTGGCAAAATAATTACGTGCTTCTGATCAATCCCAAAGAGCAACTTTTTGAATGGATAGAAAATTTTTCGTTATTGTTAGCTGGTGAAGACACACTGTTCATCATTGAAGACTGTATAACAGACAAGTATCTCGATAAAAAAGACAGTCTCTACTTGAACTAGCGATTTCAGGCAGGCATAAGAAGCACTCTTTGTGCCTTCTTACACAATCGTATACCGCTTGACCAAAAAATCTTCGAGGACAAAAAAGTAGCTGTTCCTCTGGTCGAGAGGTTCGATATGAAATTGATTGCTGAAGAAACCAATATGATCAGTGATTGGAAAGATATCAAGGCTCAACTGGAAAACTCAAAACATGCGTGCTTGTAGGTTAGGTTAGAACACCCCAGAGCCCATAAAATTCTCGAGTGAATGGTGGTTTTATGGATCAATTTGGTCCACAAAACGGCGGTACATTTATTTAAAAAATATACTAATATGTTTGATTTGATACGAACCCAAATTCAAAAAATAATTGTACCACCCGGTTATTTTGGATCTCGAGTTTTTTACTTCTCAGGAAGAAGTCGAAAGGTAGTTTTTTTGCGATTCCAAAGGCCAGTTGAGCAACGTGGTTGCTGCACCATAACCACAGAGTGCATGATGTATATGTTTTCCTGTTCCCATCGAATGTGTTCTAACCATTTAGATGCATCATAGCTATAACATTCACCATAAAATACCTTCTCCGACCTGCATGGCATATGTTTCACTTTCTTATCTTTACAAATGATCGTCGTTTTGACTCATTCACATTCTTTCTTCTTGTGCCGCTAAAGGTGGCAGGCTTTTGTGGGAAGTTGACCGCACATTTTTGTCAACACTTCGATATCTTTGATGAAAAAACAGTGTCCTTGCAACATTCCAATAGTGATGTCATCTAACCCTTTCTTATGCTGCTTCTGACCATAGACGAGTCGTCATGGTGCTTTCTCGTTGTTTGACTTAGGCTCATACACTGTGATGTTAATCTTGAAATGTTTTGCGATATCTTCCAGATCCCCCAGCTTTGTAGGGCGCACGTCTTCACGCTTTAGCTTAGGTTTCTCGTAGTACTCCCGGACTAAGGCAAGAGCTGGTCTTGTGAGGAACGCTGTCCCGCGTTGTACATTATTCCTCTTTTTTACCGCTTAACATTTCCAGAAGCATAGATTGTCTGTTCTTTCATTTTTCCCGTCAACAGCGTAGATAAATCTCTGCTTACGCAACCAGTCTGGAAGAGGTCCGCATCTCACCAGAGGGATCGATCAAAGATGATTTTCCCTTCATATGCTTCCAGGCTCTCGATGGTTCTGACTGGTGGTAAATATGCCTTGCTCCAAAACTCACCATCTTCCATATCCAGACGCTTCATTTCACATTCCTCTATGAATGCTTCGATCTCTGCGATGCTTGAGAGCGACTTGGAGCTCTTAGTTTTATGATAGAGAGATACACCGCCTCCACCTTAGTGAATGTTGCAGCTGAAACTGTAAACAACATTTACTCGCATATCTATGTATGGTGTAATTTTTCGCATGATCGCATCTGTAAGTGGTTGGTTCAGATTCTTGTTGATTCTCCAAGTTCCGTCTTCCAACATATTCATGTCGTGTTCGTCAAATATTCGTTGGATATCTTCGAGACCTTCTGGATCCGTGGGTTGGAACTGCGTTCCGCGTTGCTGCTGCTTCTTTTCTCGTGAAAAAAGGTGTTTTTTTATCTTTGATCACGGTGGCCCGGTTCTTCTGTCTTGGGAATAGGTGTTTTATATCCTCAATTCCTATTGCAGGCTTTTTCTCTCGTGGGAATAGGTTTCTTATATTCTCGAGCCCTTTATATCCGTCTTGTGTATCCTCCAGGTCATAGTAATTCTCTTGTGCTTCCTGTTCGACCTCATCGTGACGCGTCGTTCTTCTTGAAAATTCCTTTTACGCTTTTTTGTAATAATTAGTAATAGTATCCCGCACACTCTCCAGTCGAGTGGTAAGAGCATCACCAGTTGCTGCTACAGGCGCTGCTACAGCGTTGTATAGTTGTGTCATTGTATTTCTGAACCAACTCATGTTTCCTTTGTTATATACAGATTTTTTAAACAAACAAAAATTTTGAAAGGGACAGAAAATTTTGAATCATGGGAATTTCCCTTCTCCACTTGCGCATGATGACGTCGGATTCTTTCGAATTTATCGGATGCCGTGGGATTTATCAGATTTTGTTGGATCCTATCGGATTTATCGGATGATGTATTATTTTTGGGCATGCGCGGATGTTTTTGCTGATGTCAGCATAAATTTATCATTTATCATCATTTATGCTGATGACGTCACAAAATTTTTTCGTATTTTCGTATCTCTATAGAAGCGGGAGGTTTACACCTGAACCCCAAAACTATGGTTTAAGTGAATCCCTACTACTACTGATAATCATATTACAATTTTAACACTACCCGCATAATTGTTAAATTAATGTCCCATATCTTCATTTTCGCCTCTATTATAAAACAATAAAAACATTGAAATTAATAACTGTTGCATAATTGCGATGAGTTTAGTAACAAAAATAATAGAAACACAAAATATTATAACAACACAAAGTAAGAACTCATATAAAGCTTTTGAAAACATGTAAAAACTTTTTTTAGTAAAACTAATTTTTTAGAATCTTACTTAACATAAAAAAAATTGTTGCCATAGCAACACTTCGGCATAGTTCCCGAAAGAAAGTTTTGGAAGATAAAGCTAAATAAAAGTTAGGAAAAGTCACCAAATTTGAAAGTGTAACTATAAACACATAAAAAGTTATTAAAGAACATTTAGGAGCGGGGGCTGAATTATTAAGCAGTTTAATGTTTGAGAATTCTCGAAGTTTTGTAAGTGGAAAGCGGGAGTAATAATATGTTATTGTAGCTGTGTAAGCAACTTTCAATGGTTGCACGAAAGCATATCTTCTTAATTGAAGTTCTCAATCGCTATTGGATACATTTCCCCATTTAAATGCTGATAAAACACCCAGACTATTTGTTTGTAGACATTTGGAAAAGAGTTGAATATACTTTCCCATTTCCGTGTTGATTTGTTGGCGTTAATTTATACTAATAATGTTGCTCCTGTTTTCTATCAAAATTCGTCTTTTTCTGCGCTTAAGAAATAAATTTCGTTGTAAGTGCTAATGAGACATTTCTGATTCTTGTTTAGGTGACTTTCACTGCATCAAATGGCGGAGATAAGTTTTCGAACATTGCAATAGACGATGTTTTCTTCTTGAACGGTCACCGTGACAAGGCATATGAGTTTTTTGTTTGATAGAACAGCTGCCGAAAATGACTTTATTATAGCAGGGTGAACTCACTTTTGAATTGCGTAATTATAACAATTGTATGTTTTTTTCTTCAAGAATGAAATGAGCTAACTCGACAACTTATATTTTAATACAAATATTTCCGCTAGGGCTACTTGTGTTAAGCGAAGTCAAATGGATAATGGTAAATTTCACAAAATAACCGCGCTGTCAATGCCATGTGTGCTGTTATCTATTCAATTCCCACTTTCTTCTGAAATGAAATAAACCAATGCATACTATTTTCCCCGCATATATAAAATAAAAAACACCTCTTTAAAACAAAAGGAAAATGATTTTAATTTTGTTAATTCAGTCCTGAATTTTTGCACTTCTTCTTTTTCTCCAATTATTGCACTGCCCATAATTTCTTCACTAGACATATCACAATATGGGGCAAACTATATCCTTTAAGATTTGTTTTTTTCATTATTGAAGTATCATCAGCACTTTTTACGTATACTGGTCAGACAAAAAGAGTTTTAGGAAGAAATAGAGGGAATTAGAAATTAACAGTGCATGTTCAATGTGACGCGGAATTTGCCTAATTAGTACCTAAATTTTGGTATAGTGTTTAAATACAACCTTTTGTACGTCTTTGCCATCTATGACTGTTTTGTGACATATTAATAAAAACTAGTCGATAAAGCCCGTGAAAAAATCCACTGAGGCAGGATAAAATTGAAAAATAAGCGTCATATGAATTTTGATGACGTCAGAAACCCATCTGCAAAAAAATTAGAACCTTGTTTTTACGTTGCCTCTATGGTGCGGAGTTTAAAGCGCTGATCAAGAAAATGTATGTAATCACGTGCTTTTGATAAATGATTAATGAGATATAAAGGTTAAAAAAATTTGCTGACGTCAGCACTGACCCGTCTAGACCCCCAAATTTTTTTTTTAGAAATTTGCACTCCTGTTGCCTTCATCGTATAGATCTTGAAACGCTGATCAAGAAAATGTATAGGATCATGCACTTTTGACAAACGGTTGCAGAGATATTAGGGTTTAAAGGTTGTTTGATGACGTCATCAACCCGTCCATTCCGAAACGGATTCGGGGACCCAGGTTTGGGAAAATTACCCAAATTGGTCCTAGTTGGTCCCTAGTTACCCACGCGGTGAAAAATCATTGACGTTACCACCTCGTTTCCAAGTTATTTGGCCTCAAAGTTTTAGGTGCACTGTAATGGCTTCATTAATTTAATATAGGATATTGACGTTAAAGTAGTGTTATTTTCGTCGCGTCGTAATGTCAGAAAATTTAACATATTAGACATGCATTTTTCGGCAACATCAAAGGAAAATAAAGACATCCACTTTGCCTGTCACAGACACACAGACACACTTAGCGTATTATTATATAGACTAGTCGTTGCCCGTGGAAAAATCCACGGGTTCGCCCGTCCTTTGAATTTACCCGTGGCAACAAAGTGGATAAGAATATATCGCATTTGATATTCGTGTTTCCGTAACATCATTTTCTAACTTAGCGGGGGTCCGCGCAGAGACAGACAGACGACGGCTATTATTATAGAGATAGCCGTTTACCCGTTGGAAAATCCACGGGGTCGCCCGTCCTTTATATATCGCATTTCGTGTTTCTGTAACAGGACGCGGTTTTCGCGGACAGACAGACAAAATACGGCTATTATTAAAGAGACTAGCCCTTAACCCGTGGAAAAATCCACGGGGTCGCCCGTCCTTTATATATCGCATTTCGTGTTTCTGTAACAGGACGCGGTTTTCGCGGACAGACAGACAAAATACGGCTATTATTAAAGAGACTAGAAATAAAAAGATGTGTCGTTATCAGTTGCGTGAAATATCTTAAAATTAAAAAAATTACCTGTTACATCTACTTCACTACTTTCTACATCTAAACCTCATCAAAATTAGTAAGTCTGGAAAATAGAAAATGCAATTTATAATAATGACTCCATGTATGTTCTCCCGTAACACTCTCATATTTTTTAATTCGACTTTCACAATCATTTTATGCGTTGTTACTGAAAAATAGACTTTCTAAACAAAGAAATTTTTAGCTTATCCTTTGCATACTTTATACTTTAATTAAGCCACTACAAAATCGAAGTGATTAAAATAACACATAAAGAAAGTCTTTGTGTTGAAGGGTGAGGATCTTATTTTTTCTGATCTTTTTATACACTTGTTTTATTGCGGAGAGAATACGAGTTTAATGTTATTAGTCTTTCCATTGGTCTTAAATCTAGCCTCATCAGCTTTATAGCTTCTTCTAAAATTTTATATTAGAGTACAATTCCCACTAAAACTTTAGCAACAAAGTTGTGTTATTGCAAACTCTCTAAATCACTTTAAATCACAATTCCGCGGAAATAAAGCATATTATGTCCTTCCGCCATCTCCTGACCTGTAGAAAATTGAGCGATATTAACTTTCGGCCCATTGTGCCATGACCTTTATTTTGTAGAAGTAATTTATATCTAACACGGGAAGGGTACCTTATTCGCACTAAGTTTTGAAGAGACCAATTTTCTCGCATTTTTGTAAAGAAGTTCGTTATTGCGGCAACGCAATACTTTAATTCGTGCAAATTATATTTCGCAAAAAACACGTTGACGTTGCGCTAAAGTTGTTCCGCGCAAATTTTATAGATATGACGTAATAAATGGCAGATTAATGCTCTATTTTGCAGATATTGTAGTTTGCTGATATGTTCTCATTAGTCCACTAATATTTTCTCATTAGTCTATTTTTTTGAGATGTCTTTGAGAATCGCCCAAAATATTCCTCCTAATATTATTTTCCATCTTGTTCTTGCTTCTTTTGCTTGCGCATAAGAATTCTTGTTAAAGGTGCAATATTGGTTTAAAATGTATAGAATGCCAAAGCATTTTAGTATTTTTAATATTAGGAGGAATATTTTGGGCGTATGTAATGCGCATATACTTTCCATTAACATTTCATTTGTGATGAAATATTTCATAGTATTGTTCTCATATTACCATCTAAAGTCTGCGTCTTTTGACAACTTGGTTTGCATCGTGTGATAAGAATTTAGCATAATAACTTCGCATCCCCTATAATAATACCTCTAGTTTCACGAGTCTACAACAGGCAAAGTAGTCGAAGTATGACATCTTTTTTATTCTATTTTGTGAATAAAATTTACGGTAAATTGGTGCATTATATTGAAGAAATAAGAGAAGCCATTTCTTTGCACTTTTAAGTTGCACGCCTTATAACATGGAAACAGATTGAAAGAACTGACGATAACTTCGGATTGCTTCACAATATTAGTGGGTCTTCGCTGACGTCATAAGATTGAAATTGCCATTCTTTCTGCGGAACATAGGATTTCCCACTAAACATCATAATTTTCAATTTGGGTAATTATTTTTGGACTGGGTTTCCCAGTAGTTTAATATGTCCGCAGCGGTTTCCAGTTGGCCAAAGTCAGCGTGTAGTTTTAGCCACGTGATTTATAGGTCACTTTTACTAATATCGTGTGGTTTCTTTCTCAAATACATAACGCCTCAAGCGGAACTTGCGGTGATTCTAGCTATATGGCGCTGGTGGTAACGGGCGGGCATTCTCATTAAAACGATAAAAAGATATGTATAGCAGAAATCTTAAACAATAATAATAAAACGAAGGCGGGTTTTATCTCACGTTTCAAAAACGAAGTGTCAAACAGTCAATACGCTCCAGCTGGCAGGTTTCAAAAAATGCTACTTTTGCACACACGTAGACGAGGCAGACAGTCTTAAAATGTTTCTAGTCACATTCTCTAGCACGCCGCCCACAGAAATAGTTTACGACAGTCCTGAAATATATAAAAACAATCCCATGCCAACGTCAACAAAAATTAGCACATTTTAAGAGCTTGGACTTAACATAATAGTCCTAAGTCCACTCTGAGCATTGACAATTGAATTTTGACAAGGTCAAAATGTGTGAATCCAATATGGAAATAGCCCGCGGAATTACTTGTTACTGCTACAACCGTTAACAGGCGAAACCTTCGATCGAGCAACAGCAAATTGTAACTATGAAGCAAGGTACGATGTGAGTACTCGTGGTTTTTGGTGTACAGGTCAAATGGCATTTTTTGATACAAGGGTGTTCAACCCAAACGCCAACAGATATGTAGAGCAGGAAATTCCGAAATGCTATGAGGTGAATGAGAAGGAAAAAAAGAATGTACAATGAGCGCGTGCTTTCTGTTGAGCATGGTAGCTTCACCCCGGTCGTTTTTGCTGCAACTGGTGGTGTGAGTCGTGAATGAAGACACTTATTTAAACGATTAATTGAGTTGATTACGGAGAAAAGGAAACAGAGATATGTTTTGATAGCCTGCTGAGTAAAAAGAAAGATGTGCTTTTCCTTAATTAATTAATTCCATTGAACTTTGTATATATAGCAGTCAGTCAGTATACCATTGTAATGAAAGTTTGGCAAGATCGATAGGAAACAGTGCTGATGTTAGCGAATCGATGGCCAATATCACAGTTTAGTTGTTTTTTCTTGTTTCGTAAACCTTTTCCAAATATTGTTATCTTTCAACGCATAATGTCTCCAGTTAAATTTAATGTTTCATTGTAAACGTTTTTACTGGCCGGTTTATGCCATAGCCAAAATATTTGTTCTACTCTAAAATTAAATTACTTGTGGTGGCAAATTTTAAACTTAGCTTCCTTGTTTCAACATATTCTGACCAAGATCGTATCCTTGATATTACTATTTTTATGTATTGAACCCATTTTTGGCCTCAGTAACACCTATAGCTAACTAGCATAAAACTATTAACTTAAATAAAGCTAGATTCTTAGCTAGCTGGCATAAAATCATCAAATAAAATTTACTTCTTAGTTGGCATAAAACTAGCTACTTAGCTAGCATTAAGCTAGCTACTTAGTTTAACAAAAACTAACAAACTTAGCTGGCATAAAGCTACCTAATTAACTAGCATAAATCTACCTATTTAGCTGGCATAAAACTAGCTACTTATCTATCAAAAATAAGTTAGTTAGCTAGCTTAAATGGAAACCTAAGTACAGAATTTTCAGCTACACATGCTGCAAAGCAAGTGAGATATTTCTGCTTTGATAAGGCATATCTCTACGTGGCTGCAATCGGCCACAAAATATGTTTGCCCTGGCAATTGTAGATCAAAAACCAAGGACCAAAAAGTTTAGCAAAATCATGAATGGAACATAGCTATACATTTACACATGTAATGGGTTACACCGCTCAGCCCCAAAGGACATTATTTCTATATAAGGAAACGTTTCCTACATCAACATCTACATTTTCTGTTCTGAGACTCTCTAAATTCTAATGAGCGGTTCTCGTGCTATTAGAATTCAATCAGAACAAGTTTCCGAAAAACAGAAGTTTTTCAGATCAAGAAATCTCATAATATCTGCACCGGGAAATATACCATCTTCTAATACAAGAGATTCTAAGCAAAATATGTCGCTGGACGTATTGCGTCAGGAAAAGACTGCAGTAGTGCTAATGCAGATGTTCTGTGGCATATTTCATAAATTTACTCTGGCAAGAATAAAACCGTTTGACTGGATAAGATAAAGCTCGTATGAACTTGGTTTTTATGCGATAAACTGAAAGTGACCCTACAATTTTATGCTTGCGAACCAAGGGGACCCTCTACTCTTTCTATAATAATCCTCTATTCTTCTGCGAAGTGAAACTCACTTCGCAGAAGGATAGAGTCCTATCAACTAATTTATTGTAATAAATGTGTTTGCTTGTCTGCCTTCGGACAGACAAGGAGGTTAATAATTCCCTAGATTTAATGAACAAAAATGTCTCTCATTTCTTACAGTTTTGACGTTAGGACACGACGCCAATATGGTATACTGACGTTAATTTGTCGAAAAGATCATTGAAGCCATCACATTATCCTTAGTTCAAGCCGTTATCTGTTGATACCTAATAAACTGCGCTTTCAAAAATAACTGACATCACCACCTTGGTATCAATTAAAACGGATTAGTTACTTTAATCCTTTTTTCCTTTGCTTTTAAACGTTTTTCCACAAGAAAATTTATTTAGCAAAAAAAGGAAACGAAGAAGTTCGTGTCAACTTTGAAATGAGTTTGTTGTAAAGCGGCAAGGACGAACTTGTTTCGGAGATATGAGAGCCTTATCATACATGGAAAGAAATGAGAGGTCTAATTTTATTCTATCCTGCAACGAATCTCGCAATAATGTTGTTTTCATTATCAAATGAGGCGCAGTACTGTTAAAAACGTATTAATATTATTTTGTAAGAACCGTGCACACTAAATAATATACTATTCCATCAATTAACAATACGTGAAAACTACTTGATAAATATGTATGTTGCAACCAGGATTTTACACAGGTTTTTTTTGTCTTATGGACGAAAAAAACTGTCGTTTAAACTAATAAGGTTAGACTGTTAAAATGTTTCTGTCTGAAATTTGTGCCTGCCGAAAGTTTTTTTGTCCAAAAATTTGAGTGTTTCAAATTTTTTTAAAAAATAAGCAGTGCATAGAAATTATAGGGTAATCAGAAAAGCAATAAAAAATGCAGTTCTTGAACTTATTAATTTCATTATTTTCACATTTGGCTGAGGCTCCATCTATACGTTCGATCCTGAAGACCCTTTGTTAGACCTTGATTGAATATATGTACACTATAAATTCTTCTAGCCTTCTTTTTGTGTCATTTCACGTAATCTTCACTTTGTGACATTTGGTTAAAAGTCGTTCAAAATTCGTTTCTACACATTTTTTAACTTTAAAAATCTTGTTCAAAAATTTTTCAACTGAATTAAAAAACTGTTCATATACACTTTGTATTTCTTTGTATAAAGCAGACTTGTTTTTTTGGGAAAGGTTCATCTTTGTTATGTTGAACTACTGTGTGCTCTTCCTGTCTCCATTTATGATAAAAATACAATAAATACAAAGAGAGGAACAATGAGAAAGGAGAAATAATGCAAAATATACGCTTTGTGGAACTATTCGTAATAGAAAAATCAACATCAACAAATTTAGACAAGAAATGGAAGTCATATATAGACAAGATAGAAGAGTTTAAATCATTTATTACAGCTTTAGGAGATAGTGAACATTCAACAATGTCTACAATCCAAAATTAGTGACATACGTGGCGTAAAATATATCAGTGATGACATAATAGTGTATTCTAAAGACATAGAGGAACATAAGAAAATTATTAAACCGTTTAAAAAAATGGTTTTAAAGTTAATGGTGGTAAGTGTTCAGTTGGGCAAATCGGTAATTCATTTCTTAGTATCGTCTTATCAGCTAACGGTATCCAGCCGGATCGTAAGAAAGTCGAATGTTTATCAAATGCTAACCCACTGCAGAACGTAAGTAAATTAAAATCCTTTTTAAGACTGGCACATAATAAGTCGATTTATTGAAAATTATTCACAGAAAACCACATCTCTTCGACAACTTTTATAAAACAAATATAAATATATTTGGAACGGTGAACATCAAAACTCCTTCTATCTATTGAAGTCGGAATTAACCTCAAACACTGTCGTATCTTTTTAAATCTCCTTCAACCGAGTACTGTTTGGGTAGTCGCTAGTAACCACGCCTTATTGCAACCTGACGATTTTGGTAACCCTCGACATGTTTGGTACACATCAAAGGCCTTATCAACTACCGAGCAAAAATATTCCATGCGAGAGAAGAAGTCACCGGCTTTAGCTCAATATATTAGTAAATATTTATACAATGCCGAATTTTACGTTTATTATTGATCACAATTCTTTAAAATTAATCTTCACATCTCGTACCAAAGCTACGCCTAGAATAGAAAGACTGCAAATGAAACTCCAGACTTATCTTTTCATTCTTAATAACAAACAAGCTCAGAAAATATTGCTGATTATATAAGTAGAATTCGTAACAATCCTCCGTCAAACGATAATAGTATCAGAACCAATCGGATGTGGGTAAACCAATTCCAAAAATCCTGCAAAACCGACGATGAAAATAAGGAGATTTGAAATGGTGTTGTTTTACGTAACCATCACATTTTTATACCAATAAATAGTAATAACTAAGGGTATAGCTAGCTAGCTGACTGTAAAATGATCCTTAAAAATTTTCGTTTCTAGCACAAAATCTATGACATGACAATAAAATATGACATGACAATAAAATGACATTATATTTATAGGCCTAGAATCCTAACATTGACTACGACCACTTTCAAAACAAAAGTGAAAACAACAACTGCATGTAATATGAAATTATTCGTGTATCGTGTGACATCGTTGTTTAGCGGGAGAAGTTATGTCCTTACGTTCTTGGGCTAATCTTTGTACAAAGGAAATAAATACAGCATTTATTGAGTTTTTTGTGCAATAAGGAGTTAAGGCTTAGTGGCCAGGTAGTTAGCTACGCAAGCTTTAAGGTAGAACAGAGAAAAATAAAGACTTTGTACATCAGGGGTATATCTTTATTACCTTTAAAATATTTACTTGCAGTCGTTAATATTATATATTCATACATTAGACTAATACAATTTTTCTGGCACGGTAAAAATACTTTAAAAAGCTCAAAAAAATGACCTTCCAGAATTCATGCCTCCATAAATTGTCCTGTTCAGTTCCTGAAAAAAAAGAGTTTGCATGCGTCTGCATGCAAAAAATCTCTAAACCGTGGAGGTGTTTGTCTCACATTTGTCGTGTTGGCCTGATGACGTGCTCATTCCTTTATGCCGATAAATGAAGTTGTAATTTCTACCGGTATCTGTCGTAAATAGACTTCGTGCTCTTTTACGATATAGCGCTAAAACATTTGCGCCTATTATGTACACCAAGCACAGCATTAATCCTCGTATACTTCTAAAAGTGGAATACAACAGACTGAAACAGGCGTTAAAAACTTCCTCGTTGTAACTTGGATGTGATTTAACTATTTGGATAAAACCTAAACCCTCGGTGACGCCAAGTATAATACCAAGCTTTAATGCGATTTTTAAGGTCTCCTTCTTACTCTTCTTACCAGTTTTCAAAACTTCTTCGTTCACTTTAAACTCGCTATGAATTTTACGTACTGTATACAGCAAAGTTAATAGTGTGGTGAAAAATATGACAGCGACTGGAATAATGTAGAAGCCAATACGTGCATAAAAACCTGTGATCCAACAAATGCCTTTTGTGCCATAATCAACAACGGTAGTTTCTGCTGCTAGTATTACAGACAGAGAAACTATTAAAGTTGGAGGAATGAGTGAATAAATACAACGACGGATGAATTTCTTATTGTTATTTCCTCGACTGGCAACAGTGAAAGAACTAAATTTTGAAATCAAATCAAAAGCGATGATTAGATTCCACATAAATGAAATCAATATACACCAGTGCAATGTTGCAGCAACTATTTTGCAAGCAGTTCCTGAAAAATTAGAGTTTATTGCCAGTAAGAATATTACCTCTGCGATAAATAATGATATGCACATTCCCAATGTGTTCAATCCAGGAACAGTTCGAAGTTCTTTGAAAATTAGGAAACTTAGAATAACAAATATGTAAAAAATGATACTAATAATTGTTCCTATTAAGGAAATGTAGTGTTCAATCACATAGACAGTCTCCAAGCGGTTGCCTTTAACGCCGTACCCTGTAAACGAACTTCTGATACAAACACCATAACCTTTAGATAGTGGTATATATTCGCTCACGTTGTAAGTATCTATTTGACCAAGCCTTTTATGCAGAAGATTTCCCTCTTCACTGAAAGAGATTTGACCACTTATTTTTCTCCGAGGACAGTTGGAATGTAAATGATACTTTCGACAGGTGCTGTACCATTTACTTGATGAGTTTCTGCTTATTTCAATCCACATTGAAATATTGTGTTTGGAGAATGTCTCATTTCCTTTCGTTACCATGCATGATCTAGTAAAGGAGCCATCAGTTCCATTGCGTATATTCGCCTCGGCACATATACGATTTTTTGGGAAGTAACGAGACATTTCTAACTGGTAATGTTCTGTATATTTTAACTTTCTTCCTTTAGTTATCAAAATCTTTTCAATATTGTGCCATAAATTGTAATTATAACCCACTTTTGATGATTTAAAGAATTTATATATGTTTTGATTTACGTCTGACCAAGGAGGTAGAAGAAAATTTGACAAAATGATTACAAATTGGTCATCATTTGTTTGGTTTATCACTGAATAGGTTGTAAATTTATCATACATATAAGGTGGAAAATTTCGTAAAATCTTTATCTTACTGCTACTTATCACCTTTTTTAAAACCATATACAATGTCACGTTGCTACTAAAACATTTATCGAATGTTGGTTTAAGCACGTGTGTTTCAGGAATGGGCTTTTTGGGTTTTGGTAAACAGTCTTTCCCATCAAAGACAAAGTCAGGTGGACAAATGACTTTTTCACACTTCAGCGTTCCTGTGTCGTATTTGCTTCCATTTCTGCAAATTGACCTTGACTCTTGATTGCCAATTTGAAATTGATTGGTATTAAAATTTAGCAGTAACGACCACGGTCGATAAGGTTTTTCGTAACAATTACTTTGCCCAATTGGACAACGTGTGCTATCACAGTATTCAATAGGTGGAAACGCAACAGTCTGATTATTTTGACTACAAAGCCAGCAGTGATAATTTTGAAATCCTCCAACTCTACCACTGTAAGCATGGCAAAGTTCGTAATGTATACTTGATCTTGGACAATTTCTCTTTGAGCTTACCCAGTGGTTGCATTTTTTTGACTTGTAGTAACTCGAATTTGCTAAAGAAAAGTCACATTCTTGAAAACTGAAAACAGAAGTGTTATGAAACATGTTAGCAAAATTTTGGTGATTTTTGCAATTTACTTTAACGCTGATTGGTTGGTATTTGGTGATAGAATTGCATTTAGCACAAAACGAATTTCGATATATGTATCCATCAAAGCTGGTTACTGGTAAATTAGAATCAAGTGATCCTTTTTGAGCACCGTGTATACACTTCTTTGCGTTATCAACATTCGCTTTTAGCAAGCAGGACTTAACCATTAGCTGATGTTCCACATTATACGTAAACGAAAACGCCATGGGAAGTACCGGTTCGCAAGAATGGTCTTTATATCCCTGCGAGGTTTGAATGAATTGGTTTATGTACGAATTTAAATTCACAGGATGTGTTTCGTTCCAAAATTTATCAATACAACATCTCTTTCTTACCATACAGTCGTCACTGCAGTCGCAACATTTTTCTCTAGGAGCATTGCATAGATATTGTTCCAAACCTTTGTTAAATCCAAAATCATACGCTTTGGAAATATTCATAAATTGTCTAATTGGAAATTTTTGCTTTAAATATTTTATTTCACCTTTATTTTCTTCAAGGGCTCCGATTGAGAACGTGCTTTCAAATTTTGTAGAATCCTCGCCATTGGGCAGATAACAATGCCGAGATTTGCAAGGTGCAGCAGAGCAGGTGAAATCAATATCCGGCATGGGCAATGTAACTGGATATGCTTCTTGTATTGTCACGTTTTTAAGTGTGGTAACATGATGGGTTCCGTTATGAAAATGAGTTGGTTGAACAACAGTTCTATTGATAACAATAACTTCAAAATTCTGATTGGCTGCGCACATTGCACAATCGTAATTTTTGTATTCACCCATAGTCTCTCCATACGCATTGCATAAGTTATAAAACGGGTCAGTTTGTGGACATACATTCTGTTTTCTTTCACACGCACGAATATACCTTTGTTGAAAATGGTCGCTAGTATCTAAGGAAAACTCGCATTTACTTAGTTTGTTCAACTCCTCTTTACTGATGGTTTTCCTGAGCATTAGATTTGACGCATTTTCGCACTTTGCTTTTATATCAATAAATTTGTAATCAAATACTAAATTGCATTTTGCACAGTGCAAGTTTCTATACAAGTAGGTGTCGTTGCCTAGTACTGGAATATCATCCTTGATATGAAAGCCCGGTTGCAGACAGCGCTCTACATCATCTCCTGTTGTATTCGGAAGACAGGATTTTACCATGAAATATGATTTCACAGCGTGTGTTTTATTTACTGTTAAAGCTGGTTCACAGGACATATTTTTATACTTTTGTGATTTACTCAGAAATAGTTTGAGATACATCTCCAAGTTTTCGTTTTTTTTCTTGTCCCACAACTTGTCTATGCAGCAAGTTTTGTACTTCATACAATCGTCAGAGCAATCGCAACATATTTCTCGTCCAACTGCTGCAAAATCACAGAAATGTAAATGTGCTCCCCATGAATCGAAATGATAATCAAAAAATTCCTCCATCGGAAACCTATCTGCGTCAAGAAAGTTTAGCCGTCCCAAAATCAACAACGTCAGTGGTATAAACAAAGCCATGATTTTGTTGCTAGAAAATAATAAGTAAATTATGGTAGTCATCAATGTAAGAAAAATACTTGCAAAAAAAAGGTAATACTTTTAGCATATTTTGTGTGTGTTTTATTTGTTGATTTATTAAAGTACAGGTTTTAGTTACAAACTAACTGTTTCATGCTTTTTTTGAAAGGATTACAAAGTGCGACAAGAAAGGATTACAATTTGCGATGGGATTACAAAGTATGATGGGATTGCGAAGTGTGATGGAATTGCAAGGTGTAATGGACTGCAAAGTGTTATGGGATTACAAAGTGCGATGGGATTAGAAAGTGTGATGGAATAACAAAGTGATACACTACGACAACTGATGCACGCACAAAAAGAGACTTTAGTGAGCAAGTTTCTTGTAATTACGGTGTTGCGCAGAAGTGATGAAACTGTTTGTTTTGTAGCTTGTAAGTTTTAGTGAATCACAAGTTGCGAGCTAAAATTCACGAGTATTTTGACCAGTAGCTTTTGAAAGTGCTATTCGCAAATTTAAAGTACGAGTTGAAAATTAGAAATAGGAATTGACTATTATGTTCTATATGTTGTTATGTTCTGTAACTATCACGATATTTCAAACTCGCATCACGTGTACTCAAAACTGAAGAAAAACTCGAAAGTCATGAATTGAAGGGTGTAGTTGCTGAAAAGCGCCAATATTGTTCCGAAACCTAAATCGTATAAAAGCATTTAAACTGTTTGAGTAGTTTCTTTTTCGCCATAGTATATGTATATTAATAAGACATGTTTAAAATATATATGCGTATTTTGTTAAATTAAAACGAAAAGTAAAATCTTCGTTTCCTTTAAAAGACAAAAACAGATATCCATCCTGTGTTATATACGAAGGAGTGTGCTCGTGCGGCGAGAATTACATTGGCGAAACAATCCGTAATGCAGAAATCCGCTGGAGAGAGCATGAATCGATGAAAGGAAAGTCAGAGCCAGCCATGCATGTTGTTGCATATAGTGGTCACTCGTTTAAGTGAAAAATAATTTCAAGAGCGCCTCAGGGTTTTCGTAAAAGAAAAATTCTTGAAGCATATTTTATACGGATACAGAAGCCAACTTTAAATGAACAATTAGACTCTAACATATTAACACTTTTTCATAATGGAATAACTTAAAAGAGAAATTAGATTTTAGTATGAACGAAATCCCCTAGACGATGTTTTAATTATGTAATTTTTGTATATATATATGAACACACGTTTTAAAGTTTTATACCTGATGATACTTACGAAAAGCTTTGTTTTAATTTAACAAAATACACCTATATATTTTAAACATGTCTTTTTAATATACATTAAAACTGTGAAAAGGCAATGTGAAAGTTTGTCTGGATGTATATAGAAAATTTATTCTAGGGTAATAATTATTTTCTCACACATTCCCAAAATATTTGACAAAAGACTTATTGTAAATGACACATTTTTATTGCATGACAAGGATGTAATTGGAAATGAAAGTTTTATTATATATACCAAAGGTGCTTCTGCGAAAGAAAATGAAACGATCATGCAACAGAAGCCTGGTTCACCGAGAGAGGAAAAATGGTTAACATCATTACGATTTGTTATCAATCTTGAAAAAGACCTTCATTATTTAATAGACGGCAAGATCTTTATATTTAAAGAACTTTAACATTTATTGCCCGATTATATGGTGGTAAAGACTTCTTGTGATTAATTGAATATAGCGAAAAAATAATTTCAACTTATCATGTCTGATTGAATTTTAATTTACAATGTCTGCTTGAAAGAAATTTTGTTTGTTTTTTGTTTCTGCTTGAAAGAAATTTGTTTACTACAAAATTTATTTCAACACAACAAGGATAATACCAGATTATCAAAAATAATTATGAAGTACCGAAAATTATTAAAGTCTAGCACATTTTCAATTAGACATAGGAGACCATACCTTGAGAATACTTTTTTATCTGATGTAATTAAAACAAAACAAAACTCTTAAAATCTTATATTTATAATTCTATAAACAACGTGTTTAGGTTCGCATGATACAAAACTTACCAGTTCTATTTTCAATCACTTCTCCTCTGTATTTCGTGATACTTCTCTCTTTTGAAACGATTTTGAAACGATTGTGACAAGAAATAGTTTGCACAATTATATAATCTACCTAATTAATATTTTAACAATATATACTATTCCTTTGATAATAGCTAATTATTTCTATTCTAATATATTGAACTACAACCTCTGCAGAAAATAAAAACCATTTATTTTGCTTATAAATTTCGGGCCATATTTGTTATTCTTATTCACGGCATAGAAAAAAAAATGGAATTACAAAATTTATTAAAAGAGATTGTAACCTTACGGCTTATAGCGTTTAAAACTTTATCAGGCCATCTTGTTGGTTTTAAAATTTTCCCAGGGGTGACTCACAAAACATTTTTTAAATTTAGGTTGCAACATATGGTTCACAAAAGATGCTCTGTTGTTATGAAACCGAATGTTGTAAGACATTTGGCGCCAAACGTAAAAACTTTAACAATAAATCTTGGCCAAATTTTCGAGAGGGTTCTGATAGTATCGTAGACTTGACAGTTTTCAGTTACTTAAATTAGTAATGAAATGTGATCATTATTAAGTTCTACCTCGGGGTTTTTATCTCTCACTGGCGCTCCCTTTATTTATAGTTATGGCGAAAGAGCATATTTTAACAGTTTTCATTAACTTGACTGGTTTTCGAATATTTTAGAGAATTTTGTATAAGCCTTACTTTCAGAATTTTTAAAATCAAGCTAATTACATTTGCAAAATAATCTTCACAAGTGATTTTTCGAATCGTAAGATACTTTTCATTTTGTGACATTTCAGTGTTCATCCGTCACGTCTTTCCGTCACGCTCGAAGTATATTTAATACAGGGTCTGATCCAAGTATAAGCAGGGTAGGGTAAAGCCTACATTGAGAATTTATTCAATTCTTTGTTTTTTCTGTCATAAAAACTTTTGTATTGTTGCTTTTTTCGAGAAATTTGAACCATTCAAGGCATTTAGATGGCTTTAAAAACAGCGTTGGCTTCCAGCTTTTTCTGGATTGAGAAATTAACTTATTAAGATTTTTTTTACTTTTTACTACTTTTAAAAAATTTCTGGATCCGACCCTATAATAATGAGTTATAAATTTCAGAAAAACCTATTTAAAAGAGTTACTGATATATGTGAGTTTTTTTAAAAGTATCGAATTTTGTGTTCCTTTAAGAATTTAGGATGCAATAAATCAAAATGTGCTATTTCCCTTTTTCTCAATTTCTGTCTTGTCTATCCGTCACGGACCCTTTAATTAACTAATACAATGCACATAACGACTCCTAACAAAAGTTCTATACTGAAATCAACAAGATTTGGTATGCCTAAATACAAAAAATAACATTGGCAGTTACCAGTGAATTTTTATAACACGTCAAAGTACAGTTGGAACCTCCGTCACAAAAAAATGGTTTCGTAATAGCCTCTTAAGCATTTTAAAACAAGCTGATAAAATTTTTTTTACAAAATTATGAATTTGAACCAAATGATAGGCAAATAAGCAAACTTTTTAGATACATTTTCTTATAAAATACGCGCATGCTGTTAAAATTAACAAATGAACCAAACATAACATTAACACACTGTTACCTAGAATTACCTTAAACTGTTATTAATACTTTCAGGTTTTATATCCAAAATGTGGAGCTTGCTTTTGAAATGAAAAAGTTAAGGCTTACGTTAAGACGATCGACAGTTTTAAGGTTTATTAACATCTAAATTTCAGTTGAGGCTGCGTGTGATTATTTTCAACAATTTTGTGGCCTAAAATACTTTTATTTGTGTTCATCCAGTCATATGGAGTAGCGTGTCGCGTTGGTTTGCCCTTTTTGTCCCGGCGGCAATATTTGGGACACATTTTTATAACACCGGATTCGATTTGCTTAAGGTTACTGTAAAGGAAAAGGATCACTTTATGAGTAGTCTCAGAAAAACCCTTATAATTTATCAATACTTTTATATTTTTTTTGTTTTGTTTTTGTTTCTGAATGCTTGATGAAACACTTTTTTGATGGTGTTATTTTCGTGTTATGTTTATTTTCTAAAGAGAAATGTTGTTAATTTTCTGTTGTTGATTTTCCAAAGAGAAAATATAATGAAATAAATACACACCATTTTTTCACCGTACATTTTAAAATGACTCCTTTTTACGAACGCGTGGTCGCAGACTTCTCGTTTTTACACCAATATATTCAGCATAAATTAAATTTAAAAAGGTTCCCGTGTTTTTTTTTCTAACAACGTCGTTATGAAATTATTTGTAATTATATATAATCATTCAGAAAAATGCATATTTTTTTCTTTCTGTCGTCATAATTCGCTAATCAGTAATTTATACAAAAAAATCCGGGAACCTTTTGTGCATAATTTATTCAGCTTTCCATTACCGAAAATTTCAATGAGCCAATAGGAAGCTTTCGGAAAAAGAGACCACAAACGTAAAGGCATGTATGCGAAAATTTACTGACGAGATATTTGTTTTTAAAGATTTTCGTAGGTGTTATGAAAATGTGTGAACAGAGTATGCATAAAGATGATAGAAGTGTGAATTTTTTCTTTATGCTGAATATGCGTGACGCGTTCAGAATTATTAACAGACAGAAGTCAGGGTTACAAGAGAAAGCTTATATGCATTCTTCTTAACTTTGATTTTTTTAACGATTTTTTATACGACAACATTTATATATGTATATCAAAAAAATATTATTTTGCATATTTTCAATGTTTACAAAAAATATGCTCAACTCATTTTGCACATATTTTGTCGAAGGTGTGAAGGATATAACAGCTCTAAAAAGGCTTTTTCCGGAAAAAAGGGATGTTCCAAATATTTTCATGGAATATAAAATATGTCATTCGAAAGAGAATTTTTTTTTTCTATATGTCATGAATTTATTGCAAAAAACCTAAAAAAAAATTTGTTTCCTTTACAGTAACCTTAAGATTGCGTATTTCAATTCATTTCAATTCAAAATCCTTTACTATTTCTTAGCGCTGGTTTCTTAGCGTAAACAGATTCTGATAATTAGTTTAAAGTTAGTTAACTAAAAAGTTATTTAATTGGTTAAATATTGGTTAATTATGGTAACTAGATTATCTGTGCAGCCAGGAAAGGACGTGAAGCAACCTCGTTCCCAGCCCTTTTTGTCTCTCAGCGGCGCTGCGATTTTTGATAGGTCTCACGAAAAAGGCCCTGAAGAAGGCTGATTTTATTCCGAGCCGTGATTGGTCGAGAATTTCCAGCGAATTATGCGAAAGATAATACGTTACTCGGTCCGTGAAATATTCACGTTGAAACTAATTGTAAACAATAAAGATGGGCGACACTACTGTGCACACATGCTTCAATTAGCTTCACCCAGTTAACTCTCAGCCCAGATGTGCTTACATGCTTCTTATGCTCAAATTAATGTTAACAACCGACCCAAGCGATTGTCTAGCTAGCTAGTTATAAAACAAGAAGTGTAGACGTATATATAGTTACAGATAGATAGCCATCCGATACGCAAAAGAGACAACATGTCCTGGGATTGAGATTGGACGTGAAGGTTTTCAATTGAAGTTTTGTTTATTTTATGTTTGCCAAGTTTTTTATGCTAATCAAAATGTGGAGACCAGGAAAACTTTTCCATTTTTTTTATTGTATCAAAACAAACAGGCTTTTGTAAAAACGTGTTGCTGCATTCATTTTAGCGCAAGAATTTGTAATTATGCTTTTCTTATTCATTTATGGTTGGATTTCTTGTGTTTTAACTGTAAAATTTGAGGATAGGTGTTTGCAGTTTTTAATTTTTTATAATAACATATTACATGTGTTTTTAACAAAAACGCTGTTTCTGACACATAAGAAAAGTGCCACCCGAAACACCCGTTCCCAGCGCCTGTTGTCTCTTTCTGTAACAGGGACGGCGAGGCGAACATCGCTGTCTGATGTGAGACGCAAGAAAATATACAATATTCCCTGGGTCCGAGATTTCCAATACCCTAATAGTGACGCTCGGGAACCGATGCTTTAAATATTTTAATCAAAATGTAGATTTTATAAAATTCGAATTGTGAACAGTCAACCTTGATCCCAGAATTTCCGTCTCGCAGTCCCGTTTATTAAAAAAGAAACAAAGAGCCCGGGGTCGAGGTTGGTAAACAATCTTTAAATATATTGAATGCAGGTTCGTTTCCGCTATAATGCAAAAAGCTTACGAACTTTTTCACCGTTAAAGAGTTACCTATTTTTCGTAAAATATAAATACAAATCTATCGCTGTTATAACGTTCAAATCTAGATAATGTGATTACTAAATTGACAAGACCAAGAAGATTGTAGTAGTCTCTCAAGCATTTATAGTTTTTTTAAAAATATTCCGTCGCCGGGCGGGGTGGAATTTTTAAAATCGCCTGATGGAAGATATAGATATATATCTAGAGACAGCACAGAGCCTGGACGCTGCTTAGTTTGTGTTCAGGCTAAAACCTCAAAAAATTTACATATTTTTGAAAGTCAATGCTTTATTTTAATATTTGTCAATTTAATGACTAATCTGAACGGAAATTGTGTACTCTTCGTGCGGCCAGAACATTTTGTGTACGGCCATAACTAAAAGTGCTTACATTTTGTTGGTCGCTCCCTTGCTACTTGCTGGTGTCTGGGATGATTGTAGTTGCACATTTTTTGAAATCGTGTATTTTATCAGGTAAGAATTATTTTATATGTAAGTGAGAATGATGTGCTGGCTGGCTAGCTATCTCAATTTTTGGTGCTGACATACCCCTTTTAATAGTCGTGAAATTACTTACATACTCACTATCGCATCATAACATCGTATAGAGCCAGATAGCTAGCTAGCTACACAAAATAGTGCTTTGATTAGAGTTCCTATTTTCTTAAAGAGCAGCAACGAAAAACATTTGTCCTGCTTTGCGTAATTTTTTTATTACTGGACACCCGACTCCTGTTCGTATGGGAAAAAAGGGCGCTGAAAAAAAATTCCAAACAACTCTTTGTGGGCCACTTCTGTCAGATAAAAAGGTATATTCGCACAGGATTTCTTTTAGATTTTTTGCAGAAAAGTTGCTGAAACATGACAAAAGTTTATTGTTGCTACACCGAACAGTCAGGGTGAACTGATGATTAACCTGTAACAATATATATATTTAGCTGATGCAGGATAATTAGACGCTGCGCATAGTATAATTAGCCGTTAAAAGCTTTCTTGTGTTATTAACAGCTAACTGCGTCTTTTCCATGTATTTTCTGGAAATCAGACTAGTGTTGTTGTTTAATAATGCTCATTTTGAGCTACGCAGACTCAATCAGGGTCCGCGCTCTACCAGACAACTCCCTGCAACATCCAACAGCCCACACAGTGTGCCATCTCCCCTATTTTCCTCACATGGTGGGTTAACCTAGGGCTATGGTACCATTCACTCGTCCATATTGAATTGCTGCCAAGGGGAATCGAAACCCATTCTCTCGCACAAAGTGCCAGAGTTATAACCACTAAGCTAGGATGTCATTGAAAACAGCTATTCTGTTACTGGCTAATTATCAGTTCTCCGTAAGTGCCTAATTTTCTTGAAAATCTTTCTTGAACTCACCGTAAGTATCAGAAATATTTTTCTAAGATTTCTTAGAAAAACTTGATTTTTAAAAATCTCACGAAAAGGACCATCGATTTATCAAATCCGCAAGTTTATTGTGTGTTTACCTTTTTTTGTTTCAACTTCTTAAATTCAATTCGTCAATTTAAAATTTCAGAAGTAATTTCAGAAAAATGCAACTAAGACTCTCCGAAAAGATATTCAAATCTGAGAATTCGAATCAAAAAAGGATAACTAACAATTAAATTTGTAGAATTCAATGAATCGATTTCAATAAAATAAATCCTGTATTGTCCACAGGTTTCAAAATCATGGATCGCCTGCTTAATATGTTACTTGTTTAACAAAAATATCGCAAACCAACTTGATTAAATTTATATACATATATTAATATATAAATATACCTTGTGCATCCCATGGCATTGATTTGTATCTTTTTAATAAATTTCCTTTTTCAAATTAAAGAGGCAAAGACAGTTTAAAGAGTAACTAAACAACCTGGTGATAATTCAGTTTATGGCAAAATTGTATTCTTGTGTCTTATTTTTAAAACATACTTTCTTTTTAGATCAGCTCTTATCAAATCATACACCATCAGCATTTAAACAAATCTTCAACAGGAGAGAGCTCGTTCAAAAGTAATTATATTCGAATCGTCAAGTTTATTCATAACAAGATTAGTATTATTGAAATTGAAATTTCCATAATTTTTCTAATCAGTTTTAAAAATATACAGTTAAAGTTTTAACTGTTATTTTAGAATACTTCATATAGCTATGTAAAATTTTTATTTTTTATTTATTGAGTTGTATTTTAACATTGCAGGTTAGTTGCAATAATAATAATGAGAATTGGGATAGCTACTCAGTGATTTGTTTACCCCATAATTCTCCGTTTTCAAGGTCTACTTCAAATTTCAATATCTTTCAGGCTATTGACGGAAATCTTGAAGCCGCAGGGCTTTTTGTTTGTTTGTCAAATTAGTGCAACTAAATACAAATCATACATGATACAAATATTTCGCAAATCTTAAATAAGGTTTATTTTCAGCCACTTTTACAAATCATTAGCAAAAATGCTGACAGCAGAAATTTTTTTCTGCCCAAGCTGTAGTAACAAATTGTGGTACTTGTGGTAAGTTTTATGTTTACAGAACAAAAACTAGAAATAACAGAGGGGTGGCGAATTGACCTTTTCCACCAGCATTAAGGTGTCCTCAAATAGCCCAGCATGATTAAACCACGTATAAAACATTTTTTTACGTCAAACTGGGAACATATTGCAATATATAGTACATCCAAGGACATAAAATGCTGCAGAAATTTTCTCACAAGGACAAACGTCACTGGTGAGGGACGATACAGCTGACATGACTATTCAGGATGTAAACATGACAATCACACATGCATTATCGTGGCAGAATTCCGTCAGTAACCATAGTTAACGTGGAACTTTTCTCTCTTCAATTTCTTCACCTTCCAATATTACCACACCCTTTCTCAAGATATTCAGTTACAAATAAAAAGAAAAATTACCACACCCTTTCTCAACGAGTTTGGCAAAGTATATATAGGAAAGCTAAACCATCTTAACAATTCCATTAATGTTGACTTTTCTTTTTGCCAACTGCAACTATGTTATCATACCACAAGGAAAAAGTATTGCTCGTAGTTTACACACACGCTGGTCCGTGATCGGTAAATGACAATTAGGCCGTTTAGATACAGGGAACAACTTTTCAGCGTATTGTTTTTTGTTGTTATATTCAGTGTTTTTTTCTTCTTATTCAAAGTATTCATATAATTTGCAGTTTCACAATATTCCTTAAGTGAAAGAATCGCGTTTTGCAAACTTAGTGAAAACTGGTGATTGTAAATAAAACAAGAAGCCGTTCGGCATTCAAACTGGAAGATATCTGGTATTACATAAATAAAATAAAAGAAAGAATTTTTTAAAGGAGAGGCGAATAAAAAAATATTTTGTGGCTGCAAGAAATTAAATTTTAAAAGTGAGAGGAATTTTTTTATAGATTTCTAAATCCTATAATCAAGTTGACTACTATAATAACAATTAAATAACGATATTCACAACTAAGTATCGATAAATCTATCTAGCAACATTTTTACAGAATTTTTATGGCTGCTTGGGATGAAAATATCTAGGCTTTGGATGTATTTACCAGGAAACATCAAAAGCAAGATCTTTGATTTGAGATAACTAAGAATATCTTGTGTACTAAATACGGGCTTAATAACTCTGTACAAGAATAAGAAAATAAAAAAAGCATAACTTGTTTAGTTTTTTTGTGCATTTAACCATGCAGGTTGTTACGTAGCTGGAAAATCAGAATAGAGAAAAAACGGAGACAGATTACATCAGGTTACTTTATTACCTTTAAAATATTCACTTACAGTTGTTAATGGTACTTGTTGGTTTTCTGCCTCCCCCCCCCTCTCCCCCCCCCAACCCAAGGGTGAGGGTTGAAGTCAGGTTTCCTCATTGGGGAACGTAATTAACCGACAAGTAACCTGTTAGTATAAACTAAATATACAAAAACTACTAATGACATTAAACATCAAATATTAATTAGTGAAGTATACATAGCTTTTGTTTTGGTTTTTATACTTTACTAATTATTTGATTAACTACGATAAATATTTGTATTGTAAAATTAAGCTATGATCGATATCAGTGACAGATTTCATTTTTTATAATTCCACAAGTTCGTTGAAAATAGGGCTCAACTAAAAGTTGCATATAATGTCATCATTCAAGAAAATATTTATACAGTAGATTCTCTATAATTAAAAAATCTCTTTATATTTTCTGGCACGGTAAAAATACTTCAAAAAACTGAATAAAAGTGACTTTCCAGAATTCAACCTCCATGAGTTTTCTCCTTGGAGTTATATTTTGCAGCATTTTCTCTCTTTAATTTGAACATTTTACAAATTAAAAAAAAATTGACCAATGTGTATTCAAACGCAAAACACGTCTATAATTTTTCTTTCAACCAACAAATTTTCAATTTCAAGAAGAAAATGTTCCAGCATTTTTATATTTAACCAGAAGTCCCAAACGAAAGATTTAAATGCATAGATATCAAAATCACTGCACTGCAAAGAATTACAAAATCAGAATAATTTCTATAAGTTGAATTCCCTATAATTCAAACAAAATTTTTGTTTCACTGACCGTTCTGTATGCCTTAGATTACCGATTGAGCCGGAAAACGAAACAACTGCTTTAGAAGCGTGGACATATAAAACATTTCTAAACTGTGGAGGTGTTGGTCTCAGATTGGTCGTGTTGACTTGATGACGTGCTCATTCCTTTATGTCGATAAAGTACGTTCCAATTTCTACCGGTATCTGTCGTAAATAAGCTGCGTGCTCTTTTACGATATAGCCCTAAAACATTTGCACCTATTATATACACCGAGCACAGCATTAACCCTCGTAAACCTCTGAAAGTGGAATACAACAGACTGAAACAGGCGTTAAAAACTTCCTCGCTGTAACTGAGATGTGATTTAGCTATTTGAATAAAACCTAAACCTTCGGTGATGCCAAGTATAATAGCAAGCTTCAATGCGATTTTTAAGGTCTCCTTTTTAGTCTTCTTACCAGTTTTCAAGATTTCTTCGTTCACTTTGAATTCGCTGTGAATTTTACGTACTGTATACAGCAAGGTTGAAAGTGCGGTGAGAAATATGACGGCGACTGGAATAATGTAGAAGCCAACACGTGCATAAAAACCTGTAATCCAACAAAAGCCGGATGTACCATAACCAACAACGGTTGTTTTTGCTGCTAGTATTACAGACAGAGAAACTATTGAGGTTGGAGGAATGAGTGAATAAATACAGCGACGAATGAATTTCTTATTGTTATTTCCTCGACTGGCAACAGTGAAAGAACTGAATTTTGAAATCAAATCAAAAGCGATGATCATATTCCACATAAATGAACTCAATAAGCACCAGTGCAATGTTGCAGCAACTATTTTGCAAGCAGTTCCTGAAAAATTAGAGTTTATTGCCAGTAAAAATATTACCTCTGCGAAAAATAATGATATGCACATTCCCAATGTGTTCAATCCAGGAACAGTTCGAAGTTCTTTAAAAAGTAGGAAACTCAGAATAACAAATATGTAAAAACTGACACTAATAATTGTCCCTGTTAAGGAAATGTAGTGTTCAATCACATAGACAGTCTCCAAGTGGTTGCCTTTAACGCCGTACCCTGTAAACGAACTTCTGATACAAACACCATAACCTTTAGATAGTGGTATATATTCGCTCACGTTGTAAGTATCTACTTGACCAAGCCTTTTATGCAGAAGATTTCCCTCTTCACTGAAAGAGATGTGACCACTTATTTTTCTCCGAGGACAGTTGGAATGTAAATGATACTTTTGACAGGTGCTGTACCATTTACTTGATGACTTTTTGCTTATTTCAATCCACATTGAAATATTTTGTTTGGAGAATGTCTCATTTCCTTTCGTTACCATGCATGATCTAGTAAAGGAGCCATCAGTTCCATTGCGTATATTCGCCTCGGCACATATACGATATTTTGGGAAGTAACGAGACATTTCTAACTGGTAATGTTCTGTATATTTTAACTTTCTTCCTTTAGTTATCAAAATCTTTTCAATATTGTGCCATAAATTGTAATTATAACCCACTTCTAATGATTTAAAGAATTTATATATGTTTTGATTTACGTCTGACCAAGGAGGTAGAAGAAAATTTGACAAAATGATTACAAATTGGTCATCATTTGTTTGGTTTATCACTGAATAGGTTGTAAATTTATCATACATATAAGGTGGAAAATTTCGTAAAATCTTTATCTTACTGCTACTTATCACCTTTTTTAAAACCATATACAATGTCACGTTGCTACTAAAACATTTATCGAATGTTGGTTTAAGCACGTGTGTTTCAGGAATGGGCTTTTTGGGTTTTGGTAAACAGTCTTTCCCATCAAAGACAAAGTCAGGTGGACAAATGACTTTCTCACACTTCAGCGTTCCTGTGTCATATTTGCTTCCATTTTTGCAAATTGACCTGGACTTTTGATTGGCAATTTGAAATTGATTGGTATTAAAATTTAGCAGTAACGACCACGTAGGATCAGGTCCTCTGGAACAACTAGTAGGTCCAAAACAAAAGTCATCACAATAATCAATAGGTGGAAATGTAGAAGTGTGATTATTTTGATTACAAAGCCAGCAATGGTAATTTTGAAAACCTGCAACTTTACCACTATAAACATGGCAAAGTTCGTAATGTATATTCGATCTTGGACAATCTCCCTTTAAGTAATCCATGGGGTTACATTTTTTTGACTTGTAGTAACGTGAATTTGCTAAAGAGAACTCACATTCTTTAAAACTGCTTTCAATATCAAGCCCAAGAGAAGTGTTATAAAGCATTTTATAAAACGTTTGTGGATTTTTTACGTTGCAATCTGCTTTAACGCTGATTGGTTGGTATTTGGTGATAAAATTACATTTAGCACAAAACGAATTTCGATATATGTATCCATTAAAACCCTTTACTGGTAAATTAGAGTGAAGCAATCCGCCTGTAAAACCGTGTAAGCACTTCTTTACGTTATCAACACTTGCCTTTGGCAAGCAGGACTTCACCATTAGCCGATATTCAGTTTGATAACCAAACGAATACGCCATGGGAAGTATTGGTTCACAAAAATAATCTTTATATTCCTGCGAGGTTTGAATGAATTGGTTTATGTACGAATTTAAATTCACAGGATGTGTTTCGTTCCAAAATTTATCAATACAACATCTCTTTCTTACCATACAGTCGTCACTGCAGTCGCAACATTTTTCTCTAGGAGCATTGCATAGATATTGTTCCAAACCTTTGTTAAATCCAAAATCATACGCTTTGGAAATATTCATAAATTGTCTAATTGGAAATTTTTGCTTTAAATATTTTATTTCACCTTTATTTTCTTCAAGGGCTCCGATTGAGAACGTGCTTTCAAATTTTGTAGAATCCTCGCCATTGGGCATATAACAATGCCGAAATTTGCAAGGTGCAGCAGAGCAGGTGAAATCAATATCCGGCATGGGCAATGTAACTGGATATGCTTCTTGTATTGTCACGTTTTTAAGTGTGGTAACATTATGGGTTCCGTTATGAAAATGAGTTGGTTGAACAACAGTTTTATTGATAACAATAACTTCTAAATTCTGATTGGCTGCGCACATTGCACAATGGTAATTTTTGTATTCACCCATAGTCTTTCCATACGCATTGCATAAGTTATAAAACGGGTCAGTTTGTGGACATACATTCTGTTTTCTTTCACACGCACGAATATACCCTTGTTGAAAATGGTCGCTAGTATCTAAGGAAAACTCGCATTTACTTAGTTTGTTCAACTCCTCTTTACTGATGGTTTTCCTGAGCATAAGATTTGACGCATTTTCGCACTTTGCTTTTATATCAATAAATTTGTAATCAAATACTAAATTGCATTTGGCACAGTGCAAATTTCTATACAAGTAGGTGTCGTTGCCTAGTACTGGAATATCATCCTTGATATGCAAGCTCGATTTCAGACAGCGCTCTACATCATCTCCTGTTGTATTCGGAAGACAGGATTTTACCATGAAATATGATTTCACAGGGTGTGTTTTATTTACTGTCAAAGCTGGTTCACAGGACATATTTTTATACTTTTGTGATTCACTCAGAAAGAGTTTAAGATACGTCTGCAAGTGATCTTTTTTTTCATCGTCCCACAACTTGTCTATGCAGCAAGTTTTGTACTTCATACAATCGTCAGAGCAGTCACAACATATGTTTCCTCCATAACGACACAAATGTGAGTATGCTCTGTCTGAATCAAAAAATTTCTTCATCGGAAACAAATCCGCATCAAGAAATTTTAGCTGTCCCAAAATCAACAACGTCAGTGGTATAACCGAAGGCATAATTTCGTTGCTACGAAATAATAATAAAAATACAATAAATACAGGAAAAGAAATATGCTAGTCGCAAATGTAAACATAAATTCTTGTAAACGGCCTCTTTTCATAGGTAATATTTTTAGCAAAATTCATGGGCGATTTTTTGTGGATGAATTAAATTACCGGGTTCTAGTTACAATCAAAATGATTACAATATGCGACAAGAAAAGATTACAAATTTTGGGATTGTAAAGTGCTATGGGATTAAAAAATGCGATGCGATAACAAAGTGATACACTACAACTTCTGATGCATACATAACATTTCTGATCAAGTGGCTTATTTAAGAGGAGTTTGCATTCAACACAAGTTGTATCCACGGGTTCGTGTGTCTTGCTACTGTGGTTATCATGTTGCGCATAAGGATATTAAGTATAGATATCTTGTTCTACAAATTTACAAGTAACAATTTAAGACATTTTTATTCCAGGATGTTCATTTAATCGATTAGATTTTTTGTGATATATTTGCAAGGCTAACCCAAACTATTTCTTGTAATTGCGGTGTGGGGCAGAACTTATGAAAGATACACTTCCTTTGTTTGTTTTGTTCGCACTTTTTTGTTTGTTCTCTTTATAGAGAGGACCTTTTTTAGGGTTCCTAGGATGTTTACTAAATCCACGAATTAAGAGTTGAAATTTACGAGTTGGTACAATACTTTTACTAGTCGCGAATTACAAATTTAAAGCACGGGTTGCCAATTTAAAGTAAGAATTGAAGATTTAAAGTGCGAATTGAAGATTTAAATTGCGAATTGAAGATTTAAAGTGCGAATTGAAGATTTAAAGTGCGAATTGAAGATTTAAAGTGCGAATTGAAGGTTTAAAGTGTGTGTTGAAGATTTAAAGTGCGAATTGAAGGTTTAAAGTGCGAATTGAAGATTTAAAGTGCGAATTGAAGGTTTAAAGTGTGTGTTGAAGATTTAAAGTGTGTGTTGAAGATTTAAAGTGCGAGTTGAAGATTTAAAGTGCGAATTGAAGATTTAAAGTGCGAATTGAAGGTTTAAAGTGCGAATTGAAGATTTAAAGTGTGTGTTGAAGATTTAAAGTGCGAGTTGAAGATTTAAAGTGCGAATTGAAGATTTAAAGTACGAGTTGAAGATTTAAAGTGTGTGTTGAAGATTTATAGTGTGAGTCGAAGATTTAAAGTGTGAGTCGAAGATTTAAAGTGCGAGTTGAAGATTTAAAGTGCGAGTTTAGGATTTAAAGTGCGAGTTGAAGATTTAAAGTGAGAGTCGAAGATTTAAAGTGCGAGTTGAAGATTTAAAGTGTGTGTTGAAGATTTAAAGTGTGAGTCGAAGATTTAAAGTGTGAGTCGAAGATTTAAAGTGCGAGTTGAAGATTTAAAGTGCGAATTGAAGGTTTAAAGTGTGTGTTGAAGATTTAAAGTGCGAATTGAAGATTTAAAGTGCGAGTTGAACATTTAAAGTGTGTGTTGAAGATTTAAAGTGCGAATTAAAGGTTTACAGTGTGTGTTGAAGATTTAAAGTGTGTGTTGAAGATTTAAAGTGCGAGTTGAAGATTTAAAGTGCGAATTGAAGATTTAAAGTGCGAATTGAAGATTTAAAGTGCGAGTTGAAGATTTAAAGTGTGTGTTGAAGATTTAAAGTGTGTGTTGAAGATTTAAAGTGAGAGTTGAAGATTTAAAGTGCGAATTGAAGATTTAAAGTGTGTGTTGAAGATTTAAAGTGTGAGTCGAAGATTTAAAGTGCGAGTTGAAGATTTAAAGTGTGTGTTGAAGATTTAAAGTGTGAATTGAAGATTTAAAGTGTGTGTTGAAGGTTTAAAGTGCGAATTGAAGATTTAAAGTGCGAATTGAAGATTTAAAGTGCGAATTGAAGATTTAAAGTGCGAGTTGAAGATTTAAAGTGTGTGTTGAAGATTTAAAGTGCGAGTTGAAGATTTAAAGTGCGAATTGAAGGTTTAAAGTGCGAGTTGAAGATTTAAAGTGTGTGTTGAAGATTTAAAGTGCGAGTTGAAGGTTTAAAGTGCGAATTGAAGGTTTAAAGTGTGTGTTGAAGATTTAAAGTGAGAGTTGAAGATTTAAAGTGCGAATTGAAGATTTAAAGTGTGTGTTGAAGATTTAAAGTGTGTGTTGAAGATTTAAAGTGTGTGTTGAAGATTTAAAGTGTGTGTTGAAGATTTAAAGTGAGAGTTGAAGATTTAAAGTGCGAATTGAAGATTTAAAGTGCGAATTGAAGATTTAAAGTGCGAATTGAAGATTTAAAGTACGAGTTGAAGATTTGAAGTGCGAGTTGAAGATTTAAAGTGTGTGTTGAAGATTTAAAGTGCGAGTTGAAGATTTAAAGTGCGAATTGAAGGTTTAAAGTGTGTGTTGAAGATTTAAAGTGCGAGTTGAAGATTTAAAGTGCGAATTGAAGATTTAAAGTGTGAGTTGAAGATTTAAAGTGTGAGTTGAAGATTTAAAGTGCGAGTTGAAGATTTAAAGTGCGAATTGAAGATTTAAAGTGTGAGTTGAAGATTTAAAGTGTGTGTTGAAGATTTAAAGTGAGAGTTGAAGATTTAAAGTGCGAATTGAAGATTTGAAGTGCGAATTGAAGATTTAAAGTGTGTGTTGAAGATTAAAAGTGCGAATTGAAGATTTAAAGTGTGTGTTGAAGATTTAAAGTGTGAGTCGAAGATTTAAAGTGCGAATTGAAGGTTTAAAGTGTGTGTTGAAGATTTAAAGTGAGAGTTGAGGATTTAAAGTGACAATTGAAGATTTAAAGTGCGAATTGAAGATTTAAATTGCGAATTGAAGATTTAAAGTGCGAATTGAAGGTTTAAAGTGTGTGTTGAAGATTTAAAGTGCGAATTGAAGGTTTAAAGTGTGTGTTGAAGATTTATAGTGCGAGTTGAAGATTTAAAGTGCGAATTGAAGATTTAAAGTGTGAGTCGAAGATTTAAAGTGCGAGTTGAAGATTTAAAGTGCGAATCGAAGGTTTAAAGTGCGAGTTGAAGATTTAAAGTGTGTGTTGAAGATTTAAAGTGCGAATTGAAGGTTTAAAGTGCGAATTGAAGATTTAAAGTCCAAGTTGAAGATTTGAAGTGTGTGTTGAAGATTTAAAGTGTGTGTTGAAGATTTAAAGTGCGAATTAAAGGTTTACAGTGTGTGTTGAAGATTTAAAGTGCGAATTGAAGATTTAAAGTGCGAGTTGAAGATTTAAAGTGTGTGTTGAAGATTTAAAGTGCGAATTGAAGATTTAAAGTGTGTGTTGAAGATTTAAAGTGCGAGTTGAAGATTTAAAGTGTGTGTTGAAGATTTAAAGTGTGTGTTGAAGATTTAAAGTGCGAGTTGAAGATTTAAAGTGAGAGTTGAAGATTTAAAGTGCGAATTGAAGATTTAAAGTGTGTGTTGAAGATTTAAAGTGTGAGTCGAAGATTTAAAGTGCGAGTTGAAGATTTAAAGTGTGTGTTGAAGATTTAAAGTGCGAGTTGAAGGTTTAAAGTGCGAATTGAAGATTTAAAGTGCGAATTGAAGATTTAAAGTGCGAATTGAAGATTTAAAGTGCGAGTTGAAGATTTAAAGTGTGTGTTGAAGATTTAAAGTGCGAGTTGAAGATTTAAAGTGCGAATTGAAGGTTTAAAGTGCGAATTGAAGATTTAAAGTGTGAGTCGAAGATTTAAAGTGCGAGTTGAAGATTTAAAGTGTGTGTTGAAGATTTAAAGTGCGAATTAAAGGTTTACAGTGTGTGTTGAAGATTTAAAGTGCGAATTGAAGATTTAAAGTGCGAGTTGAAGATTTAAAGTGTGTGTTGAAGATTTAAAGTGCGAATTGAAGATTTAAAGTGTGTGTTGAAGATTTAAAGTGCGAGTTGAAGATTTAAAGTGTGTGTTGAAGATTTAAAGTGTGTGTTGAAGATTTAAAGTGCGAGTTGAAGATTTAAAGTGAGAGTTGAAGATTTAAAGTGCGAATTGAAGATTTAAAGTGTGTGTTGAAGATTTAAAGTGTGAGTCGAAGATTTAAAGTGCGAGTTGAAGATTTAAAGTGCGAGTTGAAGATTTAAAGTGTGTGTTGAAGATTTAAAGTGCGAGTTGAAGATTTAAAGTGCGAATTGAAGGTTTAAAGTGCGAATAGAAGATTTAAAGTGTGAGTCGAAGATTTAAAGTGCGAGTTGAAGATTTAAAGTGTGTGTTGAAGATTTAAAGTGCGAGTTGAAGATTTAAAGTGCGAATTGAAGGTTTAAAGTGCGAATTGAAGATTTAAAGTGTGAGTCGAAGATTTAAAGTGCGAGTTGAAGATTTAAAGTGTGTGTTGAAGATTTAAAGTGTGAGTCGAAGATTTAAAGTGTGAGTCGAAGATTTGAAGTGCGAGTTAAAGATTTAAAGTGCGAATTGAAGGTTTAAAGTGCGAGTTGAAGATTTAAAGTGCGAATTGAAGATTTAAAGTGCGAGTTGAAGGTTTAAAGTGTGTGTTGAAGATTTAAAGTGTGTGTTGAAGATTTAAAGTGTGTGTTGAAGATTTAAAGTGTGTGTTGAAGATTTAAAGTGCGAATTGAAGATTTAAAGTGCGAATTGAAGATTTAAAGTGCGAATTGAACATTTAAAGTGTGTGTTGAAGATTTAAAGTGCGAATTAAAGGTTTACAGTGTGTGTTGAAGATTTAAAGTGTGTGTTGAAGATTTAAAGTGCGAGTTGAAGATTTAAAGTGTGTGTTGAAGATTTAAAGTGTGTGTTGAAGATTTAAAGTGCGAGTTGAAGATTTAAAGTGCGAGTTGAAGATTTGAAGTGCGAGTTGAAGATTTAAAGTGCGAATTGAAGATTTAAAGTGCGAATTGAAGATTTAAAGTGTGTGTTGAAGATTTAAAGTGTGTGTTGAAGATTTAAAGTGCGAGTTGAAGATTTAAAGTGTGTGTTGAAGATTTAAAGTGTGTGTTGAAGATTTAAAGTGCGAGTTGAAGATTTAAAGTGCGAGTTGAAGATTTGAAGTGCGAGTTGAAGATTTAAAGTGCGAATTGAAGATTTAAAGTGCGAGTTGAAGATTTAAAGTGTGTGTTGAAGATTTAAAGTGTGTGTTGAAGATTTAAAGTGAGAGTTGAAGATTTAAAGTGCGAATTGAAGATTTAAAGTGTGTGTTGAAGATTTAAAGTGTGAGTCGAAGATTTAAAGTGCGAGTTGAAGATTTAAAGTGTGTGTTGAAGATTTAAAGTGCGAGTTGAAGGTTTAAAGTGCGAATTGAAGGTTTAAAGTGTGTGTTGAAGATTTAAAGTGCGAGTTGAAGATTTAAATTGCGAATTGAAGATTTAAAGTGCGAATTGAAGATTTAAAGTGCGAGTTGAAGATATAAAGTGCGAGTTGAAGGTTTAAAGTGTGTGTTGAAGATTTAAAGTGCGAGTTGAAGATTTAAAGTGCGAATTGAAGGTTTAAAGTGTGTGTTGAAGATTTAAAGTGCGAATTGAAGATTTAAAGTGCGAGTTGAACATTTAAAGTGTGTGTTGAAGATTTAAAGTGCGAATTAAAGGTTTACAGTGTGTGTTGAAGATTTAAAGTGTGTGTTGAAGATTTAAAGTGCGAGTTGAAGATTTAAAGTGCGAGTTGAAGGTTTAAAGTGCGAATTGAAGATTTAAAGTGCGAATTGAAGATTTAAAGTGCGAGTTGAAGATTTAAAGTGTGTGTTGAAGATTTAAAGTGTGTGTTGAAGATTTAAAGTGAGAGTTGAAGATTTAAAGTGCGAATTGAAGATTTAAAGTGTGTGTTGAAGATTTAAAGTGTGAGTCGAAGATTTAAAGTGCGAGTTGAAGATTTAAAGTGTGTGTTGAAGATTTAAAGTGCGAGTTGAAGGTTTAAAGTGCGAATTGAAGATTTAAAGTGCGAATTGAAGATTTAAAGTGCGAATTGAAGATTTAAAGTGCGAGTTGAAGATTTAAAGTGTGTGTTGAAGATTTAAAGTGCGAGTTGAAGGTTTAAAGTGCGAATTGAAGGTTTAAAGTGTGTGTTGAAGATTTAAAGTGCGAGTTGAAGATTTAAATTGCGAATTGAAGATTTAAAGTGCGAATTGAAGATTTAAAGTGCGAGTTGAAGATATAAAGTGCGAATTGAAGGTTTAAAGTGCGAATTGAAGATTTAAAGTGTGAGTCGAAGATTTAAAGTGCGAGTTGAAGATTTAAAGTGCGAATTGAAGATTTAAAGTGTGTGTTGAAGATTTAAAGTGCGAATTAAAGGTTTACAGTGTGTGTTGAAGATTTAAAGTGCGAATTGAAGATTTAAAGTGCGAGTTGAAGATTTAAAGTGTGTGTTGAAGATTTAAAGTGCGAATTGAAGGTTTAAAGTGTGTGTTGAAGATTTAAAGTGCGAGTTGAAGATTTAAAGTGCGAATTGAAGATTTGAAGTGCGAATTGAAGATTTAAAGTGTGTGTTGAAGATTTAAAGTGCGAATTGAAGATTTAAAGTGTGTGTTGAAGATTTAAAGTGTGAGTCGAAGATTTAAAGTGCGAATTGAAGGTTTAAAGTGTGTGTTGAAGATTTAAAGTGAGAGTTGAAGATTTAAAGTGAGAATTGAAGATTTAAAGTGCGAATTGAAGATTTAAATTGCGAATTGAAGATTTAAAGTGCGAATTGAAGGTTTAAAGTGTGTGTTGAAGATTTAAAGTGCGAATTGAAGGTTTAAAGTGTGTGTTGAAGATTTATAGTGCGAGTTGAAGATTTAAAGTGCGAATTGAAGATTTAAAGTGTGAGTCGAAGATTTAAAGTGCGAGTTGAAGATTTAAAGTGCGAATTGAAGGTTTAAAGTGCGAATTGAAGGTTTAAAGTGCGAATTGAAGATTTAAAGTGTGAGTCGAAGATTTAAAGTGCGAGTTGAAGATTTAAAGTGTGTGTTGAAGATTTAAAGTGCGAATTAAAGGTTTACAGTGTGTGTTGAAGATTTAAAGTGCGAATTGAAGATTTAAAGTGCGAGTTGAAGATTTAAAGTGTGTGTTGAAGATTTAAAGTGCGAATTAAAGGTTTACAGTGTGTGTTGAAGATTTAAAGTGTGTGTTGAAGATTTAAAGTGCGAGTTGAAGATTTAAAGTGCGAATTCAAGATTTAAAGTGCGAGTTGAAGATTTAAAGTGTGTGTTGAAGATTTAAAGTGTGTGTTGAAGATTTAAAGTGAGAGTTGAAGATTTAAAGTGCGAATTGAAGATTTAAAGTGCGAGTTGAAGATTTAAAGTGCGAATTGAAGATTTAAAGTGCGAGTTGAAGATTTAAAGTGTGTGTTGAAGATTTAAAGTGTGTGTTGAAGATTTAAAGTGAGAGTTGAAGATTTAAAGTGCGAATTGAAGATTTAAAGTGTGTGTTGAAGATTTAAAGTGTGAGTCGAAGATTTAAAGTGCGAGTTGAAGATTTAAAGTGTGTGTTGAAGATTTAAAGTGTGTGTTGAAGATTTAAAGTGCGAATTAAAGGTTTACAGTGTGTGTTGAAGATTTAAAGTGCGAATTGAAGATTTAAAGTGTGTGTTGAAGATTTAAAGTGTGAGTCGAAGATTTAAAGTGCGAGTTGAAGATTTAAAGTGTGTGTTGAAGATTTAAAGTGCGAGTTGAAGATTTAAAGTGTGTGTTGAAGATTTAAAGTGCGAGTTGAAGGTTTAAAGTGCGAATTGAAGGTTTAAAGTGTGAGTTGAAGATATAAAGTGTGTGTTGAAGATTTAAAGTGTGTGTTGAAGATTTAAAGTGCGAATTGAAGATTTAAAGTGCGAATTGAAGATTTAAAGTGTGTGTTGAAGATTTAAAGTGCGAGTTGAAGATTTAAAGTGTGTGTTGAAGATTTAAAGTGCGAATTGAAGGTTTAAAGTGCGAATTGAAGGTTTAAAGTGTGAGTTGAAGATATAAAGTGTGTGTTGAAGATTTAAAGTGTGTGTTGAAGATTTAAAGTGCGAATTGAAGATTTAAAGTGCGAGTTGAAGATATAAAGTGCGAGTTGAAGGTTTAAAGTGCGAATTGAAGGTTTAAAGTGCGAGTTGAAGATTTAAAGTACGAGTTGAAGATTTAAAGTGCGAATTGAAGATTTAAAGTGCGAGTTGAAGATTTAAAGTGTGTGTTGAAGATTTAAAGTGTGTGTTGAAGATTTAAAGTGAGAGTTGAAGATTTAAAGTGCGAATTGAAGATTTAAAGTGCGAATTGAAGATTTAAAGTGCGAATTGAAGATTTAAAGTACGAGTTGAAGATTTGAAGTGCGAGTTGAAAATTTAAAGTGTGTGTTGAAGATTTAAAGTGCGAGTTGAAGATTTAAAGTGCGAATTGAAGGTTTAAAGTGTGTGTTGAAGATTTAAAGTGCGAGTTGAAGATTTAAAGTGCGAATTGAAGATTTGAAGTGCGAATTGAAGATTTGAAGTGCGAATTGAAGATTTAAAGTGTGTGTTGAAGATTTAAAGTGCGAGTTGAAGATTTAAAGTGCGAATTGAAGATTTAAAGTGTGAGTCGAAGATTTAAAGTGCGAATTGAAGGTTTAAAGTGTGTGTTGAAGATTTAAAGTGAGAGTTGAAGATTTAAAGTGTGTGTTGAAGATTTAAAGTGCGAATTGAAGATTTAAAGTGTGTGTTGAAGATTTAAAGTGTGAGTCGAAGATTTAAAGTGCGAATTGAAGGTTTAAAGTGTGTGTTGAAGATTTAAAGTGAGAGTTGAAGATTTAAAGTGCGAATTGAAGATTTAAAGTGTGTGTTGAAGATTTAAAGTGTGAGTCGAAGATTTAAAGTGCGAGTTGAAGATTTAAAGTGTGTGTTGAAGATTTAAAGTGCGAGTTGAAGGTTTAAAGTGCAAATTGAAGATTTAAAGTGCGAGTTGAAGATTTAAATTGCGAATTGAAGATTTAAAGTGCGAATTGAAGATTTAAAGTGCGAGTTGAAGATTTAAAGTGTGTGTTGAAGATTTAAAGTGTGTGTTGAAGATTTAAAGTGAGAGTTGAAGATTTAAAGTGCGAATTGAAGATTTAAAGTGCGAATTGAAGATTTAAAGTGCGAATTGAAGATTTAAAGTACCAGTTGAAGATTTGAAGTGCGAGTGGTAGATTTAAAGTGTGTGTTGAAGATTTAAAGTGCGAGTTGAAGATTTAAAGTGCGAATTGAAGGTTTAAAGTGTGTGTTGAAGATTTAAAGTGCGAGTTGAAGATTTAAAGTGCGAATTGAAGATTTGAAGTGCGAGTTGAAGATTTAAAGTGTGTGTTGAAGATTTAAAGTGCGAATTGAAGATTTAAAGTGTGTGTTGAAGATTTAAAGTGTGAGTCGAAGATTTAAAGTGCGAATTGAAGGTTTAAAGTGTGTGTTGAAGATTTAAAGTGCGAGTTGAAGATTTAAAGTGCGAGTTGAAGATTTAAAGTGTGTGTTGAAGATTTAAAGTGAGAGTTGAAGATTTAAAGTGCGAATTGAAGATTTAAAGTGCGAATTGAAGATTTAAAGTGTGAGTTGAAGACTTAAAGTGCGAATTGAAGATTTAAAGTGCGAATTGAAGATTTAAAGTGTGAGTTGAAGACTTAAAGTGCGAATTGAAGATTTAAAGTGCGAATTGAAGATTTAAAGTGTGTGTTGAAAACTTAAAGTGCGAGTTGAAGATTTAAAGTGTGTGTTGAAGATTTAAAGTGCGAGTTGAAGATTTAAAGTGTGTGTTGAAGATTTAAAGTGTGTGTTGAAGATTTAAAGTGAGAGTTGAAGATTTAAAGTGCGAATTGAAGATTTAAAGTGCGAATTGAAGATTTAAAGTGTGAGTTGAAGACTTAAAGTGCGAATTGAAGATTTAAAGTGCGAATTGAAGATTTAAAGTGCGAGTTGAAGATTTAAAGTGTGTGTTGAAAACTTAAAGTGCGAGTTGAAAACTTAAAGTGCGAGTTGAAGATTTAAAGTGCGAATTGAAGATTTAAAGTACGAGTTGAAGATTTGAATTACAAGTTTAAGATTTAGTTATCATTAGTTATCACACGGATATTCTGAAGTATATTCAAGCCTTAAGATCAATTGTCAGTTATGAAGTCTGGAAACAATTTTTTTTAAGCAAAGGGTTTTAACACTGATATACCCTTTTTTATAGGAACACTCATTTTGAGGAAAGCCTTCAAATGTTTTTAACTTTTCTAATTCGAAAGGAGTATTCTTAACTGTTCTTAACATGTTCCAAATGTTGGACCTCTAAAGAAAATGAGTATATCGCCCCTGTCAAAACTTTTGCCTTAATTAAATTGGTAAGGTTGTTAATTTAAGAAAAGTGATCATTGGATGCATGTGAAGCCGAAAGACTGCTAAGCAATCTCCTTAACTTTTGGCCAAATTTGAGGTTGCTTCTTGTTTTTGGCTAGAGTGTTTTGGTAATGTGTTTCCTTATGGTTAAAGACATTGCTGGCTATCTCGATACTACAATCTAGGAGTTATCGTCAAGCTTTGTCACGGTTTTGCCAATACAAACAAAGAGCTACCACCATAAAAAATAGTTTGAGAGTGAATGCTTTGAAATAAAACAATGTAAAGCTAAGCGTTTAAAAATATAAACAACAGTATCCATCGCATTGCTTTCTTGCCATGTGCAAGTGAAGAACGAGGACTCAGTTAAGTTGGTACTAGCCGCACAAATTGGAAAGCAAGACAACATTTTTAATTATTCATAGAAAGCAGCCTGTTAAGTAGCTAGCCGCTTTGAAATCAGGCGACAAACCCTGGGGATGGAAGTTGGGTAAACACAGCTTTTTTGGAAACAGTGAGATGGCCCATACTTTGCATATACTTATCTTTCACTTCGTTTTTACTTGCAAACATAAAATCGTAGTATGAATGAAAATTCCATCTGTCCGTTGTGTCTGGTTTGATTTTTTAAGAATAGCATTATTGACATAGGTATACTTTAAAAAAACATTTTAAGATAATTCCTCGCACAAACCTAAGAATATTAAATTAAGGGAACTTAATTGTGCCAATGTGGATATAGTTTTACCAGTTTTGTCTAACTCATTGTAAGATTATACTTACGTAAAGCTTTGTTTTTAACAATACCATTTTTCGGTCTGACTCGTAGTCAGTTAGTCTCACTCGAAGTCGCTCGTAGTCACATTTGGATTAATGTACAACACAAAACATCTCTCAGTTCTCACTATGGCTTTAAATTAATCCTGGGAAGAGACCTCTTTGTTATCAAAAAACTTTAACGATCATTGCCCCATGATGTCTGCTTTAAAGAAAATTACGCACATAATTTTCGGACAAGCGTTTTGTATGAAATCAAAACCGTCTGAAATTTTGGTAATTAATATACACGGTTAGCAGCTAGTTGCGTGTAATAAATGAATACACATTTTGTAAATGCTGAGGTTATTTTACTGGAAAAAGGTTTGTTAATAAATTTTTGAATTTTGAGAATAAAAACATGATTTTGATACAACAAATAGACTTCATATTCGTCCATTTGATTCTTAACAGAGTGGTGTTCTATATAGAAACACAAGATACAAACCTTACCAGTTCTATTTTCAATCACTTCTCCTCTGTACTTTTGTGATACTTCTCTCTTTTGAAACGATTTTGAAACGATTGTGACAAGAAATAGTTTGCACAATTATATAATCTACCTAATTAATATTTTAACAATATATACTATTCCTTTGATAATAGCTAATTATTTCTATTCTAATATATTGAACTACAAGCTCTTCCGGAAAACAAAAGCATTCCGTTGTGTTTTTAAATTTCGAACCACATTTGTTATTCTTATTCACGGCATAGAAAAAAAAATGGAATCACAAAATTGCATTTTGAAAGAGATTGTAACCATACGGCTTACAGCGTTTAAACTTTATCCGGCCATCTTGTTGGTTTTAAAATTTCCTAGGTGTGACTCACAAAATATATTCTTTTTTAATTCAATATCAAAATATGGTTCACAAAAGCTGCTCTGTTATTATGGAAACGAAATGTTTCAATGGGACACTTGGCGCCAAACGGGAATACTTTAACAATTTTTTTTTTCATCTTCATATCAAAAAACGCTACAGGCACTGGGTTAGAGGTTGCAATAAATCGAGCCATATGAACCAAATCGTTGTGTTGACAGTTTTTGCTTAAATTAGTATTTATATAAAATTTGATCATTGTGATAAAGGAATCGTGGAAGAGCCGAAAGATTTTTAAGGTATCAACCTCGTTCTCAGGGTTTTGTGTCTCTTACTCGCGCTTATTGGTTGATAGTTATGACGAAAGAGCAATTTGGTAGAATTAGCATACAATTTTGTGGTTTTGAATTAGCGTTAAGCTTCGGGGACACGGAAACAAATTTTCATGCGATTGAATCAAAAATACGATTTGCTGCAAACACATGAAAATGTTTCGTGTGTCTCCTCGTTAAATTACTTAAATTTGCAACTTTTATTTCTAAAGAAACAGCAACAAAATTTTCATGTTTCGAAAGAATAACCTGATAAAATTTTTTTAACAAAATTATGAATTTGAACCAAATGATAGGCCAATAGGCAAACTTTTTTTAAAAATAGATTCTCTTAAGAAATACTTACATACTATAAAAATTAACAAATGGACCAAACATAATTTTATATCACACTGTTACTTGAATGAATAGGACCTCAAACTGTTATTAAAGCCTTCAGATCTTTTATGCAAAATATGGAACTTGCTTTGGAAATTGGAACGTCCATTAAAGAAAATAGAGAATTAATGTTAGCATTAGAAATTGTTTTAAAAATTAAATAAAGTCTAGTTCTCACTTATCGTATTAAGGCTTACATTAAGACGATTGACAGTCTTAAGGTTTAAGACAGAAAATTCGAATTTTGTGATTCACACTCTTAACGTACAAGTTTACTTAGTAGGTATATATGTTCAAATCATCGTCGTTCCAAATTTGGCATGGTAGCAGAGAAACCAATTACAACTAAGTACTCGACCTAATCATTTTTAGCAGCTAGGAGGGTCAAAATAATATTCCTTTAATCATAAATTAGAAAAATCAACCAGTAGTTATACATGAGGAATGATTGATTTTCAAATCAAGTGCATTACATTTTTACCCTTCAATAAAACCGTCATCTTGAAGAACTCGCTCAGCACAACCTTTACAACGCGGGAAACTCTATAAACTGGATATCACTTAATATGTGAAGCCACGGGCACAGATAAAATAAAGATTAAGAAGAGTTTTCATCATTGGTGAAATATTTTTGTATTTGTACGTTTGTCTCTTTATTTTATTCATTTTCTCATTTTTTTGTTTTATATTTTTTTTATGTAAGAAACGTGGCGAGCAACCTAGTTTCCAGAACATCTTGTATCTTTCCGGACGTTGGAATATGTTCGTAGCGCCGTCTCAATACACGATGAAAGATGTGGATGAGGTTGCCTAGCGAGAGGTCGGGTTACAAAAGTCTCTTCTTGTCCGCGCTATAATTTTATAGTAGTTATAGTTTCCTAATGGGTTTTTTAAATAAATATTTTGTTCTCAAAAAAGGGAACAATTTTTTGGCCTAAAATGCTTTTATATGTGTTCTTGAAAATATGATTTTTTTAAATCACACGTACGGAGTAGTGTGTCTTGTTGGTATGCTCTTTTGTCGCAGTGGCGGCGATGTTCAGGACATTTTTATCACACTGGATTCGAGTTGCTTAAAATTGCGTATTTCACTGGATTCAAAATTTTCTACTATTTCTTAGCGCTGGCTTCTTAGCGTAAACAGATAGCTCAGATCATGTCTTCAAATTGTGAAAATTAGTTTAAAGTTAGTTAACTAAAAAATTATTTAATTCCTCATTCCCTCTATTCGCGAAAACCGCATGGCATCGTAGTAGTTGTATTCAAGAAGTATTTCCTTAAAGTATATTATTTCACCAAAGTTGGCTTAAGCGTCAGCTAATTATTATGGCAATTGGTTAAATTTATTCCGGCCTACCTGACTTTTTTTTCTTCTAATTTTTCTTCTGCAGTTTTTAAGTGAGGAAAGGAAAAAGATTCAGGTGGACCCTGATTTCAATTTTTGACAGTTAAAAAAACGAACTTTGAATTTTCGAAATATTCCTGCATAATTTCGTAATTACTCATAATTATGCGAATTTAAATGTTACTTAAAAATGGCAGGGGTAATAGAAGCAGTGATCAGAAACCGAAGAAGCTTTACCCTAAAAAGGCCTTTAGCGCTTGAAATGAAATTTTATACCAAATGCAATGTTATTCACATTTTTAACGAACCAAAGCTTTGTGGGCAAGCATATGAATACACCGTCGACTTTTCTTTCTTTTTTTGGGAAATCTCCTCTGTACCTTTCCTTTTCAAAACACATTTTTAACTGCGCTACTTCGTCCGCTCTGTTTGTTGAGCACTTTGTTTTTAACGCTGTGGACATGCTATAGATGTATTTCTTTGAAGAAACTCTTGTTGTTTTTTCATAGTACATGTGAGCATGTGAGGTCACAAAGAACGTAGAAAAGAAAGTTTGTGGAAAAGCCTGGTGTTTATCATCAGTACTTTTTCTTACTTCAGTTGTACACTACGTCCTGCTCAATCAGCGAGATCCATTTACAGGAGGTAGGGTGTTTATGAACATTTTTAAGCAATAAAATGGAATTATGAAGTACGGAGTATGACATCAGAATAAAAGAAATGACAATAAGCAGAATTATTTATTAAAAAGCAAAAACAAACCACCCTAACAGCTAATGATCATGGAAACCATCCCCAACAGCTGCCGTCTATTCATATGTAAATTAGACGGCACCGGCTGAACAACTTATTACTTAATTCTCGACACCTTAAACAAATAAAGTTAGCTAACGTTGGGGTCTAGGTTGATTAAAAAGCTTTCGTTTTACTTTCCTTTTGTCAGTGAGGCTCGTTGAACGTGCCTCACCGACAACTTATTTATATTATTCTTCACGCCGACAATTAAAATTTTACCCAATCGGCGACGTGAATTCAGATTGTAAATTCAAAATCAAGGAGGGTCCCCCTGACGCTCTCCTGACAGGGTCGGATCCAGGTTTTTTATGTAACTAAGCAACAAAAGTTTTTTGGGAGATTACCGCCCAGAATGGGCGTTAAAATACGCCAATTGGGCGGACCTAAAAGTAACAAAATTTATCACCTTCTTCAGGCTTTTTCCAGCGTTATAAAGTACAATAAGTAACAATATACATTAAAAAATATACAGCTAAAATATATAAAACATGTAAACTATGTATAAATCAATCAGCAAATAAATATATTTCAAAAAGCCTTTATCTCTTATTCTTTTTAGTAAACTCATCTATTACTTCATCAGAGTGATTGACCTGTTAAACATGATAACTGCTAGGCTGCTTAACCTTTTCTCTGACATCGTGATATCTGTTGGTAGAGCACCTTGATAGTTTTTCCAAATAATCCCCCACATATCCAACTGGGCATATGTTACTATGGGCCAGAATATCACTCGTAAACAATCGCAGAAAATCTTTAAACTTAACGTTCTAGTTAAATCAAAATACCTTCACAGAAATACCAGCAACACCTCTCCTGGGCTCAACAATTGTGTTGCATAAATTGTCCATTTGTTTATATCATAAGCTTTGAGAGGTGGTTTTAATAGGGTTTGAAAAATATATAGAGTGACCCACATTTTAAAGGTACTGCCTGCATCACATATAGTTTACTCCTGTCAGGAATCGAACCTGAACCTTTTACGAAATTGTATCATAAATATCATACCATTTGATCACAGGAGTTTAGACATTTAGTAAAAAATTATTATACTTCAACTAAATTAAAAATTGATAAAACGCACATTAAATGATGACCAAATGAAGGATTTTGAAACACATTTTGCTTACTCAATTATGGCCAGTTCTCTTGACTTGGTCTTTGTATACACATCACAACCATCCGATAAACATTGCACAAAATATTGTCAAGCGGTTGATCAAAATTCTCAAAAGCCAAGGTTTCATTACGAATCAGCAACACAGAAATAGATCAGTAAAGAGAGTTACCATCTCCACTGACACTACATAACAAAAAAATACATCAGATAGAAAGGTAGTTATGAAATAAAAAATATTAGTAAGATTAGCAAGATTTTTTCTATCCATATTGTTATAGCTATATAACATTGTCAAGTAGTCTTGGTGGAGGGCACCACTACGGTGACTTGGCTTGAAAATTGATGGATACGTTTTCCATCCTTAATACAGCTCTGTTTCTACTCATCATACTGGCTCCACATTCTCTCAAAATCCAACCACTAGTGTATCTTGCTAGGTATAAAATGACAAATGAAGCACCACTTGAACACTTCAGAATTTTTTTGAGTGTATTTTTCTTTTCGTTTATTCATTTGGGGAGGTTTGAGTATAGAAAATAACACAAGACAAAGCAGTAGCTACAAACTCATTTTGTTGAAAAAATATAGCACCAGAAGTTTCATACAGAACAGGATCAGTGAAAGAACTTAGTGAACGCACATTCTCAGCTACTATAGTGAATAATAAATAACTATCTCATTCACAAAAAGATATTTTTGCAGAGAAACCTAGCTAGCTACTTTAAAATAATCTTTTCAAGCCAAAAAAATCTGATATTTTAGCTTAGGGAATAAACTATACATACTACTACACACTGGGTACTTGAAATTCATAAGAAATAGTAAAAAAGACATCCAGAAACCTAAAAGTTCACACTACCTCTACCGTCCATCTTTGGTTGATTTGTTCTAAACACGAACAAAGTGGACTGTTTGCATTCATCTTGTTACGGTTGAGAAATTCTGTCTACCTTGCCTTTTTTTTGCTTATTTGCGTATACGCGATGGCAAAGTAGTTTTTCATCTCCGCATTCTCGCCATGCAAAAAAGCAAATATATCAACTTTGACACGCTTACTTGCTTATTCTTTAATAAGCGAGAAAGCAAAGTTGCTTTTCGTTCGCTTGGTCAGAGGAGTATCTATCTACTTTGTTTGGGAAAGTGAATAAGCGCAATAAGCAAAAACACAACTTCCTTACCAGACTTCCTAAAAAATGCAGGGAAAACTATACACACGAGACGCGTGTGGGCTTTTTCTCTACGTTTTTGAAAGTAAGCGCGCGCTTATCTTGCTTATACCTTCATCCGACCCTGCCAGTTTGAATTGTACTTTGGATTTTTTCTATTTTTCGCGGCCTTGTACCGTGTAGTTCCCGTAATGCCGAGAGCGTCAGGAACCCGGGCTAGTTAAATATTGGTTAATTATGGTAACTAGATTATCTGTGCAGCCAGGAGAGGACGTGAATTTGATAGAAAGTTTTCAATTGATTTGTCAATGCGAGTGCGAAGAAGAAGACTTTAGATATGTTTTAGTTGAGTTGAGCTTTTACTTTTCTACGGTTAATTTTATTTATTTTATGTTTGCCAAGTTCCTTACACATAGCTAATGTGGAGACCAGGAAAACTCTTCCATATTTCTTTGCATCAAAACAAACAAGTTTCTGTTGTTGCCAGCTATAGCTATCTGCGTTCATTTTAGCGCAAGAATTTGTCAATATTCTTTTCTTACTCGTTTATGGTAGAATTTCTTGTTTTTTAACTGAAAAATTTGTGCATAAAAGTTTGTTTAATTTTGTATAAAAATATATAACATGTGTTTCTTAACAAAAACGCTTTTATAAAATCAAGACTCATATTTAATTTTTTCTGGCATATGAGAAGAGTGAAACTCTGATCGCGACACTCGGGACCCGATACTTTGAAAAAATTTATTTTAATCGGGAAATCAATATGTAGATTCACCTCTCCAGCTGTAATTTATAAAATTTGAGTTGCGAACAGTCGTTAAAGATATTGAATATATTGAATGCTTAGCTCTCGTTGAGGTCGGACGTATCTAAAACGCTCCGGTCTTGGCGCGCTAAGTTGAAGAAAGAAAAAAGAAGACTAAAGCTTGAAGAGCTCCTGCTTTGACAGCTAAGTCCTTTTTGATTTATTATATATTGTACTGCCTTCTTTACTTCATTTATATCTTTTCATTTCTTTAATTTGTTGTTTTGTTAGTTTTTAAATTATTGTTTATGTTAATAAATTGTTTTTATCCCAGTCAGTTTTTTATCCATCTATCATCTAATATGGTAGCTTTACTGTGTTGTGGGTTCCTGCTGCTCCTTCTGTGTAACATCGTAAGGAAATGGGCTTGCCTCAGATCCTTCAAACATAGTTTTGGAAGAGCACATAACCGTAGAATGATCTCCGTACGACTTAAAAATAACTTTATTCAGGTAGGAAACCCCACAAACTGATTTTTGTGTTCGTTGTATTTTTGAGCAATACAAAACCTTCGTTCAAAAGTAGCTCACCCAACAACAACGAAATGAGTCGACTAGATAGGAGTTTCTTTTCTATATCTTCACTTGATGCCTGCAATAGAGTTTCTGAAAGCCAGCTCACTCTCCAATTAAAATTAATGGCTTTATCAAAACTTAAGCCAAGCAGGCACAAGTATTTCTATTTTTTAATCCTCTTGTCAGGGGACATCTGCCTCAACCCAGGTCCTGTTAAGTATCCTTGTTCTTCATGCTTAAAACCTGTGGCAAAAACACACAAAGCACTTTCTTGTGACAGGTGTGGAATATGGGCTTATAAAAAATGTGAGCGTATTTCTGATAAAAAATATCAACAATTTATGAAGACTCCTGAAGATAAACTGTTTTTCGTTTGCAGTCCCTGTCTTTCTCGTAATTTGCCCTTTGCTAATGAGGAGTCATTTGGTGAAAAAATTCCGGACAACATCATTATTACTATTGATGGAAACTTTGATTTTGAGGCAATCAGAAATGAGAAGGGCTTAAAAAAGACTATGTTAAACTTTTGTTACATCAAACAAAACTTGATGTATTCTCCATCTGTGAAACCAAAATTGATGACACCATCACTGACAATGACGTTAAAATTGATGGCTATGTTTGTTATAGGAATGATCGGAATAGACGAGGTGGGGGTGTTCTGATTTTTGTTAATGAAAACTTGGATAGCCACCTTTTGAAACACCTTTATTTCGAAAATGTTGAATCACTATGGGTGAAAGTGTGCCTGAAAAAAACTAAACCTATTTACGTGTGTGGGGTTTACTGGCCACCTGGAGGTAGTGATTTGCAGAGTACCGAAAACCTGTGTACTCATTTTAAACAGTGTTTTAACAAGCTCCCAAAAAGAAGTTTTTATCTTGGGAGATTTTAACTGTAACATGCTTTCAAAATATGCTCTTTCGTCCAAAATAAAGAAATTATGTTCCACTCTTTTCCTAAAACAACATATTGCGGAGCCAACTCATGTTACTGAAAATAGTAGCACTCTTATAGACTTGATACTTTCGAACAGTTCTTGTATTTCTAAAACTGGTGTCATGGATGTAGGCATCAGTGATCAGGCCAAAATTTGAACCTAAAACTTTCAAGGTTCGTAACTACAAGAACTTCAGTGAAGAGGCTTTTCTGAAGGACCTCGGGAATTTAGACTGGTCATATTTTAATAATTATGATGACCTTGATGAAGCATGTGAGAAACTGAATAAAAATGTTGAGACAGTGGCTGACAAACATGCCCCTTTCAAAACACAAAGATTTTCTGGACGTGTTGAGGCATGGGTCACTGATGAATTAATAATAGTCATCAAAGAAAGAGACTTCTTGAGACGGAAAGCAACAAAAACAAAATCCATCATAGACTGGGAAGCTTTCAAGTAAAAAAGGAACCAGGTAATAGGTCTCAAAAATCGACTCAAAAACAAGTACTATAATGACCTTTTGCAGGACTTTCAAAAACAGCCAAAACAACTTTGGAAAACCCTAAAAAAACTGGTTCCTGATAAGTCAGGGAATATTACCTCGATAAAACGAGTAGTCCAAAATGATGGTACAGAAACTTCTAACCTGAAAGAAATTTCCAACACATTTAATTCATTTTTTGTCAGTGTTGCCAAACTAGCCTCTAAATTTTCTTCTGACACTACTAATGTTAATCCACCTGTTAGAGGACACGATTTTCGATGGGCTCGTATTGAGACCAAAAGTGTCGAATAAATAATTAGTTCACTAAAACTTAATAAAGCTATAGGCTTGGACGGAATTTGTTCACGACTGCTAAAAGCAGGTTCGTCAGTTTTAAGTATTTATTTATCAAGTCTTTTCAACAAATCTTTATTTACTGGTTATGCACCTAAATAATCGAAGACTAAAAGGGTTTCGCCTATTTTTAAAAGTGGCAATAAAACAGATCCTACTAATTATCGGGCTATCTCCATTTTGCCAATTCCTATGAAAATTTTTGAAAAGTTAGTGCATGAGTAAATGTCTCATTTTATTTCTGAGCACAACTTCCTGAATGACAGACAGTCCGGATTTCGAAAACTCTTTTCCACAGAAACTGCAGTAGTCGATGTCTCTGATTTTATTCTTACTGAGCTCGACCAACAAAACTTTGTTTGTGCTGTGCTCATTGACCTTAAAAAAGCTTTTGACACTGTTGATCATAAAATTTTGTTAAAAAAAACTATGGTGTTTTGGCATCAGAGATGCTGCCTTTGACTGGTTCGAGTCCTACTTAACGGGCCGAATGCAGCTGACTCTTGTAAACGACACAGGATCAGATCTGCTTCATGAAGACGCTTTTGGGGTGCCGCAGGGATCTGTGTTGGGGCCCCTGCTCTTTCTTTTGTATATTGATGACTTAAAATCTGTCATCAATTCAAACTACCACCATCTATATGCAGATAATACAATAATTATTTCGTCTCATAAAAACTTGGATACCCTTGTCTCCCAGGTCGAGTTAGAACTTTCGCAGTCGACATCTGGCTGAATAATAACAAAATGACTATTAATACGGACAAAACTGAAACAATCTTTTTCGGCAACCACAGCCAGCTAAAAAAAGTTTAGAACAAAGCTATCAACTATATGGGTATTCCTTTGAAGAGGAGCGAAGAAGTTAAATATCTTGGGTAACATTTGATCAAAAAATGCAATGGGAAGAGCACATTAATGACATAAATAGAAAAATACTAATTAAATACTCTAAAATTAGAACCATTGCATCCTGTTTAACACCTCACACAAAAAACCTTTTAATTAATGCACTTGTCATGCCATATTTCAACTAATGCTCCTCAGTATGGGCTTGTGCCACCCAAGGTAGATTGGGAAAACTAGAAAAACGATTAAAATGTGTCCGTACCTTTCTTGGGAAAGAGAGGGAATATTCAATGAATAATTTACTCATCAAAAACGATGCCATATTAGTTTTCAAAGCCATGAATAACATTGCTCCTGATTACATGCGCTCAAAATTCTAGTCTAAGGTGTATCATTTTTTGTTTTTTTTTTTGTTCTAGTGGCCCCAGTGAAATCAATCCACTAACTATAGGTTTTTGTGATTTTCTGGGCTAGCCACTTTAAATATTTATTATTATTATTATTTTGTTAAAGCAGCGAAATGGATACTTGATTAACACGTTTGAGGCTCGTTTCCATTTGATTGGATTTTCCTCTATAAATGTAAAAAGCTCACGACCTTTTAGATAGGGCATGCGCACTTAAAAAAGTTTTTTTAAATACTTCTTTGCATTTGTCCACTGCGTGTACCTTTTGTTTGACTTTGAAAACTTTGACAACCTATTTCTCGTACTGTATTTTAATTTATTTAATTTTTACCGTTATATCGTAAAATATAAATACAAATTTATAATAGCTGTTATAACGTAGAATCTAGAATGTGATTGCTACAGTGGCAGGAGCAAGAAGATTGCAGTAGTTCCCCAAGCCTTCATAGTTTTTTTGTTTGTCAAATTAGTGCAACTAAAAACAAATCATACATGATACAAATATTTCGCAAATCTCAAATGAAGGCTTATTTTCAGACACTTTATCAAATCATTAGCAAAAATGCTGACAGCAGCAATTTTTTCTGCCCAATTTGTTACTACAGCTTGGACAACACCTGTGTTAAGTATTATGTTTATTGAACTAAAACTAGAAATAACAGAGGGGGTGGCAAATCAGCCTGTCCCACCATTGACGAGCCCCAAATAGCCAAACATGAATAGGTTTAAACCACCTCCACGTATTCAACGTTTTCTAGGTCCATTTGTAAACATACAATTACAGTATAAAGTACATCCCAGGACGTAAAATGCTGCAGAAATTTTCTCAAGACTCACAATGTCACTGGTGAGGGACAATATAGCTGACATGACCATTCAGGATGTAAACATGACAATCACACATACATTATCGTGGCAGAATTCCGTCAGTAATCATAGTTGACGTGGAACTTTACTCTCTTAATTTCTTCACCTTCCAATCTTACTACACCCTTTCTCAAGATATTCAGTTACAGATAAAAAGAAAAATTACCACACCCTTTCTCAAGATATTCAGTTACAGATAAAAAAGAAGACGTTCTAACAAATATCTAAGTTGATTGATTTATTAAATAGTTTATTCAAAGGAATAAAAAAAACATTGTAATGAAAACAAAATCATAATGATAAAAATTAATATAAAAACGTTCTATCCACTGTATTGTCCTCAAATTGTCCCGAATTTACCGCCTATTTTCACTGAATTTCTTGACATTCGTGACTGAGCGGACAGAATGAAAATAAAATAAGTACAATAATTGCTAACAAAGAAACAAAAATAAAGTCATTAATTTTTAACGCTTTAGAACACAATTTGAGGTCTGTTCACACTCGCTTGGATGAATATAACAAAGAGTAAAATAACAACTAAAAAATATTGTTGTCACGTGACACAGGAAATAAATTTATCAATAAACTGTTAACTGACAACAAAACAAGTTACCATGACAACAAAAAAAGTAACCATAAAAAAAATTAAACGCAAAAACAAGTTGACAATTTCTTGGCCACACTTACTAAGAAATATATTTGCAAAATAAAAAAACTGTTTAAGTCAAGGCAGTAACGAGCTTAGATGAACGTTCGAATTGAATATTTAGTTTTATTTACGACGTTTTCTGCGTTTTCAACAAATAAAAAAAGGTTCTATGTCCTATTACTATATATGGTTACACTCCTCCACATATTTCACTGTATTTATATACTATGTACAATTAAATTGATGACAATATATATTTGCAAACATAAGCGTAAAAATAACAGCAGATAATTATTCCTAAAATACAATTACAAATTATCCGCAACTAGTATTTTACAGAACAGAAATAGAAAATACAGAACAGGAAATATAAAAATCAAATCCACTGCTTTAGCTATGCAGATTCTAAAAAATCAAATATTTTACACCACGGAGGAGGGAGCAGGATATATAAACAAACAAAGTACAGAAAACATTTGATATTAAACACTTTGCAGGGGAATAAGAAGAGTTAAGTCATTGGGATAACGTATACGTTAGATGAATAGTATATGAACGGATACATCTGTTCAACAGTTCCGAATACCGAAAGTTCCAGACAGCGAGAGTTGGAATGTTTGAAGTAGCGGGAGTTCGAATGTTCGAGATAGCGAAAGTTCAAAAATTCGAGATAGCGGGAGTTGAATGTTCGAGATAGCGATAGTTCAAAAGTTCGAGATAGCGAGAGTTCGAATGTTCGAAATAGCTAGAGTTCGAATGTTGGAGATAGTTAGAGTTTAAAAGTTCGAGATAGCGAGAGTTCAAAAGCGTTCATGTGACACCAGGTCACATGACCTTCTATTAAAAACAGGGGAAGAAACCTTAACAGTGAAACACACAAACACATAACATAATTGTTAAAAATGTTTACACTAAGTTAAAATGTCATGCTCTGTGACAACGTTAAAATTCATGTCTCCTGGTACATGAAGATACCACCTTGCACTTTAAAACAATGCATTGCACCAACTCATCCCAGGACTAGATAACATCTTCGGCGCTTCAAGTAAATCGCGTAGATGAAGAAATCATTCATGTTTTATTTCGGCAATTTAAATCAATGCATGTTGTAGTAATCATGCGGGTTGTCGGATTCGAACTTCTTGACTTCTTCTTTCATCGATTCTTTGATGCGTTGAATAGCAGCTGATTCCGTGGACTCCTACAGTTGATAAAACTAAACATGTTAAGCTAACAATCTCAAACGTCTGTAACGAGTGCACAAACTGAAATTTTATCCTCTTTTCTAATTGAGTTAAACCTGTACCACTGAGACGAGTGTACGGAAGAATAATTTTTAAAAATATTTACTTGACTGATACAAAACACCAGTTAGTATACTGACTGGTTGGCAAAGTTTTTATAAAATGGTACTATAAAAAGTTTCTTATGATACTGAGTCAAATTTTGTGCTGTGAATATCAAACCCATGGTCAAGACGCATAAACCTTACAAGGCCAGTCTTTACTATCAACTTAGGTTTTGGTAATTTACGGTACGGTTAGTTACGGTTAAAAAAATTAGCAAATCGACCCTCTCTTCACCCCGCCCTTACAAACACCACAACATTCACCCGACCCTTGAAAAACGCCACAATTTCTAATGATCAAATTTCAGATTCAGATCAGGTCAGGTTTAACATACACTCACACATCGAGAAACATAATACAAAGTCCTCACCGCTGGAAGTTCTTCTAAATTGTCTGGCGGTTCTGAAAGGTAAGAAGAAATTCGTCAAATACTTCGTGTCAACACATTCTTTTTTTTCAAGTTGCTACGTTTCACCAGCCAAAATTTATTTTATTTTAGACAAATCGGTGTTTTCGTCCGTTAAATAAAGGTTATTGCAAAAACAGAATTCGAAATATATCACATGACATACCGTATTAACTCTATTATACCCGAATCTCTACTATCTCCGCCTCTCTAGTAAAACTGCCATTTCGTCACGGGTTGACAAAAATCCCACCTTTAATCCCACATGTCAGATTGCTATAATTTCTATCGAGTTTGTACCGTATAGACGTTTTCCATATTTCCGACGCATAACAGTGTAAGTAGAATTTTACAACAATTTCGAATGTTAATGTCAAAATGCTTTCATTCGAAATTGTATACATTCGTTAGGGTTTCAAATAAAAGTTGTGATATTTTTAAAAATACGATTTTTTTTTCGTCAAAAATAATATTACTCAATTTTATTACTTTGTAAAAATAATCCCATCTCTCTAACATTCCCGCCTGTCTAACATTGCCGCCTGTCTAATATTGCCGCCTGTCTAATATTGCCGCCTGTCTAATATTGCCGCCTGTCTAATACTCCCGCCTGTCTAACATTCCCGCCTCTCTAAAAATGCAATGACAAATCCAGGCGGCTCCTTACATTTGAAAGGACACTGCTATTTGTCCTGTAAACCGAGACTGCTCTAAACTGCTTCCAAGCTCAACTAGCATACTTTGAAACCATAATTTAAGGATTTTGTTAATATAATTTTTGAAATGAAGATGTTTAACAGATAGCAGGAGAAATCACAGGAACATGGAAATATTGATAGCACTAATAACAAATGTCTTTATTACCATAAAAAGTGAGAAAACTAAACAAAAAAGAAGTTTCATAGACACACATTTCCACAAACCTGTCAATGGTAACTGAGGTTCAGACGCATCCATACCAAACTAAAAAAATAATCAATGTAGTAACGAAATAACAAAAACAAAAAGACAACAGAAACGTAAACATAAAAATAAACAAACAGGGTAACAGAATTTTTAACCGTCGGCGGCTGAAAAATATCTTATTTTTTGCTCTGTTCCATCAAAAGTTACACTGTTTTACCTGACCCCTGAAATCAACAGGCACAATAATTTCAGGACCGAGGAAGCTTTAAGGTTTTATCCGCTATTTTTATCACTAATTTATGATGCTTGCACCTTACCAATTTAATTAAAACAAAAAGCAAGCACACAATAAAAAAGACAAACAAAAATAACACCAATGGAACTCACATTCAACTGAAAAATACAGCAGGCACAAAAAATAAATAAATAAATGAAAGTTTACTGAAACGAAAAGACTTCTATGGTCTGAATAAACAAGTAAACACAAAACAAGCGACAGACAAACAAATAGACAAACAACGTTTAAAATTAACCAAATGTCACACATACTGGCGTCGTTGGATCTAAAAAAGAAAAAAAAAATCAGACATTTCCAACTCTCAACAAAGTACATGCGAAAAGGAGCATCCAAAACTTAAAAACATTAAAGCTTAAATATTATTTTTCTTGTCACTTGTCACATTTCGATTAGAAAGGACACGTCACACATTAGAACATGTAATCTATCAATACCTTGAGGACTCGATAGTATCGGTGTTCGTGGTGGTCCAGGCGTTAACGGACTCTAAAAAGAGAAATTTAATGCTAAAACTGTTTACATTCTTTTGTTCAAAATGGCAGCCAAACCGCAACCCTGTGCTAGAAACGCACGAAATAGCGATGGTCGGAATATGTACAATGGGTGAGAAACTGATAGCTGGTAATGTAAGTTGGGTGGAACCGTGGATGTTTCCACAGGATAACGATGTAAAAACAAGTATACTCACCGGTGTTGGTGGGTTACTCCAAGGCGCCCTTGGTCCCCTGCAAATAAAAAATAAAAATGGGAATCTTAAATTATTGTGGTACTTTTACTTCAAGCATGTTTTTTATATTACTTTTTTTCTTTTTTACATGCCTTGTGGTTATCTTTAAACTTTTACGTTTAATTGATTAGTTTGTGGTATTTAAAACAAGCATGGTATGGTTTTTTGGCAAACTTTAGCAATATATATATCACGTTGATACTTCTGTGTGTCAATGTCAATTTTTTTTATCTGACATACAACAAAAATTTGAATAACATCATCATCGTCAATTATCATCCTCATTCTCATCCTCATTATCATCATTCTCGCCTTCACCTTCGTTTTCCATGCTAGCATGGGTTCGACGTACTATATTAATGGCCTTCTTCTAATCGAATCTAGATCATGTTAATTCTAAATTAAAATCCCTCTGCATCAAGTCTGTTCTTATTACCTCCAAGAAAGTCTTTCTCAGTCTATCTCGTTTCTTGTTGCTGTTGTTTCTATTACTGGTTGTCGATTAAAAAAGTATAAGAGAACGACACAGTACAACTTTGGTATTATAAAAAACAACTGAATCTGTTCTTGTCACATATTACGGCGGAGCCGCCAATCACTATACTGCAGATGGAATGCCAGATTCTATATGCCACTGCCTGTACATGATGTTTGACGCTCCACCTAACTTAGTTTTTAAAGATTTTAAAACATAATTTTCCCAAAACAAAAATACTACTAGTATCGATAATATGTAAACTCACATTTGCATATTCGTCGGTCCCATAGGTCCACCACCCATCATTCCTCCATTGGACATGGAAGGTATGCGATTATAACTCTACGGAATTAAAAAAACAAATGAGATATGATTTGGGACTAGACTTGGATGCTTTTTTCTAAAAGATATTAGAACTGAATTGCAATGGAGTAAATAGAGAAAGCACACTAACTGAATGCTCAGTTAAAAAATTAAAAATGTTGACATCTTTCATTTTACGTAAATACCTCCCCCCTTCCCCCTTAGAATCACATGTAGGAATCTTAAGCAGGTTGCACAATACAAAATTGTTATGGCAAAATGTATATCGATCTAAGTGTAAAGATGCGACTGATGTTGGTGTTTGTTCTGGTTTTTCAAGAATCTAAATTCCAAATCATGAATAGCGCAGCTGTTATTAAATTGCAACTTACTGGTGGAACACCTGGTGGTATGCCATTACTGAAGTTTCTCATTCCACCTGGACTCATCATCGGCGATGCTATAAACATTCATATGGTTGAAATGTTACAGTTGAAAAGTTTAAGCAAGTTTCTCACACATTTGCTGGTAAAGTAAGATTTATTTTGAAATCAATAAATAAATAAACACAAATAATAAGTGATGATAATTCATAAGTTAAGAAAAGAAGCATTACTTTGATATGAGCCTGCTTGTTGCTGACGAGAAGGATCCATCGTTGAAAATGGAGACTGACCTCCTGGACCCATCGACTAAATACAAGCACTAATACTTGTTAAACAAATGCATGAAAACAATCTGAGCAACTGTGCAATAAAAAAAAAAAAACTTTTTAACATCTAATTGCAGCCACCATTTTAGAAGCCGGCAGTTTGCTCTGGAACTTTATAAAATTACTTTGGATGACTTGTAGTTGTTAGTACATGCTGAAATATTGATTTTTAAATAATATTTTTTAAGATTGAATATTAATGCAACATTAAATTTCTTTCTTTTTATTTAAGTCATTTATGCAGCTGCTTGATGATTTCCACACCTACTGTTTGAAAGCAGTTTGGATACACTCAACAGCAGAATACAAAACAGCAATATTTAAGCTTCCTGCAACAAGTTTTTAAAGGTTTTAGAGTGGAATACAGTTGATCCTACTACGATCACATTTTGACCAATCCAGAGTGGAATACAATTGTAGTTAATCTTTTTTAATGCATTGTCATTTAAAATGTTTGTTTTGGTCTGTCATTAATTTGCTATAAAACAGAGGTAAAAATGTCGAAATTTTATTATTTCAAAATTACAAGAAAAATTGCTATGGTCTATGGAAACTATGGTCTATGATGGTACTAACAAACACATTTTGCAACAATGTTGCATAATTTAAACAAATTGATTTCTGCTGTACCTTAACAACATATTTTCATAGAGAAAAGACGATTCTCAAACTAGAAGTAATGTAAAGAGATTCTATGTTGCAATGTGTAAGGAAATCATATATCTTTATCTTGACATTCCAGTTCACAAATTTCAACTTTGAAATGATCTTCAAGTAATTACTTAATATTTTCAATGAAATTTTATGTATGAAAATTAATTTGCGTAATTTTCACCTTTCATTTTTGTGATATCTTAAAAAAATTTGCCTGCAAAAAATTTCACCATTTCAGGTAACATATAAAATCTAACCTGATTTGGCATTCGTATTGAAGGTCTACCCATGTTATATCTGTTGTTCATGAACTAAAATAAATAAAATACAAAAAATAACAAATATTTTTTCAAGTTAGTGTGTACCTTATTTAGACTTGTTAATATTTAATATATGTTAATATTTTCATTTGTCAATATTTTAATAAGTGCATACATGGTTGGGCATCATTGCTTGTGGTGGAAGAGAATGTGGAGATGTTTGTGCACTAGATAAACTTGGTGGTCTAGAATGCTAAAGAGAAGATAATGTAGTAAAGCACCATGTCTTTTATTTCACTGCTGTGATATTTATTTTGAAGAAACCATGGCAACCAAAATAAACAAAAGGTACTGCAACAGAAGAAAATAAAAAGTTCCAGAAATTTCGATTTGTAAAATACTAACTCAATAACACACCAAGATATTATTTCGTCTTACCTGATAATATCCACCAGGTGGCATATTTCCCATGCTTGACATATCTCCTGTAGGTTGTGGAACATAACTTGGAGACTTCCCAGCACTCTATATCATAAACACTTTTGCATTTATTTGAACTTTCCAGCAAAAGGATGCCGGTAATAATACATTAATATACCAATATATCACGTTATGAATGGCAATCAAAACAGTAGCTTTAAGTTCATAAAACATATGCTGAAAATGTTATGTTGATGTTAAAAAAAACATTCTTTTCGTGGTAATACAATGTGCACTTCTAGTCGCATGTTCCTCTAGAACTATTTTCAGTATTTCATTTGGGCTTAAATAACATGTTGTGTTACGAAAAAATCATAAAAATAAGTAATAAGAAAATTTTTTATATTTTGCATGTTCTTCTTTCGAAAGTTAATCATTTAGGCACAGTGCTTGTTTACCAATCATGCACATAGTTTTTATGGTCCATGCGCTGTACATACGCCTTTGCTTAAAAGAAGTTAACTTAATGTAAATTACCAACCTTGCAACAAAAAATTCACCAAATGTAACCTTAAGAGAATAAGTAAGACTGCACAAAAATATTCCTACCAAGTCATGAAATGCTTTAGCTTCCTGGCTGTGATTATGTGGGTCTTGTCTTTCAGGAGCAGCTGAGTACAAGTCCCAGAACACACTATGAAAAGAGTTAATACTTGTAGCAGCAGTATATTTTATAATTGCAAGTTCTTGTGTACATAGGCATGATGAATGGTATTTTCACTTCGCAGGTATTTATTCCATGTGGTGTTTCATCGATCATGGCCAAATATGTCAAATTATAACCATGCTCAATATCATTTAAAACTAGCTAATAAGCCTGTGAAAAAATCTGTTTGGGCAGAAAAAAACCCGAAACAGACCCATCATTTGAATTTTGATGACGTTAGCATAGCAATGACATGTTAAGGCATAAAACTTTTTTTAAAAAAAGCTCGGTAACCATTGCCTCTTTATGTACAGCTTGAACCACTCAAGATGAACGATTAAAAACATATTGGGGTTTAAAGGTTTTTTGATGATGTCATCAACATGTATGTTGCAAAATGCAAAGCTCTTATTTGGGTCCCTCTTATTTGGGTCCCCTTCCTTACTTGGTAAAAAAAAAACTGACATAACTGCCACCTTGAACACCGTCAAGTTTGTTCTGCCTCAAAGCTATTAGTGAATTGCAATGGCTTCGTTATTTAAATAACGTTATTGACGTTATGACGCCTACTTTCTCAATTAAAATTAGAGACATACATTTTTTTAACGAAAATAAACACATATACTGTCCTGTTACAGACAGAAATGCAATATAAATGGTTTCAGAGATATTGAGGTGTAAAGGTTTGACCTAGATTTGGGAAATCGGTCCCCTTTTATTCCCTGCACAGTAGATGACATCAGTTATTTTCATCTGTGTCAAGTTATTTAGCCTTAACTTAAACTGGAATGCAATGACTTCACTAATAATTACTCAACTAATGTACTAATATCAACAAAAAGCTTTTAAAACGTCACAATGACAAAGACACATGGTAGTAGCGTATTATTATAAGGTATTATTTACTATACCGAAAAATATCAATAATTGCCGATAGTGTTTAAAATAACTTGTACAATTTATACCTCAAAGTGAAAATGAGCACAATTTTGATTACACAAAGAAGAAAATTGTCAAAAAATCATAACAAGGGATTATTTAAAATGTATGAGAATGATGATGATGATGAATGATGATACTTGTGTTAAACGTTATTAAACAAGTAAAACTTTAATGAATTGGATTCTAAACATCCAAAAAAACTAATAATCCTATCCTCAAAAAAATCAATAAATCCATATTTTTGAACTTTTTGAATCGATTTGCCCATATTATTAGGCCGAAAAAAAATTCTCAAAAAACTGACTTCGTCATTTTGAGGGTAAGTTGTTTACTATGTGTCTGCACTAATGATCCTATCCTGAGAAATGTCCTTAATACTATTATTTTTTACAATTTTGACTTATTTCGTGCATAAATCAGCTAGGTTTAATCAGATAAGAGTTTTTTTAAGGTCTATTGTTCTCTATTTATATGCAAAAAATCAACTAACAATCCAATGTAGCCTTCAATGACAGGCCTGTACATAAAAAAATTATGATATATTGATAAACAAAACATTAAATGGCTTGATAATATCAGAAGTATAAATCAAATGTGCATGAAGTTTTTACCTAAACAACTCAAGAAATATTGTTTAGAGACAGGTGAAGGGTCTCCTTAAGAGACAAGAGAGGAGTTGAACGTCCTCCACCATACCTTAGTTTAAAGGGGCGATTGTGGAAGTCCCATGAAATGCCACATAGTGATGGTGTCACTTCAAAAAACACCCAGTCCGGTCTGTGAACAGTTGGCGCTAGGAAGGGCATCCAGCTGTAAAACAATGCCAAAACTCTTTATTAATGCCCGTAAGAATAGTTGATCAGACAAACTGCGTAAACGGGGCTGGAACTCTAAGGAGTGAAGGTGTCGCGCAGGGTAGGACAGATGTCAGATGTGAGCATCGTCAGACCGTTACCCAGCTATCACATCACAAGGTAGATAACACTAGGTTGAGGATGGCTAGTGTAAATGTTGGTACTCTGAGAGGTAGAGCAGGTGAAGTAGTTGAAATGTTAGAACGTAGATCTGTTGATATGTGTTGTGTTCAGGAAGTTAGGTGGAGAGGAGCTTCAGTGAGATTTGTGGAAGGTAGGAGGGCAAGGTATAAGCTTTTTTGGATTGGTAATAGTGATGGATATGGAGGAGTTGGCATATTCGTTGCGGAGAAGTGGGTAAAAAAAGTAATAGATGTTATGCGTGTTAATAGTCGTATTATAGTGATAAAGTTTTTGATAGGTAATAGGATTGTCACTTTTCTGTCAGTTTATGCTCCACAGTGTGGACTCAGTGAGGAAGATAAAGATAATGGAGGCTATGGATTTGGGAGCAGAAATAAGGAAGGGGAGAGATTGCTTGAGTTTGGAATGGCAACGGACATGGTGGTTTGCAACACATCATTTAGTAAGAGACAGAGTAGGCTGATAACATATGAGTCAGGTGGTTGTAAGACACAGATAGATTACTTTTTGGTTAGAAAGTCAGACAAGAAAGTGGTGAAGGACGTGAAAGTTATATCAGGGGAAGAGTGTGTTTCCCAACATAGGTTGTTGGTTTGTGATATTATCTTGAAGAGTGTTAAAGAAGCCAAGGGAAAGTACAGGCCCCGTCGAAAAGTCTGGAAGCTGAAGGAAGAGATTGTAGCAAGACAATTTAGTGCGAAAGTTCAGCAGTTAGCCTACAATAGTCAATGTGATAGTGACAATGTTGAAAGTACTTGGACTACTTTGAAGAATTGTCTTCTAGAAGCTTCTGATGATACCTGTGGGTGGACGAAAGGACCAGCTAGACATAGACAGACCTGGTGGTGGAATAATGAGGTTGACCAGTGTATAAAGGAAAAGAGGAAACTTTGGAAAGAGTGGAAGTCAGGTGGTAGTAAAAATATTTACTTAGAAGCTAAGCGTCGCGCTCGTACAGCAGTGTATAAGGCAAAATCAGAAGCAGAGAGAAACAGATTTGCAGATGTGTTAAGAAGGGAAGACCAGCGCAATGAGGTATTCAAGATAGCAAAGCAAATGAAGAAGACTAATCAAGATATTGTAGGTGAGAAGTGTATACGTAATGATGAAGGTGTTTTGGCTAGCACAGAGGAGGAGAAAAGGGTAGCTTGGAAGAATCATTATCAAAGGTTGCTTAACACTGAGTTTGATTGGGACAAGGATAATTTGTCTGATGATGATGTCGTAGAAGGGCCAGCTATGCAGATCAAGACAGAATGGGTAGTGGAGGCTATTAGGAAATTGAAGATTGGCAAGGCTGCAGGAGTATCAGGTATTGTTGCAGAGATGGTAAAAGCATCTGGATATATTGGAGTTGAGCTTATTACAAGTCTTGCTAACCAGATTATAAAGGATGGTGCTATTCCGAGTGAGTGGCAGTCGAGTGTAATAGTGAACTGTTTCAAGGGCAAGGGTGATGCATTAGAAAGGGGTAACTATAGAGGTTTGAAGTTGGTTGATCAAGTAATGAAAGTTATTGAAAGAGTGATTGAAAAGTTACTTAGAGAAAGAATTGATATAGATAAGATGCAATTTGGTTTTGTTCCAGGGCGTGGCACAACAGATGCAATATTTTTACTCAGACAGCTTCAGGAAAAGTATTTAGGAAAGAGAAAGAATCTCTATTTTGCCTTTGTAGATTTAGAGAAAGCTTTTGATAGAGTGCCACGTAAAGTTATTTGGTGGGCTATGAGAAAATTAGGTGTGGATGAGTGGCTAGTTACGATGGTTCAGTCTATGTACAGCAATGCTAGAAGTTGTGTCAGGATTAACGATTCACTTAGTGATGAATTTAGTGTAAATGTTGGTGTACATCAGGGTTCTGTACTTAGTCCTCTGTTGTTTATTCTAGTCTTAGAAGCGCTGTCGATGGAGTTCAGAACAGGTTGTCCATGGGAGTTATTGTATGCAGATGATTTGGTTCTCATAGCAGAGTCGATGGAAGAATTAGTTGAAAAGTTTGAGAAGTGGAAGAAAGGACTAGAAGAGAAAGGGCTGAAGGTAAACACAGCAAAGTCTAAAGTCATGATAAGTAGCATTGCAGCCAAGTGTGACCTTGTAGTTGGAAAGTGGCCTTGTGGAGTTTGCAGGAAAGGGGTTGGTAGTAACTCAATTTTTTGTCAGACTTGCAAGCATTGGGTACATAAGAAGTGCAGTAGTATTAGTGGAAGGTTAAGAGCTGACATACAGTTTGTATGCAAGCGTTGCAAAGGTGAGATTATAGAGAATGAAGTATTTCCAGCTTTAATGATGTACAACAGTGGCTCGTTAGAGATAGTTAAGAACTTCTGTTACTTAGGTGATATGTTGGGCAGTGAAGGGGGTGTTGGAAGAAGTGTTACTTGCAGGATAGGTTCTGCTTGGAAAAAGTTTAGAGAGTTACTTCCTTTACTGACTAGCAGAGTCCTGTCAATTGAGGAAAAGGTAGGTTGTATGAGGCCTGTGTAAGAAGTGTTATGTTGTACGGTAGTGAGACATGGGCAGTGAAGCAGGAAGATCTTGACCGTTTAGAAAGGAATGATATGAGAATGGTTAGGTGGATGTGTAATGCCAGTCTGAGAGACAGAAAGAGTTCAGATGAGCTAAGAAGCAGGCTAAGTCTCCGTAGAATTAAAGATGTTATCCAGATAAGAAGATTGAATTGGCTGGGGCACTTGGAAAGAATGGAGGAGGATAATTGGGTAAGAAAGTGTAGAGACTTGATAGTTCCTGGGGCAAAGCCCAGAGGCAGACCGAGAAAGACTTGGCAGGAGGTTATAAGGACAGACTTGATAGAGAGGAAGTTGAGTTTAGATCTAACACAGTCTAGATCAGATTGGAAGAGGGTCATTAATATACCCCGTCCAACCCATGCTAGCATGGAAAACGGACGTTAAGCCGAGAATGATGATGATGATGAGACAGATAGATGTGCATATTTTACATGGCTAGCCTCACAAACATCAAGGGAGATAACCGTCTATTATTTCCAGGAGGGGTCATGGCTTAGATGGAGAGTCCTAGAGTATTTAATGCTTATTTTGAATTGCACCAATTGTCTAGTAGAGCGCTGACCAATTAGGGTCAGTGCTCTACTAGACAAGTCCCGACAACATCCAAGGGCCCACACAGTCTGCCATCTCCCCAATTTCCCTCACATGGCTTGGGTAAACCCGAGGTTATGGTAACATTCACTCGCCCATGTTGAATCGCTGCCAAGAGGAATCGAGCCCCGGTCTCCCGCACAGAGTACGAGCGCTATAACCACTAATCTACGCCGCCACTACTAGAATCAAATAAGTTTTAAATACGAAGTGCTTACCTCCACCAATTATGTAGAAAACCAGGTGAATCACTTAATGTTATATTCTTCTCCCATTGTATCTGTGTAAAATAAAACAAATATTTAGTTAACAAATATACTACTGCACAATGTATTGAGCATGTGACAGTGAGACCATAAGTTTAAAGCTAAATATATTGGGAACAGGTGAAAATAACTGACATCATCTTCTGCTTGGATAAGTAACCAAAATGGGACCAATTCCCTAAAGCTTAGTCAACCCACTTGTTTCAGAACAGACATGCTGATGACGACATCATCGCTTGTCAAAAGTACATGATCCTATACATTTTTTTGATCAGCGTTTTAAGATCTACATTAGAGGTAATAAGTAAACAATTTTTCCAGAAAATGCTTGATTTATTTCATTGTTCTATTGCCTAAGTGGATTTTTTCATGGGCTTATCGAATACTGCAAGAAGTCATCTTGCATATTGAATATCCTTAGAATGGCTTATGCAGTTTTTCGCATCTTGTTGCATTTTCTATCTGCTCTGCTTTTAAATTGGCTACCAGAACTATTTAACCCTGCAAAAACTATGTAAAGCAATAAACAGCCCAGCAGTAAAGCAGACTAAAATGGGGTAAATCATGACCTGCATCTTTTTATTAGTGTGAAATGAAGGGCTACCTTGGCATATGAAAATATTGTAGGTAAAAACAGACAACAGTAATCTACGACAATCAAAGATATCCAGTCAAAGTAAAGAAAAAGGCAAGCCTTTGAAATGGATAGTGACAATGGTATCAGATGATAACAACACACAAAAAAATGATTAAAAAATGCTCATACAATCGCAAAAAGATCCAAAAATATTGCTTTAATTTAATATTTGTAGACAATACTTGAATTGTTAATGTTTAAACATTTTCGCATTTAATGCAGGGTGCCAGAAAACAAAGTCAATTATTATTTAACTTTTTAACTGCTAAGATAACGCTTTAGTAACGTTGTAACAAAAAAAGCTACAAATAGATTTAAACATACAATGGCCAAGTAGGCGAAAACAAACAATTCAATAATACAAAATAGCATTAAATGAGGGCATTCACAGCTCTTCAAAATACTAGCAGCAGTTAAATTATGAAGAGCTAACTACAAGATCTTAAAGAGAACAAATCTTCATAAAAATATTGTAAATCCAGTTTAGTTTCTCAACACGGTGGACACCAGGTACTCATAATATTGTGGACACAATCTAGACCTAAGACGGTTGTATAGTTACTCAAATGAAAAAAAGCCTAGTCCTTTCTTGAAACAATATATAGTTATACCCTTCAAAGTTAGTAGGCTGATTACATAAAATATATAAATAAATATATATAACATTCTTAGCTAAACAATGCTGCAAGTGATGACAGATGAGTGAAAATATAAAACCTACTTCACTTAGAAATGTCTGTGCAGCTCGATTTGCTCCACGGTGTAACAGGTACTCATAAACATACATTGCCAATCTGTACAACAAAATAACAATACCCTTAAACCACTACAAATTAAATTCATGCAAGGCAACATGTCAACAAAGTATTTATTTCGCTTCAACTTCATTATTATTAGCTAGCTAACCATATGTATAACTAAATCACAACATAGTAAGATTACACAAAGCAAATGTTGTACAAATACAGATGTCAATTCTCATCAACTTAAAAACATCAAGGTGCAAATTAAGTACGTAAGTGCAAAAACTGTGAATATTATTTTTTGCGTCACTAAAAACCTACTTCTCAGTTGCTTGAGTTTCAGCTGATGTTGAATTTGAAACTGAAGATGTCGACCCATTACTACTTGTACTGCCTTTATTCGTCCTCTCGGTTTGTTTATTTGGGAACATACTATTAGGTAGATCGGCTTGTGTGACAATTTCTGGCACCTCTGCCTCTCTAATCATCTTGCTCGAAGAGTTTTTATTTTTTCCGACACCCGGCTAATAACAAATGCTAGAATCTATAACCCAGACTCATCCTGCGATACAAAGACAAATCCCAATGATCAAGATTAGTACCTAGCTTCCAGACCTCTTTGTGTTTGTTTCTGATTTGGGATTTAAGAAGTCAGCCATCCATTTATCTAAATTTTATAATTTATTGTTTTAAAAGTAAACCACATAAGGTTGAAGGTAAAACAATGCCACCCCTACGAAACGACACAACTTAGTAATAAATAAAAGCGTTTAGCCGGAAGGCAAAGCAAAGAGGGAAACCTTTTTAAATTCAGCCGGCATGGGCGGGGGTAGACTACATTTCACATTTTTTTTAAAACAGTAGCTTATCATATTACAGAAGTCCAAAGTAGTTATTTTTGTAGCACAAAAACTAAAATAAACTTGACTCCTAATGGAGCCCTGGACACTAGACTACTGAATTAACCTCACGATTAATAATAAATGAATCACTGAGTCCCGATGACGTTTCTTGAAAACGCGTGTGTAACAAAAAATGGCTTTGCGTCCAGCAAGAGCGCTAGCCCTGGGCCAACGAATTCGTGATTTAACCACGATGACGATGTATCTCGCAGTGACTATAATTAGCGATTAAAACTGAAGACACCAGTTTGACAGCTGTTTTCAAGGTCGCATCCCTGTAGACTAAATTATGAACAAGCAAAAATTTTTAAACACGCTGGGATAATTCAAATTTTGTGTAAATTGGAATTAGCGAGACATTTTAAGGTCTATCCACAGGATCGCGTCGCGAGATTTAACCTGGGGCGGCTTAAAAGTAAAAATATAAAAAATGACGTCTAACGTGGTTGGGCAATGAAGAAAACTTTTTACTTAAAAAATGCTCTAAATAAGCTTCTTTATTTTTACTTTGAAATATACTCTAATCATTATCTAGTGAAAAAGTGGATTGAGGGTGTCAAGGACCCCTGCTTCCTTACCCCAGCGCTGCACTGCGATTCATGGTCCAGGACCGTTTGATCAAATAAAACACTATGAAAATATGAATCCTATGGCTGCATCTAATGCATAAACCAATGTACAGGCTAAAAAAGTGCACTTTTTTGTGTTTTAATGTATTTGGGAGGGCTACATCTTTGCTGAAAATCTTTAAAACTGTTCTTTCATAGTGCGTAATAATGTTAACGTCCAAAATTTTTAACTTCTGAAATAATCTTAAAATTTCTAAAATATTTGTTTTGACAATATAGTACACAAACATTTTCGTCCTGAGAGCTCTTTGGTTTATCTCTTAATAATTTTAGTTCGGGATTACTACAACCTCGTCCCCAGGCCCATTTTTCTCTTTTTGACGATCTCGGATATCAAAAAAGCGAAAAATTGCCCTGGGAACGAGGTTGGGATTACCATCTTATTTTATTCTTCTATAATCCCCACAATCACTGATTTTATGTGACTCGTGCTTTCATTGACAAATTTTATGATTCTTATAACAGCGTCTGAGTAAAGTCGTCAATTAAGTTAAAATACGTGTCCAAACATTTTCGCATGCCCCTAATTTTTAACCAGGCTGGTTCTTATTCTCATAAAAATAAATCTATTTTTGTTAATGTAGCCTGAAGTCCCATCCTAGTAATTTTATACAGCATTTTCTTTTTTTGTCTCTATTTGTCTGGTAAGTTCTGTTAAAAATAGACAGACTGAGCTCTGTTAAGAAATTTCTACGTACACCAGGCATAAAATATCTCTGCAACGGAGAGTTAATTGTGTAAATCTCCCGCAAAATAGAACTATTTGTCTTGCGCTACCCCCCTGCGTAATGCTACACATAATTGTACCTATTAAAATTAAATACTGCTTTATAAAGATATTACAACACAATTTTTAAAGTTTTTTAAGTTCAAAAATGTGTAAAAGAACTATGTTTTATCTGGACCAAAAACTTTACTTCAGTGTAAAAAACTACCAATACTGAGTCATTTTACCAACCATGAAGTTGACTTTTTATGTATGATTCAGTGCAATAATCTCAAGTATATTTCCGTATACCAGGCATGTTTTTGTATGACCGTCATCCAGTTAATACGAAACGTTTAAAGATAACCATTTGTCGTTGTCTATTCGCTTCTAAATGGTGTTCTGCTTCGTAATAATGATCAAGGGCCAGGAGACTCCTAGGGACGCGGATTTAGCGAGATAATTATACAACCTCTATCCCAGGATACAAACGCTGCGCTGTAAAAAAGAATAATGTCCTGCATAAGGGACAAATTGAGCAGACGAAAAATTATCATTCTGAATTCCATGCTCTCTATAATCTAAGTTCCTTTTGCAGAATCTGAATCATTACAACTTTTCGATGTAAACATGCTTTTAATTTAAAAGATAAAAGAAGTATACTACAACCTCGTCCCATCTTTGTCACCCTGATGTTAAAAAAAGATACAAGATGGCTTCTGGTGACAAGGTTAGAAGTCTACATGAGAAAACTTGTGTATATCAAATATGTCTGCCAATAATTTAATCCCTTGCTTAATCTTAGAGCATGGAGGTACGAATGACATGACACAAAGGGTTGAATTTTTTTTGGCCTGACATGTTCTTTAATGCGTATATAATTTTTTCTAAATTACAGTTCACGTTCTTTATAAGTTAAAAAACATGTCTTAAAAAAGCTGCGATAAAAGAATAACATACTCAAAAAAACAACTTAAGGTCATAGCGACTACATCACTATGTTGGAGGAACATAACTTTTGGCATTATTATAAGCAGCTTAGTTTATTGACTAGTATAAGCCTCTATAATTGTACCACTTAAAACTTTATCCTGTATTACCCAATCCATCAAAGACAATTTGACAGATGAAATTGGTGACGTCATCATATTTTAAAATGTTTAGAATCGACAATCTCGTTTCCAGGGTGTTTAGCTTTCAGCAAGACTTCCTAAAAAAGTGGATGGATGTTAAATCGAGCAAATCAGATAATTTTTTACGTGTCCAGAAAGGTATGTTATCTATTTGCAGCGTGCTGAAATCATAGTTTGTGCTTTATGGAAGGATTTCTTAATGCGTTTAAAGACTCTTACAGCCTTTTCAACGTTCCAAAATGCAAAGTTATCGGAGAAAGGTTAATTTCTTCCTTTCCTATTTCAAACATGATGCAAGTAAAACTGAGAACAACACCCTGAAATTCCCAAACGAGATTTCATATAAAGAATTTTTACGGACGCTTTGTGTTAAGAAGAGTGTTCGCTTCTTAAAGTCCGGACTAAAATACTTGGAAGGAAAATGGTAAAAATTTTCTTCTACGAGTTGTGTTCTGTAGTGCTGTTCATATGCAAGCGTGTATTCATATTCTGATTGGTAATTCATGCTCAAACTTATTCTGTGTGGTAATTTATGCTCAAACTTATTCTGTGTGGTAATTTATGCTCAAACATATTCTGTGTGGTAATTTATGCTCAAACTTATTCTGTGTGGTAATTTATGCTCAAACATATTCTGAGTGGTAATTTATGCTCAAACTTATTCTGTGTGGTAATTTATGCTCAAACTTATTCTGTGTGGTAATTTATGCTCAAACTTATTCTGTGTGGTAATTTATGCTCAAACTTATTCTGTGTGGTAATTTATGCTCAAACTTATTCTGTGTGGTAATTTATGCTCAAACATATTCTGAGTGGTAATTTATGCTCAAACTTATTCTGTGTGGTAATTTATGCTCAAACTTATTCTGATTGGTAATTTATGCTCAAACTTATTCTGTGTGGTAATTTATGCTCAAACTTATTCTGTGTGGTAATTTATGCTCAAACTTATTCTGATTGGTAATTTATGCTCAAACTTATTCTGTGTGGTAATTTATGCGCAAACTAATTCTGAGTGGTAATTTATAAGCAAAATTAAGCACTCACGGCAATCACAAGGGCAGATAAAAAAAGGTTGAGCGGGTAGGTAAAAAAGTTTAGCTGACAACACTTTCGTGTATATTCTACTTGAAATCTAAAATCACATCTTTATATAAATACATCGTGATTTGAGCTAATTAAAACAACGGAAAATAGTCATTATAAAAGATCTCTCGGAGAGGGCATCTGCACTCCTCCTTTGAAATAAGCAAGATGTTTTGTCTCTTTTTCTAACACTGAACACTCGCCCTCAAAGAAATCCATTTTTCCAATGGGCGCCAAAGGTTTAGGCGTTAACAATTTTAATTTAACGCCAGCGGGCGTAATCGGTGGCAGGGTTTCTGATGCGTGCGAGCCGCATTTCGAGATAAAAAAAATTTCTTTTAAAAAAAATAAATAAATCAGATGCTTATAATAATCACAAAAAAAAGGTAAAAATAAACTATAAACCAGGTCTCCCAATTTGCTTAGAATACTAAAAAATTCGAGAAGCTGGGTACGGGGAGGATATAAACATATACAAGTGATACAAAATATACTTTTGAAATTGCTTACAAATATTTTAAACAGTATTTATAGGAAATATATAGCTTTTATTTTGCCCTGTCAAAACAAACAATCAGGGAACTTAGCCGTGCAGAAAAACATGAAAAAGACTGAAACTAAATAAAGTTTTGAGTTAAAAGTATTTTAAGCGTTAACACAAAATAAAGACGTCACGAAAATAATGTGTTGAAAAAATAGAATTTCACATATGGATTTATAACTTTTTTAAAAAAATAATTTGGTATATAAATTTCGATTCTTTTTCTTTCACCGATTACTCTAAATTATCAACGACAAACACGTCGAAATACTACGACCATACGTCGTCTCAACGGCATATTTGACGTCAAGCGTATATTTATTGTTATACGTATTTTTCCTCCGCAATGTTATTTTCTTGATTCAATAAGTCATTTTTAACAGCCGTTGTTGACTCACTACTATCTGAACTCAACGATGGAGTGTCTTGAAATTTAGTTAAGATCTCCTTCACAGATTTATTATTCAGAGAAGAAGTTCTGGACATGCGTACTTCTTCCGGTTTTGTGTCATCTTGCCGCCTGCTTAACAGTTTATCATTCAATGAACCAGGATGCGGAGGTTCTGGTAAAGACTGACTTTTACTTTTAATAAGATCCGCCGTCCAGCTTTTTTTGTCTAACGGCTTCTTAGGCTTCGGTAAAACAGCTGGAGGACTTCTAGTCGGTGAAGTTGGCACAGTAACTTCAAACTCTCTATCTTTTGATTCTTGTACATCTCGCAGCTGTTTGGATGCTGTGCCAACTTTTAACATTAATTGTTGGCTATCTTTCTCTGAGTCCGTTGAAGTTGTGGAGGAAAATCGATCCCGCTCTATCGCGGTTGATTGTTTATTTGCCGACAGGGAATCAGTTAAGCTAAAAGGCGTACTTCTTAGTCCCGTGGGAGAGAGTTCAGGCGATGACACTTGATTAGTTTGTACGCTAGTAATACTCGTGGTTGCTTTAATGTTAACTGTTTTTAAATGCTTACGAACTGGAACTCGTTCGATACCGTCTCTTTTAACCCACGGTGAAGGTTCAGCATCGGAACACGTGCTCGTATCGTCGGAACCAGGACTTATCGGAATTTCTTTAATCCCACCCTCCTGTCCCACATCCTCTGATTGTTTTTGTGCGCTGCCTAACGAGAAAGAATAAGTTGTGGTTTCTAACCGACTCGTTGATGTGTTCTTCTTCTTAGTGGACTGAAAACCACCGGCTCCTTCGGGCTTAATCTCAGTAACAGACTCAGTTCTGTGTTTTGGAAGAATATCTTGGCCGAACTTGCTCATCCATACATCATCGTCTTCATCGTTTGGAGATGAGGCATCTGGAAGATTAACTGGACTTGTTGACTCAAATTGAACACCATTTGCTGGCCACGAGCCTTGAGACGATAATCTAGAGTGTCCAGAGTCGTAATCAGTTGTTTCTGACCCCATGCTCATGCTTTTATTGTAAGAAAGTGTTTTCGGAAGGTCGGGAAGGTCGCTTAGTATATCTATAAAAAAAAAATAATGATAAAATATGTTAAACGATATTACTCCTGTTCTTACTTTTAGGTAAAAAATTTACGCTTCGACACTTGAAATGATACTTTTTACTTGGTTAATGAATCTAACACAGTGAATGGATAGTTCAAAGGGTATTCATGAGAATAAGAATGAACAGTCAATTTCGAAATTTAATCAACTTAACTAGCTGAATTGTGAACTACGCCTAAGCAAGAAGGGGTAAATCTTCTTGATATCACCCTAATACCATCGTTTTACCTGACCTACCGATTAGATCTCAAAGCAAAACATACTTAGCGCTGCGCAATCAGAGAGTCATAATGTCCACTGGAATGAGAAATACGAGCACGAACTCCCAATGGCTACGTTTGGTACAAATTCATTAGACAAAATCGTTAAATTACGATATTAAACACTGCTGCGTTTTCAGCGCTCAAAACCTTTATAAACTGGTTTTGCAGCTTTTAAATATTTCGCAATATTGAGCACTTTGATGCGTGCGCCTTAAACCGACGTGTTAAAAAATTGAAGTGAACTTTTGACCCTGGTGTTTTAGTCATTATAACAAACTTTATGATGCGACGTAATGATAGAATAACGTGTGACTACAAACGATGTAAACAGTACCTGATTCTCTGTCCGGATCCGTGTTGTCATAATCTTCCGTAAGAGCTTGTCCAGGAAGTTGACCAGGCGACATTTCTTCCGTCTATAACATGACAAAAAATGAGATACTACGATAAGTCTACGTCACGGTTTAAAATTTTTTTAGGAAATAAATAAAATTATTGCCATTGAAATGTGTTGCACTAAGTAACACTCTTCTAGGGTTTGTAACATATTCAAAGGGTCTACGAAACAGACTGTTGATGTTCGACTGATTTACATGAAAATCGATAAAGTGGTGAAAAGGTTTATCACCACTGAATTTATCACCCAGATGAAGAACATCAAACACACTAAAGAGAGCCTTCTAAACAATTCCTCTTTTAAAAGAAGATCTTTACAAGCGCATTTAAGTAAGCGCGTTACCACTAGAAAAGGTTGCAATATCCTTACTTTCTGTCGATCTTCATCCATTCGCTTTTGCGAGCTTTCCATCATAAACATCAGCTCTTGACTAAACTCTGTTCCGACACTTAGGTTGCTAAAACATTTATCAAAACGCAATTAAAAAGGTTCCTTATTAGTGGGGAACTACTCACAAAGTATTAGGAAATACAAAAAAACAACAACACAGGAGGAAACACAGTAATATGTACGTGCATGAAATGTGTGACATAACTTTCGAATTAAGCAGGCATGTCTTTGTTAACGAAACGCACCTGTCTTCACGAGCGTGATCGGCATTACTTCTTGGAGACTTCTCCGCAAGTTCTCTCATCTTTTTTTCTACAACACGAACACACAATCAGTAAAAGCCAGCAAAAAACAAGTTAAAGTCCAGCGATTCAAGCTTACTTTTCACTTTCGTTGATGATGGTGCTCTGTATTTCTCACCAATCAATGTCTACAAACACGTAAAACAACACTCTTTAGATGAAATATACAACAAAAATGTTTTACTACATTGTTTCTTTTACTAAATATTGCAGTGAAGGGGACGAGTAAGAAGGGTTTCTCCTATATATGTCCAATCTGAAGATAAAACAAATCACTGTAGTTTAAAAAAACATTTTTTAGAAACTTCGAATATTTTAGGTGCGCTGCTTACTACAGGGAATTATATCAACATCTCACGAATAGATGTGGCGTTTATTAGGAGGTATTTTTAAACGTAGGCTTTTATAAAAGCAGCGGTGATAAGTAAATCAAACAACTGGTTATGCTTTGGATATATGTATCAAAGTGTGGAACAGACATTACATCATATGGTATTTACGAAAAATTTAAATATTTCTCTCCAAAAGATGGATAATTATACAAGCGATTATAACAAAAACTTGACCAGGCTAAAAAATTATGAAAAATGAATTCTAGTTAATATACATACTTCTATGTCCAGTTCTCCGGTATCATCCACGCTGAATATCTAAAATAAAAATATCCATTCAGTTTCTCGATCAGCATACAAAACTATGCACAGATTTTTTGCAACTAATTAAATGAAATGGTCTTAAAAAGAACAACAAATTATATATGCAATAACCAACCTACAAGAAATTTGTTAAAATAAAAAAATCATTTTGTTTTTTGTGTGGTTAATAGCAATAATGAGCAGCCTCTATGATATGAGTAAGTTCAATCAAATGCTACCCTATCACAACAGATAGGTCTGAAATAAATTAAAATTGAGAAAGTAAACTAGTATTTTCCCGAAAAGAAAAGAACCTTAAAATTGTTCACACTAGAATGCTTTAACTACCTACATGGCTATTCAGAATGAGTAACTCGACAGCTTTCGTTTGATGTGACATGTCCATCACAGCTGCTAAAGAACTGGGATCACCCCTTAAAAAATTAAAAAAACATATAGATTATTTTGATGAAAATAATAAACACTAGAAGAAAATCAATGCTTTAAAAATTCTGAATCTGTTGAAGAGACACAGCATAAACATACTCAGGTCGCAGTAGAGTAGGACCAAACACAATTGCAAGATTTGCACACGACATTTGGTTCTCTTCGCAATTCTCAGCAACTCTAAAAAAAGAAAGAAAATATTTAATATATCTTAATATCTTTAATATCTTAAACCTTTTATATTTATTTCACAATGATACGCATTTCTCGTTATGGAATTTTATTTAATAAAAATTTAGCTCGAGCGGCGGCGCGAAGTTGAATAAATTCAGTTACTTTGTAATTTCTCACTACTGTCTGCTCATGCAAAAATCCACATACAAACGCCATTTTCGTACATATATGACAATATCAAAGCTAAAGATCGGCGAACAAAGACAAGCTCAACAAGTAAATATAACCCAAACACACTGAAGTGACTCGTTCAAATGTCAATGCCAATGTTCTTACGTAAGGTTGGGCTACACTGCAATTAAGAATCATTTATTCTACCTTTTTAAATGTCTTATAAGCTTAGCAGCTGTGTAAAAATTCGACGGCGGTAGTTGCTTTACAATTTCATGTAGTTGACGAATATTCTCTTCATATTGGGCTGCATCAGCACTATTCATGTGTTCAATCTCATTCGCACCTAACTTTAAATTCATCGAATCCTGTAAACGAATTAAACGTGGTAAAAATGATCACAACACGAAATTATAGCTGTTGCTGCAGAAAAAAAGGGGAAAAGAGAGGGGAAAGAGGGGAAAAGGGACTTGAAACATCTGAAGTACTGATAGGAAGCATAAATTAATTTGCTATTAACAGCAACAATCAAAATATCGGTTTATACAGAGATCGTATAATAAGAAATGTACGCCTAGAAGAAGATTAAGAGAAAAATATGATTTTTCATTTCATCAATTTATAGTAAAGCCTCCAAGTAACTGTTAGAATAAAGATTTATTGAGAATTAGTCAGAAAATAAAACAAAAGAAAGGATCCTCTATGTTCTTTTCCTGACTGTAACACTGCTTGCAATCTCCTCTTAAATTTGAAATCCACCCAAGACTTCGGGTGTTCTTTCGGATTATAAACAAGTTTTGAGTTTCTTTGAAATAATAAAAGTGGAAACCTTCTTACCTTCGCAACCTGAATAAAATTCTGATATTGCTTGAATGTCAATAATGGTTCAGGTAGCTAAAACGAAACAGATCATTAAAATTTGCTAAGGTTATTTAAAAAATTGGAAACATGCCACATAAATTGAAGACGAGTGTAATTCAGAAGTTCAAATATTTACCTGGCGTAGATATAACTTGAGTACAGATGCAACAAAGTGAGGAGGTGTCGTTGATAAATCCACCAAATCACCACCAGTTTCAAATTGCTGGAAAGAAGAAAACAAGAACGCTAGTATATTTACCTATTTTTATCATCATCATCATCATTCTCGGCTTAACGTCCGTTTTCCATTCTAGTATGGGTTGAACGGGGTATATTAATGACCCTCTTCCAATCCGATCTAGACTGTGTTAGATCTAAACTCAACTTCCTCTGTATCAAGTCTGTCCTTATTACCTCCTGCTAAGTCTTTCTCGGTCTGCCTCTGGGCTTTGCCCCAGGAACTATCAAGTCTCTACACTTTCTTACCCAATTATCCTCCTCCATACTTTCCAAGTGCCCCAGCCAATTTAATCTTCATATCTGCATAACATCTTCAATTCTACGGATACTTAGCCTGCTTCTTAGCTCATCTGAACTCTTTCTGTCTCTCAGACTGGCGTTACACATCCACCCAATCATTCTTATATCATTCCTTTATAAACGGTCAAAATCTTCCTGCTTCACTGCCCATGTCTGACTACCGTACAACATCACACTTCTTACACAGGCCTCATACAACCTACCTTTTACCTCAATTGACAAGACTCTGCTAGTGAACAAAGGAAGTAACACTCTGAATTTTTCCAAGCAGAACCTATCCTGCAAGTAACACTTCTTCCAACACCCCCTTCACTGCCCAACAATCACCTAAGTAACAGAAGTTCTCAACTATCTCTAACGAGCCACTGTTGTACATCATTAAAGCTGGAAATACTTCATTCCCTATAATCTCACCGTTGCAACGCTTGCATACAAACTGAATGTCAGCTCTTAACCTTCCACCAATACTACTGCACTTCTTATGTACCCAATGCTTGAAAGTCTGACAAAAAATTGAGTTACTACCAACCCCTTTCCTGCAAACTCCACAAGGCCACTTTTCAACTACAAGGTCACACTTGGCAATGCTACTAATCATGACTTCAGACTTTGCTGTGTCCACCCTTAGCCCTTTCTCTTCTAGTCCTTTCTTCCACTTCTCAAACTTTTAAACTAATTCCTCCATCGACTCTGCTATGAGAACCAAATCATCTGCATACAATAACTCCTATGGACAACCTGTTCTAAACTCCATCGACAGTGCTTCTAAGACTAGATCAAACAACAAAGGACTAAGTATAGAACCCTGATGTACATCAACATTTACACTAATTCATCACTAAGTGAATCGTTAATCCTGACACGACTTCTAGCATTGCTGTACATAGATTGAACAATCGTAACTAGCCACTCATCCACACCTAATTTTTTCGTAGCCCACCAAATAACTTTACGTGGCATAATATCAAAAGCTTTCTCTAAATCTACAAAGGCAAAATAGAGATTCTTTCTCTTTCCTAAATACCTTTCCTGAAGCTGTCTGAGTAAAAATATTGCATCTGTAGTGCCACGCCCTGGAACAAAACCAAATTGCATCTTATCTATATCAATTCTTTCTCTAAGTAAATTATCAATCACTCTTTCAATAACTTTCATTACTTGATCAACCAACTTCAAACCTCTATAGTTCTCTCTTTCTAATGCATCACCCTTGCCCTTGAAACAATTCACTATTACACTCGACTGCCACTCACTCGGAATAGTACCATCCTTTATAATCGGATTAGAAAGACTTGTAATCAGCTCAACTCCAATATAGCTAGATGCTTTTACCATCTCTGCAACAATACCAGATACTCCTGCAGCCTTGCCAATCTTTAATTTCCTAATAGACTCCACTACCCATTCTGTCTTGATCTGCATAGCTGGCCCTTTATATCCTATTTATTTCTATAAAGCATATCGTTTTACGATTTTACAGCAGAAAATAAAGGTTTTAAAACATGGGACATCTATATTATAATACCCGTATACGTCTGTCTGTCTGTCTGTCACGCAAAATGGTAGCTTAGATGTGCAATAGCGAGAAGCACGCAATGCGGTATAAAAAGGACGGGCGAACCCGTGGATTTTCCACGGGCTAACGACTAGTTATTATATATTAAAGTAGACATTAACTGGTTAAAAATTTTAGAGTTGTAATTCTCACACAAATAGCACTAATAAAGTACAGCCATTATTAAAACAAAATCTAGTGGTAAAGATTATTCTAGTGATCTAACACGAGAATAATTTAAACCAATCTATTTTTACATTCTAGTTGTTCTGTACCCAGATCTAAAACAAGTGTTTCTTAATAGGATATATACCCTGTATAAGAATGAACGTGATCTGAAAACTTAACTTCTATTATGAATTAATTTTGGAGAGTTTTGGAGAATATTTCTACTATCCAGGAGTGTTTTTAAGGTAGAAATGCTGCTCCATAAACCTTCCCAATGTATATGAAGTCCTTTTATAAAATGTTTTAATGCATATATCAGACAATAAAATTCATTCTAAATTTACCTGACATAATTTCTCGACTTTAGATTTCACACCAGAAACTCTGTATATTCCCTAAATAAAAGTTTTATTTATAAAATATCAAATTCAGAAAACCTGAAGTATACACGATTGGAAAAGTGCATATAACAATTAAGGAAGCTGGTGCTAGGAATTTTACACATACAAGTAGGCACTAGCGGTAAACAAATGATTTAGTTGAAGTAACCAACTCACTTTGTATCCTAAACCACACTCGTCAATAGCATCAATACATTTCTCAATAATATATGGAATATCTTTACGCCTTGTCGCAGCCAAATGTTGATGGAAATCAACACCAAAGGTCGTCATCTTTCTTGGAAGACGCTGGAATGTAATAGCAAATAGCATGTTTTTAGACGAACCATTACATCTTTATTTTACAGTATTCACTAAGAATATGTTTTGGGTAACGGAATAATATGAAGTACCTTATTACAGAAAATTACTGAATTTGAAAATTAACGTTACTGGTAATAACACGGTTCGGCATCTTTGCATTTTAAAAACATAAAATTCAAAAAAGATACACATCATGGGTGCATGAAAATAAGGCAATTTTGGAGAAGTGTAGTGAAAAACCAATTTTTGTTTTAAATTTTCTTTCTTTTTTTCTTCAAGCATAAAGATTAAATTCAACTATGACACCATTTCTACATGAACCATGAAGAAATGAACTAATAGAATGCTAAATAAACAAAATCTTTTCTTTTAAAATTCCCTATACCATGTTAAAAATATTTGAATCCTGTCATGATTTTTGCACAAAGTCAACGTTCATGACAGTCACAAAATGAATGTATCACTTAATTAAAACGTATATGAAATTAATGCGCCATAAAGTTAACGTGGTTACAAACAACAGTATTTCGTGCTTTGTTGATTCCATGTAGTAAGGTAAGTGATTTATACAATAAGGGCATCTCCATTAGGAATATTTCATGCAGAGCCGAATAACCAAAGACTCGCCATTCAAAAGGACAAAAAATTTCTGCCACCCATTTAAATTATTATAATCATTCCATTTGGAATATTAAGCCTGGCTAAGATGAGCCTATACAATTTTTTCTGGACAAAAATAGATTATACACAACTGACGCAATAGAAAACAGAGGGAAACAAGGACATACTGAAACCTACTTATTTTAACTCAAGGATGAAAAGTGGTAGGAGCAAAACATTTTACATATGGGTGTGTCAGCGTGAGGAATCACTCACCTTGTTTCCACATTTGATTGCTAGCTTTTCCAAACATTTTTTATGACATATAATTCCGCACTATAATATGAACAATATGAACAATTTCATGCTATACTTAATACAATTTCAAGCTATATTTTTACAAAGTCTACAGTGAATGATCGATAGGGATACAGCATAACAACTATGTTCACAGACTCATCAAAACACTACAACAAATAACTAGTCAACAGAAGGCCATATTCACAAGCAACTAAAATATTAATATACAACCTATCCAATTTAAAAAAGCAGTGCCAATAAAATTACAACATTTTTTGGCATTGTGTAGTTTCACACCTCTGTAAAAAACAATTTCTGGCACAAATGCAAAAATATGTGGTAAGAGAAATGTTTTTGCCAACATTTTTTTTGGTCTTACATAACTCACATAAGTGGTACTTTGACTTCCGTATGTTTGTAAAAACCAAAGAAAAGGAACATACCCTTTCACATTCAGCACCATTAAAATAAACATAACTATCACATTCTTTACATTTTGATGGTGAACGTAGTTTGCGAAACTTGTGCATTTTGGCCGCAGCAGATAATTTTTGATTTTTAAAAAGTCCTGGCATTTGCTCTAGAAGTAAAGAATACACATCTATATTTGCCTCTGAAAACAACACACAAAAATAAACCAATAATTTGTTTTCATTTCCCTGTAGATTTTTACAGTAGGGCAATTTTTTCCTGTTTACCTCAGTTTTAGTCAAACATATTCTTTCTAAATTATCTGAGATCTCACAAAACAAACAACTGAATATCTAAACTCTTTACAAAATATAAACAGAAAATAAACTACAAAACACAAACACACACGCACTTGAACTTTTCATTATGGCTTCTTTTAGTTCCCCATGATCATCATCCAAATAATTTTCATTTGCTGAGTATCCTGTTTTTAGAGCTTTTCGTGGAGATGATGGACTACCTTGAGGAGTGCCTGGTAGGGAACGGCTACTTACGCTGTCTGTGTCGTCAGTTGCTGATCCCTAAAAATAAAAATACAGTGCTAGATCTTTCGAATTCGTTCTGTTATGAGAAAACCCTGTGTCAAAACACTTTTGAAGATGAAAAAAGAGTTTTATATTTTACCTTATTCCTGGGTAAACTTCCCCAAGCTTGCTTCACCTTACGACCTCCTGGAGAAGGTGGTTTATCTGATTCTGCCGAGTTGATGCTTAAACGACGTGTGAGACCGACACTGTAATCCTCACTTGAAATGGACAAAAGATTGTTATCAGTCGCATGCCGTTGCTGCCTAAAAACATAAATAATTACACCAATAATTATATTAACTTAAAAACTTAAAAAGGATTTTCATTCAGAACTTCTTATAGCACAAAGAATAGTTTTTAGAAGTAGTTTACCAACCCGAATAACATAATTGACAAAAAAATTTAAAAATATAAAATAATAATAACATACATTCGCCGGTCAGCGCCTTCTCCTTTGTATTTATCAAACTGATATGTTGGTGACATAGCTTGATTACATGTAGATTGCTGCAAACGAACAAAATCTGCAAACTGCTGTCCTTCTTCATACAAATTACTACTTTCTACTAACGCTCTATATTGGATAGGTAATGGAGACAATAATTTGTTCATCATTTGAAAATATGCTACAGTGATTGATTTCATTGTTAAATCACATTGATAAACTAATTGTCGTAGCTCGAGTAGAAGTTCAGTTTTTGTTTTCTCGATTTCCTGTTGATGAGTGTTAGCTGCAACAACACAAGTTCTATATTGTTCTTCACTCTCTTCAGCACTTTTTATAAAATCTTCTTGACCTTTCTTTTTGCCAATGGAAAAACCTCCTTTCTCATCTTTACCTTCCGACTGCTGCTTGTTGAACTAAAATAAAGGTCATGATGATATACTGAGATGATGAAAATACTGTAATTTATCATAGCATATTAGGAAATAAGGGCAACCCAAGTGCATCTCAATTGCAAAATTTTCTTCTCTGTTCAACAAAGAGAACTAACTATTTTGGGCAAAAATAAAATTGGCAGATTTAGCAGCATTCTAGACTATATTAGTTAAATAACCTGTGAAAAAATGTTTAATGCAATGGCTTCACAAATCTTATTTAATAGGCATTATCTCATTGCATACAGCTAGAAATACTGATCAAGGGAATGTAAAGGGTGGTGTGCTTTGGAACATTGGCTTAGAAGATATTGGGATTTAAAGTTTGATGACATCATCATTCTGTCTGTTCTAAAAGGATGTAGGTTGACCTAGCTTCAGAAAATTTGTCCATTACGTCCCAGGTGGTCCCTAGTTACTGGTTTTAGGTTATTGGGTCGTAAACGTAAAAGTGCAATGTAATGGCTTTACTAATCTTGTTTGATGGTTTGACTTCAGTTTATTGCATTATTGTTGTGCCAGAACGTCAGGAAAATCAACAAGTGAGACATACAAAAATGAACACATCCATATTGCGTGTTAAAAACAAACACATGGATACACTTATCGTATCATTATGCGGTATAGATGAAAGAGAAAACAGATATGCAAGAATTATTTGATCAAACATTACCAAGGTGACCCATAAAGAGTTAAGATGAGAATCAGGCTAGGTGTCCGTAGCATTAAAGATGTCATCCAGGTAAGAGCATTGAGTTGATTGGGGCACTTGGAAAGTATGGAGGAGGATGATGGGGTAAGAAAGTGAAGACTTGATAGTTCCTTGGGCAAAGCCCAGAGGTAGACAGAAAAAGACTTGGCAGGAGGGAATAAGGACAGACTTGATGAGGAGTAGTTTGAGTTTAGAACTAACACAGTCTGGATCAGATTGAAAGAATGTTATTAATATAGCCCAACCTATGATAGGATAGAAAACAGATGTTAAGCCAAGAATGATGATGATGAGTGAAGTCTGGTTCTACAATTAAGTTCTGCAAATCTTTAAATACAGTCATAATACAGTCATGAATGTAAGAGTCATAACTCAGTGGTAAAAAATGAAGAATCCAATGTTTTACTTATAAACAATTTACATTCACATAATAATTTTATAACTGAAAAATAACATAAATTAACTATAAATATAACTATAGTAAGTTACTACATTAAACATTATACCTTTTCCAAGTCTTTTTGCTTTTGGATATACAATTTCTTTGCCACACGAAGATTTTCACGACTTTCAGTCTGAAAGTTACAAAAAGGTAAAGCAAAAAGTTTTGCAAAAACATGCTGCTTGGTAAGAAGAAACAACTTTTACCAATTTTTTGCACTCTGATTTCCAACTGGTCTTTATTCTAGATCGCTTTGCATCATGGTCTTTCTGTCGTTGCGTTAATTTCTAAAAGAACAAAAAAGAGAAGGCTAGGCTACAAAAAACTTTATATTATCAAAATTAAATAAACAACAACAACATCTGTCAAAGAAATGCAACTGGAAGAGGTGGGACTTGATAATTCTACATAAATTAAAACTCCAGGTAGTATTATTATTAAAAAATATTACTGACATAATTGGGCAGCATCGATATTCTCACATTTTGGTCACGTCATATTTTCTGGTATTTCCTGCTACCATAGCAGTGTTTTTGTAGCATAAAATACAAACCCGTAAAAAATAGTTTACAAGCAGAAAACTGGTGTGTACATAATTTCCATTTGAATTACATCCGTTTCATAAACAACTTGGTTTTTATAAAGAGATGGTTTCTACATCCTTTTTTAGTGTTCTATTTTGAGTCGTAAAACACAGTAAACACTTGTAAATGTGCAATGAACAATGGTCAATATCTTTCTGGAATTAATTGCTTAATCAGTTTTTATATGATTATTACTGTAACGCTGTGTTACCATGAAATCGAAAAGCTTGCGTTTGTTTTTCATATTGTTTAACTACAAAATTTTTGCTTAAAAATTGGAAGACAAAAATGCATATTACGTACAAATTTAAAATACAGTATACATACATCAACAATCTGCTGTAGTTGCGTTTGACAATTCCTGTGGTAATTATTTGCAAATTGTATATCGTTATCCAAGGCTGTAACATAGATAGATTGGAATGGAAGATAACTCTAAAATGTAAAATGTTTTTTTTATTGTAAGCTGTGGTAATCCCATTGTCAACATAATAATCGCTAAATCGTGTTATGTTTCAAACAAAAATTGAATATCACTATGTAGTAATCAAAACATTTTCATATTAATGAAATATATGCAAAAAAGAGGATTCTGATCTTTAAGGCAAGGGTTCACAACTGTAAACACTTTTTGTCATGTTTTTCCCCACTTGTAACCCTTGCCAGCATTCTGAATTTAGTTTTTACATTGTACTTAATGAGGTTTTTTAAATTATACATAATAAAGGTTTCAATAAATGCCCGAAAACAAGTCTTAAACAGCGCCATCTTTGTATACAGTTGTGAGACAAAAGTTTATATTAAATTATGGAAAGTTGAAGTTATTTCATCAAAGGGAATCATTCTAAAAAGTTTAGAGATGAATGATTGCAGGTTGGATACCATTATAAAGCTGTTGTTTTGGTGCAAATTTAAACTGAAAAACCTACCTCTTCTACAATACTATTTCTAGTTTGATGTGCCAACTTTGCTGTTTGACGGCTAAATTCCAATTCTAAAAATAAATATGCCTGTTATAACCACTGCCACAAAGCAAGGTATGAACATTGAAATATGTTACTATTGAAATAATATCAGCAGGCAGTGTTCACACGTACCTAAATGGGACCTTCTTTCAATATAATTTAGTATATCCTTTGCATATTTTGCCCAAACTTTTGTTCTCTAAAATAAACAAGAAACACTGTAAGTTTCTAATTAGAAAAACATAGTTACACAGGTATGCACTTTAAACATTTGCCTAGTTCTCCTGAATAACCAAACGTTTGTTAACATAGAGTTTGTAATAAAACTATTAATTTTTTGAAATATATGATTTGTACTGTCCCTAAATGTAGAGTGCAAGGTGGGCTCTAACTAAAACTTTTGATATAATTTTTGTTATAATTAACAATTAGAAAATACAAAGAAACATGGCTGTAAATAATTTTTTTATCAAAGAAATAAAGAAGGAATGTTAAAATTTTTTAGCAAATATGGTAATAAGAAAAAATGCCTAGTGTAGTTTATACTTGATTTGAACTTAGCCCAATGTTTATCATAAGCATGTTAATGATGCAGATAAGAAAAATGTTTTATACAATTTCGAAACTTTTTTGGAAATAAGAGCCTTTAGAAATCCAGATTTAACTCTCAAAATACAAGATGATGTAGAGAAGATAACATTGAACAAAATAATATGGATTCACGCATGCTATAAATAGCATGTGTGATTCCATAATAATGAATTTGCACGAACGATATGATTTGATTTTTTAAGTCACCTTATATATATAAACAATACACATTGCTTAGTCTTAGGAAGTAACCTACAGCAAATATATACTGCAGAATTACATTAAAACATTAAACGAAGAGAGAGGCTGCATCTTACCACGTTGATGGTCTACTCTTTTGTTTTTGGGGGCAATCCGCCCCTAACCTGCCCTTAGACTATCTTTTCAGTGGGGGTCATCTTTTCTCCATAAAGATTGTAAAACCAGAGGTCATTTTTCAGACATGTTTTTAACAAATAAAAACATTTTTATGCAGTAAAGAATTTAAAAATAATATACTTTCTATGAATACATGTAAACAAAAATAATATTAGAATTATACTCAAAAATAATTATGGAAGTTGTAAAACCACAAGAAGAAACAAACCAAGCTCAATGTTTAAATAGTTCAGTAAAGATTAAAAAGAAGATAAATAGTTTTGTAGGTGAACAATTTTTCAGGAGCATGTAATTTTTGGGTGTGCCATAGTTTGCAGGCCTGGATAGTGCGTGTGTTGACACAAGCGATGCCACGCGTCTCAGGAAACTTTCTGTATTGCTGCAAATATAATAGTGGATTCTTATATATGTCTCCCAGCTCTGGGGACCTCTTTCCAAATCCAGCTAACAGCCAGGCAGTGTGTTAGGGAGGTACAAAGTAGCTCTACTTGAATTTGATTACATTGGCTTATCATGTAACTAATACATCTGGATAGGATTTAAACATTCTATAACATACTTGCAAAGCTATGTCAACACTTCCTTCTATGCTTTTTAATGTCCTGTCCAGTTCATCAGTTCTTTCAGAAGCAGTGTCTAAAGTAAAAAGATTATAATATTTTTACTAAAATTATTTTTAGGTTACATTGGAGCATAATTTTAATATAATAACTCGCTATTTAGCCAGTGTAAAGACCCACAACACGTTTACTCCTTTTATCCTATAAATTAAAAACCAAAGTTTATAGCAATTGAATAACTAGTTAAACTAAAGCGAGTGCAAAACGAATCAGTGGTTCTTGTTTTCAATTTTTTGAAGAAACAGTTTTTTTAAAATTTATTATATCCTAATTTGTTTTAATTTTGTTGCTATGAAATTACTCATTGTTTACGGATTGCAGAAATGTTCCCTTAATTAAAAAAATACCTCTTTTAGGGTTTGATTCTTTAGGAGGCGGTGTGACATTTTCGTCACTTTCTAAAGATGCTGTATCTCTTGCTCGTTGCAAGTCATATGAACCTTGCAAACGATCTAGGCTATCTTCGCTTTCATTAAATTTTTCAGCTTCGTCATAATCATCCTGCGAAAAGAATTTAGAATCATATTCTTCTTCTCCATCCATATCATGGTCTGCATTATGATCATCATCCTAATGAAGATATTAATTAAAACAAAGCTTTTATCACACAACAAAGCTTACTAAAGTTTAGTCCTGAAAACAAGTTTTTAAATCAAGGGTTAAAAAATCTTGTGCTACCAACTTGTATATCTTTGCTATCCATACCCTATTCAGCCCTTGAAATTAATTTTTTTTACGTCGGCAATAAAACTGCCGACGTGAGATACATTTCAACTGATTTGCGTCGGCAATTTTTTTTTAGTGAAATTTTTCAACTGGCAATAACTTTCGTCATTCACGTTTTATTAGCGATAGACCTCTCATAATTTCGATGCATTGATCTCCTAAGACGGTAAAAAATGGTGGATGCTGGATGGTGAACTTTGTTAGTTTAAAAGTCCACTGTGAACTGGCTTTTTATGTTTCGAGTTTAATTCATTAGGTTAGGGCATCATTAGTTTGTATATCGCAGAAGTCGCTGGTGACATGAATCAAAAATTCTTGTCACCGGCACAGTTTAACATGAAGCAAAACTGTGCAGGAGACTCAATTTAGAGTCTTCGCAGAACATCTTTTTCTCACAAAACCGAGGGCAGGGCTGACTTATTGCCTGCTGTGTCGTGTGGGAGAAAGAACTTGTGGATTTCTTTTTGATATGATACACAATTTTTTCGATTATTATTACTAAACACATTTGATTTCTCTTTCCCCTTTTAAAAGGATTTTTTAAACTTTATTCAATAATTTTTTTTCTTCGGTATTACATCACGAGAACATTCGTCCGAAAGCTGTATTAAGGTACACGACACCTAACCTCTCCCATTTTCTGGTTATATTTAACTTGCATGGGTGCGCACTCTTCTCGCAGTATTCTCTGTGACGATGAAGGTCGAACCGACTTGTGGCATGGTTCCAAATGGTCTTCCGTCTTTCGTTCGAGTCTCAGTGCAATACACCAGCCGAGCATCAGAGTGTCAAAATGAAGGAAAGGGGCCGCAACTTAAATGTTCTCTATACCGTACGTTCTTCATAATAACACCAACCATTTTTAATTTTGGCTCATAAGCTTTTTCATTTTGGTGACACTTTAGTTCAGCCTAATGGCCTAACTTACTGAAAATCAAATTTAATTATTTTGTAGTCGCATTGAGTAAAAGAAGCTCAAGCAAAACCAAAATTATTGTTATTTAAAAAATTTTGCAACAAAATTAAATGCTGACGCAACAGCGGTATCTTCGTATTTTACATCGGTGATTACGTCGGCAGTGCTGAATGCCAACGCTAATTTTAAGGACTGCCTATTATATATTTTTAGACCCAAACATTTTGTATAATATATTTCTGGACAAACCTTTTCTACCCTGTTTTAGATTTCTTTCAGTAATGTTAATTTCGGACAGAAGAAAATACACTTTATTTGTTTAAGCATCAAGCATGGAAGAGATAAATCATCAAGGGGCTTGTTGCGATTGATGTTTATCAAATATGTTAATTTAACCTTTCCTTGTTTTCCATATTCATATTGTATCCATAAGAGATTTTGGAAACATATATTTTCGGAATAAAAATTTTCTATGTTAAAATTTTCAGTTTAGTCTAAAATTCGGTTAAATAATGTAATTAGCACAACTAATTTTGTTGATATTGCGATTTATGTTAATTCTGTTGTTATCTTTCAGTAACCAATACAATAGTATTAGAGACTGGTGAAGCATTCAAGTTACCTTATTAAGGTAAGAATCATTTAACAATGGTAGCAGAGTTAAAAGGTACAGATCAACTGGCCTGGTATTTATGATCATTGTGCGGGTGACATTTGAGTTGAGAGAAAGCAATTGAGGGCACACACCCGGATGTGTTCCTTGAGGTAAGAGAGATAACTTTCCCTTTTGTTGGCTATTTGTTGACACGTATGTGTGCAAACTAATTGGTGAAGTGGTTTGTGAACAATGGCAACAACAACATTGAAGGCTCCACCAGCGTATAAAGAGGATGATGACTATAGCAGTTGGAAGAACGATTTGGAGATCTGGCAGATGTTTACAGAACTACCAAAGAAAAAGCAAGGTGCAGTTGTATACCTGTCACTGACTGGTTGGGCACGGGAGGCAGTACGCGACCTGACACCTGCAGAAATTGGATCAGATGATAGTTTGGGCAAGATTATTAGAGTATAAGAGTATAAGAATATGAAGGACACAATCATGAAGATATTTGGAGAACTGAACACAGCAGAAGACGCTGCACATTTGGGAGCTCTTCCTGTGAAACAGGAATGCTTTTATGGAAATCTTCATGCTGATACCAAGGACAGCTTGTCAAGGAATATACGTTCAAGAATGAATCCGGTTGATAAGGATGGGAAACTCATGAGGTGCCATGAATGTGAATCAACAAGACATTTTGCTAACAAATGTCCTCATAGAAATCAAGAGCAAAAAGGTTTCAGATCACGGAACAATAGACCTACAGAAAAGAAACAAGATGTAAATGAGATCCATATCACCCTTTTTGCAGCCTCTCCAGACCAAAGGCAATATTGTCTTGTTGGAGAATCCTTTGGTAGAGGTGTCTTGGATTGTGGCTGTACAAAGACAGTGGCTGGGGAGAAATGGATTGATGAATATCTTGCGACTCTCTCTGAATCAGATAAAAATGCTGTAGTTTCAAATAGTACTGATTCTATATATAGATTTGGTGATGGAAAGGAAGTGAAAGCTACAAGAAATCTAATAATATCTCTAGGTGGCAACAAGTATAAATTGTCTGTTGACATGGTAGAGATTGAAATACCACTACTGATTAGTCGTAATACCATGAAGTCTCTCAGTATGAAATTAGATTTTACCAGTGACTTGGCCCTTATTGGGAAGGAAAGAATTGACTTAATATGTACCACAACAGGACACTATTGTCTTCCACTAACACATTGTGATCTTGATGCTCAAAAAGGAACAAAAATCATTCTACATGGAGAAAATTTGAAAAATATTAGTAAGACAGAGAAAATGAAGAAAGCTATGAAACTGCACCGCCAATTCGCTCATGCTGGCAAAGATAAGCTACTCAAACTTGTAAAGGATAGTAATTTGTATGACAAGGAATTTTTGTCATGCATCGAAAAATGTTGCAATGATTGTGAAATATGTCACAAATATAAAAGGCCATACAGTAGACTAGTTGTGGGTATACCTCTGGAAAACACTTTTAATCAAGTAATATGTATTAGGTTTAACAAGAAATGAATGAAAAGCTCAATATTGAGACAAAAACAACAAAGCTACAGCCCAAACCAATTGGTATTTCGCCATAATGTGAACACACCCACTATTCTGACAGATCATTTACCAGCATTGGAGCCAACTACGTCAAGTGAAATAGTGAGAAAATATCTATCTGCTCTGCATAAGGCAAGGGAGAATTTCATTAAAGCAGAATACAGTGAGAGAATTAAAAGAGCGCTTAGACATAATGTTAGAACATATTCTGATGAGAGGTATTTGAATGGGGAAAAAGTCTTCTACAAGCACAAAAAAACCAAGGGTTGGAAAGGTCCAGGTGTGGTTTTGGGACAAGATGGTCAAATGGTGCTTGTCAGGCATGGTGGTAACTTTTACCGAGTGCATCCATGTCAGTTGATGAAACATAGCCAAAATTATAAAGTTTGTGAATTCATGTCAGGTCATGTCAAGAGGAAGGAAGGCTATTTGAATAAGTTGTATGATATGAACGATAGTGTCAATGATTGTGATAATGATGATGATGGTGATTGTGATGGTGATGATTATGATAATGACGATAATGATTATGACACGGCTGATAAGAATGTGATAGATGTTTATGATGATTCTGAAGATGTAGAGCAATATCATCAAGAACAAGCTAGAAATGTAGACGAAAATGACCAAGAAGATTCTGGCACAAGTGAAAATGAAGTTGAGGAAAACAGGGATACTCATAACAATAATAAAATTGAAGAAGACGAAGGTGGTGGTTGTACAAGTGACATTTTCAGAAGACCATCTACAGAATCCAAGAAAGTTGAATCGAAACCAAAAGCAAAATCATACATCAAATACAATCTAAATGGAAGATGGTATCGTGCAAGAGTTCTCTCAGCACAACCCAAAAGAAGTGGCACTTATAAAAATTGGGTTAATGTGTCTAATGATGGTGATAGAAAGCCAAAAAGCATCAATTGGAATGATGTGACCAAATGTGTCAAGCTGGAAAATCCGGAATTCCCCGTCTATATGTGTGATGTCGATATGTTTTCACAGGAAGTAGTTGATGCAAAGGAGGGAGAATTGCAGAATTTAAAAGAAAATGATGTCTTCGAAGAAGTTCCAGATACTGGTCAAACAACTGTATCAAGCAAATGGGTCATAACTGAGAAATTTAAAGGTGAAAAAAGGGTTGTGAAAGATAGATTGGTGGCTAGAGGCTTTGAGGAAAATTCACATTCGTTGAGAACAGATTCTCTAACTTGTGGCAAACAAAGTCTTCGACTTGCTATGGCTATCATAGTTAGCAATGATTGGCAGATCAATTCACTTGATATCACTGCAGCTTTTCTTTAGGGAGATGGTATTGAAAGAGAACTGTTTCTACAACCACCAAAAGACACATTGTCATTGGGAACAGTGTGGAAACTAAAGAGATGTTTGTATGGGTTAAACGATGCATCTAGAGCATGGTACAAACGAGTGAGAAGTGAAATGTTGAAACTTGGTGGTGAAATGTGTACCTACGACCCTGCTGTGTTTTACTGGTATAGAGGCAAGCAAATCACTGGAATTCTTGTTTGCAATGTTGATGACTTTGTGTATGGTGGTAGTCCAGCTTTTCACAAAGATGTTATTGCTAAACTTTTCGAAATGTTCAAAATCAGTACACAATCGAGCTCAACCTTCAAGTATCTAGGTTTAGATGTGGATCAATTTAAAAGCAAAATTAAGATTAATCAAGTGAGCTATATAGAGTCTTTGATAACTGTTAATATTGAAAATGATGTTAACAATGAACGAAAATTGACTAGCAAGGAAAAGACCATGCTGAGATCGTTGAGTGGGCAAATTGCTTGGGTGGCAGGACAAACCCGCCCTGATGTGGCTTATGATAGTTGCCAAACGTCTAATTATGGCAAGGAACCTACAGTTCAAAATTTGAAAGATGCCAACAAGATTATTCGAAAAATTAAGAGCAAGCATGTTGCAATAACCATTGCCAAAATTGCAAATATGAAAAATTGTGAAATTATTTGCTACACATATGCAACTCATGCCAGTTTGAAGTGTGGATCATCACAAGGTGCATTCATCATATTTGTGAAACACCTAAGCGAAATTATACCAATCTGCTGGTAATCAAAGAAACTACAAAGGGTAACCAAAAGCCCAATTGCTTCGGAAACTCTTGCTCTGAGTGAAGGGGCTGATGCTAGTTTTTATTTGGCCAATGTCATACAGCAAATCTGCAAGTTGAAGAAGGTTCCAAAGATCACTTGTATTATCGACAACAAGTCATTATTTGAAACCTTGAAAACGACAAATGTCACAAAGGATTTGAGACTGCGAGTTCATATAGCTAGATTGAGGCAGATGGTGGAACAAGATGAGATTACTGTCAACTGGGTTGAAGGAAAACACCAATTAGCTGACTGCTTGACAAAACATGGAGCGTCTCCAAACAAGTTGCTTGAGGTTTTGGAGACATCAAAAATATCTCTACAATAATTAATTGTAGTGATTACCGTTGTGTTTTTTTTTTTTGATGATTTTAATTTGTTTGTCATGTTGATTGTGACAAACAGTTGTAGCATGCAATTTGATATTCTATTTGTGTTGGCTTTAAAATTGTGTTACTGGTGGCAATATTGATATTGCGATTTGTGTTAATTCTGTTGTTATCTTTCAGTAACCAATACAATAGTATTAGAGACTGGTGAAGCCTTCAAGTTACCTCATCAAGGTAAGAATCATTTAACAAATGTAAATATATGTATCGATATGTTTAAGAGGAAAAAACTCCTGTGCTCTGAACATTTTTTATGGAACTATAAAAAACTACCTTAGCAAATCTTCTTTTTTTACAGTAATTTTACACAACAACAAAAAACTTACTTGATCAAGAACAGCATTAGCTGAATTTGAATCACCAACAAGAAAATCAGAAACACTAGATAAAAATGACAAAAGAATATAGGTTACAAAATTAGTCTAGAACTCTCAGGACCAGTCAGGAGATGTGTCCATTGCAAGCACACACCCACATACATTCAACTAATTTTACACAAAAATTTATCCCTAACGTAAGACTAGCTTATTAAAGAATATTTCAGAACAAAAAAGAAAATAAAGATTTTAGTATTAAACTGACTTTTCTTAATTAAAACTATAAAAATAATACGCAAATAAAAAATTACCTCAAAAGCGTGAACCCAGTGTGAATTGACTGAATGTATAAAGAACTTTACAAAAAAATATATAAACTCTCTCAAACTCCTTTTCTTTTTGCTTTTCAAATTTTACCGTACTATAAGATCGTACCACATTATCTTATATCTAAATATATTGTATTAGGACTTGTTTACTTGAATACCCAAAACGCCATGAAGTGCAATGCTTATTACTTTTTTATTTTATAATTGTTTTTATTTTTGTTGCTATATATTTTATTTTCCTTCTTCCGTGTGTGATCACACAAGTCTTATGGACTTCCTGTGTGGGATCTTATCAGCAAATTGCCAACAACGAATAATTACTGTAGAGAGCATATACTTTGAAAATATAAGCTCTCTACAGTAGCTTTCTCTATAATTTTATTAAATTGTTTTCTAAAAGATATAACATAGGTTTATTGAAAACAGCAGAAAAAGACCATAAAATTTTCAACTTTTGACAAGGTTATGTGACAAGAGTAATTTAAGTGTGCAATTTGGTGCTCGCTGGGGCAGATTTTCAACAATATTTTACACATAAAATTAATGTTCCTACCTACTACTGAATGAAAGAGCAAGCTGATCAATAGCTGCATAGAAGTCTGTTGGTCCTTCTTCGCCCTCGGCATAATCATACTTTTTGATCTTATTTATTATATTAGCAGCTGCAACTAGAATGTCAGGTGAGTGAAGTGGAGGATATTTGGAAAGTACACCTTTCAGGATAGTAAGCACATCACCAAGGCGGCTCTGCGCCATAGATTGACATTCAACATCATTATACACACCATCTGCAAAATGTAAAAAAACAATTTGCAAGTATATACATCAAAATTCAACATAATATATCAAAATCTTAAACAAGCAAGTTCTTTCTAGGCTACGTTTCTACAGCTCAGTTGTCATTGACGAGTAATGTTTATAATCATCTTTGGCTATTAACTAGCTGAGGAGATAGAGGATCGAAATCAACCAATCAGATTAAAGCAATTAAACTGACTAACTTTTTTATAGACCTACATGGAAGCAATAGATTGATTTCCTTTAATAAAAAGTTTGCTTTAAAACTTTCTTGCTATTATGATCTGATTGGTTGATCTCAAATCTCTAATTATCTCCTCAACTTATTAATGACAGCTGTAGCTGTCGAAACCTAGCCTTGTTCATGACATGATAAAATCTATATTATTCAATGACAATGATTTAACAAATAAGTAGTAAAATTTCTAAAATATGTATCTGTCTTTAACATCCACTGAAAGAAACCTCAAATAGTAGCTGAGTAAATAAAATATTTCTACCACAGAGGACTTGCCACTGTTTGAGTTTACAAAACATATCAGATTTTTGTATTTTTTAGTTGCAAAATCAGGAAGATATGGGTTAAAATGACCTATATATTATTTAAACTCATGCAGATTTTTTAGAAGCAAAAGATCTAAGAGGCACTGAAATTAAATTTAGCTATGTGAATATCCATTGTTCTAACAGCAAATCATATACAATCTCTAAAATTACTGCCCAACTAAAAATGACCTCAGGTAGGTGCATAAATTAGTGGTTATAGCTCTCATACTCTGTGCAGAAGACTGAGGTTCGATTCCTCTTGATGGCGATTCAATATGGGCGAGTAAATGTTCCCATAGCCCCGTTTAACGCAAGCCATGTGAGGGAAATTGGGAGGCATCCCTTAAGATTGTGTTTATATTGCAGTGTGTGTATAGTTTTATTTCTGTTGTTTGTTCATAGCCTTAAGTTTTATATTAAATGTTTCACGTCATTAACTTTATGTTACATGTTAGTATTTTAATTTATGTTATTGCTGTCCTGTTCCTCTGTTCTTATGTCTATTAACAACCCATTGTGTTATTCGTAAAGTTCTTTTGTTTTTTGTATCTATCTATCTATCTATCTATCTAGGTAGGTAGGCCAATATCACCTTACTGACCAAACTTGTAATCTTTGGGATGTAAAGTAGATAGATGTGCATATCTTACATGGCTACCTAGCCTCACAAATATCAAGGGATATACTGTCTATTATTTCCAGAAGGAGCAGGGCAGAGTCCTAGAGTAAATGCTCATTTTGATATTATTAGTTATTCATTATGAGCCAATAACCATAACATAAAAATCAACCAACAAGCCCTAAGTTCGGTCTCCATCCTTGTCCATTGATTTACCCCCCATTTTTTGCACTCTAAGTTGGAAAGTTCACCCATTGGCTAGGTTGGCTATGTTGGTTACTTTGGCTGACTTAGATATAGGGGAAATTGTTGGCTCATTGGGTCTTTCGCAGATTTTGGTTAATGTTATTGCAATGTTATTCAAAAGTTGTTTCAGATTTTTTATCTATTTCCAACTAGTTTTCATAAATTTCATCTCTTATAGCAGCTAAACTCTTAGTTCACAAAAGAAAAACATTTGCGCTTTACGATCGATCTTACTGTTTTCGGGAATATGCTAGCTAAGCGATTTTTCCCAAAATTGTGAAAACTGTAAAAGTTTTTTTGCAAACACTTTCTTCCTTTAAAGTATTAGTTACTGTATGTGTTTATAGTGCCATCGGCACTCAATAAGTGAGATAGATAGATAGATAGATAGATAGATAGATAGATAGATAGATAGATAGATGTGCATATTTTACATGGCTAGCCTCACAAATATCCAGGGATATACCCTGTCTATTATTTCCAGGAGGGGCCATGGCTTAGATGGAGAGTCCTAGAGTATTTAATGCTCATTTTGAGCGACACAGACCCAGTTAGGGCCCGCGCTCTACTAGACAACTCCCGGCAACATCCAACGGCCCACACAGTGTGCCATCTTCCCAATTTCCCTCACATGGCTTGGGTTAACCCAGGGCTATGGTAACATTTACTCGCCCATGTTGATTCGCCGTCAAGAGAATTCGAACCCCGGTCTCCCGCACAGAGTACGAGAGCTATAACCACTAATCTATGGCCATAAAGTTGTGAGTGAGTTGAAACTTATCACTGAACTTTCAACCAATCACAAGCAAAACGAAGAAAATACACATTTAAAAGATGCTATGATGCTAGATAGTTAGCTTCACTGCAAGGAGAATTCCAGATAAGTAGCTATAGCTAGCTAGCTAGATTTATTCCCCTTTCTTCGTTAAGATTGCATCAATTTATATTTAGCTACTAGGTTTAGAAATTATTTTAGTTGCCCTTAGATCTAGTAACTGGTAAGTGGAAAGCATTAAAAAGCACTTGTCAAGCAAACTTAGTTGACTCCTCACATTAAGAATAAATTTAGCGTATTACTGTTGACATTGGAACTTGCGGATGTAAGGTGCGGACCAGACTCCGCCCACCAATCTAAATATCTTACTATTCTAGTCGTTATGTTTGACCTGGTCATGAAATTAATTCCACCTTAGGGAGCTATGTTAGTCTGGTCCTTGTTTTATCACAAGCATATTTACCTTCCAAATTCAAAATGGAGGCTTATAAATCAATGATCTTACCAACACAACTTTCTTTAAAAGTGTTTCTCAGGTTGTTTAAAGCATCTGAAAAACTTCTAACATGTCGAGTAAGGGCGATAATATCCTCCTGATCAACCATTGGCGGATCTGCAATTTCACTTGTATTTATAACAGAAAAATTCGGTAAAATTAAACTACTTAAATCCGGCCCACAGCCAAAAATTCCTTCGTAGACACTGTATCTATGACGAATGCGCTGTATCTCTTTAACTTCATTATCTACACATATTTTCTGATGATCTCTACTGTTGCTATTGGCACTGGAATGAAATATATGGTGATCCGTTTGACTTATTCGCCTATCTGAGTCTAAGCCCAGTCCATATTTTTCGCGTAACAATCGTATCTCATCTGCACTCTCCGCGCTTACATGATGACTCTCGTCCGTTTCCTACAGCGAAAATTGTTTTAATTAGTGACGACATGAAAACAATAGAACAGTGTCGCTCATGGAGAGATACTCAGTTATTAATAACAAAAGATGTAACTTGTTGAATTCTAAAGCGTGATTGAATAAACTTTGCATAAGTGGAAGAAAAAACAAAGAAAACCCTTACTTTAAACAAATCGGAATACGGCTCGTCCTTTGTACTGCTGCTCATAGATTTGCGTTTTATAAAACCCGGTATCATAGATCTTATCATTTCGATAATTATATTTTTTCTTTTCTTTCAGTTTAATAGCTTTACATAGCTCGTTTCACGAAACTTTAATTTCAGATAAAAACATATAGCCATATTTCTTTCTTTTTACTTGCATATTTGTTTAAGTTTTTTTTGCAATGTTTTGAAGTAAACCCAGAGCAAATAAAACCGGGGGTGTACTTTACAGTTTAAAGACTAAAAAACAACTACACACAAATACTGGTTATTCGTTTTGTTATTAAAATCTCAGGAATATTGTTTTAAAAAGCTGAGGAAGGAAAGGTATATAAATCTTTAGAAAAAACTTCGTCTTCAAGAATTAAGAAAAGCAAAAAATATGGCATAAAACACCCGCATTATAAACGTTTGTTTGCTTGTGAGCTAATACTGACAGGCAGTTGCGACTACAACACATTGCGAAGAGAAAATCTATCTTAGGTCTTCATGCAGAGGTCGGAGTTTAAATCAAAAAGCAGTCTTGTAACAACTTGTCTTAGTTTGTGAATAAAAAAATAAAAGTCATTGTCCAAAGTTAAAGTCACACAACCCTTTTCCTTAATAGTTTGAACACAAACGTTTTCGCCCACATTTTTTTTGTCTAAATAACTGGCGTTTTTCACCCCTTGGGCTCCATCAAAGTAAACATCGTGACAGCAGCTATGTTGACCCAACCACAACCGATCTGAAGAGAAGAAACGCACATATTTCTTAGTGGGAATTTTCCCAACAAAAACACCATGTAATATTCATGATCACGAACAAGCTGTGTATGTTGTTTTATAATCTATTTTAGTGTGGTTAGTAGCAGACTAAATAAGACAGTTTCGTGCCAAAAAGCGTATGTATTAACAGTTATAATATAATCATAAACCTATTTTCAGGAGCTAATAAATTATTTTCAAAATGGCAAATCCGAAATTGGTACCCATATCAATAGGTCAAGCTGGGTAAAGTTTTATAGAGAACATGTTATTCAATATTTTACATCATATTAGCTGTTGAAGCTATACCGTTTTTAATGTATGAAGATAACAGAGATAACGTGCCAAAAAACAAAATGTGATAACGGTGATTGTTATCATGTTTCCAGGATCAAAAGGATCAATCAATCATGTTGATATGTGTCACTGACAAAGTAAAAAACTTGTTCACGTGCTGACATCGATAACAATAATGAAAATTTCAAACTTTCAAAATCTACCTTCACCGAATAAATTTAGGCAAGGTCTATGACTTTCCGGTCGCATGTATCAGGATGTCAAATATTAATTTCTTATTGTCTTAGCATTCCTGACATTTTCGACATTTCCCTATTCTTTTCAGCTATTATCGCCGACAACTATATACACCTATTTGGCATTTGTTGGAACCTTAGATAAACTTTGAAATTGACAATCTATTACACGCATTATATTAAAGCGCAGACTGAGTCCTTGCGGATATTTTGATGAATAGAAAGAGATTTGATTAACCCTTCAAAGCTTTTCTTGCCACATCATAGAAATCACTGATATTCCTGACTTTTTCCTGACATTTTGACAATATTTTGGAACTTCCTGGCTGTTAATAGAACGGACATCCTAATTTAAGCAATTATTATTTGAAATAAATAAAACATTTTTTTTTACAAAGGCTAAAAAATATCTAATCGCATAAGCATTGGAATATATTCACGCACGCCACCGCAAACACAGAAAAACGTTTCTTTCATTTCTTTTTCTGCTTCGTTCCAACACTAGCATTTAGCTGCGCTTCTTTAGCCTTTCTTGCGCTAACTTTTCGATATCTTTCCAGCTCCTAAAAATAGAGACACGAACTCAGTTAAACGCTTCAAAAAATCGTAACGTATAGTGGACGTCATCAAAACATAAATTCCATCCACATTCCAATTAAAAAGCGAGAATTCTTTTTAACAAAAACCTTTTCTTTCCAATGATCATCTCTTTGCATGCAGGGTATGGAAGAAACACAATGAACATAACAAGCTCGGTAGGGGTGATAAAGATAAACGTGTTTTTAATTATTATTATTGTTGGGTCATTATGTCTTCACAACGATGAAAGGTTAAATTTCATTAAGATACCTATAGTTAAACACACGTGTAGTTAGCATAACTTTTGGTTCTTATTGACCTTGCTATTCTCTTTCAGCGTTAAAACGAAGGGAGTTAGATGTGTAGGTATAAATTTGATTAATAATGCTATGAAAAGCCATCAAAGACCAGCGCTGGTTAAAGATCAACATAACAAGAACCTAATAAGAACCAACATCTCCTTTTTCTTTGAACGTTAGAAGTTTCAGTGTTTTAGTGAATGAAACGGACTGACGAAGAGATATGTTATATGACTGGGACATACAAAAACGGGAATTCCCCCATTGCTAAACGCAGCTATCGTCTTTGGCTCACAAACAGAAATGTAGTGGTATTATATAACAGACTAGTCGCTAGCCCGTGGAAAACTCATGAGTTCGCCAGTTCTCAGTCCGTCGTTCATATTCCAGAATTCGCTATTTCGTGAATCTTTAGTACAAAGTGGGGATTCGACTACCATTTTGAACAAAATTAAGTATTAAGTATTAATAACGGAGATTTTCGATCAACACAAGCTGGGTTCAGAAGAGACTTAAAATATATTGAGCTTTTTCCTAAAATTATTGATTTTTGACCGCTATTTTGACAAAGTTTCCAATTTTTCCCGAAAAGTAAACATGCTAAATTTTTTCCAAATCTTTTCGTACCTCATCTTTTTGTACTCGTATAGTGTCAACAATTTCATCAGCAAATTGTTTATCGGTTGCCGGATTTTTTTTCTCATCCTTCACCTCTTTCTAAATGACAGCATGACGCGTAATTATGACAACATTAAAACAATTAACCATCACAAATTTTGCAATAAAACAACAGAACTAAAAGATAGACTAATTGAACGAATTTTATATAACCACAAGTAAATTTAAGCCTGACTCAACTTAGTACTGATCATTTAAAATCAACGTTTTTATTTTGAATACCGTATCACCTTTAGCGCCCACTGCAAACTCTTAACACGACGGCTAGAGGCGCAAGCCTTAAAGTACTCAACATTGTACAAAACAAAAATCAACATTATTCCGAAATTTTAATAAGCGCCAAGATTTCTAATTGTATTATGATGTAAATCCATGGTTTCAACCAATAAATTTCCTTAGGCCGGCGTCATCTTAAGCTTACACGCAAATTTTTCTCTCTGCTGGACGCTGTGTTGCTGATTTTTATCACAAATTTTTTAAAAAAAAACTAGAAAGAGACTTAGCTATATCTTATAAGGTTGATTCGGAAAAAATATCGAAACCTAATTTTTTCAGGTACGAAAAATATTTGGAAAAAAAAAATTTAAAAATATGGAAAAATATTCGAAAAAAATATATCAAAAACTAATTTTTGCGGCTAATTTATATAGTGTACTAAACTAACCAAGCTAACTAAAATTTCTTCCTATATTTTTGCAAAGAATTCCACAGCATAACTCACCTGAGAAGGAAACACACTCAGATACGTATCACTCCACAAATCGTATGGTAAACTAAAACAAAAAGATGTCTTTTATGTGGAAAACATCCACAAGTTTGCATGTTGAGGGAAATTTTATTGCTGTCAAAATTTTGTACCACAGACAGAATTATTTTTATCATAACAAATGTTATTTGTCAACAAACTAGGTTTGATGTGATTATTACATTTCATTTCACTTAAAGTTAGCGTAGAAAATGGTACGTGGTCTAGTGATTATGGCGATCGCTTCGTAATCACAAGGTCGCTGTTTCGGTTCACAGCTACAGGCCAAATCAATATCATGTGAGGGAAATGGTTTGAGCAGTCCCGGTGTATACTTAATGCATACATTAAGAACACATCACATTGATAACAGTGTTTCCAACACTGAAGTGACTATCCAGTATAAATATTCGGAATAATAATAATAATAAAAACAATAAAAAATTTTCTTTTTTACCTAATCTATTAAGGAAGGGTTTTTTTTAAACCTCCTATTCTACTACGTCTTTTTCACAAGCATACCTTCTACAACTTAGAAATATGTCGTAGACCCGGAAGAGTTAATTTTTAAAAGAATGAATTAGTTCGCCATTCACAACTGTACTTTCAACCGAAGGTTACTTGTTGTTTAAGCTACTTACCCTCCCCTTCTCGCTTTTACGAGACGGTCAGCGGATATAGGTGGTGCACCTAAATGAACAAACATGGCGTCGTAATAGCGTGGCCAAGAAAGCATGCATTTTACTCAGATATATGTTTTTTCTTGCGAAATGACCATGTCAAACAAACAAACAAAAATAAAAATAGACCACTACGGTCGAAAAATAGACGGGTATTGTTACAAAATAGACTGGTGTGGTTATAAATAGACTGGTGTGGTTATAAAATATAGATCGGTAAGTATTATAAAATAGATATGGTGGTTATAGTATAGACCAGATGATAATAAAATGGACGAATATGGTTAAAAAATAGACTGGTATGGTAATAAAATAGACCGGTGTGGATATAAAATGGACGAGTATGGTTATAAAATAGGCTGACATGGTTATAAAATAGGCTGGCATGGTTATAAAATAGACCGTTGTGAGTATAAAATAGACAAGTATGATTTTAAAATATACCAGTATGGTTATAAAATAGACTGGTGTGGTTATAAAATAGACCGGCGTGGTTATAAAAATTTATATACCTATCTGCTGCAGAGTATCCATTCCGTATGGCACAATTATTGGTTTAGTATGTTCTATACAAGAGGTTTTGCTAAAATAAAGAAAAACATATTGAAGTAAGTTGCAGGGAAAAAAGGTTGCAAAAAACAATTTTGTAAAAGTGTACCTTAGGTTGGAAGCAAACGCAAGATGGTTTAACACATTTTTTGCTCGACTCGTTAGACCTTCAGCTTTGGTGCTAAAAAACTGAAATATAAGTCAGATGGGTTAGAAGGTAACTGAAAGCAAAGAAGAGAAGTCAAACCTGGTCTGTGTCATCAGTTTAGAAAAAGAAAAAAACGCTACACCTGTACTAGAAATGTTGTACTTAGAGGTTGGTGGCTGAACATGTCTTATCAACGTTGAGAAGGTACACAGTAATTTTCGAATCCCTGATTTTACAGTTCCACCACTTTAAATTCCCCGATTTTTTTTGTTTCTAAAGAATGGTTATATTTAATATTTTCAAAATAACTTAATTTTTCACTCTTCTGTCTGAAGTACATATTGCAATTTGCAAAATCCTTTTTTGACTATAGCAACAAATTTCTATGTATTAACCGGTCGATCGATAGGAATAGTTAGTGTCTGATTTATATAGACAACTCTGTAATTAGCAGACACTTTTGGTCCAATAACCTTTATCCGCTAATCAGAATTCTCCGCTTTTTGGAAAGTCTCATTTTCTCACTTTAAGTCGACAGGAAACGGGTTTATAGAAGCACTAGCACAATTCAGTTTACAGTTTAGTGGGGATACAAAATGCTCAAATATCTAACTGTTCATTTTAATTAAAAAAACATTTACAGAACTTTTTATGAGTCATAAGATTTTTTATTTGTTAAAGGAGTTAAAATAAATAGTTGCGGATATATCATCGTCATGAAACGTTGAAACATTCTCAAGCAACTTTAGTTCTGTAAAAACATTTTCAAGCAACTTCAGTTCTGTAAAAACATTTTTAAGCAACTTTAGTTCTGTAAAAACATTTTCAAGCAACTTCAGTTCTGTAAAAACATAAACACAATCAAAAAAATATTTCTTGCGAAAAGGAAGACATGTTTTTAAATCTAAAGGAATAAGACTTCAAGAAAAGAAAACTACAATAACTTCTTTGTTGCACACTTTGAAGAATTTTTTTTTAGCAAAAAGATGACTTCTTATATTTTTTCGTTTTTTTTACATACCAAAATTAGTTGGTTAAAATTAAGCAAACAATAATCAACTCTTCAGATCTAAATATTAACTAAAAAATAAGCAACTTTAAAAGTCTGAACAAAATCCGAAGTTGCTTATACAAAAAAGCATGCAGGTGGATTTCTCCAGTCCTATGCTTATGTATGGAAGCAACTTTTCATCGTCGAATTTTGCATATCATTCTGGCAAAGATCAGTCCACAATATCAACCACTTCCTGCATCAACTCAATAAACAATTTAACAAAATCAATTTCATTATCACCACCAGATGTTTCTCCAGTGATACCATATTTTGCTTAACGATGGTCTGTACTGCAAGTTAGCCGCAGCTATCTATTGAAATACACTTGAGGGTGAATCTGTTGTGGCGATGTTTCTTTGAACTTATCAAAGTTTTTTTTATCGAGTAAAGAGTAAAAGTGAATAAAGGCTATGAACTGAAGATACTCGTAGTATTCTTTTGGGGGAAAGGATCGTTAAGTGCTTTACTAATGCAACAAGTCACACGTAAAAATAAACGTTTCAAGCAAAACATTTTTGTAACAGAAAGTTCCCTCCTACTGTTGCCCGCAAACTATTGTCCACTAACTGTTGTCTGCTATTTACAGAGTCTTCCAGAAGGATATCACCGTGATTTTACATGTGAAATCACTTTTCACCAGTTCGTTTGAGGTGTGTCCATAAATTAGCAAGTCAACTACAAATTAATTATAGTAATTTATTATTTCTTTAAATGTGTAAGGGTAATCCAGACTTACTTGAATCATCCCACCATTGAGAAGGGCCAAAAAACGTATTGTTTTCGACAGCATTTCCTTTTTGTCGCTGCTTAAATCCTAAAAAGTGATATAAAGCTATGCTAGTTATATTTTACATTAAAATCTCTTTTTGGAAATACACCGAATGGTTTTGTCAGAAAACACCAGTCAGATAAAAAGTAAAATTTTCCTTGTAGTTAATGAATGATTGGGGCGGTTCTCAATACAGACAGAAGCAATGTACATGTTTACAACTAGTTCGCAATGTTGCTTTTTTACTCAAGATTAAAGCAAATATTATTTTCTTTTGACTGCTTCCTCACCTGATATAAGTCTGATTTCGCACCAATAATAACTAAGGGAACCAACAAAGGAGTAATAGTGTTTTTATCCTGAAAAAAAAAGTGAAAAAATTTCTTTCTGCAATTTTTTTTAACCCTAACAGTGTTTCTTCTGTCATAATTTCAACTTTCCTTAAATAAACCTACAAAATCTGAGAATAGGAAAGTACATACGGTATGGTTCTTTCCAACTCGCCGCCAAGCTCTGTCTTTTAAATCATTTTCAATACTAAAAACATGTTAATTTTTAAAATAATTACCTATTCTTATAAGAGCATATCTTACAATGACATAAGGTGTGACAGCCAGAGCATTAGGAGTTTGGAACATTTTAGTGCACCTATGGGTTTATATCTCAACACAATTATTGAAAAACCAAATCATCTTTGCTTTACGTTTTCTGTTTTTTAAAGTGATATAACATTTTGAAAAGATTGTCCTGTATAACATCTGCAATGTTTAGTGTTTTTGAAGCATGTATACAAAGAGTTTGGAAAGCAAACGAGACGTGTACAAATATACCAAATGATCTTACTTGGTGTCTGTTTTTGAAGCTTCAGTAATGACTTGTTTAATACGCTGTTTTATCTGCAAGAAAAAAATATTGTTCTTGTTGTTGTTGTTTAACCCTTCCCTTTTGATATTAGACTTTATGTTAGGCTTAGATCAACATCCCAAATTAGAATCCTGTTTAATATCACCAAAATTGTTGTACGTGCAGTTTCTTTCACAAAAAATTTACACCTTCTCTTTGGAATAATAAAGCCAACCTCTAAAAAACTATCATGCATATCTTATGATGTTTAACAATCCTATCAAAGGTCAAACCTGATTTAAAAGTGTTTCCTGTGTTTCCCATAGTTGGTCGGGTTTTGATAAATCCAATACAAGAACAACAGACAATTTTCTAGGAAATAAATGTGATTTTAAAAACCTAGTTCTATTGGGAATACATTGTACAAAAACAAAAAATACAGTACACATCTGCTAATTTGAATGCCATTAATACGAACATCTGGCATTTCGAATAAATTGGTTACTCCCTTGTGTTATAAAACTCCTCTGTTTTATGCTACTTAATTCAACATTCTAACATATCTTCCAATCACTTCTGTGTTTGAATTAGCAGATGTGTAGTGTACACAAAACGTTAACCATGTTTGTAAACCTGATATTGGAAGGAGTAATCACAACATCCAAAAGTTTTGACATGGAGCTTCCACCTCCTAACTCCCAAATTTGTGCAACATCTTTTACTTGTGACTGGAAGAAACAAAATATATGACATAAAAAGAGAATGAATTTAATCTTTACTGTTGTAGATTGTTGTAGAATGTGGAAAGTTAATAAATGCACACACAATGGTTAAGTGAACTCTTCTAAAACGTTTCTTTCGAAACAATAATTAGAAAATTACACAATGTTAATTAACTTTATAAATACTTTGTATTTTAATTAAACTAGTATATGACCCATGGAAAAATCCAAGAGTTGCCTGTCTTTTTTATACCACATTACGTACATCTTGCTACTTGCGGTAACACTTTGTGTGACAGACAGACATATATATACAGCTATCATAATATGGATTTACCATATTGTTTTGTTTTGATTTTCTTCCATAACAAAAATCAAGGCCCACAGTTGGTTTTGGTGTCTCGTCCCTAAAATGCGTATATTATGTTACACACTATCTCAAAAATCACACACACAAAGACAAAGAAGCATACAAAGAAATTCAAACTTTACTACCTTTCCAAAAACCGCTGTATGAGTGAAGTCTTTCCCTAAAAATTACATTTATATTAGATTTGTAAAAAGACCTATTCTGTATACATCAGTTTAACCATAAAAAACAGAAAATGTAAAACACATAAGTTTTCTTATTGTTTATTTCATACTAAATTTTACTAACTTTAGTTTCTACAATCTTTATGTATACCATGTTACTTTTTAGTACGAGAAAATGTTAGATAAACATTGGTATAGTGGTAATTGTTGAAATTTATTGTTACCACAAAAAAACTCAACAGGTAGCATTAACAATAAAATTTTCAAAGAAAGAAATAAGACTTAAGACTCACTGCATCTTTCGATCCACATACTAGCAAATGTGATTCGCTTGCAATATTTGTTGAATCAGAATGACCTGTATATTTAAATCCAAAATATAAATATTTCAATTTATTATTTCCATCATGCTATATATTGGATTGATTTTATTTACATGATAATTATTCTATCAGATAAAAAGAGAGCAGCAAAGTAGAAAAGAACAAAAAGAACAGTATTACCTTCGCTAACATTTTTCAAGATATTTCTTCTTTCATTTAGAGCAATATCCCATAAAGTTTGGCTACAAAAGAACAGTCAAATTATATCAAATTATATAGAAAATATAATTTCGAAGTATTATGTCTATTTTTTGCAGATGCCAAGTCACTGCATTTTAATACATTGGAGGTTAATCTCACAAACTAGTAAATGCTTTTTCTGTAGTGGAAAAGTGGTTATAGTGTGAGCCAAAGCCATACTAAAAAGGGACATGCAACTAGTCATACACATATTTTTTTAATAATATACACCAAGAGTGTTATAATGGTTGTTATTATTTTAAAGCTGATTGTACATTATTTTTTGTCTCTATTTCATGGTGATTTGTGCAATTAAAAATATTTTTGCATGAGTTGGAAATGACAGTAACATTATTAAAAATTATTTTTACTGTTTTTATAATATACCATAAATCCTGAACTATAAATATTGCAGCGCATCTACAATAAATAGAAAAAATGACATTGTCAGGCATCAAAACTGTTGCAAATCTTCCTAGTGAAGTCAACCCACCTCACTTAGAAACATCTAGCTTACAATATTATCAAAAAATATTTAAACCAAAATATCTTTATTACTGTTATTCGAAGTAATATGATCATATTTTAAAAATTTATCAGTGTTTTTACCTATAATATTTTGTCTAATCACTAAATCAACTTATGTACTCTTCTTGCTACGAAATATTACATTTTATTATTAGTGTGTGAATATGTTACACTTGTAGCATATTCTTACTTGCCAAAAACCATACTGAAACATCAAACATATTCATACTACATGCCTTGTCATCTTTATCTTGCTCTTTTTTAATTTGTTTCTGTTTTGATTTCTAAAGAAGGAACAATTAGTAATAACAGCAAAAACATTGTATATATACTGAGTTATTAAGTTGCATTTATGCTTTATTTTTAGGGCGACCTGTTTAAAATTATGGATTTGTACAAATTAATAGAAACAATTTTCTAAACATTCCATAAAAATACAGTATACCCTTCAGCTATTGGCCAGCAGACTACATCTCCAAATTTGTTAGGAATGTCTGATTTATTAGAAAATTGAAAACATCATTAGTTTGTTCAATGTTCTTGAAATGATATTAAAAAGATAAAAGCAATGAAAATTCTCTGAAAAGAAATGAAACTGCCTTTTTATTTCCATTTGGTTTTATTAATTTCAAAAAAAAAAAAAAAAAAAATTATATATTAAGGAAACAAAATTGAAATAAAATGGAGTTTGGGTCAGTGTGAAATAAATTATGTCTGCCTTTGGAGAAATATATATAATAGTATATCAGGGAATACAAAAAATAGAGGATTTATTTGGTAATGATATTTAACCATATATCATTTGTGATACAGACTAATACTACTAGTGCTACTAATTTATTCCGTTAGGCAGGTTAAATACAAACGCAGCTAAAAGCTGATGTGGACCAATAACAAAATATTAAAAATTAAATAAAAAGCGTAAATATAACTTTTGTAACTAAAAACATGGAATTTTTGCCTACAAATAAGAAACTTTTAGAACTAGGCCCCTCGCCAGGTTTCTTTTTAAAATAAACGTGTCAGTCATTAGGCATTGTATTCCAAATTTTTCCTCCTCCATAACTAAATTTATGTTTACCCAACAGGGTTTTTACAGGAGATATTTTGAACTGATTTTTGGATGTTTCACGTTTACTTTTTTTACATGGAATCATGAGTAACTGCTTTTATAAATAGATACCGTGCATCAAGCACAATAACTAACGTTTGTACAGGCACGAAATGGAGTGCCATCCAGCTGAACGAAGACAATCATTAGTCGGAAGATTATTTGGAAGGCGATAGATAACACGAGCAGCTTGAGCATGTATTTCAAGTATTTCTAGCATTTTTGGAGAACAATTTCCCCAAACAGAAATATTATAGGTGACAGACGGTATTACTCTGCTTTGTAATTAAAACTTGAGTGTTGCACTGTCTAAAGCTAGCATCTGATTTAACTGTTAAAGTTAAAGTTATCTCTGACTACCTCCCTTATAAATTTATGATTTCTGAAAAGAATCTGGAAAAATAACAGATGGAAAATTATAAAGCCAACAACTACTACAACTGGTACATATTTTCCAAAAAACTCTGTTAAATTACTAAAAACAAAAACAAGAGAAAATAATTATTGTTTAATTATTGTTTATGGAACAAGTGTGCATATTATATTACATATATACATTCAATTTTTTCATTTAAATTTTTTCCAAAAAATGAAATTACAACCTTATTAATGTCAGAGTGCTAAAATTTACAACATATTTACCAGTTGACTATACTTTCACAAAATTTGCAGAAGTATTTTTTCGTGAATACTAGACATTCTGTTGTTTTAATTAAATAATTTGGTAAATAAAAAATCTCAGCTTTTTTAATGCTAATCCTGATAATTCCTGCCCTGCACAAGGGTGCATACGCCAGAAAGCACTTCTCGGCTAGCTAATGCTTTCAGAAAACGAAACTATGGTAAACATTGGTCCGTACTGACCCCAACATCCTCCGCTACTATAAAATATAAATAATCTCAGAGGTTTAGCATTTAAATAATAGTTCAATCTGTGCCCCGAGGCGAAAATTAAACGCAGTTGGCCGCTACATCGCTGAGTCACAAACCTATTATCAAAACTGTCATTAAAATATTTAGTATGATGCCTACGCTTGATAAAAATAATAAGGCAAAGGAAAACATTCAATCCTGGAGCGAATTAAAAAATTCTAAAACTGGTAATAACTACGAACAGATGGGATTTGTTATGAGATATAGCTAAATGGAGCTCTTGTTTATTTTTGCCACCTGTTGAACTGATTAGGCTAACAGTTTTTAAGGTTCCCTTTTTTGTGTGTGCATGACATCCCAAAGGTAGGCAAATGTTGGAGGTGTGCGTAAAATGTATCTAGCTAATCAGATAGCTAGCTAGCATTTAAATATCTAGGTAGCTATAAAACTTTTTAATGGTTACATTTTCAGTGGTAAGCTATTTCAGCTCTAACATCTCCATTGCAGCCTAAAAGATGAAGAACCTTGCCGTAAAGAGGTCTTTCAGTTGCTTTCTTTTCACAAATGTTCAGGCTATATCAGGCTTTACACTATTAGGAAATTAGGTAAACTGCACAGAACAGAATCTACCTAGTTGCATATAGAATCCACCTTGATTAAAACTAATACAGATTTTTAAAACTTGATAATGCACTGTCTGCACATGCGTATGGATGAATTTCAGTGTGACGTTATTTGTTTACTTTTCAACAGTAAGGACTTTGGCTTTGGCATTTGTGTGGCAAGAATAAAGACGCCAGGATTTGGCGATTTTTTCTGATGGAAATATTGTTTAAGGTTCTTTTTGCTGACACGCAGATATCCAACCAAAAGAGGTTACCCCTAAGAATGTAAACAAAGAAATTCATCTCTAACTATTACTATTTACTATAGCTCTTGGTCTAATTCTTACATTTTTATACAAGTTATCATCTGATAGCAACAGGAGAAACATGGTGGTCTGGATGACAGGAAATTTAAACAGTCTAATAGATGGAACTGTAATGTCTGTAAATCCATTTTTGGTCACCGATACATATTTAAACACCGTTCTCATGGTGTTATGCATTGACTTATATAAAATAGTTGCCATTAAAAATAATGTGGAAAAAACACCACCAATAACTAAAAAGCATCTGATTTCTAGTAACATACTCATGTGGGTTGCTTTTAAGACTTTTTTATTAAGAGTTAAAAATTACATATTTGTGTAAGTTTATTTCAAAATCTACAAAAAGTGCTGACAATTTTTATCTTTATATACATGTTAGTTTTACTATTGAATGGTCCTCTCCATTTGTAGAAGACTATTTAAAAGTGTTCATAGAATTATAAATTTTAACTAATGTTGTATTCTTGTGTTACAAGTGTCGGTAATATTGTGCTTGGTGGCAAAAAATATTTTTAGTTTGTAAGCCTCTTGTTGTTGTTTGTTTTTCTTTCTGATAACCTTATCAGAATTATATGTTAGTAAGATATATATTTACATTTTTTTCCTAAATGTCCTGTAGATAGTTTAGTTGTTAATAGTTAATTAGTAAGATGGTCAAAATTAGGCTTATTTTATATAATACTTTGTAAATTGAGTCTTGGTTTCTTTAACAACACTTTAATTGCCATTTCCTTTGTGATTTCATTTCATGATGACCAAACAATTAGTGTAGTGTTTTTGTGGTATATTTTTAACAACATTATTATATCATTTGTGAATTTAGATTAAATCACAAAGATCCTTACAACAATATCTAGAACACAGAAGATGCCTTTTAAATTTCGTTTTTGTGGCAAGGCTGAAAAAGAAACTTATAGAGTACTTGACTATGCTCATAACAACCTCCTTAATGTTCCAACAGATATATATGAACATGCACAATCATTAGAAGAGTTGTACCTAGATGCTAACCAGTTGAAAGATTTACCTAAGGTGGGTGTGAACTTGTCAAGCATTGATTTGTAGATTTGAATATTATGAACAAATAACCAGTGACAAAAATAACTTCCTTAATTTACTGTTATTGCTAATTCAGAATTAAAGATAACAAAAAGGCATTAAAAACAATTGACCAATAGTTGAGTTGAGAAAAGTATTAGCAACCTAAAAATCAATCCTGGTCAGTGGATCATTAGTTACAGGTCTTATTAGTAACAGGTCTCTCTATCCAATCTGTTGCTGCATAGATGCATTATGTATTAAACATTGATCTCTTCAAAATCATGAAGGGAGTAAAAGCGTTTTTAGGCAAGAAAAGAGGAGGATTTTAAACAACATTTTTAAACAATATTAAAGATGAAAAAAAATTAGTAAATAGAAAACTAGAAAATTCATCACTCAAAAAGACAAAGCATTCTTGCAAGAAAAATAGTCATAGCTTGCACACAACTACATAAATCCAGACAACTAAATTTGAGTTGTGACTACTATTAAAAACAAGTGGTAATCACCAGATGAAAGCAGGACACTATTTGTCTGTTTTCCATGGCAGGGTGTCTAGCCTCTAAAAGGTTTTGGTAATATTCAGTAAATGACCTTGAATTTGATCCAATAAATTCGCTCTAGACACCCTATGAGGAGTGCAGTGCTGTTCATGAATCTTGTTCTGCCTTACTGGGAGGAGCCAGAATTTCAAAAAGCCTTTTATCATTCTATATTAAATTTGTTGTGGCGCTGAGATTATAGAATTGGTGTGAAGGGGAATGTATGAACTAAAACTGAACAGATAAATGGAAAGTAAAGTTTCACATTAGTTGTTTCTATTTGACTTGTTTCAGTTGGACAGAATATGTAGAATTAGCCAGCCCATAGAAGGTGTTTGACACTTTATTATTTACATCCAAAATACCAGACCACGAATGCTCTTATTAATTTAATTTATGTTTTGAAAGCAGTTTGTAGCAGGGCTACATTTTAAGGCTTGTTCTTTGGACCTCTCTATTTATTTATGAACTAATTCATTTTCGGACTACTCGATGTATTTTTCTTCTTCGTTTCAATTATGTTTTAATCGTAAGCACAAAACTAGTACTCACTCCATTTGTAATTTTAAAATTTCATGTTTTAATATAAGTCAGTTTGTTTGAGAGAAAAAAACGAGGGTTTTTTGAGAAATTATAGTCTGTAATCTTCTATAGCTTCACAATTAAACACTGTCAAAATTTGCTATTTTCAGTTCAATCGTATCAAACATATTCTAACGTATAGCTGTTTTTAGTTTGTTTATTTATGAAAGAGTTAAAATAACTGGATTCATGGCTTTATACATGTCAACATTAGATGTTAATGTATGACGTGAATGCTACATTTAGGAATTGAGGTTGCGTACACATAGGTGTACTGGTTATTTTAAATAAGTTATTTCTTAATCAATAATGAATAACTTTTGTTGAAAGTTATTTCTGTTATAATTTTAATTATTAAATGAGGAACACATCATTTTCTAAAATAAATTTTCTAAAAAAAAATCATTTTTTAAAATAAAATATATACTTGAATAACCTGAAGCTGTTCTTTTGCCACTTTGATGTAAAGTGTTTGTTGTTGTTAATTCTGATTCAACTTATTATATTTACTTTTAAGAAAATGGCTCATAATTTCACAAAAAAAAAATAGATTTACTAATTTTATTATTAAATTTTTTTGTCTCAGTGGTAAATTTTAAATTTATTAATTCCCCAGTTTGCTTGTAATAGATAGTCAGTGAAGAAAAGCTTAAATTATTGTTGTCAGCTGTTTGTGAGTTTTCCTAAAATTGTTTACAAAATAAAAAAAATTAACAAAAATGTGTTTCAATTTTGTTATAATTTCTTCAGCATTGTTTGTTTTAGTGCAATGTGTCATTACAGGGAATGTTTGGTTGCAATATATGATTAGACAGATGTTTTGACAGTCAAATTAGTTGTCATTTTTAAACTGAAATAGGAAATGAAAATAATTTAGCATGACCATCTTTCAGACAACTGACAAACACTATTAGTTTCAAAAAAAGTCAATGTTTTTTAAAATAAAAGTTAATTTTTTCAGGGTGCACAACAAAAATGATAAAGTTAACTTTATAAAACGTTTTGCAGAAAGACTTAAGACAGTATGAAATATTACACTTTTTAAATGTTAAAGATAGCATTTGGAGGTTGTGACCCACACGTTTTTGAACAGATTGGCTTGTCAATATATCTAGTAGAAAAACAATGTTTTTGTAAAAATGGTGTTAATAATTAATCAGGCTAAATTCTTTATCCTTTATTTTATTTTCTGATCTTCAAAATGTTGTTGTTGTCCTAAAATGAGTAATGATTTCATGATTGAATTTCGTAAAATACTCTTTGACTCACCCCTCTTCCTGTTTTTGTTTGTCCATACTCTGTAATAAAGCTTTCAACGAACATGTGGTTTTATTATTAAAGTATGCCGGATGAGCTAAAACTTGATTAACATTTTGCTCCTTAAGTTAATTTGTAAGGGCTGAAAGAACTTCAAAATTTATACTCTGAACCAAGCATATCACAAGTGTAAACAAACATACTGACTGACTGACTGACTGACTAACTGACTGACTGACTGACTGACTGACTGACTGACTGACTGACTGACTGACTGACTGACTGACTGACTGACTGACTGACTGACTGACTGACTGACTGACTGACTGACTGACTGACTGACTGACTGACTGACTGACTGACTGACTGACTGACTGACTGACTGACTGACTGACTGACTGACTGACTGACTGACTGACTGACTGACTGACTGACTGACTGACTGACTGACTGACTGACTGACTGACTGACTGACTGACTGACTGACTGACTGACTGACTGACTGACTGACTGACTGACTGACTGACTGACTGACTGACTGACTGACTGACTGACTGACTGACTGACTGACTGACTGACTGACTGACTGACTGACTGACTGACTGACTGACTGACTGACTGACTGACTGACTGACTGACTGACTGACTGACTGACTGACTGACTGACTGACTGACTGACTGACTGACTGACTGACTGACTGACTGAACTATAACTGGCTGACTATAGGAACTATAACTGGCTGACTATAGGAACTATAACTGGCTGACTATAGGAACTATAACTGGCTGACTATAGGAACTATAAATGGCTGACTATAGGAACTATAAATGGCTGACTATAGGAACTATAATAAAAGAAACAATGTTGGTTAGTATGCTCCATACGTTTTAAAAGGGCATAAAAGTTTTCTTATTTCATGGATGATTTTTGTCAATACTTTTGTTGAATTGTGAGATTTAACCTATTGTGCGTGAAGGTGCAGCAAGTGTCTATGGTCTCTTTTACTAGGGGTAAATGTTTTTAAATTTTAAAAAAAACTGACATCTAGACAATAACATCGGTAATAAGACACTTTACCCCCTTCCCCTAATCAACAGAGAAGGTTAAGATTTGCTGTTTAATTTAGTCTTGAAATGCTACCTGAGAACATGTTCTATCATCAATAATTTTAAACCAAAATATTGTGTTTCCCTTCATATTTCCTTGATTTTTTATGATTCCATTTTTTTAGATATGGATATATTTCATTTTTTTCTGTACTTTTAGTATTACTACCAATCTCAAACCAAACATCTGGAATTAAAAGCTGTGAATTTTAAATTAGGTCAAAAAGTGGGAGGTACAAAAATGTGCATCAAAAAATATACAGTTTAAAAGCAAAAATCTTTTTAATTTGAAAAAAATGTCAAAAAAAAAACAATAAAAAAAAATTCTGCATTTAAAGCTGGCTGTTAACATTGATATTCAATTGTCTCATGCCTTTCGGTTTCTCGTTTGTTAATAACGTTTAATAAAACAAGACCCTTACCTTAGTTGAGGTATATAGGGACAGAGATTCAAACAATGTAATGTATCAATCCGTATTAATTTGTGCTATTTTTAGGCTTTGTTTACGCTCCAGCATCTAAAGTTACTTAATAATAATTCTTGTGCTATTTTATTTTAGGCTTTGTTTACACTCCAGCATCTAAAGTTACTTAATAATAATTCTTGTGCTATTTTATTTTAGGCTTTGTTTACACTCCAGCATCTAAAGTTACTTAATATTGGAGACAATGAGATTATTTCTTTACCATCCAATGTATCCAACCTAGTTCATTTAATTGAATTTGATATTAGTAAAAATGGTAAGTGAAGTATTGAGAGTGTTTTTACCTATTTCTTTATATGAATAGCTTTTTAACAGAAAGATGATTTTTCAAATTGTCTTTGCATTGGATTTTCAACCGATTTTTATATATGCTTTTGAGGTCTGTTTTTAAAGTTTAATAACTGATTAATTGTGAACGATTTTCCACTTTTTTCCTCCTTCCTTTACTGTGTTTTGCATGGATTTTGGTACTATATTTTAGGGTTTTTGGAATTGCCAGATAGTATAAAAGGAATGAAATCTCTGCAACACTTTGATCTCAGTGTTAATCCCTTGGGAAGGTAAATACACCCTAATTTAACAAAACGGGGTTTGTTATCGTTTAGATTTTAAGATTCAAAAGTAAACAAAATTTTTTGTTTTTTTAGACTACCTGATGGATTCACAATGCTACTAAATTTAACACATGTATACTTAAATGACACTTTCCTAGATTTTCTTCCTGCAAATATTGGGAGGTGATTATTGTAATATTTAATTTTTTCATTGTTTTGTTTATTGATGTATTGTTCATTATTTTTTTCTTTGTATTTCAGGATGGCAAAACTAGAAATATTGGAAGTCCGTGATAATCATTTGACAATGATTCCTAAGTTAGTAATCTTGTTTTTGAATCTTATTGAATTTTAACTTTGTCATTTGCAACATTTATTATTAAGTTTATCTTTCATCAATAAACAAGTTATTTCTGCCTTGGTTTTATATTTAGTTCTTAAATTCCTAGATCAATGAGTCGGCTTCAAAATTTGCGAAGACTTGACATTGGAAATAATGAATTCAGTGAACTGGTAATTAAGTTGGTTATTACACATACTGATTGCAGTTACTGAGGTTTTTGTCAATGACTAAATTCTCCAAATATATATAAACAAGATGTGGAACCAAGACTTTCTTTACCATATTGAAATGGTTGAGTGCATTACAATTTTTGTGGCAAACTCACCTTAGGCAGACAAAGAATGGAAACTTATAAACTTGAAATATTGGTTACTTAAACAAAAATGTTCGACAAATAGTTAACCACAGACTAATTTTTGGTATATCATGATGACTTTATGGTTTCTGTTAACTAATTATTGAAATTTGCTAATATGTGAATTGTTTATTTTACATTCCTCCTCTTTAGCCTGAGGTTGTTGGGACATTTTCAAGTTTAAAAGAACTTTGGATAGATGGTAACAAAATAAAACAAATACCACCAGTAAGTTATTTACATGGTCGAGGAAATAACTCTTTATTTCTTAACTACAATATTGTTTCGTCAACTTCCATACACATTGCTTTCGTGTGTGCATTAACATGTATTGCTAACAATATTCCACAGAAATTGGTGTGTGAATTAAGTCTACATTTTAGACAGTTTGATTTCTTAAAAGTTGATGTCCAGTCATCTTTTTACAACCTCTACTTTATATTTATGTCACTGTAAGCAATATTTATTTAATTAATTTTTTAGGATATTGGTAATTTAAAGAAGTTGGAATACCTTGATGCAACTGAAAATGCACTTGAATGGATAGCTGACGAAATTGGAGAGTGTGAATCTTTAACTGATTTACATTTGACTACCAACAATATTATGGAGCTACCTGAAAATTTATGTATGTATTATATGAGTTATCTCCTTCCTTAAAATGCTATTAGATAAATGGTTATCTATTTCTGTATTTTTTTTACTGATGTGGTATTACGCATTTGCCAGATGACAGCATCACTGAATACTGTTGTGGATCCCCATGGTTGCCTTTTACAATAAAATGATATGAAAAATTTTTGGGAAAAAAGTGGAAGTATTTACATAACCAGGCCTGTAATTGTCAAAATTTTTTCCTGAAAAACCTAAAAATCTTCTAAAAAGAGATAGCTACTAGTTATTTAACATGCCGAACTAAAATATGAATTCTATTTAAATATATTGTGACAAATGAGAAATTTTATTCAAATTTACCTATACTAAATTTACCTGCAATGAATCAAATAATCTGTAAAGAATTTATTGTTCCAACAAAAACATGTGTGACCTCGTACATGTTTTAAAGCTTGATATTAGACAAAATTAAAAGAGTTAGATAAGAAAGTCAAAGAATTCAACAGTTTCTCCATTGTATTTATTAGCATAGTTTAAAATGCTTCTACTTTTACTTGGTATGGTGTTGTTAAATACGGGTATTATTAACATAGAGATTGTATATTTTTGTCAACTTTTAGGTAAATTAAAAATGTTGGAAACATTAAAAGTTGATGATAATCATTTGACGTATTTACCAACATCCATAGGAGGGTAAGCAGTGTTTATGTCATGTTTTTCTCAATGTTGGTATCTTTATTTATATTCAAACTTTAGATGTTTTTTATTATTGTGAGAAGTGACATCCCAGCTGTCTCAAAAACAAGAAGTACATAAAATAGTGTTGTAATTGTCATTCTTTGTGTACATGGAAACACACCTTTATTTTTCATGTTTTTTCATTATAAATCTTTTGCTTGTTTTCAGATTGTCAAATTTAGAAGAATTAATATGTTCAAGTAATGAATTAGAGGTAAAATAACATTATTTTACCTACAGGAAACCCTCTAATAATGTCAGCCCTTAAATATTTAAAAGAATCACCTTAACCTCTTCTAAAGAAAAACAAAGTATAACGATCTGGCATGTTTGGTCATGACTGGAGACTTATGTTTTAAAAATCTATTTCGAAAAATATTGCAAAGATTCTGTATTATGGTTTAACCAATATTTTTAGGTTAATATTTTTTTGGGAGTCAAAATGGTAAAACAAATAAATTGCAATGCAGGAATGTATCACACAATAAATAATAGTAAAATAAATAATAAATAAAAATAAAGCTTGCACAGTGCATAAAAAAGAGGGAATCTACGTTTGTCTCCGAAAATGAGCAATACGAAAAAGTTAAGGGCATAACAACAGGGATAACATTTTTATTTTGTTGACCGTGTTAGAAATATTATGTTGCAACTTGTGTAAGATCTATTACCTTCCCTTCTCTTTATGTCTTCTTCCTCCTTAAAATTTTAAAAAAACTGCTCTATTTAATGTTATTTTAATTCATAGACCCTACCCCCTGGCATTGGATTGCTACGTAAATTAACCACATTAAATGCTGATGAAAATTACGTGGAATACCTACCAGATGAGGTAACCAATGTTTTGAAGATAGATTCTATTGAAAGAACGTTTCAAACTAAGAAGTAATTGAAGAGTCAACATTTTCTTTACATGTGTTTTTAGATCGGCAGTTGTATCAGCTTAACTGTTGTACTACTTCGTCAAAATCGAATTCAAAATTTACCAGACGATTTTGGTCGACTCTCTAATCTGACTGTATTGAATGTCAGTGCGAATGTGTAAGTAATTTCGCAATTTACCTCAGAGGAGAAGAGTTACCGTAACCTTTTATCACCTAAACAAAAATGGTTGCTGTGACTGAAGCATGTTTTCGATATATTTAAAATAAAGACTAAACACTTTTGATTTGAACACAAAGATAAGCACGCTAAGCAATTTAGCTAGTCCTTGTTTTACATTCCTTGGAACAATAAATAAAAAATGTGTGTATATCAATTCTTTTTTTCTTTATGTAGGTTAGAAAATCTTCCATACTCACTTATGAAATTAAAAAAGTTGAAAGCCTTATGGTTGTCAGAGAATCAGGTTTGTTTTTAGTTCTTTTAAACCTCAAAAGTATCTGATTAAAAAAATACACGATGACAGATAAGAAGGTGAAGACTTCGTTAACCCAAATCAATTTCCATCATGTTTTTTTGGTCTTGTGGGTTTTTCCTGCACGTAGCTTCTCCTATTTATTCGCAGGATCCTCCATGATCAATGATTAAATTGCCAATAGGAACTAAAAAGGCTGTCCTGGGTAAATTATGGACATAATTGACACAACAGAAGATTATTGCTACAGAGATTATAATTATTTATATATTTTATAGTTAATTAACATATGCTTTGCTATGCTATACTTAAATAACGTGTAATAGAAATGGTAATGTCACTTGAATACACTTTTTGTGTAAAAAATACGTTGGATTACATTTGATTTGGTGTTTAGGCGAAACCACTTATTCCACTACAAACTGATTGGCATGCGACAAATGAGAGGAGATATCTTACTTGTTATATGTTCCCACAACGTCCGCTAAATGATATGTATGAAGAAGGTAATAATTTAACATAAATTAAACAAAACATTTTAAACCTTACAAACAAACAGAAGTTGTATGAACTGTCAAGGTGACAAAATTTCAGACTAATAAAAGCCCTTCGTAGCGATGCTGTATGTTTACTGTCCTGTGTTTTTGTCAGGTAATAAACGCGGTTATCACGTCTTTCTTCTTTCATAGAACCGAACTTAGTAGAACAAAGTTTTCACGCATCATTGTTTGAAGAAGAATGGAAAAAGCGTACTTCTGTTCTGTTTGATGTAGAAGAAGAGGACCCACAAGTGGTAAGTTCCATCAATATTTATGGCTGACTGAGTGGCTGTCTTAGCTTGTCGTAGATGTAGAACTATACCTTAAATAATGAGGCAAAAGTATTTTCTAATATTACTACACGTCTTCCTGCACTTTCTACCCTCAACCTTAAACAGTTGCAATGATTGAACGTTTTTGTGTCTGTAAGGGTTAGACTTGAGATTCGGTCGAAGCTAGAGATGGCGGTAGAAGTCTTCGTTTTAATATCTCACAGCAGCAAAGTTAAATATTTAAAATGAATACAATATGATGTTTGTTTTCTTTCTCTCGCTTACAGGTTCGTTTAACAAGACAACCAACACCATTCCCAAAAGACATACGCGACAGAATTACTAATTTTCGCAACCAAGCCATTGCTAAAGGACAAGTGAGTGGCAACCACATGGGTGATCACATCATCCCGCATCACCCATACCACCCAAAAGATGAAGTTGAGGCGAAGGTTCATCCAAATGTAAGTCCTTCACTATTATCAATTTTACCCGGTGTCTATAAACTTTTAATGACACCCTCATCGAAGTGGTTGAAGTAGTAGTGTTTGATCTAATTGAAATACTTTCGCGATATGTAACACAATACTTCATTTACATTTTGCTAATCGACAAAGAGAAATTCGAGGGAATAGAGAGAGGGTTAGTTATTTAGCATATCCAATTGATTTAAGATCTATATTTTAGTCCTCGCTATCTGTCTGTGCGCCAATTTGAAAGCCATAGGTTTTGTAATAGAAAACGCCGTTATATCGCACATAACCCCCGTCCAAGGAAATTTCATTACTTCGTTTAAACAGGCGAGCATAATGCACGAAGTAACGGTGCGGAAGTTTCCACAGGCTAAACGTTAGTATCTCATGATAGTATTTCCATAGTAACTTGAATAGAGCAACTGTTAAAAATTATATTCTGTCTGATTGCTGTAGAGACCCGCCCCACCCATCGATCCTGCTTTGGATGCTATGGATGCGCCCCCGCCCGACAACCAACCCTACACCGCTCATCAAAACTTGAAACAACCACAGCATGTCACTGAAGAAGAAAGACTACTCCTCGAACAGTTAAGAAATTCTAGCATACCACGTGACCCCAATGCGGAACTGGAACGACAACGAATGCAAGACGCGTTACGTAAATACCAAGGTGATGTGAAAAGACTCAACGAAGGAGGGAACACTACTGGTGCTCCTAGAGCGATGAATTTCTCAGTACCCATTGCTCCATCACCGTTGGCAAGTCGCCACTTCAAGGACGATGATTCTTCCTCGTTTGATGATTTTGCTGTGGATGGAAAGAGAGGGATAAAACTGAGTTCGGATTCTGGTCTGGGTAGTACTGATCTGTGTGAAGAACAAAACTCGTGGAAAAATGGTTAGTAACTTTATCTTGTATATTTTAAATATTTTGAAGGATTTTAATGTCCGATTTGCTGAAATAAACCTGATCATTGCAGACAGAAATATCAACATGTCTTCATTTTTTAGAATATCCAACAATTCCTGAACAAGAAGATGTTGTAAGTTGTTAACTTGTTTTTGTATCGACAAAACTCGACGCAACTTATTTCTTACTTGGTTCCTGTTAGATCTAAAAATAAAATGTTTTATTACGAGAGTACGGAAAAACAGGCGTATCATTACCATTTTTTGCCTCGAATTCACCTTTTTCTAAAGCTTATCGAGGCTGAGCGCCAAAGCATGCTTGTAAAGAAACGTACTTTATTTGTTTTAGATTCGTGTGACTATCAACAAAACACCCCATCTCGGCTTTAGTGTGTCGGGAGGTGTGGATGCTCCTGGAAATCCCTTTCGGCCTGACGATTACGTAAGTAAGCATACGCTGCTGAAATGAAAGTGGCCCAGGGTCTATAAGCATTATAAATGACCCTGGGTTTTTTTTATATAAATATAACAATGTTTTATCGCGCAAAGATGTAAGAACTGTTGTAAGAATAAATTGGTTTATTTTTTTAATTATTTATTTAGGGTATTTTTGTAACCAAAGTATTAGCAGATAGTCCGGCGTCGAGTTTGCTTCAACCAGGAGATAAAGTACTTGAGGTAAGCTATGTTTTTTGTTTTTTTAAAAAAAATTGTTTGTCTACTAACCACACACGTATACTGCCTTCCTGTGAAAAAACTTCCTGCTTATGAGAATTTGGCATTTAGCCAGTTGTTCTCTTTATATTTTCATGCTTTCTCACATCCAAAGTTAAGAGCTGCTTAAGATTTATTTCATTACAATTTTAGGTTAATGGTGTCGACTTCAAAGAAATTATCCATGAAGACGCTGTCAAGATATTAAAGGCTAGTGAAAAAGTCGACTTGCTTATATCTCGAAGACTAACAGACCAAACCTAACGAAGTGTATGGTTAATCGAGGTTAATATGCATCTCCTGCAACCGCCAGGCTAACAAGAACGTCAATAAAGCCAATGCCGAACAGTGGCCATTATTTTAACTCGTTGACCCAGAACACAGAGTGATAATGTATATAAGAACTCGCTGAATATTCCGCTTGAACAAGGTTGTTGCATGTTGTTGAATCTTTGCGTGAATGGTTGTTCAAGCAGAACATTTTTTTAATTTATTATATGTAATTTATTCCTACTTTCATCACTCACACTTTATGTAGCAGTCTCGATTACCTCAAATACCTGTTTTTTCATGTTTATATCGAATTTCAGTCACGGAGATTTGAGTTGATGAAGGAGATGGAGATATTGTCAACCTCGATCCCAGACAATATGTCCTGGGAACGGGGTTGAAGATTTTAGCACTTGTATAAAAGAGAGAAATTAATGTTTGTTCTCCATTTCTGTTATACGTTTCTGGTATGACGCAATACCTAAATGGTGCTATAGTTATCTCGTTCCCAGCCCTTTTAACCAGTTTATATAGGCGTAATTAAGTGAAGCGTTGGGGAAATGGGGACTAAATGTTTGCACTGATGTATTTTACCTAAGAAGTATAAGTTTTTTTTTATCTTCAGGAAAAACAGGCATTAAAATATTAAAATATTATTTTTCCATAAAATATATGTATAGGATAAATGTTTATAACGTATTCATTTTAATGATATCTAAACGGCAAGTAAATTATAATACTTTTGTCATTCTAATCCACATAACCCAACAAAACAAACCATTCAATTTTGTACCTTCTTACGATTTTTTAAAAACAATTTCAATGTATGTCTGATTGATATTTATACCAAAACGAGCATAGGCCTCATCAAAACATAGAAACAACTTTAACGGCTTAAGTGAGCTATAAAGTATAGTCCCGCAGTGAAACCCTCACAATAGGACAACTATGGCCATACCCAAAAACAACTTTAACGGCTTAAGTGAGCTATAAAGTATAGTCCCGCAGTGAAACCCTCACAATAGGACAACTATGGCCATACCCAAAAACAACTTTAACGGCTTAAGTGAGCTATAAAGTATAGTCCCGCAGTGAAACCCTCACAATAGGACAACTATGGCCATACCCAAAAACAACTTTAACGGCTTAAGTGAGCTATAAAGTATAGTCCCGCAGTGAAACCCTCACAATAGGACAACTATGGCCATACCCAAAAACAACTTTAACGGCTTAAGTGAGCTATAAAGTATAGTCCCGCAGTGAAACCCTCACAATAGGACAACTATGGCCATACCCAAAAACAACTTTAACGGCTTAAGTGAGCCATAAAGTATAGTCCCGCAGTGAAACCCTCACAAAAGGACATGCGGGGCGAAAGAAGCAGATTCATGATCTTGGTATTCCGGGTAATAATTCAAAAGAGGTGCATGTCTATTTTAGAGATTATTTTACTCCTTCACGCGATGACAGAGATGCCTCTTTCAAGTTTTTTAAAAGAATGATGGATATTTAAGGTTTACGAGGTCATCTAGCCTGATTTTAAGGTCAGGCAACACGCTGTCATAGAGAATAAGAAATGGACAAGAATATAAGAGATTTGGCTTGCAATTTTTACCATTTATAGTATATTTTTAAACAGAACTAAAATTCAATTGATTTGTTTCGTTATTCAACGCAGATTTTCGTTTGGTGAAGCATAGGACATCAAACTAAAGTGCATTGCATTGTCGATGATGTCACGGCTGCTAGCGCTTTCTGTCGGCTAACAAACCCCTGGCCTCGATGTCAAAAAGGAAAGAAGCCCCGCGGATGAGGCTGATAAAAAAATAGAAAGTAAAAGTTTTCAACTTATGCACTTTGGGCAAACATAAAGACCACACGAATCGGAATGAATCGGAAAATACGGGCGTTTAATTTCTACTCAATTTCGCAACTTCAATCCCAGGGTCTAAAGCGTTTTTTGATATAAGGATAAAACTCGTACGCGTTTCATCCTCATATCAAAAATGCTTCAGGTCCTGGGGTCGAGGTTGCAAATTTATGTTTGGGGGTGGCGTGCGTGCGTGCTAAAACATCGCCCCCCCCCCCCCCCCCAACCGCCGTGTTTTTGGTGGAAACGTTGCGCCCGTTGGTGTTAATATTCTACGGAACCAAGTCAAGCAAATGCCTGTGAGGTCTGTGTTTTTGTGAAATCATAATGGGGGAACTTTGATCGTTCTTTTACTGTTCCAGCTTGTCAAAGGGCAATAATGGTAAGACTGGGTACTTAGATCTTTTAAAATCTTGGCTATGACTAAGTTATGCTTAGTGGGCTGAGTAATTTAAGCTCCACATTGCTTACACTGTATGTAAATCTCCATATTTTCTGAAGAAATTGACTATTTGGTTAAGTATCTTAGAACTAAACATTCGTTTATGTTTACAGACAAAAGGAACGTCCAGTTTCGGAAAACGGCACAATAAAAGTCACACACTGTGTGTACGATGTGGTCGTAAATCATATCATATCCAGAAGAAGACATGTTCATCATGTGGCTTCCCTGCTGCAAAAATAAGAAGCTGTAAGTATTTTTTCTTGTTTTAAAGCTGTTAGTGTACAGAGGTACTATTTCGCCATAGGTACAATTTCGCCAGGAAGAAATAAATTCTGTTCATGCCACAGTCAGGCGTTTACACTCACTTTTATTGATTTACGACTGTTCTATGGATTCATCTTAAATAAAATACAAGGTTTGGATTAGCGAAGCAAACTTCCGTGGACGGCTAAACCGTATCTTTCCCAGACTCGTGATTCACTGATCCTTTTTTTCCTCGTGACAGTGGTACAACTTCGCCAGACATCTTGGTAGATCGAAGGAGATTTACTTTGTAAAACCAATTTTTTTGCCTAGGCACATCACAAGGGACTTAGAGAATATTATTAAGCTGAGTTACATAGATTACCCAGAATATCTTGCTTCTTTTTCACAGTTGAAAACCTTGCTGGCGTAATTGTACCCATGCTGGTGAAATTGTACCACTCTGGTTTCCATTTTTTCCTGGCCATTTGTGATACGCAGCCGGTTAGAATTTAACTTTATTTTTAATTGTTGGTGTCCGGCTATGTTTAATATCTAAAATAAGCCACAACAGGGCGGTGCAAAGCGATAAGGTAGATACTATTTTTTTCGTAAAAATTGGTAAAATTGTATCATCATATGCCAAAATCTTAGTATTTCTTGGCAGGCGGGATGCTTCCCTTTGGTGTATAACATAGACTTTTCACAGTCAAACTACACAAACTTAACAAAACTAGCAAGTAAAAGCATGTTTATGTAACTAAGTGGCAAAATTTAAACAGTATCTAAAACATTAAAGGTTTTAAGGTGGAGAAAAAAAAAGAATTCTGTTTGTGCGATTTTACTGTGGCAAATAATTGACAATGCAAGGTTATGTTTTAAAAATACAATGTCATTGCTAATTATAAAGGTTTATTATGTAAGCAGAAAGTAAGTTTTTCTAGACTGTAGCTAGCTAATCCATGTGCAATAGCTTGAAAATTAACCAAGGAATTGTTATGGTGTAGACTTCTCTGCATAAGTTCTTTGGCAATCATTGACATATTTTTGTCTACCACTCAGAACCATGAATTTTAGTATTTATTATTAATTACTTAAACTCCATAGAAATGAGTTTTAATGTTTACGTTTTTACGGGATTCTTGCGCATGTGCAGAAAAAATCAGAAAAATCGACAGGCAAAATATATAAGAATATAGATCTGTACATCCGTGCTGTTTCAAGACCCTTGTCACTATAAACATTATTTCGCTTTTTTCTACTCTAGCCCCTTTTTTCTTCCTTTTATTTAAAGAGGTACTGGACACAAGAGGACAAGAGATATTTCAAGTCACAATGTTGCTTTCTCCTGGACATTCACTGGTGCAAAACGCACATTCACATGATCAATTATAATTTTCCTCAGTCTCTTAATGAAGAGAATGTTTTCTTCGGTACTCCAATAATTTTCCTCACAGCAAATAAGGAAATTATTGGTAAGGCATATCTTGCTGTCTACATAATTTGACAGCCTGCGTTAGTGCAACTAACAGTTGTTTCTAAATTATGGAAAATTTAAGCTTCAAACAATCTGCGTAGCCTGATGTCAGTGCAGGAAGATAATGTTAACTTCTATAAATCATTTTTATATTTTTGTTAAGGCTGCACACTTGATTAAACATGGTTCTTATAAAAATGAATATATATTAACAAATTCTGCAAAATAATTATTAAATTTTGTAATAGTTTAACATTATCTACGATATGAAAAAAAAATTTTTTGGAAGTGGGAGGTAGTCCTGAAAACAACTCGTCCTAAATGTAGTTTGTAGTTGCTGGTCTAAATTTATGTTGCAATTTTGTGATCATGAAATTACTTTTTTAAGCTTTAACACATTGGAGCAATATAAAGACATTAACACCCTGGGTGCCAGTAAATTAAAATTGAAACTAACAGGGCTTATAAAAGAGGACATTAAAAACTATGGTTATAAATAGAAATAGAAGAGGAAAGAATTACAATATGTTGAAAAAATACTTTCACTGGGTTAAATATGTATACAATTTGGTTCCTACTATATGGGGAGTGAAATTGATTTAGATGTTGATTGATTTAGATTTAAATGAACTGATCAGAAACTTTGACTAATTTAATGATAAAAATGATATAATAGAAATTTTCACAAGTTCTTATTTTGTGAAAATCTTCATAGTTTAGAGGGAGTTAAGCTCGACCTAATGAATATTCAAAATAATTTTTGTGATATCACAATTTCAACGTAATAAATTGATACGAAGCTTGTTCATATTACCTTCAGAAATTTTAGGAGGAATTTAATTCTGTTTTTGTTAATGGAGTATAAGTCTCATACCTCTACAGCTAATCTTCTGTGATGAATTAGGAATTTCAGGATAAATTCCAGTTTGGAAAAAGCTGTGTAACAACGTTTATTGATAATTTACTGTTTGGTGCTTGAGTATTTCTTTCTTCAGTTTCTTTGGCAACTAGTTTGCTGAATGTGTGCGGTAAACCTGGCTCTTCTTTGGCTTTTCAACTGGTGCATGATAAAAATTCCAGAAAGCTTAAAAAACTTGTTCCATTTCAATAAATATATGTTTGTTCATTGTTTGTATTTCTTTCATGTTTTTTTAGTCAACTGGGGATCTAAGGCCAAACGAAGAAAGACCACTGGAACTGGTAGAATGCGACACTTGAAGAAAGTTTATCGCAGAGCACAAAACGGCTTCCGTGAGGGTACTGTTGCAAAATCGCAAAAGAGAAAAGCACAGTCGTAATTAGAAAGAAATAATAATACCATCGCTACAAAATGTTGTTTTTATTTATTAAACCGCTCTTTCGACTGTGTCAGAATTTGCGGTCCCTCGGAGGAGTTTCTCTCTGTATGTCAAACTTTTTCAGTAGAATTCAAACATGCGATTGTTTTCAGATCGTATCCTAACAGGAGTTATTAATATATAATAACTCCTGTTAGGATTATCCTTAGAACTTAAAACATGCAACACAACTTTATTTCATCAAGAAGAATTATTTTGAATAATTTAGACACGTGACGATTCCGATTTTGTCGGATTTTACCCGAAAATCGGGAAAAAACGGATTTTCGGACAATTTTTGGCAATTTTTTATCCGATCCATGTAAAAACCGGAAGATATGTTAAATAACATTTATTTAGCTTTCAGAAACTTCAAACAGAATGTAAAAATTCGCTCTAGAACAAAAGTAATTATATTTTGTTCCTTTTGTGACGTACTATAAGTGTGCCAAGTTTGATTCAATTTGAACAATCCTATGAAAATTTATTGAGGGGGGGGCGAAATCCGCCCTCCCCCCCCCCGGTCATAGTATGTTCGAAAAACCCCGGACCGAATAGGGTTAACTAAGCGTCACGCTTCAATACAAAAGCAATAATATCGGGAGAGCACAACAACAACAGCTTTCCCTTCCCGCGAAAAAATAATAGAGAATTCTTAATCCAGTGAAATGAGCAATTACAATGATTTGAATCCTGTGTGTTGAAAATGTCCCCACGACCGCGCAACGAAAGGGTAAATAAACAAATCACACCACTCCTTGGAAATGGTATTTTTGTTCTCAAAATTTGCTAGCCATAATTTTCGAGGAAACAATTGCACGGGTAGGTGGTGGTATACTTAGATTCATTTTTTGCGACTCCTTTCTAAATTTTAAGAAAAATCTCGCGGGAAGAATGAGTTCTAAAATTGAAAATATTTAGAATATAAACTTCGAGACTTCGTAAAATATAAGTCCCATATCTTTTGTTTTAAAACTTTTTTTAAAGCATTTAGCGGGTGAATTTTCGCGAATGATCATTTTTCATTGATTCCAAAAAAGGTCATAAATGCGAAAGTTGGGGGGCGGAATGGGACGTTTGCGCAATGCTAATATCACTGTTTGAAAATTTTTTGTCTCAGCCAGAGAACAAACGAGATAATTTGGTTAATAATTACTCAATTGAATCGTCGCGGCACACTTTAAACGCGGGACAGAGTCTCCTCGACACACCATTCCGTCTCGGCACTGATCCTGTCCCGTCTCTCAAGTAGAGCTCTTTTTTCGGAGCGAAACTCGAAACATGTACTATTTGCGCGCGGGTATTTATTTTGCCGATTTTGTTGGCCTAATACACCAATTCAACATAGCGCGAGACCGCGTTAATAAAAAAAACTGGGTTTGGGGTAAACAAAACTAACCGAAGTTAGTTGCACAAGAAGGAAGAGGGAAAGAAAGTTGTAATTGAAGTTTTTGTGAGAACGTAGTTAGTGTTGTGAGATAACTATGGAGTTTGAAATGATAGAGAAGATGAAGGTAGACGAGTTAAAGAGGGATTTGAGGTATTTGAGGATGAGAGGTCTGAAGGTTAGCGGGAGAAAATGCGAATTAGTAGCTAGCGAAAATAATGTTCCAGTCATCAAAACAGCAGAGGAGGTAGAGGTAGCTTTACATAAAGATTTCCAGGCTAAGCTTACAGTCAGTGAATCTGGTGTTGTACTTCCTGACCCAAAGTATCTTCCTTTTGGATGGCTCTGTGAGAATGATGCCATAAAGTTTTGGGCATGCATACTGTATGCTAATATATTCGATTACCTAATGTTTAACCCTAGTGAGCTTGGTAGTTCAGATTTAAATGACTACAAAAGTTCAAAAGCTTATAGCTATTTTAGTCATGGCTGGCTCAATATTGTATCATAACTCTCTGTACCCATTCCAAACGATTAGCTAAGTAACGAATGGTACTGGGATAACAAAACAGACGATATGGTGGTGGTTGACAGGAGGCACAAGTTTCTTTAGTTTGAGGCTGACTATTATGCTCTGTGCAAATACTTTTTCTCCACTTTTCCAATTTCCTTGTGTCATTCATACACCCAACAACAGCACAGTAAGCAGGAACCATCTTTATAAGACGAGAGAGCCAAATAACTTCTGTCACTACTCTACTCACAACACAAGGTGATTGCCAGAGAGCAGTTTGTTTACCCCAAACTCGGCCCAGTTTTCCAGATAAAAATGGTAGCCGTTATGTCGAATTGGTGTATTCACAAAATTATGTACCGGCGAAAATGTTATTCAAAATAACTTTTGGAGAAAAAGCAAAAAATGCTATTGATTCGTGAAAGTGCTTCATTTACACAAAGAAAATATCATAAGAAGAAGCATTAAAAGCAATTGTGAAAATGCTTTCTTGAGAAAGGGTTTTACTTTCCAGAAATATTTGGTAATATATTTAACGTCATTCGCGAAAATTAACACCCACAAATTGTAGTTTTTCTCGATCCGTTAAGGTATTTATCACGGACAGGTTTTAGTGCCTTTCTTTGCAACATTTAAGAGTTATTTGCTACCGGCTGTTCTGTTCATCTCTCCATCTCACCCATTGTACTAGAGAATACAGAATACTTTAAGCTTTTTACTCGTTCTCCTGGCTCTTCCATTCATTTTACCAAAATATAGACTCCTAATTCTGAATTTTTTCGCTGTACTTGCTATTTCCTGACAACTGGTTAACAAGCTGATTGTGGTGGGTGTTAATAACTTCCTGTCTTTCATAATCGACACAAAGGTGTTTCCATTATACTTGTTGTTCGATTTTAAAGAGGTACTAATAAAAGTTCTAATAGACATGTTTCAGGGAAATTGTACATCCCTTGTATCCACAACAATTTCTGGCTATCGCAAATTTTTTTCTGCTTTTTATATTTCATTTTCCAGAAGGACCTAAACCATTTTCTTCGTTGCATATTTGAAATTATATCTGTTTCTGAAAGCTACGTTAAGCAGAATACATCTTTTAACTTAAATTACTGAATCTCCAACATACTCAAAAGTTAGTTTAACAAATTTCGAAAAAATCCACAAGTGGTAATTTAACGATTCATAATGCACATACTTGGTGTACACAAAGGTAAAGCTGCAACAAACCAGCAGCTTTAAGTGAAACTGTGCAGCCGTAATTTTAAATGAAAACAGCGTAGTAAAGTTGTCTGTTACAGAACTGTGGTGTAACCAAAATGGTACTGTCATGCTTATCAATTTTTCACCAATAAAAGATTAGACATTGTAAAACTAATGCTGGATATTGAACAAGCAAGCAGTAAGATTGACAGCTACGACCTGAACAAATCCAAATTGTGCCTTTCAAGAGCTGTATTTTGTAGGCATTTGATTATGTGAGTTTTCTAAATGGTTTTCACTACACAATACAATGCTGTGCTGATTCAGGATGCCAATACTTTGAAAAATTAATACTTACTTACTTACTTACTTATACGTTTCGTCGCTATTATTCCAAACAAATTCGCCAGTTTGAAAACTGGAGCATATTTAGCGAGATACCCAGCAGGTTCTCTGGTTGGATAACACAGCCTCGTTCCCAGGGCAATTTTTTGCTTTTTGATATCAGAGACGGCGCGAAGAGATTGTCGGAAAGAGAAAAATGGGCCTGGAGACGAGGTTGTGGATAACAGACCCCCTAAGTGTCGCAGACCCTGGCATGTCTTGATTACGTCACGATCCTTTGGATATCCGAGACGGTTCATGGGACCACCATACCATACTCCATGTCATAAAAATTTCTGTTAAAAACATGAAGTCGATGCGGAAGACGTTGTTAACAAAACCAAAAGGGCGGTACGTTTTAATTTTGCAGTTCTATAAATCATTTTGGGTGGTGGTATCGGGCGGAGATTACACGGTGAATTGTTTTAGTCAAAATAGCGCCGCGTGTTCATTCGACCATCAGGCCGCCGTAACTGTGAGTTGCATTGCTTGCTTGCTTGCAGATGAAAGTTTTGATGAGACAATGTATATGTGCCTAATTGCCAAGCAATTTTTATCTGCTAGGACAGTAGGGAAACGGCTTTCATGCTCTCTCTGGAAAGTAAGTGCATAGCTTAAACTTCACGGAAAGTGAAAGATGCGGGAGCTTTGTGGAAGACCTCATCCTTTTTATTCTGTTTTTCTGCTCTATTCTAAAATATTGAGCACTCCTAGTACTTTGTAAAACACTGTCGCATTGGTACAGATTTTATATATACAGTGGACTCTCTATAACTCGAATAGTTTTCGAGCTATAGAGAGTTTGGAGTTTTTCCAAGTTTTTGTATATAAATTTTGTATATAAATGGCCGTTATTTTTCTCCTTTATATGGAATGGGGACGAAATCTTTCTTTGTACAGGATAAAATCTCGACTGTGTAGGCTAAGAACAGACTGACAAAATAAAAAATAGAAAATATTTTATCTCAACTTCAATACCACAAAGTCGTGTTTACGTTTTGTTAAAATGACATTCAAGTCATTTAAGACCCCTCACACATGTAGATATGAGACATTCGAATCAGTTAAGACTTTATTTACGTTTACAGAGCCAAAACATTCAAATTTTTACAACCCAGAAAGAGAATTTTGACACTTAAAAAATGTTTTTATGTGTTGAAATGTAAACTTTATATATTTGCAGAGTTGCTTCGACTGCTCCAATAACTTTATGACTCTATGACTCTAAAATTTACAAGACGTTCTCCTATTTATATATTAAAGATAAGATACTTTAGAATGTTCTAGTATATTCCAGATGTTCTATATTTACTATTAGTAGTTTCTAGTATAGTTATCTTATTTCTGGAATATTCTCCAATGTCCCTTATATTTCTAGATAGTACACAAGGTTCTAGAATGTTCTTGCGGCAAGAGTGCCTATTTTCAACATTATGTTTTTGTGTTAAACGAGCACAAATATATTTGAGCATGTATACCAGTAAGAATAGCTACAGATGTTTCATGCAGCTAGGTGGTTATAACTCTTGCACTTTGTGTAGGAAACCAGGGTTTGATTCTCCTTGGCAGCAATTCAATGTGGGTGAGTGAATGTTACCATATACCTGGTTTAACCCAAATACTCTAGGGCACCCAATCGAAGCCATGGCCCCTCTGGAAATAAAAGACATTGTATATCCTTCGATATTTGTGAGGCTAGCCATGTAAAATATGGACATCATCACTTATAAAACAGTAATCAGTTACAGTTAGATATTGTTGACAAAAACTTTTATCATGTTTTGCAAACTTTTTACACAAAAGTTTCTAAATGTTATATCAAAAACATTCCTTTTTATTTTTGGTAAATTTTTGCATACTTTACAGACTTTCTATGAATGAGAAGGGGCTTTTTGGAAATAGCACACAAAGTGTTATAAAAGTTATATAAATAACCCTATTTATACCATAAGGGACAAAATTGCCATAAAAGACATTCTTTTGTTAACAGAATAACTTCAATCACAGAAACTTTGTCAATTTTGCAAATTTTAGCCTTTTTCGCTTTTATTTATAACTTGAAATAGTTAAAATTTTGCTAGTTTTTCAACTTGCAAAAGTTTATTTTCTAAAGTATTTTCCGCTAATGCTTTTTTATGTTATTCAGAAATTTGATTTAAAGTTTGAACATGTTTCAAACAAACTTTTGTTAATTTTTCTGTATCATTATACCCCCAGTTTTTATATGACATCTAAACATTAAGAATTTTGAAAATTTCTTTATTCTTAAAAGTTATTAATTTATTAAATTAATATTAATTATTGATTAAAGTAGAACAGTTATTTATACAATAAACCTTTTTGACACATTGTGGTAGTGTTAGGGGAATTTGTTTTCACACTCAAATAATGAGGCTAAATAAATACAGAGGTAAATATATTATGACAAAATAGCAAAATTTAAGTCTCAAATCAAAGGATAATTTTTTTGAATTTATATGTTCTTTGTTTTAAAAGATAAATAAGTTCTCTACGGAATAATATGTCTGTATGATAATACGAAGACTGTGCCTTTCTGTGACTCAAGGAAGATGGATGTTTTTTGTTTCATTTGTTTCTTGTTTAATGTCTGCCTCAGGTAATAAGGACTGACATAATGCAAAGGAATTAAGTTTAGATTGGAAAAAGGTCATTCATATACCCGTCCAACTAGCATGAAAAACGGGCATTAACTGAGAATGATGATGATGATCGTCAAAAGCACATGATCACATAATTTTCTTCATCATTGTTTCAAGCTCTATGCAATAGTAACTCAGTGGCCTCCTAGTGGAAACAATCCACCACTCAAAACTCATATTTTTAATGTCTCCATAAAAGATAGGAGTTTACTTGGGTTACAAATCTGTCCTGAAAAATGGTGCAGCTGTATGTAACACTTTTATTCATCTCTTACAATCTGCCATTTTTTTAAAATACAGGAACATACCTTAGTAGAACGAAGTTCCGAATTCACAAAATTTCGTAAATTTTGATCAGATTCATAATGAAAAGTTCTTTCTGCGCAAATTAGTGCTTTGGAGAGAAGAGGGATGGAATAGTCATGAAAAGAGATAGGAGCATCACATAAACATCAAAAGTTAATTCTCTAAATCATCCTTATCAATTACAATCACACTATTACATTACATTACATTACTTTACTACTATTATTTACCCAGGATAGCCTCTTCAGTTTTAATGAGGGTCCTGCGAAGGGGGTCCTAGCGCATTTAAAGATCCCATTTGAGCCACGAAAGTCGTGGAAGCACAGCAATCGCTCAACTAGACAACCGCGTAAGATATCAATCCTATTCTCATGCTAAGCGCTAAGCAGAAAGGATAGATTCACACTTTTATACTCTCCGGCATGACTCGGCCGGGGTTTGAACCCAAGACCTCCCGCACTGAAAGCGAACGCTCTACCAAAAGGCTATCAGTCTAATTTTTGTAATCTCCATATAAAGTTGAAATCTTCTTATTCATGAAAATTCATTCAAGTAAGATAAAGAAAAAAAAAGTGAAAAAAAAAATCAGGAAATTGCTTTAAAATAAATACAATGTATTCCAATTTTACAAAAGTTGTGTTTTTAAAATGACATATTATAGTTTTTCTGTGTTTTGTGTGTTGTTTTTACATCTATGTTGTTTTGTTGTTGTCCAGGGTAAGGCTTGCTTCAGAAAATCCAGGTTCTTTCTTCATTCAGTTTTTTGTACTATGTTGGACTGTTATTTCTGCTTTTATTATACTAAGAAATGACCTAAAATTCACGTTGAGACTTAGTTAAAGAGGCGTAAAGTAATTTGGCATGCAGTACTGGAAAAGGGTTGTTTAACATACCGAGCGCGCAACGTGCGTGGACTCCCTCGATACGCGATGTACCGCATTTATAATAATAGGAAACAAAATAAATTGTCGCGATCTATCGAGAATCTAGTATTGTGACAAAATCCATCTCGATGTGTCGCGATGGTAGGTGATAATAAGAATAAAGAGAAAGTTTTTTATCTCTGCTTTATCTTTTTTTTATTTTAAATAAGTGTATATTATAAGAAAATTTTTAACTTTCATATTTATTAAAGTAATTCTAGCGCATTACTTTTTCAACGTATTTTTTTCTATCGCCACTTTTCATTCTTAAATTATTAAAATGCAATCTCAAAAAGCTTTTCTATCACCGTTCTTCGTTCTTAAATTTTTAAAATGCGATCTAAAAAAGTTTTTCTATTGACGTTCTTTGTTCTTAAATTTTCTAAAACGTGATCTAAAACAGCATTTCTATCACCGCTTTTTGTTCTTAAACTTTTAAAACGGGATCTAAGAAAGCATTTCTATCGCTGCTTTTCGTTTATAAACTTTTAAAATGCCATCTTAAAAAACATTTCTATCGCAGCTTTTCGTTCTTAAACTTTTTAAATGAAATCTAAAAAAACATTTCTATCGCCGCATTTCGTTCTTAAACTTTTATAATTCGATCTAAAAAAACATTTCTATCGGCGCTTTTCGTTTATAAACTTTTAAAATTCGATCTAAAAAAGAAAGATTAACACTAGCTGTATACCCTAGATTGTTATGCATAAGTTAAAAAAAATATAACACAAAGGAAGTATAATTATATTTAAACATCCGCGATCATTGTTGAATACACTCTTATTTTTAAAATAGTTCTATTATGAAAAAGTGTTAATGGCCTCGATAGCTTCGAGAATGATATCGAGACGGATGCATCGCGAAGCCCTCTCGATACAATTTGAAAGTAAAAAAACGTCTATCGTTGATCGAGAATATCGTTGCGATACGTGAAGCGCGATGTTAAATAACCTTTTTCCAGTACTGTAGGTACATTTGTTTCAGTCAATTTGGGTATTGTCTCTTTGTCAAATATTGTCTGACTTACTTTAAAATTTATTCCTTTACTTGATGTATTTACTGTAAAAGTTGTTTCCTCAAACAATTATTTTTAATTATCTAACCATAATCATTGATATTGTTTGTTGCATGTTGTTTATTGTATTTAAAAATATATAATAATACGAAGTGTATGTGGTGGTCGTAGTGGATGTGTTTATTTTCTTTTGAAGTCGCCGAAATTTTCTTTTGAAGTTGCCAAAAAAAATATGTCTTAAATGTTAAATTTTATGAAGTTACGGCGCGACGCCAATAACACAACTTTAACAGTGCACTGAAAACTTTGAGGCCAAATAACTTGAAAACGAGGTGGTGATGTCATGTTTTTTCACCGTTTAGGTAACTAGGGACCACCTAGGGCCAATTTGGGTAATTTTCCCACACCTGGGTCCCAGAATCTGTTTCGGGATGGACGGGTTAATAAAGCCAACCAAAAACTTTCAAACCCTAATATCTCTGCAACCGTTTATCAAAAGTACATGATCCTATACATTTTCTTGATCAGCGTTTCAAGACCTATATGATGAAGGCAACCGGTATACAAATTTCTAAAAAAAATTTCAAGGTTTTGACGGGCCTTTGCTAACATCAGCAAAATTTTTAAACCCTTATATCTCCTTAGGCGTTCGTCGAGAACATAACAAATTTTTATTTTTTTGGACACAACACACGTCGCACAACATTCATATATCAGATTGACACCAGTGTTTTTAATTATAGCGAAGCCATTGCATTTACAAGTTTAAGACCAAGTATCTTGAAAACAGATGGAACTTGTGTCATCTCCCACATAAGTAACTAAGGACCACCCTGATACCAAAATTAGGTCGACTTCCCAAAGCTGGATCTACCCACCTGTTTTAAAACTGACTGGTTGGTGATATCATCAAACGCCTCTTTGATCATTTTTCAAAAAGACATGAAATAACTGGCACTGGCTACTGATAATTTTAAATGGATGTTTATCAATGTTTGGCTCTCTATAGCTTTATTAGATTAAGGGTGATATTTTGTAAACAAATTGTAAAATAAAGAATCCTAATTTCACCAACATTAATCACAATTAATAGTGCTTTTTAACTAGTTACTAGCTAGCTAATGCATAGGTTCTTTTTTTCTGCACCTCCTTTAATATCACTGCTATAAGGATCAACAAAATAGTACTTTCCTTTTCTATCAATGCAATTTATTGAAAAAGAAGTTAAATTACAATATTAAAGCTTTAAATATTGTAAACTTCCTTATTTCCAAATAAAATGCTCAATACTTGCCTCGTTTTTAATTTGCGGCAAAATGGATATGAAAATGGGTTATTGGAACCCTGCAAGATTTTAGACACTTAAAATAGAATAATCCATAAATGAGTTAAACAGTGCTTTTCATTAGAATCCATGTATTTCTAACAAAATTTGATTCCTCAGAAAATTATTTTTGGCTAGGCTAAAAAGCAACCAATGCTTAAATCTTGATAATCTAACAAGTCTTTAAATAATAAGTCTTTTTTCTTTTCTAAAAAAGTTATATATTAGTTTTTTTTTAATTTAAGGTCCTATAAAATGATCGTGTTCGTTCGTTATTAGAATTGCATCATTAATGTTTTCTGATGTTTTGCCAAAGATAAAGATGTGAAAGTCAGTAAATTTTGAAAATTTTTGGGTAACATGAGTCAAAACAGTTCAAAACTACAGATTTTTCAACTGTTTTGAGGAATGGATTATTAATTCTTTGTAATGATTTAAACCAAGGAAGGTCCATTACAATTTTTCTTTCTTTGAAAAAAAATTGTTTAATTAATAATAAAAGATATTAATAAATAATAATAAAAAAGATAACTGCCAACCTGAAACACTAGTGATCCCTACCATCATACCTAACACCACATGTTTACAAATAAGCCAATATGCAGTGCAAAAAACAAATAACAATTTAACTTACCTTTCCATTGTTCATAAACTCTTACACTTGTTATTATAAGAACCAACAATAAAGAACTGGATGTCTCTTAGCTTAATTTATGAAGTCAGAGCCCTCTTTTATTCCCTTAAAATTCTTTTTAGCAAGATCACTGTCAATGTATCTATTTACTTTTTCAATTTTGCGAGCTGGAAGTTGAAAGTGCCCTCAAGTTTGTTTCTGATAAAATAAAGCTGTGTAATTGAGTTTTTTTTTGAAGTTAATAATATTAACTTAGGCTCCTTCGACACACTTTATTTCATAAAGATAGCCTTTCACCTTTTATTTTAAGCATTTTGAGCCTCAAAAATAAAAAATATTTAATTTCAGGAAATGCGTTTTTATACTTTTGTCTATAAGCAACCCTTTTGCACTTCTGATGTAGATCTCTACTGGTCTCCACGCAAGACAAAATCTTTTTTTCAAGACACAAATGCATGTATTTATGTTTATTTTTAAAACAAAATAATAAAATAGAAAAAAAATTCAATCCAGTTGTAATAGTAATTTTTTATGTAACATAATTTATAGATATTGAGAATAGCTCTTTATTCCTAATTATGGCATAAAGCCGTACATCTAAACCTAAAAGATATAATGAGCATAATGACAGATATATTTGCAATATTAAAAACCTGAAAATTTTCACTTATCAAATATTACCCACTACACAGAGTTTTATATATAAATAACATAGTATTTGCATTTGAAATTATGTGTCACCAACCTATGTTTATTTTGATTATTGTTTTAAACTATGGTTGTAAATTAAAATTGAGTTTACAGAAATTGTTTTCTCAAAAAATTATTTGATATAATGAAAGGAAACACTATCAATGAGCAACTTGGACATAATGGGCAACTTTGTTTGTTCAAGAGATAACAAAACAGACAACACAAAACTGTAGGGTTTTTCACACTTTCACCGTGCAAAAAGTGTCTTATCATAAGGGGAGGGAGAAGGTTAGCAGCATGCTCCTGGCAGAATGTGTAGATGGTTTGCAAATACAATAATACTAGATAAAATAATGACAACGTGTGATACAAAAGCAAGTAGACAGTCAAGATAGTTTCTCGGAATATATGTTAGCAAGATGCACTCACAAGTTATGGTCAAATAACTGGATTACATAATAAAAATATTTTTTGGATTGTATAATAAAAATAATGTTTTTGTTATTTGGAGTGCAAAATATATTTATAAATAAAAAGATAATTCATAATAAAGAATTCAAGCAGGTCCTTCCAAGCAGCTATAGAACTTGGTAGGTGGTATGCATTTTTAGAATGGTAAGGCCCAAACTGTAACCCTAAGAACACCATTTGTAGGCCTTTCACCTTGTCTAATACTTACTCTAATAATTACTTTAAAAGGGAAGTTGACCAAAAAATTATATTTTGATATTTCATACAACAAAATCACCAACTTTAAAATTATTAGTTTTTAATACTTCTAAAAAGAAAAATTATATAACAAAATCACCAACTTTAAAATTATTAGTTTTTAATACTTCTAAAAAGAAAAATTATATAACAAAATCAACAACTTTAAAATTATTAGTTTTTAATACTTTAAATACTATCGAACAGTCCATTTTCACATATTTCTTTGTTGTATGCCAGCTGTGTATTGTGAACGTGAGCATGATTAAACACCTTACACATATATTGTTTCGAAAGCAGTACACAAACTTAAAGAGAACGAAAACGTAGCTACTTGAATTGTTCCACTGTCATTCAGTTTGGTTTCATGGCTTTGTAACACAGGCTTGTTATCTTCTTGCTATATATATCTATATATATATATACATATATAGATATAGATATATATATATATATATCTATATATGTATATGTATATGTATATGTATATGTATATGTATATGTATATGTATATATATATGTATATGTATATGTATATGTATATGTATCCCAAGTATGTTTTTTAAAATCTAAAACTGGGTAGCTATAATGCTGAAATGAAATAATAAATATGGCAGCAGTATGCCTTTCATCTATCTGTGAGCTTCAAATTTTTGTTTTTGAACACTTTTACATCATTGTGACCGTGGGATAAAGACAAACTTAATGGTTTACAGATTCATTTTGATGATATTTTTGCTATAAACAATATAGAATTAAGAATAAAAATCTGATTGTACAAGAATCATAACCTAGAATAATTAATATGTCAAAGTTGTTCAAAAGGAAAATCTAACTTAATTTTTATGAAATAATAATGTAAAAGAAAATACTTACCAAACACATATAATCATATAATCTTTAAATCATGGTATAAGGATGTTCAATTAATACGTTTACAGTAAAGTTTAAAGTTAACTATTTGTTCTCTTGAGACTGGCAAAAAGTCTTTGAATGTTGTCACAGGAATGCACAAGAGGCTCCAAACCATCTTATACAAAAAGAATACACAATTGTTTGAGGTGAAACAGCAGCTAGTTTATAAAGAAAACATAATTCTTAGAAACTAATTTGTATCTTTATTAGTTGAATCAATTTTTTTTAAAAAAATTGAGGGTTAACTTTCCCTTAAGACCTTTATTTATTTTGAAGTAATAACTAATGTTTCCTCAAAAAATTATTTTTTTAAAACTTGGTACGTATATGTAACACAAGTTTTTTCTGAACTGTTTGAAATCACATCCGTAATAGCAGGTACCAATTTGGTAAATTTTGATTTAAACAACGAAACATTTCAGGGGCCATTTTATATTCTCCTTTACTCTGGAATTTAAAATTAAAAATTTACTTTATCTAATGTGCCTCTTCCTTTTCATTGACGACTTTGACTTTGTTTTGCTTAGATTGGAAAAGTCAATTTTTCAAGATCTGAAATAACTTAGGATTCAAATTCTACTTAATAGATTTAATGGAGTGAAGTGATTTTTCTTCGTGTAAAATGAACACTATAAAGAAGTCTTATAACCATGCCGACCTTGACACACATATAGGGCGGCATATAGCTGTCCTTGAATCAATGTAGCTCAGCTTTCAGGTTGGCAATGCGGCATGTCAACATGATTTCACAGGGTGAACTCGCTTAAACAAGCAATTCCTTTATTCACAGTTGCAGTGCTTGATACCATATATTTCCTGATGCCAGGTCTAACTTCGATGATATGCAATTGTATATGACAACATTGTTACAGAATTTTTTACGAAAATCTTATAATAATTTTTTAAACATATGAAGTTAATGATATAAAAATAAATTGTGAAAAATGGCTTGGTATTCTTCTAATGACCAGTAAATCTTTATTTTTCAACATTGTAAAAAATATTTACAACATATTTGACAATTTTTAATTTTATGCAGTACTACTATTACGTTATACGATTCTGAAAATATGATTCTGAAAAAAATCACATGATCTCTCTGTTTACATCTTTTTATTCACAATGAGCATATTGAAATGATTTGCTTCTGGTAATAGAGCAGTATGGCAGGTATCTTTTCTAGGTGTTATGACCATGTATTTTGAAACCTAGTGCTCAGGACTTATTTATTAATTGCTGTTAAAAATATTAAAAAACATTGAAATTAAACCTGTAGATGATGATTTCTTCTTTATCTTCATTACCTTCAAGAAACAGGTGGCTATTGAAAATATGAAATACTTTCTCTTTGCTATTTTTAGGCCGCAGATTACCGTTTAGTGATACTTCTAGCAACAATTTAAAAAAATTCTTCCCTTTCTCTCTAATGCACAATCAGCATGCTTTTTTTTAAAAAAAATTGAGCATTTGCATTAAAAAATAAGTTGTAATAGGTTAGTTTTATTTTCACAAGAATTACGAAATACTTCATTCTGATAATGTTGTCATATTAGCAAAAACCACTTTTTTCCTCAAATAATTATTTTAAAATTAATATATATCTATATATTGTCTATCTAAAGTTTTTATTACTTATTTTAAATAATAATTGTACTCAATTTCTGACAGAATTAGGCATGCCACTTTTACTATTATTTGTGTATGTATTAAAGGAAACCTAATAATAATTTTCCATGTTTGTAGAATAAAAAGTTGCTTATCAAATCTTTAAAATTTTTAAAAAATCTTTTTTTTTTCGTTTTTTTTTAAGACATTTAAGATTTTTTGCTGGGAACACATGTTGTCATGTGATAACTCTAAAAACTGGTGACAAAAATGCTTTATAATAACAATATTCTTTCTTTAAGCACTTTGTCAAAATACCTAGGAGAATAAATCCAAACTTCTAAAAAAGTTTTAATTTGTGCAATTTTGCTATATTAAAAAAAATCTTTGCTGACTACATCATCACACCATCAATAATGATGTCACAAGGTAAGATAGCAATGTCTAAAGCCTTGATAAGCAATTTTTTACCTTGTATAACATACACTTTTTGTGTTAGTAGTAATAAGCCTGTATTGCATAAAAGTTTCAATTGTTTATCGGCATTATTTCATAAAGTTTCAATATTATGCGACTACAACTTAATTAGTTGTTCTACGAATGAAGTTGATAAGGGCTTACGGTCGGTTGGAGAAATAGAAATTTTATTGAGAATGTATGGTCGGAACAACAACAACAAAAAATTACAAGCATGTTTTTCTATTTATTTTGGCATCACGCACACAGTTAATATTTTTTGTTGCAAAGTAAGATAATAATAATTTGTGTCACTAAAATATGTTTTGATAAATTTGTTCTCTTGTTTTGAATTCTTAAAATAACTAGCTGTCAAGGTGAAAAGATTACAATACTTGCATGCTCAAAAACTTGTTTTTAAAAGTTATGCAGCAAGAATTGATCTTCAGGTGCTGTTTTAAAAGTTATACAGAATATAATTGTGTTGTCTTTAAAATCATAAAGCAAGTTATATTTGCACTGCTTTGAAATTTATACAGAAGTCATTCTTCTCCTACTAATAATAAAAAAACAGAAAAGTTATTTTAATAAAAACTTATAGTGTTCTTTTATTGTTTTTTGCGCAGTCTTTTAAGAAAATCTAAATATAAGAGCAAAATCTTTTTATGGACTATATGTAGTTAGTTGACAATATTTAAAGTCTTTTGCAGCATTAAAATTATTTATTAAAAATTCATAAGAGAGATGGGTGTTACAACAACATACTCTACCTTGTTTTCTATTATTTTTCCTAAAGAGTATCAACTAAAAGTCCCTCAGTATTACATTTTAGCTAGTGTAATTTTAAACCTTGTTATAATAATCATAGCGAAGAAGGGCGTTTTGACAATAATAATCTGTCTTGTTTTTTACGTGTATGATAACTATTTTAGTGAAAGTAGCCAATTTTTGTTATAAATCACATAAAAAAATTAAACTTTGTTTAACACGTGACTATTTAAAAATTAGTGCATCGCGCATTTTAGCTTCATCGCAACAAATTACCATGACCAAAAAATTAACTCCAAGTGGCCTTAACAACGGTGGTCCAAAAGTAACGCTATTGATTCACCTTGTTTAGTATAATTGTAGATTGACATTCAAGCAACAAAATATAACATTGATTATCTTCTAAGCTCATTATATTTCACGAGATGGTATAAGAAAATGTGTTGTTTCTTTTCAAATTATTTTTTCTAACCTGATTATAGCATGAATTCATCTTGCAAAGTTGAAAATACTACATTGTGATAACTTTTTTCCTTAAATAATTATTTTAAAAAAAAATGCTGTTATCCCCATATTTATATCTATATATTTTATCTCAAGTTTTTCAACTAATTTTAAATAATAGTTGTACTCAATTCCTAACAGAATTGAGCGTGCCAACTTTGCTTTCAATTACGTTGTACAACTTCATAGTCTTGGTCGTTCTTTTTTAGAATTTTTCCACAAGTAGTCAAGACTATGCTCGAATTGTTCCCTCTGCTCTTGAAGCAGTCAAAGATATTCCTGATAACTCAAAACTCTTAGTTGGAGGTAATAACAATATAAGTTATAGACAATTCAAAAATATTTACAATACGTCTTTTTAATTCATATGGTTAAATTGTTAATTTATTAAATTATTATAGCATTTTGAACTTTGAACAAATCTATCATGTTTTAGGTTTTGGTTTATGTGGAATCCCAGAAAATTTAATAAGTGGATTACTGGAAACTAAAGTCAAAGGTCTTACTGTTGTCAGCAATAATGCAGGGTATGTATTGTTGAAATATTTTTATTTTAGTAACAGAATTATGATCACAAGCATCTACACTAGAAAAATAAACATTTCGTGTTTAGTGTTGATGATTTTGGATTGGGGTTGTTATTACTACAAAAGCAGGTTGCTTATTTACTTTTAAATAAACTTTATATATTCTCAACCTTATTTTTGTCTTGCATGTCTTAATGTTAACAACCTTAGTTGGATAACTGATTTTTAAGTTATGCATAAAAGTTACTTATTTAAAAAAGTTGTAGTTTTTTCTTGTACAGATATGTATGTAACAATATTGTCACTCTGCTGGAGAATTTGATCTCATTTTTAGATAAAACGCATGATTTCTTCCTACGTGGGTGAAAATAAAGAATTTGAGCGTCAATATTTATCTGGTGAGTTAGAAGTCGAACTTACACCCCAGGTTGGTTGATATATCCATATAATTAGAATTCTTTTTATGATAGTTTTTTGCAGAAAGTTTGGAATATTCCACTTGAAACATATTTTTAATTTTTGTTTGTTTTAAGGGTACACTAGCAGAGCGCATTCGTGCTGGAGGAGCTGGTATACCAGCCTTTTTTACACCAACTGGATATGGCACTTTGATACATAAAGGTGGTGCGCCTATTAAATATAATGCTGACAAAACTGTCGCTATTGCCAGTCAGCCACGTGAGGTATGTATTTCCGCTGCCGTTTCAAGAGTTAAATTCATGCCTTTCACAAAAATTCAGAAAAACTGTAAAGGTTGATAAAAACGCAACCTTGACCATGATTGTATGATTTATATTTTGCATTATTTTTGAGTCAGTTTGTAACAGTTTTGGAATATCAGGATTTTGTTTTATCTAGCATCGTGAATTTAACAATCGTCATTATATAATGGAGGAAGCTATCACTGGAGACTATGCACTTATTAAAGCTTGGAAAGCTGATAAGTTGGGAAATCTCATATTTAGGTAATACTGGCAAAAGTAAACACTTAACGTTCTAATTGAAACAATAAGGTGCACTTACAACATAGAAAAACTATGCAGCTAGTTTTATATGGAATTAAAATTTTTACACTTTTTTGTTTTATGATTTCGAAAGACTAGTTGTTAGCCCGTGGAAAAATCCACGGGTTCGCCCATCCTTTTTATACCGCATTGCGTGTCTTGCTACTTGCGCAGCTAAGCTACCATTTTGCGTGACAGACAGACGTATACGGGTATTATAATATAGATGGTATTTAATTTATGAACTGAAGCACTTAAACTTGGTGTGTTATGTTTATGTAGTGCTCAGTCTGTTTTATTTCTATTCACGAATTGTATAATTATGATTTTTTTTTGTTTTGTTTTTTAGAAAATCTGCTCGAAACTTTAATGCGCCGATGGCACGTGCTGCAAAAATGACAATTGCAGAAGTAAGTTATACAAATTCATTTATTTTAGTTTTATTGGGTTTGTTGTGCAAACAGAAAAAACGAACTTTGTGATGGATGTTTATGTTTTTATTTAACTTCTTAACAAACTTTTATACATTGACAAAATTTTATATATTAGGTGGAGGAAATTGTAGATATCGGCAGTTTTAGTCCAGAAGAGATTCACATACCGTGTGTGTACGTAGACAAACTTGTATTGGGAGAGAAATACGAAAAAAGAATAGAGGTATTATTGTCTTGTTTGTCTGTACAGCACACAAGTGAATTCCGTATTTTTAATTTGACATCATTGGTTAAACCATCCTCATGAATTAAAATCATGCAACGAACTTAAAGTTTCCTTTTTGTTTCTCAATAAGCTTTTTTGCTTCGAATTAGTTTGTGTGTATTTCTACTAAATTGATTTTACTGACCCTTCTAGCGTTTTCATTCATTTTTTTAGAGATTAACTTTATCCCATGCGCATGATGAATCAAAACCAAAATCAGACGCAGCATTACTCCGTGAACGAATCATTAGAAGAGCCGCATTAGAATTTGAAGATGGAATGTATGGTATCTTTTCAACGTGCTAGGGTGCAGAAATTCTAGGGTAGGGTGGGGGGATGTTTGTGCAGGATTGCTTTGCGATGGTTCTGTTTGACATGCATAGTTTACATTGGGAATTTAAAATGCTATATACATCCTTAATATTTAAAGCTAATCTTGGAATCGGCATGCCAATGTTAGCAAGTAATTATATTCATCCTGAGGTTAATGTGGTACTGCAAAGTGAAAATGGTATACTTGGCTTGGTATGATGGTTTGTTAAAAGTATTTTTTATTAGTGAAAGTGTTTGTTTTTTCAAACTATTTCTTTCTTTATTACTTCAAGATATCTCTTTATTTGTTACTTTAAAATATTTCGTCGCTACCTTAAACTATTTTTTTGTTTGATACTTAAAAGTATTTCTTCGATTTTAATATAGTTTTGTTTCAACAGGGCCCATTTCCTCGTCCTGGAGAACAAGATCCTGATTTAATTAACGCAGGTAAGGTACTTGATTGACAGAATATGAGATTATAAAAAGCTATTATAAAAAGTTTTTGCAGTTAAAGCAAAAAAATTTAGAGCTTGATACAAATTTTTGTTTATTCCAGGTAAAGAAACAGTCACAATAACTCCAGGAAGTGCATTCCTCGGCAGCGATGAATCATTCGCAATGATAAGAGGGTATGAGTTCAAAGTCTGTTACTACCTGTGTGTGTGCTATGAGCAAAAGTTTATAATATTTATAATAAAGCTGAAACAGTTTAGAAAGCTCGAATTTGTTCTAAGCGTTAAACAATTTATCTAAACGAGAGCATGTCGAGATTCTTTCGAGTCACAATTCAAATATTCTTAAGGAATAATTGTTTTCAGGACTAAATTTTGCAGAGCTTGTCTTGTACCCTATTCATACTTTCGCAAATATCAATCGCAAAAATTGCTTCTCCAAATTTTGGTGCCAGTAAATTCGACGGAATAATCAATAATTACAAGCTAATTCATCCTCTGTAAGATATAAATCTATTTCAGTAATGTTGGTGTACAATAACAATTTGTGTCCTTTTATTTCAGTGGTCACATTGATCTGACAATGCTTGGTGCTATGCAAGTTTCACAATTTGGAGATCTTGCAAATTGGATGATACCAGTATGTTAAAAACTTTCTTTTTGTACAAACAAGGTTTCTTTTGTACACAAAGTCATGTAGATACACGCTTTTTTATATCCCTATTTATCTTATGCATTGGAGACGCTTGAGGTAAAAAAAGCATTAGGTCAAAAATGGCTCCTAGATATGCAACAATGCACGAAACGTACACAAGCTGTTAAGTTTAATTTTGTTAACCGATTGAAAGAATAATTTACATAAAGAAGCGTAATTTTCCTTCTGAAGTTCTCCTCAATAATCGGAAACAATTTAAAAAAAACGTGCATATAACTTGCACCATGAAGATGTACTAAAGAACCCTTTGTACGATCCTTTCAATGCACTCTTTCTTTCCAGATAGCATGCAAGTATGTTCGATAAAAATATTTTGTCGTCTTTCGTTAGGGAAAGATGGTGAAAGGAATGGGTGGTGCAATGGATTTAGTGTCAAGTTCTGGAACGAAAGTTGTCGTTGCAATGGAACATAGCGCCAAGGTATGATGCTCATATATAAATCTAAGCCTATATTTCGTAGCGTACTGTTAAATTACTAGAAAAAAAGAAAATTGAAACATGGAGGCTCCCAAACAACAAATATTGTTAGTAAAGAGGTATGCTGATGAAAATGATGACGAAGCACAACACTGTTTTTTAAATTTTGAATTGTCGACGGAATAATGAAACCAAAATGATTTTTATTTACTGCTTCTGATGTTTTGCAACATTGGTTTCACTTACCATCTAAAATATTCGTTTTGCAACATTGGTTTCACTTACCATCTAATATATTCGTTTTGTTTAGGGTGGTAAGCATAAGATTCTTGAAGAGTGTGACTTACCTTTGACAGGGAAAGGTTGTGTAGATATGATCATCACTGAGAAGGTAAATGTTTAAATTTATTTAATACGTCTTCGTGCACGCTTTTCAAAATAGAAATCGTGTAACATTTTTTGAACTAGCAAATGCTTTTTAAATTAATCTTGTAAACATTAAACTTAAGGAAAGATTATTTCCTCAAATCAAACTTTTGTATTTTGTCGCGCATTGGCTGTGTTTTTAGTATCAGGATTCAACATGGAGAGAATCTTGTATTTTTAGTGTGTTTTTGAAGTTGACCCTGTAAATGGTTTAACATTGACCGAGATCTGGCCGACAATTGGCATACCTGATGTTCAAGTATCGACTGGCTGTCAGTTTCATATTTCAAAAGATCTGCGAGAAATGCAACAAATCGACTAACCAACACGAAACGTACTGTTGCTGAAATAATAATATCAAAGTTATCGACAACAATGTTAGCTTAAATAGTCGCGTAAAAGTTGTATTTCTTACGCATGCGTTGACAGCGAACTCACTCATTACTGTGAAAAAATGTATGAATTCGACTCATAGATACGACAATATACTTTTTTAATTGTTGACATTTATATAAGCATCTAGAGTTTTTACAGTGAACAAAATCTTTTGATATTAGATCACGTAAATATGAGGATTCAATAAACATAACGATGTCAAAAGACGCGCAAAAAACCCAACAAATTATCAGTTCAAACTGTTTGGACTAAAATGCTCGGTACCCCAAGTAATTAAAGGCTTTTATTTCGTGGCGTAAGGCCGCTGAGTACGTAGTTTATAATTTAACATATCTGTACGTCACTGTCATCAGACTTTTCGCCATTCTTCGAATCAAAATTTATTACATATTTTCGTCTTCTTTAAAGGAGGTAACGCCATAAACGATAAACAGAAGACATGGCTTAAGTGATTATCGAATTTTCAACGTATTTAATTAGAACTAAACATTTTTATAGCTACGTATGTGTAACTTTTAAGCAGTATGTCGGATTGTGTTATTTTGTGGTATAATAGTCCTACTTTGTATACAACTAGTTGTGTGTTCGTCGTACTTTGTATACAACTAGTTGTGTGTTCGTCGTACTTTGTATACAACTAGTTGTGTGTTCGTCGTACTTTGTATACAACTAGTTGTGTGTTCGTCGTACTTTGTATACAACTAGTTGTGTGTTCGTCGTACTTTGTATACAACTAGTTGTGTGTTTGTCCTAGTGTGTATATTTCCACAATGAATATCAATTGTAAATAACACATTGTTTCTTCATTTGATTATCTTACCAATATTGTCGTGCAGACAGAAGAATTGTGTACTTACTCCGAACATTGTCAGTGAATCTGCGGTTGACAATTCGTCAATATGATAGTGCAGTAGATAGAAAATGCTAACAAACGATACCTTATTGTAGTAACTGCCCTTCTGCCACATTACGCCATTCTAGCTATGAAAAGTTTCGCGTGCAGGCCTGTTTCATCAGTAAAAGTACTCAGGAATGACATCGGTAGAATCGAGATTCAAGAGTTTCACTGTTCCCTAAGGAAAGAGGTTTTTGCGGCAGTTATATTTGCAATTAATCGCTTTTGCCTGCTATTGTAGAACTTAATTTTTGCAAATTAGGGGTGTAGCTGCACGAATTGTGTTTTCAAATGAATACTTAACGATACGGTTGTTTTCACATTTATTTTGTAATATATAGTAATTTCACAACTTGGTAAACTATTTCCCACAAATTTGCACAGTAACAGAAAAATTACAACACGGAGTACAGTAAATATATACAAAAATGGTTACAAACGATTAACAGATAAACAATTCAACACGACATGCAGAACTAATACGCGAAACGAAAACAGTTCACTTGACATTTGCAAATAACATTTATGACCCACACGGGACGACACGAACACAACACGAGACGACAGTGGCTTTATTTCGTTTGAGTGATCGGAGTTCTTTCTCTACAAAAATCTTAGAAATATAGCCTGTCATGAAAATTTTATTTGTTCGTAAGGACAAAGGTGGTACGTATCTCCATGTAAAATTCATAAGTTGAATTGACTTGGATTTAAGGGAGTGAACAGCTGTACTAAAAAACTTGCTGAAGTTGCTAACTTTACTTCTGCTTTCACTATCTTTTGACATTTGACACACTTTTTTCGGTTTGCTTAGGAATACTGATTCTATTGCATTCCAAAATTTTCTTGGATTTGACCTTGGAGATTTGACAGATTTCCGTTAATAAGATCACGCTGGTGCTTAGCCTTCGCTTTCAGTATATTATTGTTGCAACTATTTCTAATCTTTTTATATTTCTCTGCATCTTGTTTATAGCTATAGAAACAGAGATCTATCCTCCTCTTATTTATAGCGATAAAAACAACGTCGTCCCCAGGCATAAGGTCCTGATTGGTGACGAAAAATAAAATTATGGGGGGAAATTAGGATTTATAAAGATTCAGCACTCTTCACTGAAATGTTTTTCTGCGGTGCTCTTCTTAAGCTAAGGCGCCACGAGGAACATTTTCATGCGCGTGCTATGCAACATTGCTGCATAGCACGCGCATAAAAAAAATTACTCGTGTCCCATGCCTATTTTTCACTGCAATGCAGCAAAAAAATGTTGCATGGAGCAAACATTTTGCTCCACAACTTCGGGGACAAAAGCTAAGGCGCCACGAGGAACATTTTCATGCGCGTGCTATGCAACATTGCTGCATAGCACGCGCATAAAAAAAATTACTCGTGTCCCATGCCTATTTTTCACTGCAATGCAGCAAAAAAATGTTGCATGGAGCAAACATTTTGCTCCACAACTTCGGGGACAAAATAGATCTGAATCTATTTTGCTCCCGTGCTCCGGGGACAAAATGTGCTGAAAAATTTGTTGTGGAGCAAATGTTGCACGTGTCCCCACCTTCTGCAACAAATATTTTACAAAATTATTTGAGGCATTATTTTATTGACCAATCAAATCACAGAAAGATATAAACAAGTTTTTTTCTTGAGAAGTTGAACTGCAAGTGAAGAGTAGCTAGTGAGAAAATAGCGAAAATGGCGGATGAAAAGAAAAAACTATCAGACGAGGAGAAAGTTACTTTAATAAACTTTTATAAAGCGAACCCAACGTTATGGGACAGTGGGAATATATATTACAAAAATAAAGACAAAAAAGAAGCTGCGAAAATAGACCTTGTCACTGAATTTGAGGGGGCGTATAGCTGTGATTTTCTAGAAAAAGCATTCCATTCTCTTCGTTCATCGATGCTCCGTGAAGTTAAACGTAATGCTGGAAGCGAAGTTCCATCGAAAAAGTGGAAGTTTTATGAACAAATGGAGTTTATCGTAACTGATCTAACAAAAGAAAAGAAAAAAGCGCAACTTTCGTCCGACGAGTTGGAAGAATTGATTGATTTTTATCGTGAAAATCCCGCGCTTTGGAACCACACTCTACAAGATTATAGAGACAGAGTGTTGCGCGAAGCTCTGATGGTCAAACTGAGTGAGCGTTTTGATGGGAAGTATACCGTAAACGAGCTCAAAACGTCATGGCATAACGCATTGACAAAGTATAGAAGTGAGCGCAATAGGGAGATTGGATCAAGATCCTCTGGTGCAGGTGTAAACGAAGCATATTTTTCTACCTGGGACCATTATAATCAAATGGATTTCGTTGAGATTACTTGCGATATGGATGAGACCGTCGATACAATGAACGAGGATGAACCACGTACCCCTGCTCCTAAAAAACGACGGGAGAAGAAGATGACGGAGGAGCAGTGTGCCAAAGCCGAACTGTGGAAAGCGTTGACAACTTCCATCACACAAAGGGCTGATCACCATGAAATCCGGCCGCAACAAGCTTCTACATATGGATGCGAAGCGCAATCTGCTGTCGAAAAACGTGCCCAAATTTTTGGAAGTACAGTGGCCGACAGTTTGGTCCAGTGCGAACTAAAAGATTGGCCAAGGTTGAAGAAAAAAATCATGGATATTTTTTTCGAGTATGAAGAGCAGAAACAACACCAATCTATGCCTACCAACCATCATGCTCGTATGTTCGCAGCTTCAACGTTTACTCCATACACCCCATCATATCCCATGGCAAATACATATACTGGTATGCTGCAATCGCCACCTCTACCTTCTCAAAATCAGCCGTATTCACCCGCAAATTCATCCTGTTCGAACGATACGTTTTGATACGTTACGTTATGGTTGGCAGACATTTTCTGGAGTAAAATAAATCAGAAAAATATATTAAACGTTCAGTAAATCTTATCATTTTTTATTTATCCTCGCAAAAAATAAAATTAAATGTCAACTCTAGCGCAATGCCACTGCCAGCGTACAGCACCTTCCATTACGAAATACTCCGTGAACTCGTCTCTTATTGCTTTGGCTTGATTACTAGATCGATTGCCGTAAATGTCATTGGACAGTGAAAACCATGTGCCAGTAGGAGTATCTTCTCTCCAAGCACCTTCGATAATTTCACCACGCTCATTCTCTCGGTCGACAAGACCAATTGGTAGCTCAATTTTGCCCACAGAACTTTTGCTCCTCTGCCAGTTATGCAATGCCACTGTTGCCATTGTGATGGTAGAATCCTTTTCTGGTTCTAAGTTTATAGGTCGACGAAAAATGCGCCACCGATTTGCCAATATCCCAAATCCGTTTTCAGAAATTCTTCTCTTTCGTGACAGTCGATAATTGAAGATGCGTTTGTTTACTGTCAGATTTTTTTGTGGATAAGGCTTCATCAGGTAATTCTTAAGAGGAAACGCATCATCTCCTGTTATCACATACGGCACTTTGTTGTTTCGACCTGGTAAATTGCAAACCTCTGGTAAATTTAGCGATCCACTGTCTAGCGCCTTCTTTAAATTACATTGGTCCCATATACCTCCATCAGAATTTCTACCGTTCGCTCCAACTTCCACATAAAGAAACTCATATTCTGGCCCGACAAGAGCCATGAGCACTACACTGTCTGTCCCTTTATAGTTTCGGTAATGAGACCCTGAATTTGGGGGCTGCTGAATGACGATATGCTTCCCATCGAGAGCACCTAATCCATTTGGGAAGTTCCAACGCTCATTGAACTTTCTGGAGATATCTAGCCATTCCCCCTGTGTTTTCGGAGTTGAAAGGAAGGTTGGACCCAACCTCTTTATGATAGCTTCAGATACCTCCATAACAGCTGCTGAAATTCTTTTTCTTGACACTCTGAATTGAAATTCTAAAGACCTGAAAGTCTCACCAGTCGCTAAGTAACGTAGGGCCACGCAAACGAGCTCAGCTGGTGTGATAGAATTCCTCATATTTGTATCTTGTTTCTGCAAATCCTCAGAAAGAAGACCGACTAGGTATTCGAATTGAGCGTTATTCATACGTATATACCCTCTACATTTCTTCTCATCGTTTTCTATTTCGTTGAAGATTGTATGAAAAGCGCCAAGACACTCTCTATTCCCAAGCCACGGTTGCACCCAGCAATTTCTTGGTGGTTCTTCACGATCTTCCTCTTCTTCTTCGTCCAACAAAAGTAAAGCTAAAATAACTTCTCTGTTTATTCCTGCCATATTTTAATCACACATGAACTCAATAAAAAACTTAAGGATACGGTATACCCTTTGAGCATGATTTTTTAACTTTGATTTTCGCAATAATCTTGCAGCAAATAAGATGTGGCGCCACGAGAAACATTTTCATGCGCATGCTATGGGACATGTTGCATAGCACGCGCATGAAAATGTTCCTCGTGGCGCCTTAGCTTTAAAGGACTCCTGTGGAAAAGTGTTTTTCTGTGACGCTCTTCTTCGTGTATTGCTTTATGAAGTAAATGTTTGGAGATATAATGCTTTAAATTTAAAAAATTACCACAAATAAAAAAACACAAGTGCAATTTTAATATCGTTTCTTCCGTTAAAAAGAAAAAAAAATTATTTGAAATCTTCGTGCTGAGTACGGAATGCACTCCTCGTTTGTGTTTGTGATTAATAACGTGACTCCCGCCCCTCCCTCCCACTAAGGAAGAATTTACCCTTTTCAAAGTACGTTCGTAAAATGCGTTTTCAGTATGTGAACTGTTAACATACCAACAAAAAGACACAACCTTTATTTCGTTAAAACTGGGCACGATTTGTTTGGCTTGATTATTTCTATGAAAAATGATTTTTTATTTCTAAAAAAAATAACTTTTGATAAAAGAATGAGGGCTAAACGAGAAAATCAGTTATGAAAATTTTTTTTTGCAATTTTAAAGAAGCGAAACAACTTTGTGCAGCGGAAAAAGCAAACAGGTATTTTTCTCTACGTCTTCACGATTTAGAAAATTAAGTTCCCGTTAAAATTTCATCCCTCGATATTTTCTTCACTTTTACAACCACTATTTTTTTATTAGGAAGAATCAGTTTTTGAGAGGCTTGCGAATATTTTCACCGTGTTAAAGTAAAAATCAATTTATTCTTGAACAGCAGGAATTTCTGTCAGTTATTAAAATGCTCAAAGTCATTTTACTGAAGTTCAAATTTACAATGCCACATATGACTACTTATATTTCTACAGCTTTGAATACGTTGTAAGTTTAAAATCCAGCTTTTCCGAAACGATTGAAGCAAAATGTTGTCAAGCAAAAATATAAACAGTACCACCTTGTTGAACAAGCTACAAAAAAAATGTGGTATGCACGTTTCCCGAATTACATGTTTTTTCAAATTTTAGAATTTTGATGTTTTGACTTTAGGATCATATTCAAAATCATTGAATTAGTGTGTGTATAAATTTTTACCTTAATCCGACACATGAAAATGTTGTTTTGCTGGTAAAAATGTTACGGTCAAAGTCTTCTTAATTTTCCACTTGTACCAATAAGCCTCAAAGCAGAGTTCGATTAGGACAAAATTAAAAAGCCTGATGTAACAGGTTGTTAAATCTAAGATTTCACATTCTACCAAGTTTCAGGTGGGGATCACATTTATTTTGTTTGAATAAATTTAGAAATACCAGCGGTACATCAAATATAATTACAATGTTTTAGTTCTCTTTCGCAAGTGAAAAGCTTCGTGTGTTTTTATTGTACCTTTTGAGAAAACAAACTCAGTTTTTTTGTTGGTTTTTATGTTGTATGAAACTCATTTAGCTTCATATTTTGTTTCGTTCGTTAAACGTGAACACATTTTGCAGACAAATAGAGAACTAAATAAATACACTCCTCCATAACGGATGGGTGTAACAAAACAGCTGTTCCAGTTGTATCCACTGTCGCAATTTATGCCAAGTGGCTGGTTTATTTAGCCAATATTGTACAAAAAATTAGAAAGCATACATAAAAATTTTGACAAAAATTAGTTTCAGAAAAATATATTTGCAAAACAGTGTAGTGTATAAAATAAATTAAATTTACAAATGGTGTATAATTCTGTAAATTTTTTGAAGTTCTTAGTAAAAAGATAAGCTAATGAAAGAAAGACACATCATTAAATCTATATCCAAAAACTTTTTGTGTACAGATATTTTTGGGATCGATTAACTCTAAAAAGTACAACTTTGTGGAACATAATTCTGTGAAACAGGTCTAAAATCACAAAAAGAAGTTTCGCAACAATTTCTTCTCTTAAAGCAGGATTAGTAAAAGTTATCGCAATTTATCAGTGAATTGTGCTAAGCCATTTTTATTTTTCACATTGTATCTTTTTCTTCCCTTCTCTCGAATCGAAACACAATGATTATGGTACACAATTAAATGTTTACATGGGTTCGTCACTTTGTAATTCAATGTCTTTCGAAAATACCAAATCAGTACATTTTCCATCCCACTGGAGCTTGGGATTATATTAAGATCCAATAACATGTTTTTGGGAAAGTTACGGTCAGAATAGAACACAAATGTATCATGAGATCCCAAATAAATTGCTCCTGGATTGCAGGAAGCTCCTATTGCTGCATTGCATGGGTATTTCTCAGTGACAGAATGTCTTGTCAAAGCATACATTAGATGATTGGTACGAAGAAATGTAAAATCGACATCGTCCCAGCCCTTACCCAGATAATTGTCTTGGTGTATCAAAATGACAAATTTATTTTTTAAGTACTTTTGAATATAATCCAAGTTTACAGCAACTGTTGGATCACGCCTCGTTAAATGCAACACCATCTTTTTTGAGTTCTTCAGTCTTAATTTTGTCAAATATAGCGATATCGCTGGGTGAAAATACAGAATATGTATTGCAGCAACATGTTCATTATTTAGATTTTTTTGTAAAGTTTCTTCCACTTCACGCTGTCTTTTTTCCAAATGCTCCTGTGTAGGTGTACGCTCTCCATCGTATAACAAATTTGAACTGTAAACTTTGTGTGTAAACAAAATAATATTTGTTACCATATGAAATTTGCCTTCATCTTGGATATCAAGTTCCTCTAAATCACTCCATTTTTCTGACAGTTGCGCTTCATTCCGTCCCAGAAAAAAATCTTCTTCTTCAGTAACAACGAGTGGAGCATGCACATTTCGTATGAATGAAAGCCACGACAATGCGAGAAACACAAAGAATAAAAGTAAAGTTATAAAAATTGACTTGAATGACAGTTTTGCCATTTTGTCGTGTTGTATCTAAAAAGACAGATATACTCATGTAGATAAAATTGGGGCTTATAAACGTGAAAACAAGATTAGTTATGAGCAAAATTTTAGTTTGCAGCGAAGTAGTGCAGATATTGTTTGTTTACTTCTAATATTTGGCAAATTATTATGTCATACAGATTGTTACTAACATTTGGTGATAATATGGGATAATAGCATACATAATTGTGCCGTTCTAATGCTTTTTTATTATTCTTGGTGTTAAATGAGCTAGCTTTGAATATGATATATGTAGCTATAGCTAGCTAAATGGCTGGCTGATTTGTTCTAAACAAACATTGGTGATGTTGCTGGTATATATCTTGTGTCCAGTTATTGAGTGTACTTTATTTTTTAAACAGCATCTGTGAAAATAACATTAGCCAGGCTTACTGACTGTGGTTTTAAAATAGTAGTTGAGTTCACCTTGCCTTAAATTGTTAATTTTTTTTTCAAGTGAGGGTAGTTTTGGAAGTATTTATAACTCACATTTTACACATTTGTGATTCCTAATTTGACTTGGTGGGAAAAGTTGGAATTTAAACCTTTCTTGGAATGTTGTTGCTTATTTGTGTTAAATCTTAAGCCTCTATCATAGATTGAATTTGGCTAAAAAAAATTATCTAAAATTTCAAACTATAAGGTTGAATAAAAGGATGATATCCTAATTCTTAAATTTTGTATTCAGAGAGTTATCATCTCAGTAAATTTTCAGGCAAATGAAATTGTCCAGTGATCTGTCAGAAACAAATATTTCCTTCAGATGATCACTTCGCAAAATAATTTAAAAATTGATTATATTAATTTTAAATATCAGTTTACACAACAAATGTTGAAAAATGATTTGTTGGTAACTCATGCAGCTAAGCTATAGCTACAACCCTGGAAAATAATTGTGAAAATGATATAAAAAATCCAGCCTTTGAAATTTCTTTACTGTAGCATCCCCTTTCCCTTGAAGTCAATGTAATTTTTCTTTAGGTTTCTTGAATACTTCTGTTAGCATCAGTCAAGCATATTCAATATTGATTTTTGGGGAATGGGGAGCTCAAAATGATGTTTACAATACGCAGAGTTTTAGCTTAGCTGCTGGCTAGTTTTTGGCTTAGCTATACTATACAAGTGCCACTGAGCGTTAGTAAACTGTATATTGAGTTTTAGTTCTATAGTTACTTGGAAACAGTAAATAAAAATGTATTCACATCATTGTAAAAACGGGGCTAGGGTTAACGTAGCTAGGAGGTTTAAGAGGTTTAGGTAGCTAGCTAGCTACCTAACATATACCAAAAGATACAAATCTGCAATATTTTAATTTTTTTGTCACACTACCACTACCAAAACCCTCTTTATAGCTGTGTTAACTACGATTATGTGAAACTGCCAGTTAAAAGCTGTAAAACTCAACATTTTTTCGCGGAACCAAATGGATATGGAAATAGGTCTATTGTTAAAGAAGGACCACTTACATGAAAACATTATAACAAAATATAACAGTTAACTATGATACAAGCAGAATGCTTTAAATACCTTTGACACTCAATACATCAAAAGTTAACACTGTTTGATTAAAAAAACCTCTTTCCCCCCTCCCCCCTTCTATTTTTTATCTTTTTGAATGAAAATTCACCTACCCCAATTTATATATAAGACCCTACCCAACTATCCCTTTAAAGAAAATTACCAACCTTCCTCCTCATTAATCCTCCCACTCCCTACAATTAGGTTTTATCAAAAGTACTTATAATAGGGTAATAATTAGTTCTTCCTGACTCTCCTCGTTACATTATTACAATACACTTCCTAAATATGGTATAGATATGCATAAACACAGTGTCATTGTGTCTATGATATATAACTAAATCTTCAACAAATGCAGGCATTTAGCTACAAAGTTACTATTCATTGCAGTACCTCCTGTCCTAATTGGATTGTGTAGCCCATCTGTTGTTTGTGTGCTTGATTTACTCACTTTAACGACGCTACAATATTTCTGTTGCTTCAAGCCATAGCAAATTGTTACATTATTTAAGGTGGATATTTGGTTCATACACTTTTGCCGTGTTATGCGCGTAACGTCCCACTTGGTCCGTGAGATAGACGGTGGCAAATTTATAATTTTGAAACGACAACCCTTGATCAAAGACTGGCTTTTAAACTTTCTAGCTGAAGATCCAACGGATTTCCTATTTTTATTAGCCATACCTAGGTAATTGCTTCTCCACATGCGTTATTTAATTTCCAATGTAGCTAACTCATTTGCTGAGACCCTATATATGTCGGTTTTGTTTACAGAAGAGTAACACATGTAGCTATGTAGTTAGCTATATGAGCAACATGTTACGTTCCTACGATGGGATGGTCTCACATTCAGTTGCCCTTTTATATCTGAAGTAACATTAAAGTGAGTTATCACTATTGGCACTCTCTTAATTCAAACCCTGGTTAGAAAGGGACGTCTGTTTTTATGTAATCAGCTCTGTGTAGCTAGTTTTAGCTATTAGCTAGCTAGCTAGCTATCATTTTTTACTCTCACACTGTATTCTCTTTTTTAACATATTATATTTGCACTAGCTACCCTCAAAGTGTTTATAATGTATTTTGTTCTTGACTTTCTGATATTTTTGTTTTCACTTTTTAGGGCAGCAATACACCTTTACGACAATTCGGGAAAACTAACACTCCATCGCAGCTTATTTAGCGATCGGAGGAGGTAAACATCCACTTTTGTAAGAGTTTATTAATGAGAAAACACGTTTTTTTCGTGATAACTTTTCTTGCCGCATTTTGTTTTTAATGAAAAGTACACATAAGTTGTATCTTATTATTATTAACGTTTCCTGAAATTTTGAAAGAAATTGATACGATGGAAGTTAAAAAACTGGAGAAAACACGCTTTCGTCTCTAACAACTCTCATAAAACACAATTTTTACCTCCTTTTTTCCGATGTTGTAAAACGATGGAGAGCCGTAGGAATGCATGTACAATTGAATTATCGTAAAGGTGTATTGGCTTATTAGGAATGAGTAGCTATAGAGGTAATTGTCGAGTCAATGAGTTAGTGAGTTTGCGAGTCACGAGTTGGTGAGTTTAAAAAAAGTATGGCTGTCGTTTTCATGTGGCTATTTTTCCGGAAAAAATATGTTAGCACGTTAACACATTTTAGCAAAATGTTACAACCCAGCTGATCTTCGCAAGATTCGGTATCATACAACTTTTTTGAGGTGCGATAATTTTGAATGGGATGATCTGCATAAATTAGAAAGAAAAAACCATCAAAATCTAAGAATCGCTAAAATTCGTTGGACAGGAATATTTTTAGTATTAGCTGCTAAGAATTTTTATGCTCAAATATATGCTGCAAAGTTTAAAAGAAACTTCATGTAGTTTGACCTTTTTTTTCTCTAAAGAAGTGAATTTTTTTCTGAACTAATAACAACAACATCCTTCTCACTATCTTAGAGATAAGAAGTACCTAAAATTGTTGTATATATAATGATGCTTGATTGAGAAAATACGGAATTGTAGGAGGCAATTTTTCTAAACCGAAAGATACTTCGTATGATTCATTTTATTGAAACACGAAATATAGGAAATATGTTTGGTTTATCAGTATAAATCAATGATATTCATTACTGAAACAGTTTTTGTTTTGTTTATGTTTTTTTATGTGTAAAGTTATGTGTAAAGTTCATGTATCTGTTTTAATGTTTATGAGTGTACTGAGTCTGTATGTGTATAAAGGTTTTTGATTCATTTTATTTAGTTGTGTTCCTTAGGGACTGTTATGCATTGAGGCATGCTTATTGTCATTACCTTTGTTATTTACATAATGGTAATGGCCTTAGGTATGTCTCAAGGGACATATATATATATATATATGATGTTTTTTGCATTTTTGCAGTCAGTTGGAAATTAGTCGTCATACTAGTAAGACATGACATGAAAAATTGTTTCTGTCATATTTGCTCATTCTTGGTGTTGACCAAGTATTTGTCATTCTTGGTGTTTACCAAACACATTGTTCTTGTTGCTGCACTGCATAAGTTAGGCATAAACTTTACCAGTAAGTTTATATTTATTATTAGATATTATATAATTTATATAGTGCCATTTTGTTGCATTTTCTGGTCACACTTAGGCTATAGTTTGTTTTGGTCAGCCATTTTGCCACACCCCTTTTTTGGGCTGATCAAAATTTAGTTGTGGTTAGTGTGACCAGCCCCTTTTGTTTTCTTTGTGTGCGTTTTTCCACCCTGTTTGTTTTTCTATGCTTATTGATTCTTTATATTAGTTAGTTTCTGTATAATTATTTTAGCTGTTGAAAACAAGTACGAGTTTTGTTAAATTGTGCTTCAGATATTGTGCTTGTATGATAATTTCGTTTTCAGTTTCTTTTTCCTAAAGGAAAGCGCACTGACTGAAAAAGGACCTTAGCCAAAGTTGGTAAATAGTATATTAGATCCAGTCTTGTCATAATAATAGAAGTCTGTTAGATCGAGAAAGAAAATACAGTATTAATAATTAATTTTTAATGAGATGAAAAAAACAAGAATTTATATATATAAATATATTTTACAACTTTTTTTATATTATATTTTATATTATTATTTTACAACTTCAATTTTACACATCTTTTTTGAACTCGCCACTTTGACATAATTGTCACTGAACACCTTTCGTTGATCATGTCTGAAAATATGATGTGATGATGATATAACTCTTAAAAATTTAAACTCTACTGTGGAGAGCAACAAGGAGATATGCATAATTTTCCGGATGTTGGCATTCGTAAAATTTTGCAACTCACCAACTCACGCCTCGCCAACTCACCAACTTTCGACTAGACCTTTTACCAAACTCATTAGGAATCAATGGTTTTTTAAAACCTGGCGAACCACTGACTGATTCCCGTTCGCAGGAGAGCAGACTTAAACAGCATCGTATCATAGAATTATCTCAAGAAAGTAATAATTTTACATGTCTCCTGTGGAGCTGCAACATAGGCATCAAGCAAATATTGTGTAAGTGTTAAATTGGTAAACTGGTAAATCATAAAGTTTGTTGATATTTTTTTATTATATCATATGTGTCAATGTACTACTTAGGCAGAAGGAAGTAAGTTTGTTTTTTTTCATTATTTTAAAAAATTCACTATTTTACAGAAAAATTGGAAACCTTGGTAAAAGAATGTGGACGAAGAGTTCTGTTGTGCATTATATTAAAAAAACACCACATTGACCATGCCACCACTCTATAACGACCATCTAACGGCGATTCAACATGGGCGAGTGAATGATAACCCAAGCCATTTGAGGGGAATTGGGGAGATGGCACATTGTGTGGGCCGTTGGATGTTGCCAGGAGTTGTCTAGTAGAGAGCGGGCCCTAATTGGGTCTGTATAGCTCAAAAAGAGCATTAAATACTCTAGGAGGAGATCTATTGTAAAATAGTGAATAATAAAAATTTTCCGCATGGATTTCAAAAGTCGTGCTGACGGGAAACTCGCATGTGTATTTTGCATATAAATAATATAAATATTGCATTCTAATATTGCAAAAAATCTTTTGTAGAGGATGTACATTGGGTAAAAACATATCATTTACGGATATAATTATACACACTGTAAATAAGCAGTTATCCAAAACCAAACTATAATAGAAATGCAAAACGAGGACAGTAAAGTGCCCAAACAAAACCAAAGGCATGTGGCCTAGAACAAGACCAGAAAGACGACTAGAGCACATGAGAATGCAAGCTGTAGCTAAGTTACTGGATAACAAAGCCAATGAACAACATAATAAAATATGTACTCCCGACTGAACAAAATAAGGGTGACCATGTAATTGTTGTGGAACGGAGGGGCATTAAATTGGAAAATATTAATGCAAATTGGTAATTAAGATTAACAACATAAAAGTCATAAATTAACACCTTCATTGGAAGATCATGGCCATAACAGTATATCATACACAGCCTTCAGTGTTTTCTTGATTTTAGTTAAAAAAGTAGTAATATAAAAGATTGTGTCCTGATGCGAAAAGATGTGTGGAATACTTTTCATTTTGTCGTCAAATGAGAAAAAAATTCAGGTATGATTTTTTTTGTTTTAACCCAAATGACTTATATTTTCTTTTCATAACATAATTCATTGGAACCATTGCACCTCTTTTTATATAGACATTATCCGAGCTTGTGGTACCACAAATAGAAAACCGTGGACCAGATGCATCACATCAATATGCTCTTGAACTTAATGAGGTTACAACAATGGTATGTTACGGAACTGTTTTACAGTTACGAGGTGAACTAATGAAACAACCAGTTGTTGATGAGCATGGAAATTTTTTGCTGTGGAATGGTGAGATATTTGGTGGTCTTCAGGTTTGTGTTGAGAAATATATTCCTTCTTTAAGCTTTATTCACGTGTAAGCGTTTGAAGATTTAGAAACATAGCAATCTTTTTTAGACAAAGCAATTAAATTTTGTTTCAAGACATTTTTATTTTAAAACTAATAAATTAAGACGCTTTTTTCTCTGCAATTATGTAAGCAAAAGTTTTGAGCACATCAGTCTGTGTGTTTCAACTTTTTATATATATATTACTTTGTTCAACATTAACTGTGTTTATGTGTATAACTGACTTAATAGATTATGGAAGATCAAAATGATACCATTGCTGTCATGGAAAAACTAAACAAATTAACAAGTCATGCTGAATTTGTCGATTTTTTCACAAGCATTCATGGTCCATGGTCATTTGTATATTTTGACGTGAGTGGTGAGAATCGCTTTAGTTTTATATGTTGAAGAAAAAAGGTCCTGAAATTTGAAGTACATGTTATAATTTATAGGCTAACATGGTGTAATGTATTTATAAGAATTTGTTTTGCCAGTTCTTCTCTAGATTGTGAAATCATACCTTTTAAATTTCTGTTTTATTGAAACTTATGTGAAAATGTTCTACAAAAGTCATTTCATATTGTGCTTAAGTAAATACGAGAATGTCCACCAGTCAGTCTACTACACCACTTCTATTTTTAGGCAAAAAACAAAGAATTGTGGTATGGTCGTGATTTTCTTGGCAGGAGAAGTCTTATATCTTTCTGTGGTGACGACATGTTCTCTTTATCTTCCACTTTTCACAGAGGATTACATGCAGTAAGTATATATTTATATGCATAAATTCGAATGCAGCCTAATTCAAACTTTTTCAAATACTTTTGTGTTTTTGTGCATTCGAATTAACAAGTTTGTTTGTCTTGGCATAGGTGAACTGTAAATAGCATACATAGATTTAAATTAAATATTTTTCTTTAGGATTGCAAAGAAGTTCCTGCTAAAAAACTCTACTGTTTAAGTTTAAAAGACTGTCAATTTAATAACATGGGAGAGCATATACGTGAATACGCTTTCAAACCTGCATTTATCAATAAACAAATTGCAAGACATGATCACAGATGTTTAACATCAGTTTCAGCAGGAGACAAAGAAGACGACTATGTGACAGACACTCATTGTACATCGTGTGGATGCATCAGTACTGCAGGATATTATAGGGATAGTGCAAACAGTAAAGTGGGATATTACAGAGATAGTGACCTCTATGCTATTCGAGATAACATAGACCAAACTCAGTTATGTTGTAATTGTTTACACTTTTCATCCTCAGAAGAAAACAAAAAACCTTTAAGTGAAGCAAAGCTAATAGAAGGTGGTACCGAAGAAAGAACAACACTTGTTGAAGTTATAAATGAGTTTATTGCAGTTTTAGAAGAATCTGTACGAACTCGTGTTTTTAATCTTCCAAGATCTTCGGAGGATACTAATCCCAATGTAGGCGTGTTGTTTTCAGGTGGTATAGATTCAGTGATACTTGCTGCTCTCGCCCACAGGTAGGTGAAGACATTAGATGATGGCATTTAAAAGGTGCCAAGGAATCTGGAAAAAACGAAAAAGTTGGGAATTTTAAATTTGCATCAGGAAAGTAGGGAAGTTTGGTTTAGTAAAACTCGGCTCTGAGTGCGAAATAGACATTGCCTTGACGTTTTACGTCATAAGCAATTTTTTACATAATGCAAGTCAGGTAAATTCGCAATTTTTTCAAAAAAAGGTATTTTGGGAGATCTGGGGTGCTTACTTCTCTATAGGTGTAATGAGATATAACTTTTTCAACTGATTAAAATTGTCTGATTTGCAGATGGTTCTAACTTGTGAGTTTTCAAGTACTATTTTTATCTCACAGATGTGTACCAAAACAAGAAGCGATCGATTTGATCAACGTTGCTTTTCAACAAAAAAACAAAATACAACAAAACGTTAAGAAAAAATATCAAAAAAAAGCGCTTGTGGAGGAGAGTGATAATTTCGATGTCCCTGATCGTATTACGGGAAGGAGAGCTCTACTTGAACTTCCTAGAGATAGATGCTGGAATTTTATCGAGGTATGATCATAGGGTCACTGTTTTGACTAAATTAGCTTCGATCTTTCAGGTGGGGCTTTGACTCTTCAATCCAGAATTGGAATACGTGATGTGAAAAGGATCGTATTGTTAATTGCGTTGCTCGAATAAAATTATTAAACATTTCACCAAATAGAAGTATACCACCTTACTCGCTAGCATTAATTTTGCACTAATGTTTTATTTAAGGTTAATGTATTATTATATTTTTATATATATTATTATTATATTTAAGGTTAATGTGACCAAGGAAGAGCTCCAGAACGAGAGGTATGGTGATAAGTTCACTGCCCCCCCCAATCCCGTGTATTCTTTCATCCAATTGGCATCCTAAAGCTGTAAATATATTTTGCAGGGAACAAAGTATATCAAATTTGGTTTATCCCCTGGAGTCTGTACTCGACGATAGTATCGGTTGTGCAATTTGGTTTGCAGCGCGGGGAATTGGTAATCGATTTGAAATTTCTGCATCTGGAGACCTAAAGTTAGTCGAAGAAAATTACAAAACTCCGGTTAAGGTTTGGTAATGTATTGATTTCAATATTTTGTATAAAGTCTTTTCTTGTAACTAGATACAGGTCCTGAACCCGTTTGTTTACACCGAAGTGCAGGTCCTAAGTTGCAGGTTAGTGACTAAAAATTTAAGAGGCCGTCAATGAGGTAAACAAATGCCATTTGGTGTAATTCTTATGTTAATTAATCTTTATCGTATCGTAAATTAGTTTGAATGCGTATGTTAACAGGTTCAAAAATATTGATGACAGAAAATATCAAAGTTTGCTTTTCTGTTTTAATTTAAGAACGGTTGTAAAAAAACTTTAAATACAAATACAAAGCAAGTTTTTAGCTATCAACGACGGACTATATTTCTTTCTATTGAAGGTGTTATTGACTGGCATGGGAGCGGATGAACAGCTTGGTGGATATGCAAGACATCGTACTAAATACGAGTGAGTTGAGTCTACCATTATTATATTGTCTCTATATTAATAATACCCGTGTTTTGTCTGTCTCTGCGCAATTTTGTAGTCGTGATACGAATACACAAAGCAAATGGCATATATATTCTTATCAACTTTGCTGTGACGCGCGCATTGTGGATTTTTGCACAAGTTATAAACTAAATCTCCCGGGATTAATTTTGCGAATTTTTTTGTGAATTTGACCGAAAATCGAGAAAATAATATAAATTTTTTAAGACCCAGTTCGGAAATAAAGTCGCGCAAAATAAGATCATTTATTTTTTCCTTAAATACTCGCTCCTTAAACCCGCAAAAATACGACCCAAAAATGTCTGTTTGTTAGTGGACTCGCAAAACCATATTCTAACATAAGATATTTTTCCATGGAGGTATCTGATGTGTACATCTTCAGAACTTGTTTTAAAGGCTGAAGTGAGAAAACGATTTTTTTGTTTTTTATTATTTAGAAATAACGGATGGATAGGTTTAAGAGACGAAATAAAGATGGAGTTGGAAAGAATATCATCAAGGAATTTAGGTAGAGACGACAGGTATGAAAACACATTTTTAAAGGCTTCGACCGTATTTTACTTAAAGCAAGCATAAATTAAAAGAATTTTGAAGAAATTTTCTTTCTGTAGGTGTATATCAGACCATGGGCGTGAAGCAAGATTTCCCTTCTTAGATGAACACGTCGTTTCGTTTCTACAATCACTACCAGTTTGTATAAAGGTACGTTGTTCTTCGATATCCAGAATTTCTTTCAAGTTGTTTTGAAAACTGGCTAGTTTTTTTCAGTACACGCTGATTTTTTACATCTAACAATATTTTAAATACTTTTAAGTAAGTTAAGTAAGTCTATTCCTCGAAATATTCCTCATTTAATTCATATATGTTTGGTTTAAAATATTCCCCCTGATTTTATGGGCATTTAATAAAAGACGCCCCCCGACAATTGGCAAATTTTAGTGTAATTTAAAGGTCGGGCGATCTCTTTTTTGTATGACGATTTTGCTATTTTATAAGTTCATAGTTAGTGGAAGTGCTGTTATGTTACTTTTATTTGCAGTGTGATCCGCGTCTTCCACGTGGTGAAGGAGAAAAGATCTTACTTCGAGAAGCTGCTTCATTACTTGATCTACCGTACGCAAGTAAGTTACCAAAGAGAGCTATACAATTTGGTTCAAGAATTGCTAAGTTGGAAGGTAGTAAAGAGAAGGGAAATGATAGTTGTGAAAGATTGAAACCTGCTCCTACTTTGTAAACTCTTAATGCAAAAAATAAATAAAATTCTACTTTTCGCACCTGTTTACACTACCCTTTTGATGTTAAACATATAGTGAAAAATTTAAACGTTGGTCCGCTTCAGAGAGGTTGAAAATGTCTAGGACAGAAGCAAATGAATAATATTTATTTCAGAGACACATAGGGAAGAGGCTAATTTGTTTGCAAACACTCTATTTCGAGGACTTTTCCAAGCTTTATTTATCTAATGCGAAATGAAAGGACAACTGGTTACTTAACTCTTCATCGTATAGAGGTGTTAAAAATACATTAAACAAGAATGAAATCGTAAAAACAGTGTCTTTCTTTTGTCTTCAAGTTTGTTGATTTTTTATAAAAGAATAAATACCTAATCGACTAATTGAGGGGCGTCAAATGACATTAAGTACCTAAACATGCCCACCAACATGACGCTTAGGGTCACACATGCAACATAATGTAATAATATTAATCTATTTGTTAAAAAGAATTACAAAAATAAATACATTAAATTTAATACACCTCCAACTCTTCTCATCTTGTACAATAAAATTATTAAAAGGTGTTTGAAGATACAGAAGAAACAACAACCAGGAGGTGAGTATATTCATGGAATGTTTACACGACCTTTATTTGAGCTTCATGTGACCGTTGATGAAAAACAAAAGATATCCCAGCATCCCACACACGTTTCAATACGACATCCACAATTCCTTTCGAAGTTGCACAATGATTCCACATGGAGAGATCATTAGTACAATCTGATCCTTCAGCTGGTGGCTTCACTTGAATGTTGTTTACGCAACGGCGACACTTGAATCTGAAAAAAACATTTTAACATCGCGAGACTGGCAAATACACGTAAATTTTTACGTAATAATTTCTCGAACAAAAAAAAGTAGTTCTTATATTCAGGGGCTCAGATATTCGTAATGTCTGATAATCAACAATTTTAAAATGTATAGTTTACCCTGTATTACCCTAAATTTAATTATCGTGAAACAGTTTTAATTGTAAGCTTGGTTTAAATAAAATTTGGTGTTAATTACAACGTGTACCTAAATGATTTATCTAGTGTACTTGATCGTAACAGATTTCTGCGAAAGTGTCTACCTTAAAAGGAGAACTAACGATTGATAACAAGTTGTGCTTAAAATGTTCGTTATAATGCGAATATAAACTGTGTTTATTTATTGTGAGCTTTAGTTCTCGAGATACTTCAGGTCAAAGTAGTCCTACGGCGCCGCCATGACAGTGACGATTAGGACTTTCTATTCGGTAAAATACCAACTTGTGTGACGTAAGTCGGCGGGTATGTAAACAAACACATTCTTAATGAACGAAACGAGGGAATGCTTAACTGTGATTGTCGATTTTATTATGTTTTGAAATAAATATCTTTCTCAGAATAAAATAATGAAAGACCTTGAATAATAGTTTAGTTGATTACATAAGGTTGTGGGCAATTAAAAGTTCTTTTAATGACATTAGAAGTTGTGCCTTAATTGCAACTTTGTTTCTGATTGTCTGAAAGTCGTCCCAGACTGCCGGTAAACGCTCCTAAATTCTATTGTACGACCGTTTACATCACTACACAACTCGCTTATATTGGCACAACTCGACAATTTCACGTTACTCGTCCAGCAATATTGAGATTACTCCTTACCTGTCATGAGTATCACTTTTCGTGTTTTCATCGTATCGAAACAAATCTTTCAGATCATTAGCAGTAAACAATCTTTCTACATCTTCCACTTTATCAACTACGCAACTACTCAATGCTTTCTTATGAGCTTGTCTTTGAATGATTTTCTCTTCAATAGTACCCGTCTAAAGAAGACCATCACATATGCCTTACATATTTGTTCAGTTACAGTAAGGCTAACCCTAAGCAGTAAGCATGATGACATTTGACTTACCGAAAGCAAACGATATATAAATACCTAAAACACAATAAATAAATATTAGAGATATGATAAAATGATAAAATAAAAAAAACTTCGATCGTCATTAACCCCTTTTTCCTTATCTAATTTTGAAGAGAACAAGCACTTGACATTTTGCAATGAATAAAAGCCATTAATTGTAAAGATAAAGTTTTACTTGTTTCTTTTGCCCATCCCTCCAAACACGTGCCATAGCTTGATCGTCATTGGCTGGATTCCAGTCTGGATCAAACATAACCAATCGATTTGCACCAATCAAATTTAGCCCACATCCACCTGCTTTGCTGCTTAGCATGAACAAGTAGACATTACTCTGAAAAAGTAAAAACAAAAAATATCACACCGTACTTCACATTTTCGTTTGCACCTTAGATTAAACATGTTTTTAATCAGATAGGTCTTATAAAGCTAAACAGATAGCATCGTGTATATATTTTCTTGTGTCCCCGACCATGCGGTTTAAGTGTTTCTTTGTTTTGTGCAAGAAACTTAAATCACAAGACTTTTTCCCATCATTTTAAACTTTAATATGCTTATAAACGCTACGCCTAATCTCTTTAGTATTGAAGAATGCTTGTTACTTTAAGTGCACTAAAACTTTTTTTGCCTGAGAGCGAAAGAGGTAGCCCTGAAAGCAAGAGCGGTAACGGTATTTTTACATACAGAGTGGATTTTTCTAGTTACCTAGCTAGCTGATGTCCAGGTGTTTGTAACGATCTGCAATAAAATAAAAATGGAGCAAATGTTCGAACTACTCAACAAAAGTGCTTACGTTGGGGTCATTAAAATTATCTACAATCTTCATCCTCTTTTTTATTGACATGGAACCATCAAGACGAACAAATTGATAGCCTCTCAAACGAGCAAGTTTTTCAAACAGGTCGATGGTTTGTGTGTAATTTGAAACTAAAACCACCTTAAAGAAAATTAAATTGAACTAAACAATATTTTCGATACAAACCATGTCGCTACAACATGGTCGTTAACATAGCGACAAATATTGCAAAAATCATGTAAGGGTATCTAAGATTAACAATAAACTTAATATATATACCTTGTCATCGGAAGTTGCCTTCACTACAGCAAGTATTAAATCCAAAACTTGCATTTTTCCTACAGGGTGAATAATCGTCATATAATACATCAAATATAATCACTACCCTTCGCGAGAAGAGATTTTTGCGGATTCGCAAAATTTTGCGATTTTTTAAACCAATCCGCGTAAATTTTTTCTCACGAAATTAAAAAAAGTAAGCTATTCTCAAAATTTAGCCGCGCTAAAAAAACTCTTAAAGTGCTAGATTCGCAGAAATTAATATTGTAGTATAAACCGGTCCGTAATTTTTATTAAAAGGGAATAGGTAGATTGGATAATTTTAAAAGAGCAGACGAGAAGAAATCACATACAGAAGATTATCATCTTAAAATTATACTCATTTGCGAAAATTTACTCTAGCTAAAAAAAAATATCTGAAATTCTTATTTTAAGACTAAGTACATATATATTCACGAAAGCTAAATATCAACCTGAAGATAAAATGAATCAAAAAGGCTGAATGTGGAAATCATTAAGCATAGCAGTAGCTAACAAAAATTAGATAGCAACTTAACGTGTTAACAGAGGCAGAGCAGTCGATGCAATGCTTCAGGAGAAACTGCACCTCCTACGCATCATGCATTTCGTAAACTGGCTGTCGATGCAAACAAATAAAGCACTTACCAGATAATTCCGGCTGGAATTGCTTCACACTAAAATTTGTAGGAAACATTTCCAGAATGTCATGCAGGCCATCCTCGCATAGTTTGTGTTTATCAAATATAAGTTCAGGGTCTGTAGAAAAAAATTATTTTAAAATTTAAAATCAAATGAGTTATATAAATTTTTAACAAAGAGATCGGACAAGCTTTTGTCTATGAAATAGAGGAATTTAAAAAAGGTTTATAAAAAGAATTATAATGTATATAAAGTATACTATAAAGACAAGATCTTTATTGAAACGAAATTTGAAAGGTTAAAAAAAGAGCATATTCAACACATAAAAAATATAAGATTGTTTACCGCAAGCTGCTTTTTCTCTTTCAGATATCACTTCCCAAAAATATACATAGGCCTTTCTAATTGACATTGGCAGGTTGCAATTCTGCAACATGTTAATAAAACAGTTCGACAAATAAAAATTTTTTTTATGTCAACAATTTTAATTCATTATCATTTGCTGACTAATTTATAGGAAGAGAGAGAGAGCAAAATTTTAACATCATTTTTGAATACAAAATTGGACACTGGAACAGCATATGTATAGAAAATAATAACAATAATTGAAACTTACGATTGCACAGCTTTTTTATTTGGTTGATGAAAGCTAATGAAGATGCAGACAACTTCCCGTCCTTTGTTTCCATGCGGACAACTTTTGAATTGACAAATGCTTTGTACATATTCTGTTGTCCGTCTGCTAACTTGCAGAAGACAACCTGCTCAACTAAAACGGTAGAAAATGTCAAATGAACGAGATTATTAAATCCAAACAAAGATGAAGAAAATTCACCAAAAACAACACAACGAATACATCCTAATACCATATGTTCACCATTAACATTGAACAAACTAGAACTGATATCATACTACAAAACGAAGTTAAAATTGTTGAAACATCTTTCGCGAGATTTTTTCTTATAAAAGCAAGATGTACACGCTGCAACAGTTCATATTTTACATAGACATTCGTGCATAATGATTGTATTATTCTAACCTTTTACTGGTAAGTACTTCGAAAGAATAGCAGCTGAAATGAAGAAATGAAAAAATATTAAAATAATACAAGAAAAATCCGAGAAAAGTAAAATGATCAAAAACACAAAAATTTCTTCTCAAAGCAACAAAGAAAATATTAAAGACCTACATGTCCTTCGAATGATACATTTGCTGACAATTGACAGCAGCTGAAAAAGTATAAAATAAAAAATAATTTTTTGAGGAAAAAGTCACTTCCATCTATACTAACAACAGATTAATTCCAATACCTCAGTTAGCTTGTCCTCTCCTTTTTTCTTCTCATCATCACTAGCTCCAGCATCTCTTCCTCTTAAGATTGGATTTTCAAATTTCTTTTTAAATTCGTTCACAGTCCCTAGAAACATGAAATAGTATAACCGACTGCAAACTTATAGTATGACCGACAATTCCTCTTTTTAGCCCCCTCCCTTTATTTAGCCCCCCCTTTTAATAAGCTCCTTTGTATTGTTCCAGGCACTACAAGTCCATAATAGAACTTCTTCTGTTAGATAAAGATGATGATATAGCAGATGAAGTTAATCTGCAAAAACAGATAGTGTGTTTAAAATTCTATTATTTATTTACCCCCTCTTTATTTAGCCCCCCTTCTATTAGGCCCCTCGTCTGAAACCTCCACAATTTAATGAACCCCCCGGGGGATAAAAAGAGGAATTACGGTATGTACATATATTACTATAAAACTGACCTAATATACCACCATTAACAAAATGAACGAGACTGAAGTATTCTAAAAGATCGTTTTGGATTGGTGTACCTAAAAATAAAAGTAGTGAAATTTCTCATTCCAAGCTTGACAATCCGTAATTGGATTTATCTGTACAACATTAGTTGTTCTTTTGGGTCGTTTTTTTTTATTATGCCAAAGTCGTAACGGTGGCTCTGTTGTACAACAGTTGCTCAAACGTCATGTTTTTGGAAACCAAGCAAGAAGTTTCAATTTCAAAATTTTGGTAATAAAGTTGTGGTAATAGACGGATAGTTTAGCAGCAAATGTTTAGTTATGTATCATAAAAATGTAAAACTGGTAAATTTTAAGGAATGTTTTTGGGATACCCATTGAAACCCATACATAATCACTGAAAAGCATAATGCAAGTACTGTAGACTCGGACCATCAAGTGGTATGGGAAAAGTGCTGGACTTAGCGAATGTCCTAGTTGAGTGGAGCTCTCGGTAAGTTAGACTTTTTGAAAACGTCTGACCGATCGATATGAAAAAAAAAACTTAAAAATTGTCGAATTTTCTTCTTTTTCAATATAGAATAATACAAATAAAATAAAAATACACAGTCTGAAATTAACTCTTTTCATACAGTATTGAAGCCTTGAAGTTTTAAATCTTACAGATTCGAGGTAAAAGTCTTAATTATATGGGTTTTCTTGGTTGAAGGACCGAAAAAAGGGGAAGAATTATTAGTGAATAGTCTGCCTCATCTGGGGTCCTCATCAACTTAAGGGGATGATTTTAGCCTCAGTTTATAAAAAAAATTCAATGGAAATTGAAAATCAGTCCGACTTAGTAAACGTCTGACTTCACCAAGGTTAGTAAAAGTCTACTGGATAGTACCTGAGAGAAGAATTCTTTTGCTTGTTTTTAACAAGTTTAATGCTTGGTAAGTCTGATTCTCCAAATTTTTTAAACGATGCCCCTAAAAGTTTAGAACATGCAAAGAGTGTCAATAATGGTAACAGTTTTTTTGATAACAATGACAAAGTTTTTTAGCTTCTATACAAAGAAATTTGTAACATTACAGCTTTATGTCAAATCCACAATGTGACGCACTTTTTACAACACACAACATTTACCTCATCGCATATCACAATCCCAACCGGTGATCGGTGCAACACAGCAGCATGTAATCGAAACGTCTCATATGAAATGATAAGTATTGGTATGGGAGCTCTTAATTGGTGCTGACCCATAAAGGAAGCTAAATATATAATGCGAAACAATAAATAAACAAGAAAGGGTACGAAATGTAAACTTGATGAAAACCTAATATTATAATTCTGAAATATATATGTCAAAAATTAAAAGCTTACCTCTTCCGTAAAAAACAGTTAATTTCATATCAAAGAGCTTGAAAAGTTGTCTGGCAATTTGTCTATTATTTTAAAAAAATTTGATTGGTTCTTAAGATTTTGGACTTAAAAGTTCCACTAATTATGCATGACATCTTGCAGTAGCTCTGAATGAGGTGTTTTACTTAACAGTTTTGGCATTTATAGCATTTTTGGCCATTAAGTTTCACGTTTTAAACATTTTACATGAATTACATAAATTACTAAAATTATGCTCAATAACATGATTTACATGTTTTATAACTTGCTATTGATATCATAATTACACATAATTAGTACACCAATAAAAATTTTTAAAAAAATAAAAAATTTATAATTCATTTTTTGGCAGGTAGTAAGGTTTAAAAAGTTCTTACAAAGTTTCTGGTCAATTTCTGATTTAGTCCCACTATCAATAGCAAACGCTTGCACACGACCTTTTAACCACTTGCCAATTTCTTTATCCCAATTCTAGAAAAAGCATGGTAATAATGGAACTTTGGTCCAGAGTTTCAGACTAAAGAAGTGTCTGTGATACTCTTCATAATCTCAACATTTTACATAATTAACCTTAACAAGACTTGCTGGTGTGACGATGATAGCTTTATTCACTTCTGGTTTTCCTAAATGAACAATACGTTATGCAAACGTAGAATTAGAAATAAAAATGGTACATACAAAATAAAAATAAATTAAAATAATTCTAACCTGACGGGCTCTGTTTCTAAAAGATTAAAAAGAGGAAATAGGGATTATATTTTTGGGCAAAGAAAACGAATCAAACCGAAAGATTCTTTTCTGTAATCACAAACACTACTGTCCTTGCCATTATGGTTCAACATTAATGGATATTTGCAAATTTACTGGCAAAGACTACAGACTACAGTGTTATCTCAAAAAAATAAATAAAAAAGCGACAACTGATACTATAAATGGTACCAATATCAGATTTCACTTACAAGGACAGTCCACAATAATGTGATGCATTGAAGAGTTTTACCAAGACCCTAAAAAAAGAAATTATATAAAAATTGAAGTATGTTATATTTTGAAGATCTATTAACAACTTAAAACAAACATACCATTTCATCAGCCATAATACAACCATAGTTATTTTCAATACATCTCCCAGTGACACAGTCATATAAAAATTTCACACCCTAAGCAAAGAAAACAAACTTGCATTGAAACGTACACAAAGTGCCATTAAATTTAACGACAGTACAAGATGAAAAAGGTTTACAATACAGCAAGCTGCACTGAAGTATCTTGTCAAAACTGGGGTTAGGCTCCCAGAAGAAGGTGCTGAACACACTTTCTTGCTTCTTACAAGCATAAGTACTGTCCAACTTGGACCTAAAACTATTCTTTAAGAAAATCGTAAAGAGAAAAAACAATCCTTCTATCACAAACAATACGACACAAGACAGAGCTAACAACACATTTGTTAGAAAAACTATGCGGGTCTACAAATTAAAATTTTTTGCAGTAAAAAACGTTTGCAGTTATACAAAATTTTTTCTCCAGTTTCAACTAGTGTTTATGAATTTCGTGTTATAGAAGCATAATTCTCTGAAACCATTTCTAATTTTTGTAGGAAAAATATCAACTGAAAAATTCATTTACTTCCTTTCTTTAAAGTATTTTACATTTCACAAGAAATTCAATTCATAGGATTTTTAACAAGTATAACACACTTTACACATAATATCATAATAAAGACTTGAAAAACAGTAACTAGAACATCGAATTTTCCTTTATTAGACTGGGGATACCTGTTAACGTATTAAAACTATTCCCAATAAAAAATTTATGATCTTAAAGATATATGGTCTTTACATAAAAAACCTTTACGTGAACTGCCAAAGCAGGTGCAATAATATCCAATCCTTGTCAAATTAATAATCCACAGCAAACAAAATATATTTGGTCTTTTTTATCTCTATCACCTCTTGTGAAGTAACAAGCAAATTAAAGGAAAATCGAAAGACAGAAAATCGTACCTCTCTTTGATGAGGACGCAGAACTTTTGACAAAATCGGGTCAACCACAACTATATAAATAAAGTCAAACATTTTAAAAGAAAGTAGACAACAAAAAGTAGTCAGGGTAAAGTATGATAGTGTGTGTTGATATATGAAACTTTGTACTTAAACTTTTGTGTAATATTTTTAAGTATAAAATTTCTCAATTACATTACTTTTTTGCACGTGTATTCCTCATTGTTGTTGTTGATGTGGGTAGTGATCCTTTTATACACAAAAAGTTGTTCTTTGAAATTTTTTTAAAGAACTTGAAACCGTGACCAAAATAGAGCATAGAAACATGTGCTATCCATGAGCGATTAAGGAGATGTTACTTTAAATATTAAAATTAAAATTTTTGCAGCAAAGTTAAAGTAAAAAAAAATTATTTTTAAAATTTTTTTGTTATTTTTGTTTTAGTTAGAATCTCTGTTACTGGAAGTCAGTGATTGAAATGATATTGCAGAATAGTATAGGAATTTGTATCACTTTTGTGACAAAAACAATATGGCAATGCAAAATAAGATATTATGTACTTGTCGCAACCGTTGGATCAAAATTACAACAGTTTAAAATATGCTTAGGACAAAAAAGAATTGATTAAAATAGCAAACAGTTGTAAAGAAAACAGTAGTCTAGCTACTTATTGCACAACAAAATGCAAAAGACAAAATTTATTATTTTTACAAATGAATGCCTAAAATGGCGAACAATAGGACATTTTTTATTTGCGATGGGTACCCAATGGGTAACAAATAAATTTCATTTTCTATGTCCTTTCTATTGTAGAAGTTACATTACAGACAAAAAAAATATGAAAAGAAGTGTTTTCTGTGCATTTTAGAGCAGAACATGAAACTTGGCACAAAAGACAAACATATTGAAGTAAAACATTTAAATTAATAGAAATGTGAAAAGAAACATGTCAGTACTCTAAATCTGTAAAAGAGAACATATTTTCCTTAGTCGAATTAGAACCTCTGATTAAATATTCCCTGGTAGTCAATAACTTTTTGTAATTGATATTAAGCCCGGGGAAAATCGATCAACATTCTCGGTCAACATTCTCGTCAACATTTTGAGCAACATATTGATACGATTTGCTATACCCTCGTTAACATTTTGGGCAACTATATTTTTCTGAAACATGGCCATTCATTCAATTTTTTCAAAATGACGGAAAAGGAATCTGCAGCATGTTTATTGCTGGCATTGGTAATAGATGACGATGAAAAAAGAAAGCGAGGCCCTACCAGAAAATGGATTCAAAGAAGGGAAGAGGAAGAAGGTCAATCAGTTTCTCCACTATTTCATCGTTCCATTTAAATTTTTGTTTACCAGCAGTAGTAGTTTCAGGATCAGTTGAAGCAGTGATTTCCGCCATTTTTAAAATGAATATATCTCCATGTTTTGATCTTATTTTCATGCAAGTCGTGTATACACTCGAAGAAAAAGATTCGAATTCGTGCTAGAACATTCGAATTTGCAATTAAATGATTCGAAAATACTGAAAAATATTGCCAGAAATGTTGATGGCTATAGCAAATCGTAGCAACATACAAAACTCATCAACAATGTTGATCAACATTTATTAAAAAAGTTAATAAATGTTGATCAACATTTTTAGAGGTTTTTTTCTTCGCCAACATGTTGACACCCATAGCAAATCGAGCCAACATGTTCATCAACAAATGTTGATGGGTAATGTTGCTCAAAAGGTTGTCTTGATTTGCCCCGGCCTTAAGAGATCAATTACTTTACTTGACAGCTAAACTGTTACTGGTAGACAGTCAGAGTGACTTTTATGAACTTTAAATAAAGTCCAGTAAAAAAAGCTTTACTCATAAAAAATATTCTAGTATTTTCAAAACTTTTGAAGCTCATCGCTACAAAATCGCTTCTTAGGAGTTTTGATTCCTATAAAAGCTTTTCAAACTTTGACACATGGTAATAAAACATGCAACCTTAGTTCGAGGTTGATAAGTCAACAACTCAATAAGTGAACAGAATCTCAAAATAAGTTCTCACCGTGCACCAACTGGTCATCACTAAAAAAAAAAAAAAGATTAAGCTAGTGTTGGGAAAACCAAAACAGTCATACTTTCAAGTCCCTCCTTAAACTTGAAATTTGCACAAAGGAGTATTTGTTTATTTTTTATTTATTTAAAATTAAGGTATTATATATTTTATATGGACTTAACTGTTTTTCTTTTCATTGAAAAAAATTTGGGAGCTGCCATATTATATAGTTGTAATACAAATTGTTATGTTAAGGGAGGAAATATTTTGAGTAAACTGAATTTTGCAGAACTTATTACACATTTTTATTTTTATATGTATCATAATCTAGCTACTATGTCTGTTGCTGTATACTTAATTCTTGGCAAAAAAACTTTGATGCCACCATTGCCCTTGAAAATTATTCAAAATGTAAAATGTTTTAAAGACAAGTCCTTCAATCGCATAAGGTAAAAAAGATCACCACCACCATACATCTGTTAACTAGCTATAATTTTTTTTTATATAACAATAATTAGTTTTACCTCTTTTGGTTCAATTTATCATGTGCTGAAATTTCCGGTGGGTGATACAAAACAAGTGCACCTTCTTCATACGGATCATATGCACATAACTTGTGTACTTGTTTTCGCATTCCCAAGCTTCGGCCATGGAATGAGCCTGACAAAAACAACAACTTGCAGAAAGTCATAATTGTTTAAACAATTTTATCAACTTTGGAGGTACACCTCAAGTTCAATTACATCTGCTGCTAGAATGTGTCAGCCACATTGAGCACTATGAAGTACTACTTGCTCAGTATCGTTGGCCTTAGGGAATTAAAACAAGTTGTGTATGGGAAATGGAGTTATCTTCTGAAAATAGGAGGTGGGTTTACTTCCCTTAAAAACAAATAAGTAGTAATCATGTTATAAATATCCTTACTTACCTTGAAAGTTTTTTAAGGGAACTTTAAATGGCTTGGAGAGTATACTTTGAATAAGAGCTTCCTAAAATTGAAAAAAAGGTTCAAGGTTTCTTTTTAATGGATTTTAAAATTTAATTTATAATCTACAAATTACAAATAACACCTACATGAGCTGACCATTTTCCACTGATTGAAGATCCATTGGTTGTAGTGCATATCACAGCAAGTGGCTTTCGGTAGGGAGAAATAAAATCTGCAGTATTGTAGCTAACTAATCGCTTGTTATTCTGAAAATATATTTAAGAAAAGCTCTAAAAAGTATTTTTTAAAGAGAAACTACTGTAAAAATCAAGTTTTCTCTGTTATATTTATTTCCTCATTTTTCTCATTCAAACTTCTTTTTAGGATTAAACCCCAATGTAAACAATGGCATGCAGAAAGTTTAAGTGTGCTGTAGTTATCATCAAAAAATACATTTTGTGAAGGTTTCTGTATTTTTATTTTTTTTATCACATTTATCAGAGAGGTGCACTAATTGAAAAAGAAAGAGTATAAACATGGCTGACTAAGTATGTCTTTTATGTGAACTATCGATCAACTGAAGTTTTTAAAATTGTTAACTGGACTTAACCACCATTTTTTTGAAATCTCCATGTAACAAAATTCGATAAAAATATTGCCACTTTGTACTATATTTCTAATGTTTACAATCTCATTTTATCCGTCATCACATTCAAGAAAAGAGGTTCAAAGCTACTGTAGCTTTGTAATCTGTTCTGAAGTAGAGAAATGTCTAAATCAGAAATAAATTATTATCTTTGCCAGTACTACAGGGTATGAAGAATGCGAGAAGTAAAAAAAATCTCATAGATTATGTCTACAATGTGATGTTTAATGGTTGGCTAGTACCTGTATTCCTTGAATTTGCATGACCTTGAAAAAATTTTTAAAATTAAAAAGGTTTTTTTGTATATATGTGTTGTCTTATCAAAATTTTTAAAATGATGTTTTTTTCACTGCAGTTTTAAAAATAATATACGTAATACAACAATTTAAAAAAGGGTAAAACATTTATTATTTTAAATTTGTTCTTTGGATAAAATGTTATAGCAGTATGGATTAATTATAACATGCCTTAGGCAAAGAAATACTTTCATCTGGCTGATAGTCCTCATCACTGTTGTCATCATTTTCTACACTTTTCCGTTTGAGTACATTTTCAACCTGACTTGGAGCTTTGCTTTTCCTCTATAACAAAAAAACGAAAAAACATCAAGTAATAAACACATGCTACCATGAAATGCCCATGAAATTACTCTTTTAATGACAATGCAACTGCAAATTCTGTTTATAATTTTTTGTCAATGAACTAAATGCCTTTTCTTTTAATAATCATATCAGAAACTTACCATTTCTTCATGTTTTGATGAATATTTGAACTTACAAATAAATCTAGGAAAACAAAACACATTCTGAAGATAAAATACAGACACATGGTTTAAAAAAACAGACTTGTTTAATTCATGTTAAAGGGATCTGAGGTACTTTTACAAGTTGGACTTATGTATTTCATTATGTATTGTACTGTTTACATGTTGTATATTTATATTTATTCTATTTATAGAATTATATAATATATACTGTAAACCTGTGTAAGTTATGATTCTAAAATTTAAAAAAAATATAATACTACTAGCCGAATCCCCGTGGAAGAATCCACTGAATCTCTTGTTGAATCCTTTTGAGGGGTGCCAAATAAACACATAGAACTCAGTAATTTGAATTTTCAAAACTCACATTTCAACCTCGACCCCGGGCTCTTTGTCTCTTTTATAACGGGATGGCAAAAAGAGAAAAAAGCCCTGGGATCAAGGTTGCACAATCTGCATTATTCTATGTTTATAACCGCTGAAACAAAACGTCTAAAAATATAAGCATGTGCAACAAAAAATAATAAAAAAAATTATGAAATAAAAATGGAAAATGTCCAAAAAAGTCGAAGGCGTCTAACAACCGTTACGTAAAAAGCGAAGTACGCAAAAATATATACTTGCTTTGCCATTCCAGAAATACAACAGGGGGAAAAGGATACCAAACATTAAAAAAAATCCAACATTTTTCAAAGTCATAAAAAATCAGCTGTTTAGTCTATTGCAAACGGCAAAGCTTCCAAAATTATACTCAAATTATAAGAAATTAATAGTTGAAAACACATAAAAGAGAAATATAAAAACTTGAATCATTTCGTGTGTTGTATATCTACCAAAATATTTTAATCCAAAATATTAAAAGAACAGACCCAAACTTATAGTTAAGAAAATCACGCATAAAATCAAAGAAGATAACAATGCAGTGTTTTCGAATTTAAGAATCGAATATATTTCAAACGGCAATGTAACAGATGTAAACATTGATTTAAGTTTAGGTTTTAGGTTTAGGTTTTTTATAACGACATCAACACTGAATCACACCATCTGTAGTGTGAAAAACAGTAACAACGGAAAAATTACTTTTTACATGTTTATGTAAATTCTTTTCTAGGATATACACGCTGTTTTTATAAGAATAGTGGGTTTTAGTTTCAGCCTCGATGTTCTAAACTTCTTTGACAAATGCTATCCTCATTTTTCTCAATATGTTTTTAACATGACTATGGCCTGAAAACATATAATGCCTTAATGAAAAAAAGCATGTTATAAGTTACTATGCTAGTTAGCTAGCTAATGGCGATTCTACTACATGTAACGGCCCATTGCTTGGACAAAAAAAAGTTCAGTTCGTTTGATATACAATAAAAAAAGTAAATTTCTAATAAATTTTGTGCGTCATACAAATCTTCGTATTTAAAACAAACTATTAAGCTTAGACATATTTTTAGGATATTCTAAACTTCTGACCCATTTTTCAGAGTATGTACTTACAAAATAAGTGCTTAAAAAAAATATTTTCTGGCTCAAGACACAACAACAAACTTAATATTTAAGGAAAATTTAGCTCTGAAAGAAGCGGCTAGAAACTCGTTATACGCCCAAGTTCATTTCTCTACTAAATAATCTAAACAACGAACCTGCCTTTTTTTTACTTCTCAGTAGGTAGCTTGCTAGCGTTCTCCTAATAAAACTCCAATCAGTTTTTTACTATGAATACTAAACTTCGTTTCATCCCAAAGAGAACGAATTGAAGATGCATACAATTGCCTGAAACATTTTCAATCAGTTCTCTTTGTGATGTTAAATCATCGTACGTTAGAAACATTTCTAACTACAACACCAACTTCGTTTGACAACAACACAACAGTTTGTTTTTTACATTTCAGATTCGAATTACATTCATATTCGAATCCGATAGAATTTCTATAAAAGGAAGCAACCTCAGTCCCAGAACACAAAAATGGAAAATATAGAAAAACAAATATAAGCTTTAATCTAACATCATGATGAGTAAACAATGTTTGAAGTAACTTTTTCCAGGATTACTTTGAAAAACAGACAACCTTCTTCGCTCCGCTTTTCTTTTTTCAGTTGATAAACAACTTTCCGCTAAATACGGCGTGGACAATAATCCGGGGGTAAAATTAAATTATTATATTTATAACGACTCCGTGGGGCTTTTAAAATAAAAAAACAAAACAAATAAAAACGTTTAAAAATAAAAAAAAATTAGTTTTAATAAAATAAAGTTTTCAGTAAAATAGAGTTTTATTTTTTAAGGTAATAAGAAACAAGAATTAAATGATTATATAGTAACCCCCTGATTTGCAATTTTTTTTAACTTGGTAAATTTTAGCGTAACACCACGTCATAAAAAAGTAACCCGTACTTTGCGTGTCGTGGACTCACATGGTTACTCACACAAGCGTAAGACAATTTACAATCATTTTAGACCTACCTGAGCAGGTAACATCATTGTGTCATGAAATTTCTTTAATGTGTTTGTCTAAAATTAATAACAATGAGCATTATAACACGCATGTTCGACTTTGTTTTTATATTGTACAAAGTTCGGAGCGAAATAACACTCATTTTTAAGCATTTTTTTTGTTGTAGATGATAAGCTAGCTGTATCTTCTTGCTGACGAGACTGTTATTTTACTTTTATTTTTTTCCAGATATTGTTTAGATCGCGTTTTGGATGGAGAATTAAATGAGTGGAAATGATCGGAGAAAACACAAAAATCAGTTTATGTTTATTTCATGTTAAGTACGAGCCAAAGGGTCTTCAACAAAATATTTTCATATTTTTTATTGGTATATGGCCAGTTAGAGGGAGAGGGGTCAATGTAGTGGCCGATAATAAAATTATATAACAGGCAAAATCTTTTCAGAGTTTCTTTTAAGTAATCATAAAAAAAGTGATGAGGAAGTTGTTATAATTTCAGTTATCACATTGAAAACCTAATAATAATAAAAATTTGCAGAACTTTAAAACTGCCGGTCAAAAAAGTTTGGTGAAGATCACATCATCAAACTGATACCTATCAAACAACAGGAACAGTCGTGCTGTTTGTTTGTTGCACTGACATTCAGCAACTATTCCGAAAAAATGCCAACAAAACCGAATCTAAGCTCCTCACAGATCCAGCCAGCCTTAACTCTCAATTCTTGCCAGCAGCATGACATTAATAAGCGCCAAATAATCATAGCAGAGTTATGCTCAAATGCCCCGAAAAATGTTGTAAGAGACTGCATTAGACTTATGACCCAGTTAAACCATCCTCACATATAAAGAAGTCCTTAAACCAATGTCTTAAAGAGAACCTCAAAGAAACACTAACCTATCTGAATAACAAAACCATCTCAAACATCCAACAAGCTTGCGATACTGTACAATACTAATCTGCAGAATACAAAACCTATTCCCTGATACCTGTCAAATTTGCAATGAAAAATATTGCATAAGGCGGACAGACAAAACCTTTCTTGAATGTGAGGTATGTCAACAAGAAGTCCACAAAGAGTGTTTCGTTAATCTTTTTCCAGATGGTACTCCAAACTACAATCCTTACAACATCCCAGGGATCTACTATACCTGCGGAGCTTGTGAGCTTGAAGTTATTCCCCCAGAAGAAACAAACTCAACTTATCAAACACCAAACCTTCCATCAGTGCCTGGGAGATCAACATCAACATCAACAGAGTGTCAACAAAATCTTTCACAGGAAGCTTCTTCAGAACTCCATGTCACAGTAGTAGATGATATAGGTGAGCATGAAACAGAAACTGAAAGTCAGGCTCCACCCAGTCTGTCCAATGAAGACGAAGAAGATGACATCACCCTGCCAAAAACACAACCAGAAACTCACATTAGGGAAAACCAACCATTGTCAACAGAGAACCCTGAATCACATGAAGATAGCCACAAACCAAAACCAACATGCAGATTCTACATAAAAGGAAATTGCAAATTTGACAGAATCAAAGGTAAAGAATGCAAGTTCTTGCACCCACCACCATGCAAGCCCTTTTTAACTCATGAAAGCAATGTAAGAAACGGATGCACTCTTGGTAATAAATGCATTTTCTTCCACCCATTAATCTGATCAACGTCACTCTCAAAGAGAGAGTGTTACAACCTAAAATGCAACAAAAGACATATAAAAGGAACAAAAAGAATCAGACCATTAATGAGTACCGTGATCAGCACACCCAACCAAGACCAAATGCTGCCTCAATCCACAAACACAGATTTCTTAGAATACATCTGACACAAGGAATACAGGCTTCTTGTGGTAATGTATACCAAAATCAAAGCCATGACTACCCAACAGACCTATCATCCCCACCCAAACTCAATCAACACAACATCCTTCCATTCTGTCAACCAGGAAATCCGCTAACCCACCTGATATCACTTCCACTTCCACATCAACAAATAACAAACAACCAGATCCCAAAGAGGTACTGAACTCCTTCTCATATAATAACATACAAGGACTGAAACTAAAAACTGTTTAATCTAAAATTCCATATATCTCTGACATACTTCTTACCAAAAACAACTCTTTATTGGTCTTACAGAAACCTGGTTACACAACCATACAGATGTCGAACTACACATAAACGGTTACAAAATCTTTTGAACAGATAGCACTCGTAGAAAGGCATCCCAACATGGACGGTACTCAGGTGGTGTAGCCATGTATGTTCGAAACGACCTACCAGCCACCTTCAAACCAATCCTAAACTACTCAGACAACGCAATACAGATCATTGTCATCTACTCAGAGCATGTGAACTTAGTCCTAGCTACTATGTACCGCCAACCAGATGACCACCAAAGCAACAGAACAACATCAGAAAACTACTCACAAGCAATAAATGGGCTATATCAAGTGCTGAACATCTCCCCATCTCCAGACATATTCATAATGGGTGACTTCAATCTACTTCACACCAACTGGCCCAATTCCACCCCAAACCAAAATAGTACAGAGGTGAAAAAGAAATGATCACCATCACAAAAAACCTACTACTTGAACTCAGTCTCACCCAAATCAACCGCAAACCTACACACATAGCTGGAAACATATTTGACCTTGTATTCACCAACAACACCAACATCATTTACAATATCTCATTTATACCTACGCTCAGATCAATATGACACCACTGCTTCCTAGATATATCAACATCCTATGTACCCTCACATATCGCACAACAGACAATTTCTGGAGTGTTCTCATCCCCTTTCGATCTTCTAAATTACCAGAGTGAAAATGTAAACTGGACTTGCATAATGGAAAATCTCCAAGCAATCAACTGGGAGCGGGAATTCCAAGATCTTGATGTACTGGACATGCTAAAGAAATTTTACAACATCTGCACCAAGGCATCAGAAACACATGTGCCATCAAGAAAGATAGAACAAACCAACAGAAATAAAATTCCAAGAGAGAGAATGGCACTCATGAGAAGACGAACCAGGATAAACAAACAACCAAAACAGTACACAAACAAACAAAACCTCTGATGAACTCTAAGCTAACTCTTCTTCTAGTCCTGATGGCTTCCCATCAATCCTACTGAAAAAGTGTAAAAACGTCATAGCCACCCCACTCAAGCTGATTTGGACGAAATCATTCGAAGAATGAACCATTCCAGACACTAACCAGTGCTATAATAACACCAAAACACAAGAGTGAAAGTAAAACTAAAGCTGAAAACTACCACCCAATTGCCCTAACTTCTCACATCATAAAGGTCTTTGAAAAGGATGTCCAAAATCAAATTGTGTCATTCATGGAAAAAAATAACCTGTTCAACAGCTCCCAACATGGTTTTCGTGATGGACGGTCATGTCTGAGCAAGCTTCTTGACCATTTCAACAACATTCTACAAATACTCTGCAACAACTCAAACGCTGATGTTATATGCTTGGATTTCGCAAAAGCGTTTCACAAGGTCGATATAGACATAGCTCTTAAAAAAATAGAAAACTTAGGTATCAAAGGCAAACTACTCAAATGGCTGGAGTCCTTCCTAAAAAACAGAGCCCAGTACGTCTCAGTAAACCGTCACCATTCACTCACCACAGAAGTCATCTCTGGCATACCACAAGGAAGTGTGCTTGGACCGCTCATCTTTCTTATCCTTATGGGGATATTGATCTTTCTGTAAAGGACGCATCACTCTAAAGCTACAAGACTTACAATGAAGGTTGGCTCTGAAAGTGACGACAAAAATGCAAGCAGACCTAAACTCAGTCTACGATTTGAGTAAACAAAACAACGTGATGTTCAACAATACAAAGTTTAAACTCCTGCAGTACGGAAAAGACCTAGATCTGAAGTCAAAGTCAAAGTACAAAACAACAGCATCAACACAAATCCAACCAAAACACAAACCAAAGATCTTGGAATACTAATGACAGATGATGCTACCTTCAAATCGCGTATAAATAAAATTGTAGAAAATGCAAAACAACTTACAAGCTGGATTCTTTCGATTGCGATCACCAGAAGTTCTCCTACCAATATGGAAATCCCTTGTCATCCCTAGACTTGAGTACTCCTCTCAACTCTGGTCTCCTGCTAGGAAAGGACAAATCAAGGTACTAGAAGCTCTGCACTGGAGCTACCTGAAAAAGATCAACTGTGTACACTTAAACGCGCTTAAACAGCTCAAATTGTACTCGTTACAAAGACAATGTGAACGCTATCAAGACATATACAGTTGGAAAATAGCTGAAGGCATTGTCCCAAACCTTCACACGCCCATGCAAACCCATGCAACACAAAGAAAAGGGCATCTCTTTCAACTACCACTGGTGCTGAACAATTCCACAAGCTTCACTAAACTACACAACAGCTTCCGTTATCAAGCTCCAAGAACCTTCAACGCCCTGCCCAAGTCTCTAAGAAGCATCACTTCATGTCGAGTTTTTAAGTTTAAAACAGCCCTTTGACAAGTTTTTCAAAACTCTCCCAGATGAACCTCCCATTCCTCGGACAAATAAAGCCTCAGAAAACAGCATAGTCACTGTAGTTCGATCTAACCCTCATACTCCTCTCTCTAGAGATGGAGTAGAAGAAGAGGAAAAAGTGACTGACGTCGGTCGTCCACGACAGGGGTAAGGCTACAACTTCAAAAGTTAACATAAGTAACATAAGTAAGCAAGTAATAACTGCAAGTCAATTAAAGATATTTTTAGCTTTCATGGTTTTGGGTTAACTAAAGATACAAAAGAAATTATGAACAGACAAGATCAAGTACTTCGGAAAGCCAGGAAAACAAAGAGGACTGGGACTTACATTAAAAAACTAAAAAAAACAGTGCAACATCTTCATCTGTAAACAGAATTACAACAGAAACCTTTTTTCAGAAGCTAGTCGAAACCCACAAACTTCTGTACAATTATTAAATCAATCTTTCCTGGTTCAAAAGAATGCGACAAGACAAGTGCTTCAGTACCATTCTTAGAGACAGTTGGAAATAACACCACATCAATAGTAGATAGGTTCTGTCGCAATTTTTCAACTGTAACGATCTGAAAATAATATTCTTTAAATTAAAAAATTTTACATGGAAAAAAACTTGTAAGGCTTGAAAAGAAAACTGAGAACATTTTTTGTCTAAGTATGTCAGTAAGATATTTTTAAGAGAATATTTGCTGCCTGGAATGCTAAAGGATGCCTAATCACTGATTTCAAAACCATTATGTTATATAATAAATTAGTCATTAAAAAGAGGTGTCTTTATAGTTTTTTGAATCATTAGTGTCTGTTTTCCTTTTCTCTTTCGGGCATTGTTTGGGTCTATGCGGGTTTATTCAGGCATATACTTGATTTTTTTTGTAAACGCCCAAAACGTATGCGGCCCTGGTGACAAGTTTAGCTATTACTTGTTCTCTTTTCCCATCTGATTGCACAATTTTAGTTGACAATATAATGAATAACGAATAATAAAATATTCCTATGTGCTTTTAAATATGTTGAGAACAAGAAACTTTTATTGATGCAATTGTCCAACTTCCCCTTACTTAGGGGCCGTCGGCAAACAGTTTCTGTCTCCGTTAACAACAAAATGGCTGTTAGAGGGGAGGGGGCAAAGCATCACCCGTTAAAAATATAAAAATGGAGACGAATTTTAATTTCTCACCTTTGTTTCTTTTAAGGAGAATGACGAAAATTCAACAAATTAGAAAATGTTTCCACAGTAACAGTCTGCCATAATCGAGAATTTGTTGTTGTAAAAATGGATCTCGTGTACGTATAGCCAAGTCTCCACAATGATTGTTGCGTAAAGCAACCAATCAATATCGAATATTTATGAAAATGTACATACTCATTTCCAGAGACAATGTTTCCTAAACTTTAAAGGTATGGACACAAATATGTTTATTTCTTATTCAAGGATGCCTAGTGATATTTTATAAAGTTATGTTTGTGCCACTGTCGAAAATATGTTTGATTAGCGTCATTTTTTAATTGCAAAAGTGAGTCGGTTGGTCGGATAAAAATTTTTCTTGAAAAATTACAAAAATGCTATATTTCGCAGCCATATTTTGTTATTTGTTTTAAATGTACGCCAGCTGTATTTTTAGCCTTCGTTTCAAGCTCGATTTTTGTCAATGTTGTTCCCATGGTTTTCGCTTGTATTGCTGTATAAATGCGAAACAGGAAAATATAGCACTGAGTAGCACAGCGCAGTCCCCTATTGAAATAACATTCTGAAGTAACAACTGTAATTGGGAGAACCGCTGAAAAGGTAAATGGTGGATTTTGCTTAAGACTTACAATGAAGGTTGGCTCTGAAAGTGACGACAAAAATGCAAGCAGACCTAAACTCAGTCTACGATTTGAGTAAACAAAACAACGTGATGTTCAACAATACAAAGTTTGAACTCCTGCAGTACGGAAAAGACCTAGATCTGAAGTCAAAGTCAAAGTACAAAACAACAGCATCAACACAAATCCAACCAAAACACAAACCAAAGATCTTGGAATACTAATGACAGATGATGCTACCTTCAAATCGTGTATAAATAAAATTGTAGAAAATGCAAAACAACTTACAAGCTGGATTCTTTCGATTGCGATCACCAGAAGTTCTCCTACCAATATGGAAATCCCTTGTCATCCCTAGACTTGAGTACTCCTCTCAACTCTTGTTTTAAATGTACGCTAGCTGTATTTTTAGCCTTCGTTTCAAGTTCGATTTTTGTCAATGTTGTTCCCATGGTTTTCGCTTGTATTGCTGTATAAATGCGAAACAGGAAAATATAGCACTGAGTAGCACAGCGCAGTCCCCTATTGAAATAACATTCTGAAGTAACAACTGTAATTGGGAGAACCGCTGAAAAGGTAAATGGTGGATTTTGCTGCGTGTCAAAGATCGTTTGGTTTATTTTTTACAAATTTACTGACTCCCCCACTCGACTTTTGCCTTTCAAAGTTGTTATGTTATACTTGGCGCTTTATATTATGCATATATATTTATGGTGTAATTAGCACTTGATATAATATATATAGTTGAAACTAAACATGGCGCCGCGAGTGGATTAACCAGCGAGAACTATTGTTGAAATAAAGTAGATTTTATATCTTAAGGAATCTTAAAAATCAAATTATTTAATAAACGTTATGGAAGAACAAATGAAGAATGCCCTTTTTCCACCTATATTGGATCTATCAGTCGACAGGTTTCTTGCTTGGAAAAGCTGGAAAGAGAAGTGGACTGACTATGCATGACTGGACTTGAGGAAAAAAGTCCACAATACATCAGTGCAATGATACGTTACACTTTCACTAGCGAGATGAGAAGTATATATGAGTCGTTTTCGTTAACAGAAGAGCAAAAGAATGATCCAATAGCAATAATTGAAAACCTTGAAAAGTTTGCAAAAGGACTTGTGAATGAAATATTAGAACGTCATATTTTCAACTCATGCACTCAAGACGAAAGTGAGAAATTTGATGACTTCCTGACAAATGTTAAAAACTTGAGCAATAACTGTAACTTTTGCCCAACTTGCCATCCAGGTTTAGTGAGAGATCAAATTGTCTCTGGTATTGCCAGTAGTGCTACTCAAAAGAACCTTTTATCTGAAGCCAGATTAACATTTGAAAAAGCTTTGGATATTTGCAGAGCTGATGAAAAAGCAATCAAAGGTGAATTGAGAGCAGCTGGGAAGTTAATGTGCGTGTAGATAATAACAATTTGAAAATGAAAATTGATACCGGTGCTGATATTTCTGTGATCGGACTCAATCATCTGGAACAGATAGGGTATCAAGTTAATGACCTCCATCTAACAACTAAAAGTTAATCAGACCGGACTCGCATTGATTCAAATGTTATGAATTTATAAACGTGTCTCTGAAAGTTCCGAGAAAACTGTTAGTGAAAAGTTGTATTTGTGTGAATTTTGGGGCGCCCAGCAATCGAAAAGCTCAATTTAGTGACAATTAATCAAATTAAGCAGGACAATGACTATCCAGAAAACATTATTTCTCAATTTCCAGAGGTGTTTGAAGGTTTAGGTGAAATTACCATTACCATTGTTGGATCCTCTTAAAAAGGAACTTGATCGAATGAAAAATTTAGGGGTCATACGTCGAGTTACGCAAGCAACAGAGTGGTGTCATCCTATCGTAGTTGCGCCTAAACCAAATGGGACTTTGCAAATATGTTTGGAGCTGACCAAATTGAATGTAGTAACATAAAGAAGTCTTTATCAACTGGAAAGTGTTAATGACACTTTGGCCAAATTAGGGGAGGAATGTGTAGTTATGTCTAAATTAGATGCCAACTCAGGTTATTGGCAAATGAAACTAGAAGAAGAAAGCCAGTTAAAAGCCACATTTGGTCGGTATTGTCCAACTTGTGCTCCGTTTAGCCTTACCTCCATGGCCAAAACATTTAATGAGCGTATAGAAGACATGATTGTGGGGAAAAGTGGTATTGTTAAGAGTATGGATGATTTTTTAGAGTTTGGAAGAGATAATCAACATCATGAAGAACGTTTGAAAATATTTCTATCAGACTTGTCTAAAAACAAAGTAACATTGAATTTAGAGTAATGCCAATTCCGGAAAACCGAAGTCAAGTTTTTAGGACATAAAATTTCAAAAGAAGGAATTTAGCCATTAGCAACTAATGTGGAAGGTATTAAGAAATTTCCATTACCCACAAACATTACCGAACTCAGACGATTTATGGGAATGGCTCAACAAATGTCACGTTTCAGTGCAGATCTTGCTAAAACTGCAAAGCCACTAAGAGACCTTTTAAGTTCAAAAAATCAATGGATATTGACAGTTGTTCATACAAACGCCTTCAACAATTGTAAATGTTAGCAGCTTCATGGGGAATGAAAAGAATGGCAGTTATTTGTAGGGAATTTCTCATTTTGTACTAGAAACAGATCACAAGCCGTTAATACCAATTTTGAATAACAAACCACTGAATGATTGTCTCCACGTATACAACGACTAAGAATGCGTATGATGAAATTCAGATTTACTGCAACCCATGCACCAGGAAAAGAACTACTGGATGCTGTACATTATCACATGCACAATGCCAGGAACCAACAGAAGATGATGAAATTGCTGAGACTGAAGTGACTGCATTTTTGAATCAAGTGACACAGTGTACCAGCATCAGAGCAACGATTAGTAGAGATTAAAGAAGCCACTGCAAATGATGTTGTATTACAAGCAGTGATAACAGCAACCCAAACTGGATGGCCAGAACAACGGAACAGAAACTGTTCAATTGAAATTCAACCATATTGGGAAGGCAGTGCTAATCTTACCTACGTTAAAGGTTTGCTACTACTTGGAGAAATAATCGTAGTACCAAAGGAACTGCAACGTTCTATATTGATGAAATTGCATCAGGGACACTTGGATACAGAGAAGTGTAAACGCAGAGCTCGTCAGACTGTTTTTTGGACTAAAATGAATCGAGACTTACTTAATCGTCCAGATGCTGCTTGTGTCATTGAAGCTCCCAAATTAATTTTTTCTCAACATGGCATTCCAGAAACATTAGTTTCTGATAATGGGAGCCAGAATGCATCTTATTAATTCATGAAGTTTGAAAACGAATGGGGATTTAACCATATTACTAGCAGTCTTAGATACCCCAGAAGTAACGGTCTGGCTGAATCAATGGTGAAAATTGTAAAACGTCTTATAAAGAAAACACAAAGATCAAATGACGATTTTCACTTACGATTGTTAGCCATCTGTAACGCATCGTTAAGTTGCGGAGAGTCGCCTGCCCAATTACTGCTTGGGTTCAATCTCTCCAACACCTTACCATCTGTTGTTCGTCACACACCAAACTTCTTCTGAAACATGGGTAGAGAGAAAAAACAAATAAAAACCTACCATGACCAAAAGTATTCTGGTACGGCCTCGATATTTCAACCGGGCAAAATAGTCTCCATTCAACATCAGGACACTTGAGAATGGACAATCAAGGGGGAAATATTGAATGAAGTTGTGCCTCGCTCATATACAGTTCAACTACAAAATGGAAATATTTTCAGCGGAATCAAATAACCTTGGTTATATATGTTTTATAAATTTTAAAAAGTTTTTATGTTATACTTGGCGCTTCATATTATGCCTATATATTTATGGTGTAATCGGCACTTGATATAATATATATAGTTGAAGCTAAACAAAAGTGAGTTGGTCAGGTGTCGCTAACCAATTATATTTTTGAGGGTGGCCTTAATCAAGGCATTTTTACGTTCAAAACCTGTATATTTACAATGTCTGATGTTAGGAATTTTGCAACAGATATAAACAATAGCCAATTTGCCATTAAGGGAGACAAAAATAGTTTGTCGACGGGCCCTTTATCAGTCAGGGTAAATACTTAATTGGGGGATGGTAGGCAAATTAGGGCATACCACCTATTTAGGCGACTCATTGTAACCTAGTTAGGCCATTTGTAACCTAGTAGTTAAGACATTACAATATTTAATGGCTTTTCACACATTCCCAAGAAAAAATATTTACAACAGAAAGTTTTTGTTTGCCAGCCTAATTAAACTACATCACGTCGCCTAACTAAACGACTCGCCTAATTAGGTCATGTTTACCCTGACTGTTTATGTCTCTTAGAAGAGGCAAGCCCATATCAAGCAGCTAGCTAAAATAGAAATGTGTAGCTAGTAGTCCTAATACTACACGTATTCTGATTACTACTCTGATGCCTAGTAGGTTTACAGCTAGAAAATCTCTAAAGGGAAAGGTTGGTTCCTGTATCTAACAGCTAAATACCTAACCACTGCAAGAAAAAACGTTTGTTTCACAACACACAGTTCCCGCGCATTGTGCCTCAGAAATATGTCATCAGATCTAGTTCACGGCTACTATCGAACAAGGGCGACATAACTCGTCAAACGATGACTAAGGATTTAAAAGCAATTATCTACTTTGTTTCCCCCCGCAAACTACTATAGCTCACATCCATGGTAAAACATCTTGGTTTTTCTGTTTTCTTTCATCTTGTGTTGCTATTAAGTCAAAATTTTCCCCTTTGTGTAGTATTCTTTGTTATAAGGGTCAGCAATGTTTGGGAGAAATACCTTATCTTGATAAATCTGCTTAGTAGTTAGCTAGCTAACTTTTTTTTAGCTATTTTTGATGTTTTCAACATGTCCTGCTACATGTTTGTTGTTTGCTTGTTTGTTTTTATGTTTTTTTTTGTTTTTTTCCTTTTTTTCAACATCTAGTGTATACTAATGCAGCCTGTTATGATGTCAACTGAGCTAGCTGATCGAATTACCCCCAACAAAGGTTATCATTCTTGCGATCGGATTCACGTCATAACACTGGTTGAACCAATCATGGGCCAGTATTCAGGTTACGCAGCCATTATGAAATGATGTAAAATGCCGCAATCATAATGTTTTTGTGGTGAAACCTTCATAATTAAAATACTGGATTTTTCAAGAATTCTTTTTTTTTAGTCAAATCTTTAATATGTTTTAGATATACTGCTTAATTTTTTCCATTTCCCAACATTTTAACGCCGTTTTGCTTTTAAATTCTGTTTAATTCAGGTTGCTACTGTGAAGGTTTGACCGTGAAAAGTCCACTTTGTACCCCATCCGAGAGCAACGAAGGAGAAAATTCCGACCACAAGAATAGCTCATTCTAGTCATGCGCTATCTTCTTTATAGTATCTTACAGAGTTCTTTATAAGTACACTATATGACTAGATAATGTACTATACCTATGGTTGTGTATATATACGTAAACTCAGTTTATAATGTACAGTTCGGCGATTCTGTTCAGCTTTGTTGCCGTAGTGATGATTGACATTTTGCTTAATTGACGAAACACATTTGTGCTACATCCACCGTTTTTAAAATTTCGCAGGGGTGAAAACAAACATAGTTCATAGGGGGAAGAATGATAAGAAATGTGAAAATGAAAGAATAATTAGCTAACGAAAGGTAACCACAATAAACATCTGTCTGGAAATGATGCTTACCTATCTAGATTTTGCTCCAAAAAATTATCTGTGCTCAGACTTCCTAACATTGTTCTTAAAACTCCAAATTGTGTCTAGCTGTGCACTCTCTTCACCTAAAATACAGAAACTTTTCACCTCCAAAAAAATTGTTATGACGTCAAACCAAATTGCTAGTACCTCTTAAATGTAACTTTACATGTGCCAGATATTTATTACCCTCACACGAACCTTTGGTAACATCAGAACTTACCTGGTATTGTTAACCTATTGTTAAATACATGGCAATTTTTGCATGCTGAAAATAATAGAGTTCATGTGTCACATGCAAACTTTAATTAGCTCATGTTAGTTTTAATGTTTCTACTCATGAACATATTATCTTTTGTTTTTACATGTGATTTATTATAATACTTTGATGTAATCTTGTGTTTTGTGTGCAATTTTATTGTTTTTACACAAACCTAAATGTTGTATTTTATTTAGGGACCGTCTCCAGCATCATTTTACATTTTATACGAATTGAAACGATCATTTCTACGGTCCTGTTTTCATGATTTTTAAACGCTGTACAGCGATCTTTTGGCTTTCTAACATCCGGTTTTCATGATTTTTGAACGATCTACAATGATGTCTTCGCCTTCTAAGATTTTTAAACAATCTACAGCGATCTTTTCGCTTTCTACGATCTTGTTTTCATGATTTTTAAACCATTTACAGCAATCTTTTTGCTTTCTACAATGTTGTTCCCATCATTTTGAAACAATCTACTGTAATGTTTTTGCTTTCTCAAATCCTGTTTTCATGATATTTAAACGATCTACAGCGATATTTTCGCTTTCTACGATGCTGTTTCCATCATAATAAAAATAAAAAAACAGGTAGCAATGCGCATGGTGCAAAGCTATTATAAAAATTTTAGTTTGATCGCTTTAATTTTGCTTTCTTCGCATAAATATGATTTTACATTAAAGAAAAAATAGGCTTTATGCGTGTTTATTCATTTCTTTAAAAATACATATCTTTTAATAGGTTACGTGATCGTTAACACTTTAAGCAATGAAATGCATGTTACATGTAAGAACAAAAAGGTTCATCAAATCTTTTTGTTATGACTCGTGCATAAAGATAACAGTAGAAAGCAATTAAGTTCATGTGTAAACAAAAGATGTGTAAAGGTTCATTATGAAGACATGACGTCGTAAAACTTGCGTACATGTAAAGTTACATTTAAGCGGTACTGTATGTTGTAGCATTGTGGAAATATGTCTTACTTCCTTACTTACTAAACGCGTGTTTAAAAGATTCAATATTGATAAAAAAAGGTGTAAGCATTTCCCTAGAATTACTTTTAGCTAGATATCCATGTAATACAAACCTGTTTGTTTGTATAAAGTTTAACCAAAAAATTGTGAAAACTGTAAAGGTTTTTAACAGTCTAGAAAGACTACATAAGAAGTGTTGTCAAGAAAAACTTTCGTTATGACATGACGAAAATCTTGTTAAAAACATTTCAATAAATATTTTACAGGTAACGTAATAATTTTATCCAAATTGCTGCAAACAACATCTGGTGTGAGAGTAGAACCTTTGAAACACAGGGCAGGTTGATCAGCAAATCAAAACATATAAAGTACAATCCTCCAACTGCGGACATCTTTGGGACAGTTTGAACTTTGCTCCATAAAAATCTCTGTGTTAGCTTCTTTGCAATTCTAGAAAGATCTGCTGTTCCGTAAAATATAAAGATATGCTGCATTGGCGAGATCTGTTCTGTAAATTACACACCCTTGTTTTATCTGCTCTTTCTTTGTGTTTGTTCTCTCTGTGAACCAAGTTGCTTCAAGCATCTTGCATTATCTTCCTAAACTTTAAAAGTATGGACACGAATTTGCTTGTTTCTTATTCAAGGATGCCTAGTGATATTTTATAAAGTTATGTTTGTGTTAATCAAGGCATTTTTACGTTCTAAAACCTGTATATATACAATGTCCGATGTTAGAGGTAGAATGATTTTTGGTGAATTATAACTGAAATCTCTGATAATTTGATGAATTAAGCTCTTTTGGAATTGTTACAGCTTTAATAGAGTCATTCTATGCATTTTAACTATTTATAAGTGTTTCTCTGATACAAAGAAATTGTCCCAGGTTGGGGGTAATACGAAAAAGATTGTTGTGTTTTTAAGAAATGGTACCAAAACCTACAGAGGTGGGTTAGATGATGATATGGCTAATGCATTGAAAGAAGTTAAAAGAGGCATGTCGTTAGAAAAAGCTTCCAAAAAATTTGGCGTACCTAAGCAAACACGAAGTGACAGGATTACCATGAAGTGTAAAACTGATAAACCTAGCCAACACACAGAGCTGACTTGTGACAAAGAAACAGCGCTTGTCAATTACATAACGTTTTTGGCAAGCATTGCTAATCCGTTGTCAGTAGCAGCTGTTAAGATGTTTGCTTGAGATATTGACAATAAGGTAACTGGCCCAGAACATAATTGGTGGCACAAATTTGAAAACCGACACCAAAATGACTAAACACTTCGTAAGCTGGACAAACATCAATGTGATGAAGCAACATTTTAATGTATTAAAAGCAGACAAGGTCTTCAGAGTAACAACAAACAAGTTCTTCATCAATCACCATAGAGAAGGCATCCTCACGACCATCGCGAAACAAGTGAAACAAATCGCATTTTATAAAGATACCAACAGTGAGAAGGAAGGAGGAGGAATTTATATGAGCAAGGAAGAAAGTGACGAATCATACCACGAAGAAACGCATTGCTTTAGTTGTCGTATAGAAAACGTTTCAGTCAAAGGGAGAAGGAAGAACATCTGTTTTTTTTGTGAAAAATGTGGGTCGTTGTTCCACAACGTGTGTGAGAACGTAGTTGTCAGGTCTGTAGGCATGAATGTATTATTGGTATGTTTCAATAAAGTTCCAAATCATTTTGTACATTTTCTTTGGAATTTTTTGCAAGTTACAGTGAAAATGAAATGCTCTTATAAAGCTACCCAATATTTCATGGCATCCATAACAGTTTTAGTATCCCATATGTGTGATCAAAAAAAACTTTCGAGACTGGATTTATACTTCTGAGAAAGCTATTTAGGCTAAAGTTAGCATAATTGTATCTCTGGTATGGTGCACCACTCAAAGAGGGGCAAAAACATTGAAAACGCATCTGTCTGATGTTGGGGGAAGTTGTCCAACATTAGGGGTACTTGGTGCAGCTCTTTGGTGGATTTTTTTTCCAGTGTGTGGTGTCAGCATAGGTGAAAATTCGCTGTAAATGTTGTAGCTTAGCTTGGAGCTAACGATAAATGGCGGAGTTGTGTAGATAAGGGTTTTGAGAGGTAACACTCAAAAAGTGTCCGAAGTTGGAGGATTGTACGCTAGCTAGCTAAAGTTTTGTGGAAAAAAACGTCAGTCCATCAATGTGCATTTAAACATAGATATCTAATGATAATTTGCACACCTTGTCTTAAAATAGTTTGGGATGCTGAGTTGTTGTTGTTTTATTGAAAACTTTTTTTTAGGTCAGCATTGTCCACAGACAGGATGCTCTCCTTAAGTACTCTCCTTTGTTCTACAACATGAACTTTGCGCGGTCATTAGTATTATAAAGCATAATTTGGAAGTGTGTCTATTTTTTCATTTAAGTTCATAGTGGAGTATGCGAATGTAAATAGAAATAAAAATAAAGTACTAGATGATATATCAACTCAAAAAGTATAAGTGCTAGCTTCAGCAACCGCTTTTAACATGTAGTGAACTGTAGGTTCACCACCGTGTAAAATAAAACAATCTTCTCAACTGGAGAGAATAGGAGATCACAATGGCTTTTACAGACAAAATTACGACAGTTTAAACTTCAAAAAAGAGGGGAAAAGAATTATCTTTTTCCTTAAACTTAACTAAAATGTAAAGTCAGTGTTTTGTGGTGATGGGGTTAAAATGAGTTGCATCACGCTTTTTGTATTTTACTAATGGTAATTCAGCCCTGTGATTCCAGGTCAGCCTTCGGAGTAAGCATAGGAGAATATGAAAGTGCTGACTCTACAAGAATAAGTATTTTATCAAGTTTCCTATTTACCACAAATCACTTTGTAATTTTTAATGGAATGCTGTGAACAGTGGTAAGGAACTGCATTTCTATTTGAAGCCATCAGTGAGTAAGTAAGTAATACATTTTTCTGTACTAAAGTAAACAACAAGATAAAATATACACACCTTTAGCTTACAATATGATAATGAATAATAAACTGTATGGCGTTATTGACAAATATATAATTTTTTTATTAATGTGTTCTTTACAGGATTAATAATTAAATATACAAATAATTAAGAAAAACTGCAAAATGTAACCCAGTTTCCTTAAACAATTATTTTAATAGAAATTCTTTTCTACCAACTCACTGTAAAATGGAAAATGATGATCAAAGTACAATTGAAAATGATAACGAGGAGCTTGCCTTAGATACCATCAACAATGAGAATAGTCCCAAAAGTCAACCAGAGAAAGCATCCAAAACAAGAGATGTCAATCGCTTTCCACATACAAGAATCCGAACCATTATGAAAATGGATCCAGACTTAACGATTGCAAGCCAAGAGTCTGTCTTTCTTATAACTAAAGCAGCGGTAACTAGAATTAGTTTTTTGAATTTATTGTCACTCTTGTTGTATTGTTAATACTGATACAAATTTTCTTGTTTGTAGGAACTTTTTGTTCAAATGCAAGCCCAGGAAGCTTATAAGAGAACAAGACAAGCTAAAAGAAAAACAGTCCAAAAGAAAGACATTGGTAATATATAATTTTTCTTCTTTGCCTTCCGCTTTAGTTGTATCAATAATTTGTTCTTTGTAATGATGGTGTAGACGTAGAACGTTGTAATAGCATCACCCAAGCACGAATTCTTTGCCTGGGGCAGCAAGTTCAACTAATGTTATCTGATTCAACTCCAGAACAGTAAGCCACATGCAACCACCAGTCAATATTAACTTGTGACACTAAATAATAAAAGGGTTTCAAGCCTTTATTTTTTAGATGCAGCCTTATCAGAGTTGGACTGCATGGCATTTTTAGAAGGTAGAATTTTAAAAACGTTAACCATGTTTGAAAACCTTTCGTGAACTATGTTATTGAAAAACTATTTGTTATACTTCTAGGTGCAATCGACTGAAATTTGTAAGCTGCGTTATAAACAACTGCACAACAAAGTTACAGCAGTCCAGGAGAATTTTATAACTTCCTTTAAATAATATTTTCAGTTTGGGGTATAAACTTTCTGCAGCAAATCGCAATGGATTACTTACTCCATCTGCTGATGGCGTTATTATTTATTAAACGTTTCTCAGAACCACCATAATAAATTCTTTAAATAGAAAATACTATAAATTCTGATCTGATGACCTTTAAGCATGGAAGTTTTACAACGTGTTAATGTTTTAAGTTGAACATTTTGGTCAAGTTTTGTTACCAGTTGAATCCATTTTACCTAATTTTCACAATCTATATCCTGTGTATAAAATATCAGATTTTTCAGAATTCTTATGTGCAAAAACTGAAAGATATGGTATAAACTATTTATAGTAATAAGAGAAAATCAAAATAGGAGGACAAAATATTTCCGAGAACGTATTTTGGTAGGTTACGATATTTTTCCTGATTTTGAAATTACTGATGACGTCAAACAAAAAATGCTGATTTATTCCTTTTGTCTTATACTATAGTTGTACTAAGTTTTATGTCATCAGGATAATTCTGTCAAAAGTTAGGACAGCAGGCACTTATCCCCTCCCAATATTTTTAAGGCCTCAAGAGTCGCATACTAAATATAAATAAGTATTGTCGATGTATTTTTTAAATTTATATTTAGATGTTGTATTTATGTGTTAATATTTGAAGACCTTTTGAAATTGTGTGGTTATTTTTTGGCGCGCTTGAAGGCTGTTTCTCAACTTTAGCTTCATCTTGTCTTTGATTCATTCGTTCATATGAGCAACAAAATTAGTTTAAGGATTTGTGTTTGTATATTTACTAAAATAGAAATATTTTTCTTCTCTGTGATCGAGTTGTATTTTGTTAAATTTTTCTTGTATTTTTATGTAAGCACAACAAAAGTGTATTCAAGCCCATTTTCGCTAAAAAATCTATTTACTAAAGGCCGATAATAATGAAACAATGTGTTTACCTTGTTAGGAGGGTGGGAAATTCTCTATTGATATATATTGGTAATGTAAACAAAATATGAAGTATAACATGTCCTTAATAGGCTTCCATAGCCTCGCGTAGATGTTTTCTTAGAATTTTTTTTTCATTGGCGACACTTATCCCCCGGGGTCTATTTGGTTTTGCGGGTTGACTGCGCTTTGGGATGCTGCGGCTAGGCTTGGTTTTGTGGATCTGAGAAAGTCTTAATTTTGTAAATGAGTTCGCAGTTATCTTTAATTTCTTCTGTGAGAATAATTCACATTAAATAATCCATTTTCTTGCGAAAATGAAAACGTGCAAAAATTATTTTCTTCACATATCGGTGTGAGAAATTCTCGTGATTTTTGGAACAAAGGGCTTCAGTTTTTCAATTCATAACTTATACCACATTTACACTGAAGGAAATTGTTACGGATTCATGAGTAATTTACTAAAAAAAAGAATTTATTCGCCATCCGTTTACATGTGAAACTCAAAAAAAATAAATTCAAATCCAATACCCAAGAACATGAAAATGGGATTAGAAACATTAATTCTTCTTTTTCATGTCAAACGAAAGAAGTCCTGGGCACGAGCTGAAATATGGTTGATATGTTACTGATCTAGATTTTGATGGAGAAAAGGATTAGCTGCATATCCAGTTGCATCACGTGCATGTTTGTAAATCGTTTAGTAGGGGCGGATAAATAAAAACTAGGTTCCGTAGACCAAATTGAGCATTTTTTTTACCAGAGAAAGATGAAAAACAAAGCCCTCTATACACGGGTGTTAAAACTTTCTACATGCTTTAAATAAGTCTATTAGTCAGAACAATCCACATAGATGTTTTTCTTCTCAAAAAAACATGATTTTTGTATCTAAACCAATAACCTAGCTCCTCCAATGCGCGTCTTATTTAAAGCAAGTGGAATTCTATAGGAACTATGATACTTAAATCCGATGGATCATCGAGAGCATTGCCATGAATGCAAAATTGCATTATTATTATAAACCAATTATGTCGCCTTGAAAACAAGGAATTTCTGGGAAGGATTTTTTGGGGGGAATTTCGGATATAAGCGTCATTTAGAAGAAAGATTTTGCGAATCACAAGTAGTGAGAACATATTACTAAGAATTATAGAAAAAAAACAGTTAGGATTCCATGTATTAGTACGACCTGATACAAACTACCCCCGGGGCAGCCTGGCGTTGGAATTCCTACGGGAAAAAACGTTATTTTAGCAGTGAAAGAAAAAGTAGCTCGGGTAAACATACATAAACGAGAAATACTTTATTCAGAGAAACTTTCATGAAAGAAATTTTCCGCGAATTTTGCGTTTTTGTCATTTTTCGTGAAACTTTGTCTCACGAAACTTTCCAAAATGGCCATTCGCGAATGTATATTTATTTCAAACTTTCTAAATTGTAGATTCGCAGAAATTTATTCAATTTCGCGAATTTTTGGGCTCGCAAAAGATTCTCCGAATAAAGTAAGGATTATTTACGGATTTCCCAACTTTTGCGAATAGCAGATTTATTTTCGCCAAACTGTTCGAGAAAGTTAGTCTCGCAAATAATAAGATAATGGGCTTCCGGAAAATATTTCGCTTAACAAGTATCTACATTTCACATCTTTTTTATATTTTAAACGGAAACAGGTATCCTTTTAAATTAAAAATGTAACCCTGCTAACGGTATTAGAAAGAAAAGTACTCTATTCTCTCCGCACACGTAACGAGAGATTATCGCCTCTTCCTTTCAAGTGTGATCAGCGAAAAAGTGTCATGTGGATCAAAGTTCATGATGCAGGTCCTGCTTAGACAATTAAAGTCAACATGGCGGTCGGATAGTCAGTCAGTCCTAAAGCGTATTTTTTCGACATATCTGAGAAATAAATTGAAAGGTATAAGCTTTCTCTATTTCTAAATGTCAGAAAAAACCTGTGATTTCATCGATAAAAATAGTTTTTGGCTGAGTGATCAGAATAAAATATTTTAGCTAAGCTTTAGCTAGATTAGCTGGCCAGTAGTAGGAAAGAAAAATAATTTTCAACTAGCTAGCTAGCTGCGCTAGAAGGAGACCTGTCTCTTTCCTCTGCCTTCACTATTGCCCTGTATTTTTCCCTTCCATCAAAATGGAAAATGATGAGTTCACTAGGACTAGCTAGCTGTCAGTGGAAAATCCGCTTATGCAGAACAACAATATAGCGAGTTCTTTCATTCAAAATTATGATCATCAAGGACCCTTTAAATACGCAAAAAAGATTTTAGGAATTTATTTGTTGCCTATATATATTGTATCGCTAGCTACACTGAACATATAGGATCGTGTACTTTTGAGATGGACAATTAAAGAGATATTGGTTTTTCAAGGTATTTTGAGGATGTCATCAACCTGTCTGTTACGAAATTATGGGTTGACGACTATTTCAGTCCCAAGTGACCCCTAGTTACCCCATGCAGGAGACGATGTCAGTTCTTTCTACTAATTTCACTGGCTTCACTAATGAACTGTTCATAGTATGAGCAGAGTTTTCATATACCATAAATGATGTACATCTTCATAGCGGCTTTAAGTAAACCAAAACACTGCAAGGTTTATTGGAGATTTTGTGTGGTGTCTAAAGTTATAAGCTGTACAGAGTTACAGAGCTTGAGGTTACAGAGTGTATGATACATGATTTTAGGCCCCCACATTGATGTTTTTAAACTATTCTGTTCACCAATTTTAGCATAAGACTGGATTTCTTAAGTCACGGTCAATATGCTGAAACTTGTCTATAGATGTGTGAAAAAATGCAAAATGGAAAAAAAGTTCTGTCGCTAGCATTTATCCCACAATCCATTTCCCATATTATTTCATAATTTTATTATTTTTTCTTTCTAAGTTTTGTGTTTTAAAAGCAATTGCAATTTTGTTGATGCTAAGCAAAAATGTCTGCTGTACGTTGTCTTGTTAATAGAAAAAATTCTTTGTCTTTTTGGCTCTTGTGACATAAAAATGGAGAGAACAAAGTGCCTGTAGCCCATTCACTTTTAAACATATCAAATTGACACACATCGTATATAAAGGTTTTCAGATACAGGTTTTGTGAAAAAAGACGAAGAAAGTAAAATCTGGCTGTTAAATGTTATTACATAAATAAATAACTTGAACTTTTAAAAAACAGAATACTTATAGCAGGAAAGCATGGGTGCTAACCCTTCGTGATTCTCTTAAATTTGAGCCTACATTTGTTTAAATCTGGAATTTCGGCACCACGTTTTATAAATTACATTTTAATACCTTGTAATAAAGACCTTCTGAGTGGTAATTCTTTGTTTTCTTTAGTGAACTAAAAGTTGGTTTAGAGAAGAAAGGTTGATTACTTCTTGTGTTACAGCAGGCAGTGATGTACACAAGATGAGTGATAAGTATGTGTTAAAATGAATTGTTTCCTCAAATAATTATTTCTGGTTTATTTTATTGTAAACTTTGACATTGTTTTCGTAGTAAAACTATTTTTCTGCATTTTTAAGTTTAAATTTAGTCATTGAAAAACTTGATTGACATTATAGAGCTAAAGTCTTGTTATAAATTGTAAAAGTAAAATGCCAATAAAACCATGACTCTAGTTTTACTTTTGTTGTCATTTTTTCTTCGCTATTTGATTTAATTTATAATTTTGAATAAGTGTACACACAAACATCTTTTAAATTTTTTTCAAATTTATACAGAATATTAGTTACTGCACCATCAACAATACTGGTAAATGATTTACGTAAATTTAAAAATCTCAACAACCAGTGCTCAATGCCTATGGAAAGTTGTTTAGCCTGTATTTATAAAAATGTAGACATATAATGCTTTTTCCCATGTTGTAGTCATTGTTCTCCTTTCCTTTAAGCATTTAATTAATTTCTGATGTGTAGGAGTAAACCATAAATTCATGTTAGCAAAATAGTAGCACATGTTAACCAAAAAATTTCTGACCAGTTAAAAATACACCAAGTTTGTTGCCTCCTGTATATTACTTCTTCTTTAATTAACTTTATTTCCAGTGATAGCAATGAATCTTCTCCTCTGTTGAATAAAGTTTCTGAGGATGAGACTCAGATTCCTAAAGAAATTCCACGGAAACATTTTAAAGGAGAATCAACAACTTTACGTAATCCATATGTTGTCAACACACAAGTTATTCCACACAATGCATCTCATGAAGATCTGAGAAATCTTGCGCAATACAATCGCTACCGTTACTATTCGAAAATACATAACGTGCCTGGAGGGGAAAAGTTGGTATACATTTATATATACACTTTGTTTACTTTGTTTATAAAATGTGTGACATATCGGCCCCCAGTGGAAACAATCCACTAACTATAGGTTTTTGTGATTTTCTGGGCTAGCCACTTTAAATATTTATTATTATTATTATTATTATTATTATTATTATTATTATTATTATTATTATTATTATTATTATTATTATTATTATTATTATTATTATTATTTATGGGCAGTAAAGCAGAAAAATTTTGACCATTTAGAAAGAAATGATATGAGAATGGTTAGATTGATGTGAAACACCAGTTTAAAAAAAAAGAGAAATAACTCACATGAGCTAAGAAGTGGCTAAATATTTGTAGCATTCAGATGTGTTGATTGGGACATTTGGAAGAAATAAAGGAGGATACTTGGGTTACAAGGTGTATTGATAGTTTTAGGTACATACATACTACTACTACTAATTCATTTTGTAATGCAGGTTGAAATTACAATGGCAAATGAAAGCTGATGTAGACCTACAACAAAATATGAAAAATTAAGTGAGTGTAAATAAGAAAAAAACTTGTAATTTAAGGTATGAGTAAGGGAAAAAATAGTTTTTTTTGCAATTTTTTTTTTTTTAACTTCTTTTATAAAAAAAACTTTTTAATGGTGAAATTATTTTTTTATAAAATAGGATAGAAATGCGACTTTTTTCTAAAAACACAATCCTCATCATTTGTCTTCCAGTGGAACGTGCTAAAAAGATCAAGTATAGGTGGAAATGTTTATGTTTCTCACTTTGGGAATAAACTGTAATCTGTGCATATTTTGTAACAATAACGTAATCACAACCAACGTTGTAAAAAACGATACCATTGATTTTTTTGTATCGCTTTTCTTTTATGATTGTTTTTATCCGATCAATTAAAAATCACTTTTTTCAATTTGACTTTCATTAATGCTTTTTCCAAAAAAAGTTTTTTTTACAAGCGAGCAACACTAACAACATCAAGATATTTAAAATACTAAAAAATGTCTACTTATCGTCATAAGCTTCTGCTCCTTCAAAAAGGAGAAAAAAAATTAGAAGAAAGTGTTTTAACTCTCCAGCCAAGCGAAGATTGAAAATAAAAAATAATACGCAAATTGAACAAAAGTGTAAGTCGAAAGAAAATAATGGATGTTTTAGCGATAGCGAATACGACTCAGACATTTTTGTTATCATATCTGTTTTTAATTTCTATTCCATCAGATGTTGTAACATTTTTTCCTTTCCTTTTTGTTTTATTTTTACTTTGCTTATCTCTCTTCTTGTGAATATTCTGTAAGTGCAAATGTGAGCAGACACGCGGGTTGTACAGAAGTTGTTAAAAACACCTGTAGCGACCATATAACTATACGAAAGTGATGATATTTTTAAAAATCTTTAAAGCTCTTTTTCGCAATGTTCATTTTTTGTGTTAGTACTGCTAGCCTTTTCATCTTCATTTACATTCAAGACAGATGTTGTATCTAAAAACGATTTTAATTTTAATTCGTAAGTGTGAACAGATTTCGAGTTATGACGTATTTTTTAGCGAATTATGGTTTGTAATTCAATAAAAAAAAGTTAATGGAAAATATACTATATAACTATAATTTTCAGATTGTTTTTAGATCAATGTGTTTTGATTACAAAACAGTGAACATCAATCATGCAAAACTAAAAGTTTTGTAAATAAAGATGCATTAGTAAAGGAGGGGTCATTTTTTTAGTGTCTTTTAACGTCTGCAATTTTATTTCGCTTTCAATAATTTCTATATTAAACAAAATATTAAACAACAATATTACAACTTTTACGTAATTTTAATAGAAGCTATTTTAAAACATCACACTTTTTCCCTTCTCACACCTTAAATGACCATACAAAAAATAAAAAAATTAGAATAGCAAAGCTAAGAGTTAGACCAAGGAAGACTTAGCAAGACATAATAAGAACACACTTGATGGAAAGGAATTTGAGTTTAAAACTAATACAGTCTAGATCAAATAGTAAGAAAGTCAATAATATATCCCATCCAACCCATGCTAGCCTAGATAAGATGTTAAGTGGAGAATGATGATGACGATGTTAAAACTATTGCGTTAAATTTTATTGTAGAAATAACTAATTTTTGCATTTAGGTAAAGGAATTTTAATTGTGTTTTATTTTTTTGTTATATTCTTTTTTTTTAGGTTATTCCAGATCATGCCCTGCCTCGAATTCTGTTTTGGCCATATGTGGCTGCTCAACAAAATAAACAAAATAGCATAATCACAATGTAAGATTGTCGTTGTTTTGCTGTTTTTTATATTTCCTCAAATAATTATTTTTTTAGTTTTTTACAATTCATGGCTGTATTTAACAAAAAATAATTCCTTACCTTTCCTATCTTCTCTTGTATTCCAAATAAGTGTTTTTTAACTTGATTGCCTATCTTGGTTGATGACAAAAACCAATATATTTTTTAATGAGAGCGCGACAATACCACAGGTAAATTCCTAAACATGGCACATGACAATAAACAAACTTTTATGGCATTCAATAAATGTAAGAAGTGTGATGTACAATAATGGGTTTTTACGTCGAAAATAATTTTTAGGTCAAGTTTAGTTTTAGAAGAAGTATGTGGTAAAGTTTTTATAAAAAAGGTTACAACTACTAACTTTTAATACCACTTTTTTACAAGACTAAATTATTACATAAAAAACCTTATTCTAAGTCCAGTAGACTTTTTTACGATAAAATATCATAAAAATTTGTACCTTGAAATCATTTTAATTTCCTAAATACATTGATAGAAACACGTTTTTTGTTTCACAATAAAAAAACGGCTAAACCAATACACTCATTTCTTTGCTTTTTGTCAATCATATCTTTATTTTCACTTGAAAAGGATTTTTGCTATATTTTTAGTCCACAGAAGACAGAATTACAATGTCACCATTATAAAGGCTCTAAGGTTTTTCTTTGAGGACCATGACATGAATTCTGGATATTATTTATGCTAACTATTTCGATTTTTTAATATACTTATAATATATAATATTTGCCAACTAGTCGATAAAGCACATGGGAAAATCCACTTAGACAGGATAACAGTAAAAAAGAACCGTTATTTAAATTTTGAAGACGTCAGCAAGGATCTGTCAAGAGACAAAATATTTTTTCTTAGTAATTTGTTTTCACGTTGTCTCTATTGTATAGAGCTTAAACTGCTGATCAAGAAAATGTATATGATCATGTGGTTTTGATAAGCGGTTAATGAAATATAATGGTTTAAAATTTTTGCTGACGTCAGCAATGGCCCGTCAAAACCCTAAAATTTTATTTTAAAAATTTGTATACCTGTTGCCTTCATCGTATAGATCTTGAAACGATGATCAAGAAAATGTATAGGATTATGTACTTTTGACATGGTTGCAGAGATATTAAGGTTTGAATGTTTTTTGATGACGTCGTCAACCCGTCCATTCCGAAACGGATTTGGGGACCCAAGTTTGGGAAACTTACCCAAATTGGTCCTAGGTGGTCCTTAGTTACCCATGCGGTGAAAAATCATTGACGTCACCACCTCGTTTCAAAGTTATTTGGCCATAAAGTTTTAGGTGCACTCTAATGGCTTCATTAATTTTATATAGGATATTGACGTTAAAGTAGTGTTATTGAAGTCGTGTCGTAACGTCAGCAAATTTAACATATTAGACATGCATTTTTCGGCACCATCAAAGGAAAATGAACACATCGACTTTGCCTGTTACGGACTCTGTATTATTATAGAGATACATCTACAAAATACACACAGTACCAAGTCAATAGAAAATAAAATATTAAAAACAGAATGCCACAATTTACAAAAATGGAATTTATATATGGATCTGTTGTGAGAAATTACAACATTATTTTGTGCAGTAACTATGAAACAAATCTACACAACAATGAACAAAATTTACCTTACATATTCTTTTAATAAAAATAAATTTGTGTATTTTGTATAATTTTGCATATCTGACATTTTCCTCAAATAATTAATTATAATGCCGTTATGAGACAAGCCAACTTAGCATCCCTTTTTCTCTTCAAGAAAACTATAACTACTGAGATAAGGCAGTTCTAATGTAAATTTTCAACTGAAGGCATATTTTATTTTTATTTTTTTACCATGGTATGATTGCTTCAAACATAAATGCGGTATTGGGTGGATATCTGAAAATTTTGCAAAATGCTCAAGTTTTTTACCATGTGGAAATTTTGTATCTACCTTAAGTGGCTTTTGACTTCATTGAATTGTATATAATCGTGTTTCTATAAAACGACCAAGCTCAGCCTCACTACACTGCAAGAGGGAAATTTCCTTTAAGAAAAAGAATTTTATCCAGACAAAACATAAAAAATTTCTAATCATTGCGCTTGATCTTTTAAATTAATAATTTGCATTCAAGTTTGAGCATAAGAGGTATTTTCACAATATTGTACTTTTGTACTTCTATTTGTTTAACGAATTGATCTGAAAATAATCTACAGAAAGTTAACATGCTTGTTTTTCATTATTATCAACAAGACAATATAACAAAAATAGTGTCGTTGAATTTTGCTTCTGTGTTGCCCTAACTTGTCGAATAGGTGAAAATAAATCGACCATAACATTTATATTTTAGATTTGCCATATGGAACACCATGATGGGAACATCATTACTGAGTTTGCCATGGGCACTGCAGCAGGTAACCAACCAGACTGGTTTGACAAAATATTACAAACTTACTCTTTCTCTTTTATCAGTCACAACGCGATTCTTTAGAGTGGTTTTGCACTTGGGATAATTCTCCTTTTTGTGATGGCGCTCATATGTTTCTACACTTGTTATCTCATCATTCAAAGCACAAAATCAATTGGTATGTTATCTTTGTTTCTAATCAGCCTTTAAACATTGTTTAGAAAATGCTTAGGTAATTATTTTACACTTTACACTTTTACAAGATTTAAAACTTGAAATCCCTATAAAAACAGAAATCCCTTTAAAGTTATTTTACACTTTATAATGTGTCCATGTAAACGTTTTAACAACTTTATATTTTTTGCAAATGATTGCTTTTTTAGAAATTATTATCTTTTTGTTCTGGTTTTTACAATATTCATAATTACAAATGTTCTTGACTAAAGATTATGAGTTCTTCTGTGTTAGCAACACTTTACATGTTAAACACGACTTACGTGTCAACCCTTTGAGAGTATTTGTTTTAATTTATGCTAAAAATCTCATTAACAAACACCCTGATAAATGAGTTGATCAATTCTCATATGATACTAGAAAAGAAAGACTCTATTGAATTTGTGGACATTTGTGAAATATACTTGGGTCCTCTTGGAAAATATGTCTCCCTGATCGTTGGAGTTGCTGCATTTGTTGGTGCAGTTGTTGTGTACTGGGTTCTAATGTCAAATTTTCTGTACAAGGTTGGAAAGTTTGCACATGGTAGGTCTAACATTTTGATTTCCACAGTGCAATAATTACACCTTCCCTAATTGGTGGGTTAAACAGGGTTTAGGTTAGTCTGGGAAAATTAAAGGTATTAATAGTCACCAATGCATAGAATTAGTCGCTTTTCCCTGACTGAAATTAGGTCTCAGGTAAGGAAAAAATATTTTGTTTTCTCCCTTAATATCTTTCCATCAAAGTTCATTAGTTAATATAAAAACTAGTTGATTTTACTTAAGATTGAACAAAATTTGAGCATTTCAATGAAAAATAAGCTGGTAGTAAAGTTCAATGAGTCTGGGATTAAGTTAGTCAAGGAACCCCTAAAGTTAGTCACTTTTCCCCATTTTTCCTAATTATGAAAAAGAACAATAAATTTTCAAATATTAATTTTATTTTTATATATTTTTTATTGTTATATAGCGTTTTCATTTTTATTTAGTTCATGGCACAGGCACTTCATCAGGTAGTTCTAATGATTCAAATATAATGTTGACTTCAGTACATCAAGGTAAAACTCATCACTGTTTTTTTTGTTGTTGTGAATTTTTTTATCAAATCTGACTCTGTCCCATTCTGTTTTCAGTTCTATGCAAGTCACTTGACCAACACATAAACAAATCTCACCCACATGTGATCAGTCCGGGAACAAAAAACTCATTTTACACATACTGGGATCAACAGAAGACTGTTCCTTTTTACCTTGTTGCATTGCTGTTGCCATTGTCATGTTTTAAGTCACCAACCTTCTTTACAAAATTTAATTCGTTGGGTATGTATTAACTGTTTCTTTTTAATGTGAAGAGTAACAGGGAACATGAAGAGGGCAACCCAAAGAAATCTTAGCTGTGTTGCATTTATGTATGTTGTTTTCTATATTTCTTTACTTTTTTCTGAAATTTTACGATGATTAACAAAAAACTGAAATATTTTCACAATAAACACTTAAAGAAAAAACAAGATTACAGTTGATTGTTTATCATAAATTTACACTTTGTTATTTTTAATACTAGGCACTTTTTCTGTGTTATATTTATTGGTATTTGTTGTTGTCAAGGCCTCGCAGTGGGGACCGCATCTACATTTTAACGTTCCAAAGTACGAAGCACCATCAGTTTGTAAGTAAACTATGTACTATGTAATTGTTATTAAGCAATTCACATGTTAATAGGAATTTTTTTCTGCAGAACCTCTGTAATGTTGAATTTTCTGTTTGCAGTATTTAGCATGAATTTTCCAGCACTTACTGGCATACTAGCATTGGCGTTATACATACACAATGCTATAATGTCTATACTGGCAACCAACGCTAAACCTCAAAATAATGTGAGTTGAAACGTCTTTCTTGGTGCTATAAATAATGTTAAGAATTGTAAATGCAGAGTTGTGATTAAAATGTGACTAAGCTACAGGGTTAAAACAATGCTTGTTATTTTATTGACCCTTGCACCTGATGTGCCTTGTCTTTAGGTACGAGACGTGGGAGTTGCCTACATCTTGACAGCTTCTACGTATTTATTTGTAGCTGTTGTATTTTATGTATGTTTTCCGCTGGATAAAGATTGCATTGAACAGGTAATTTTGTTTCCTCGAAGAATTATTTTTATCAACTAAAATTATTGGAAATGCACAAGTGTTGGACGTAAAAACGTGCAGAAAGGGTAATTTTTGCCAGTAACTGTTGCAGGTGAATAGTCGATAATGTGAGTGTTTTTTAGAGTGCTCATTTTCATAGATATTGAATAACAAAAATAAAGAATGAAAGAAGCCAGTTAAGTTAAATGTAAAGTTTCTTGAAACAGAGGACTTTTTTTATTTTTTAGAATTTTTGTTTTCTGATTTCTTGTCTTTAGTTTTCACTATTTGTCTTATTTCGAATACTTAGATAACATGAAAATTTTCAACTTTGTGCCCAATTAATGCTTGAAATTTAATATTCCTCAAAATCGATAACCCTCAAGTAACAGGATAAACAGTTCAAATATGCCGCTAATATGCTGTCGTCAATAACCGTCAAAACATTTGTATTTTAATGATGATAGTATTGAAAGCAATATATTTTTTTAGGTATTTCTGGACAATTTTCTTTCCACAGATATTATGACGTTCATAGCCCATTGTGGACTGCTTTTTCAAATGACGACTGTCTTCCCACTTTTAATGTATATTGTAAGAGTGCAAGTTCTGGGAGCCATCTTTAATTCAACAACGTACAGGTAGGCCTGTTTTGTTTTACGCTCTTTGAAAAGGTTTGTGTATGTGTGATAAAAATAAACCATAAATCTTTTCGTCCAAAATTTATAAAAAAGTTTCTTCGATATTTCTTAAGCATAAAATTTTATTTGTAGGCAGTCTAAAATTAGGGTATTTGTAAACTTTCAGCCAATTTCGTCAAAAAAGAAAGAGAAAAAACGTTTTCTTTCTTGAAGAATGTTTTTTTTCTCTTTAACTGGTCTGGAAAAAATAAAAAAATTATACTTTATTCAAATGTGATCACTAATACTCCAATGTTTCTGTATATGTATTATCGATCCTTATTAATTTCATACTCTCAAAGCAGTACTATTATTTAAAGAAACTATTATTTTGTTCCAATGATTTCGCAGTAATTGTCAAATCTAATAGACTAACCACGATTTTCTATCATACACATGTTAAAATTTATTAGTTTTCTAAACCATTAATTTTGATTTTAGTTATACGAAGATAATAATTCATAATATACCATTCATATCACTCGGAGTAATGATGGCTGTTTTGTATCCTAATGTTGGTCATATAATTCGGTGAGTAAAGTAGATTATTTATCAGTTTTCTTCTATGCATTATGCCCTCTACTCTGCAAAGGTACAATAATTCGGTTCAACGCACTATTTTATCCATTGTGTGAACCTCTGTGTACATCAGACCATGCCATCATCCCCGTTAGGTACATCACTCAAATCAGATCATACCATGTCTTTTGACGACTTGCGGTGTATAGTCAATATCATAGCCCCAACAGCATTGTTTCTTTACCTGTTCCTTAGTTAGAATTTGGCTAAAAATAATATTTTTTTTTTAATTTTATCAAATTATGACTACTACTTTTTGTATAAATCATTTTTTAAAAATAAACAAAAAACAAATCAGAAACAAACCACACGAGTATTTTAACAATTTTCTATCCTCTTTTTAATGACCTTGTTGATCTTTTATAAAACCTAGCACAGAAACACTGACATCGTCTTTAAAAATGTCAAATTTGTGTCCTAACGTTTGGCAGACCACGACCGTAGATAGATGGATGTGCGTATTTTACATGGCTAGCCTCACAAATATCGAGGGGTAGTATTTTGCTCTCTTTAAGCTACACAAACACATTTAGGGTCAGTGCTCTGCTAGACAAATCCCTGCGACATCCAACGGCCCACACAGTGCGCCATCTCCCGAATTTCCCTCACATGGCTTTGGTTAACCCGGGGCTATGGTAATATTCAATTGCCCATATTGAATCGCCGCCAAGGGGAATTGAACCACGGTCTCCTGCACAAAGTACAAGAGTGATAACCACTAAACTACGGCGCCACATTTACTACCCTGTATGCGACAAGTAAATTTGACCATTTTTTTATTCTCCAGTGGAGCTATATTTAGTGTTAAATTAGTTTTTAACTTACTTTAAAATGTTACTTTAAAGTGTTCACTTTTGGTTATTATAGTCTGCAAAACGCAAACATAATAGCCTGAAAAACCATCCTGATAATATAAATAAAGATTTTAGTTAAAGGTGGTACCTATTTGTCTGGGCTGCATAAAGATACCCTCCCGTACCCCCATGGAGCTTCTTCGGTAGTGAATACCTCTTTCCTTTCAGAGTGTGGCTCATTGGGTAGCGGTTTGTTATTAGAAGAAGGGACTAAATCATCTATTTACAGTGTATATTTTCAGTAATATTTGTTTTTTAGGTATGTTGGTTCAATTAGTGGAATGATATATATCTTCACATTACCTTCTCTCGTCTTTGTGGCCATAAACTTTAAAACAAAAGCACAACGACAAAAAAATCGATTAAAAACAGGCTTGTATTTTATACTGCATTCCATTCTTATATTACTTGGTGTTTCAAACCTGGTCGCACAATTTTTTGTAAAGGAGTAAATTTTCTATAATTTTGGATTTGAAAATATTGTAATATTTTTTATAAACTATATAATATATATATGTAATAATAATAATTAGGAAACATTATTTTTTATAATGCACTTCTAATTTTTTCATATTACGTAAAAGCTTTTGTATTTAGGAATATCCCAAGTTAATCGAGACAAGTATATTTTGCCTTGCTTAGTACATATAAATCTCACATTTTAATGACCAAATTTTAAATTGTATTGACGTCTTTTTGTTTAGATTTCTTATACGTTTAAAACTTTGTAATGGATTCTTGAACCTTACCGCCAAATTCCAAAAAAAATAATTCTCTTTTTTTTGTACACACGAATTGAATTTTCTGTTTTAATTATACTACGCGTAAGTTTTTTTCACAGCAAAACATTTTGAATCGTGGTTTATTTATTTGCGTGATATTTGCCATGGATTATAACTTGTTCTAACGAAAATATAAAAATGACCTTGTTTCATATCAATCTCTTCATCTTCATTTTCTTCAACAACCCATAAAGCAGCGCCGACAATTTCCTCGCTAGTGGGAACGGTTTTTATTTATTTATTATATTTATTTATTTAACATCAAATCGGGTTCCGTATAAAAATATGGTTCTTCTCCCTATAAGTTAAAAATACAAATGAAATTTATTAATTTATAATACAATAATACAATTCTAAAATTTCCATAAAACTTAAAATAACGAGGTAAAATTGCGTGACATAATGCACAGGGAAAAGGAAATTAGAAAGATGGGCACATAAGAAAAAAAGAGTGTAGGCACAATAACAAAAAAATGCGAAAAACTATTGACACAAAGAATTGAAGGAGCTAATATGACAAGCTAGATTAAAATTATGTCTCAAGAATCTTAGCTAAGGCTAAATAAAACGTTTTAGAATCTTTAGAGAAATGTTTGTAGCTTTGTGTTTTTCGAAGGTTTTCAGGAAGTGCATCAAATATTCTTGCTCGATCTTGAAAAGTTTTGCTTTCTCCAATGCTAACAGTTAGTTCTCGAGAAGATGATCGCAAATTTTTTCTAGGCTCGTGAAATTCAACCTTTAAGTAGGCTGGACATTCTGGGTCGAATTTCGATTTATGAACAAGTTTCACCGTATTCCAGTGAATCAATTCGTTTACAGGGAGCCATTTCAGTTTGAGTATGTCCCCAAGAGTAGCATATCTGGACAGCACGTACCCAGCAGTTATATTCTGTATCTTTTGTAATCTTTCCTGCAGATAATGTGGTAACTGAGCGAATACTACATTGCCATAGTTCAATTTCGATAAATCGATGCCAAGGACATTCTCACATGAAAAGGAGTAAACCTACCAAATTTTCGTAATGCGCGAAGGGTTGCATAGGCGGACTTGATGATATTGCTAACTTGTTCATTCCATGTTAGATTGTTATCGAATGTAATTTCAAGAAGTTTAACCTTCTCTTTTTGCTCTATAGAGTTTCCAGAACAACGAAGCAAGTAATTGCGATTATTTCCAAGCAGTTTTGATAGACGTTGAGAAACAAAGATTATAAATTGAAGTTTCTCACTGTTAAAAAGAAGATTGTTAATTCGAGACCAAGACGCAGACGAACCCACTACACTACGTGCGGCAATATGTTAGTGATGAACTCAGATAGTTTATCCGGATGGTGTGTATACATCGAATCCCGCTCACTGCCAGGCAGTATGTTAGTGATGAACATAGTAGTTCTTCTACAATATATCTGAAGGTGGTTTCTACTTGCACGATTATAAGAGACGCGTGTGATGATTTGATTTGATATAAAAATTAGAATTTGTTATAAAACCAAATTTTCTCAATCCAAGTAAAAATATCAGATTCAATCCCCAATAAATGAAAAACTTATAGCAGTTAATCAATAAATCCAAAGTAAGATTTGACAAATAAAACCTCAGTCAATAAAATAACAACAACAGATTATAAATGAAAAGATACAAGATGCACTGGGGACGAGGTTGGTCAATACTGTCATTTTTGTTTTTCTTGTCCAGGGTGGCTACACCCAAAATCTCCTAAATAACCTACGATTTGGACCTAAAATATTAATTCCTCCTAAAATGCCCTAAAATTATTTAATGGATCCTTTATTTTTTTAAATATTAACTTTATTAGGTTTTATGTGACCAAACAAATGAGCATATGTTTATCTTGCAACTAATGAATTATACTTACATATTTACTAACCGTCGAAATAAGGAGCTTCTTTGACATTAAAACAAGCAACATCATTTCATCCTAAAATCGACTAAAATTTGTGGCCACCTTTTGTTCCTTATCCCCCGTGATAAAAAATTGATTTCATATGAAAGTCTTGAGAAGTGTTTATTAGTTTTTGAGATATATGTGTTGAAAGTGTAACCAATTATGTTAGATGCTTAGAATCAATTGCTGGTATGAATGATAATCAGGATAACTAAGTATTAATATTCATGTAAATATGATGTAAGTATCAACTTGATAGGTAAAAACATTTACATCACCAAATACCTTGATAAACCCTTTAATCTGCACTGATACATGATGTCATGCATGAACTAGCATAATTATCAAAACTTCAAAGTCAGAAAACTTAAGAGCCAATTAAGATTTCTCAAAAAAACAAAACATTTATAGACAACTTTCAAGCTCTTTTATATGAAGCCAAATTGTTGTATCCCAGGAGGTAAGCTTTAAACAAAGCTCGGTTCTTGCAGCAAAATTGATTTGGTCAAACACATAAATTAAAAATAAGTGACTTGTATGTACGTGAAGCACAAAGGTACGCATTTGACACTAGCAGCTTCGTTACTTTGTTCTTATTTTTGCTAAGAAGCATGTCATAACTGCGTTATTATACACTCCTTCTCAGAACTAACAAGACGTCTTGAGTATGAGGTTAGAACCATAATACTTATGCCATCAACTTCTTCCCAAGGGCATCTTGTACCTTTCTGACAACCGGATGGCGATGATACGAACATGTCAAACAAATACAAGATGCCCTGGGGACGAGGTTGTTATGGCTTCACAATTTTAATTTAAATAGGGGTCAACCTCATTGCCAGTGTTAGTTAGTTTTTTTAATAATTCGTCTAAATAATTAAAATTGAGACGAGGTTAAATAGCTGTCCCTGTAACGTAGTGATTTAACTATCATTATATGGCAGGTTATTTGTTTAAATCATAAAAATTTTTGATCAGGAAATTTTGAATACTTCTTTAAAAGGAGTAAAAAGCCATTAGAAAAAAATCAGAAAGTATATTGCAATAATGACAAGAATGTACAATATGTATGACAAAATATGAGTGATAAAATATGAGTGACAAAATATGAGTGATAAAATATGAATGATAAAATATGAGTGATAAAATATGAAAAATAGATTGAACTAAAAACAAAGAAGGTATGAAAGCGAATAATTTGAGAGTTGAGGTATGAAGGAAAAGTTTTGTGTATACATATTGTTTATTGCGATCTCTAATTCTAGGATATGTTAGGTTTCCGTTGAAATAAAAATTATTTTAGATTGTTTTCATTCCGGATTCCGGTCAAAGTGATAAAAAATACATTTTATTCTTCTTTCAAAATAAGCATGCAGGGTTACTTGAGAAAAAAGAAAGAGAAAAAGAAGCTCTTGGAGCGAGATGGGCTATCTCGCTCACAGGGCTTTTTTTCCCTTTCTGTTTTTCTTTTCCTGATGTGTGGCTAGGGCGGAGATAACGGAGGACCCCCTTCTTCTAGATGCATATACATATAACACATGATTTACACACAATAATAACCCTATTGCGCGTACGCAGGAGGTTACACAATGGCGATATGAAACACTAAAACATGAAAAAATATTTATTTGTATTAATTATTACATCTTTTTTCCCTGATCGTGTTTTGCCGCCCTTGCTACCTGGTCATTTGGCATCCAAAGTACTTCTTTCCTTATTTACGTTAAGGATGGGAAAAATTGTTTAATCAGCATTTCGTAAAATATTTCTTTTTTAAAAAAACTGGGTTGAAAAAGGAAGGGCGTTATTTGAGACACGCTGATTTGTAATCTCGTTTTCTAGCTTTGCAACACCGCGGAACATTGCAAAATACCTACGAAGAAGAGCACTAAATCCTAACGCGCTTGATTAAGTTTACAATAGTAAACTGGGTCACACGCTTTAAAGTACAATTAAAAGCATACAATTGTTAACTTAAACATATGGGCAGGCCACGTTATTACAATAACTGTTCATCAATGGACGATGATTTACTGTTGTGCCCGTTGTTCTTGGATGCAAAACAGCGGTTTCTTGGGAAGCTCACACACGCCTTTTTTCTCTCCAAAAGAACACCTAAACTTCACTCACTCAGTTAATCAAAATGTCGATGGACGAATTTCGTGCAAAAGTGTTGGAACGTGGGGCATCCTCGATTAAAGGAATTGGAAGGTTAGTTTTCTTATGTTGGCTGCACTTTGCTGTTTTGTTAGGCATAAACATTTTCCTCTCAAAAAGGAGCTTGAAATTACTAAGCTAATACATAATATTAAATCAAAACGCAAATCTTTGATGGTCATTGCCCCATATTAGGCACTGTTGCCTCACCATTTAACTACAGTCAGCTAGATAAGTGCAGATAAAATGTGAATCTAGCAGAAGTTACACTTTAAAAGAATCGCCTCTTAATAATGTCTGATTTTATTGCTCCACTGGGTGTTTTCAAATCAAGTCCTTACATTTACATTGTTATGCCATATTGGGCTGTTTAGGAGGTCACAACCCTGTATAATCGTTTAAAAAGCTAGCTAGTTTCACTTAAATTAAATATGTAATGTTTTATAGTTTTGCCTTAATTAGCTGTTAGCTAGCTAGGTGGAGGCGATATTGTATTTTTTGAGTGACAATATTTTTGTTGTTCTCCAATTTATGTGAAAAACCTACACAAACAATTTTACGATGATGTTTAATAGTTATAACCTGGTTCGGTTATATGATGTCTTAATATTGTCTTAATATAAATTAATCGTGGAAATAAATATAATTTAAAAGACCTAGTTAATTATTAATAAAACAATAAATATCTTAACACTGAATCAGGAAAAGTCATAGAATTGAAAATAGAATTTTAAACTCTTTATTAATTTTTTTGTGAAAGACAGGTGAAATTCAATATTAAATAATTAATATAATCAAAGATATGAACTTCAAAAGATTATGCTGTGAATGCTTAAAATACACAGCTATTGCATTTAGGACCTTTTTACTTTTTTGAAACACTTTTCACATGCTTATTCCTAATTTTTATTTACAAGTTGGTTCAATTTTTCTGAGTAAATACAGAGTCCTCTTATTGTTATAAAGTTGTTGGTTAACCCACGTCGTGGAGGTGCTTAGCTAAAATATAAAGAGTCAACATTTCAGGGTACTGATCATAATATTTTGGTTATTCTTTTTGCATTGATTTATTTACAAGAAAAATGTTTTTTACCTTAAGCAGACCGAAACATTTTTAAATGTTCATCACTCAAGTGTTGGGCATAAATATTCAAAAAGAAATAATTAATAAACATTATAATAATAATAACAACCTATATAATAATAGGCTACTATTGTGTGTGTCACTTAAGGCCAAACAGGTGAAAATATCTGATATCATCTACTGCATGCACAGCAAGAGACCACATAAAACTGAAATTAGACAAATTTCTCTAAGCTGGGCCCACCTACCCATTTTGAAACAAACAGGTTGATGATGCCATTAAAAACCTTAAGCCGCAATAGCAATAACCGTTTGTTAAAATATTCCAATATATTTCTCGCTCAGTGTTACAAGCTCTATACAATAGGGGCTAGCAAACAGATCATTTCTTTTGTTCTCCTGTCTAAGTGGATTCTTCCACTGGCCTAACCAGCTAATAATTAAGTATTGATAATTTATTTTAGAACTTTCCGTATTTATGACGATGATGGTAACAAAAGCTTATCCTTTGAAGAATTTTTCGAGGGTATTACAGATTATCAACTAGATTTCAGCAAAGAGGTATACCATTTATAAATGATTTTTTTAAATGCTGTTAAGTTTTTGCAAAATTTAAACTATCCTTTATTATTTTAGAAAAGTCAGGAATTGTTTAATTCGTTTGATAAAGATGGAAGTGGTGCTCTTTCTTTTGATGAATTTTTGCTTGGGTTAAGAGTAAGTTAACATCTTTTGCTGTTTTTTTTTTTTTTTTGACTTTATGTGTTTACAGAACGTTCTAAAAGTTAATAGAGGAGTTAGTTTACAACTTCAATTTTTATGCAATCATAATATGCAGTAATACTTATTCTGAACTTATGTTAAATCTGAACCATATATATATATACTTAATCCTTGTAGAAAATATTTTTTTTTTGTATAAGCGCATTTGTTACTGCCGAAGACAATACTTTAAAAAACAAATTATTTGCATAATAAATTTTTTGTAGAATAAATTTTTTGTAGAACTTCTCTTAACAGATGCTGAAAATACAGCAATCTTAGCAGAAACAAATCAGTATTTTGCCTTGTAGCTTTTAGAAGAAAAGGTATTTTTAAACGGATAAGAAAAAACTCAATGGTTTAGCTCATAAGAGTCTAAATACAAAAAGAAATAGAAAATCAAAACGTTTTGCATTGGAAGACTTAAATCCACAAAAATAACGTTTGTGAAAAATGTTTCACAAATATTCACCCTGCAAATAATATATTCCTATAAAAGCATTAACATTTTGCATATCAGCCATACACCTCTTTATACTTTTTTGCATTTAGGGAAACTTGAATGAAAGTCGATTAAAAGTTGTCAAAGAAGCTTTCAAGAAAGCAGACAGAAGTGGAGATGGTATACTTGATGCTAAAGATTTAAAACGTGTTTATAAAGTTACCGAGCATCCAAAATACAAAAATGGTGAATGGGATGAGAGTCAAGTATTCACGGAGTTCTTGAAATCGTTTGAGCCTGATGAGGCCAAAAGAGACGGCAAGGTAACTTAGTCAGACATATTTTACCCCCTAAAAGGCTGGGGACACCCCTGTGTATACAAACCCCTGGGAACGCTTGTCACAGTCGCTATTACAATTACATTTTAAAAGAATATTACTGAATAGAGGCCGTAATTTAATAAAGCTGATTTAAAAACCGAGCTGCACATAAAATCTGCGTCTATATAGTTAGAAGTCATTTGTCAAAGGACCTTATGCTTACGAGAGGAGGGGTAGTAAACTTGAATTTATATATAACAAACAATATAACTACTTTCTGTACGATAGGTCACTGAAGAAGAGTTTATCAACTACTACGCCGGTGTCAGTGCTAATATAGACAACGATGCCTACTTTAACTTGATGGTGCGTAACGCATGGAAGATTTAAAATCCAAGTTTTGATTAGTTCCCCCGTTCTATTTCGATCACGTGGTTAACTCCTCCTTTGAGTGGATCACAAGAGATGTATGATATTGTTTTTTAATGACTTGTGTATTATTTGTAATATCTACATTTTATTGGTTCATATAGAATTGTATTTATTTTGTAAAACAATTTTATTTTTGTTATTTACTTTTAAAAGTATTTTTTTTATTTGTGGGAAATTATGTAGAGAGGACACTCTTTATTTGCACCTACTGTAACTTAATACTAATTTACATGAAAGATGGATTTTATCTGACTTGTATTTTTTTACCTTTCTTTGGAATAAACAATGGAATGCAAGGCGTTTTATTTATATCTGTTATTTCTTACATAAGAAGCGTTTTTACAAAGTAGATGAAAAAAACCTGAATCGCATTAAATGTACAAACGGAAGCTGTATAAATTTTCGCAATTCGAAGAGAAATATTTGTTTCGTGTGTAAGGAAAGATTTGCGAACTGTGCTTGATGTTATTAGAAACGCGGTGAGTAAAAACAAAACGTATATCTTTTTTTTTTTTTGCGAAATCTTTGACGCTAAAAAAGATATTTTTTCGTGTCTATTTAATTTTATGAGCCAGCACGAAACTCGCAAAAGTTAGCATGTCAAGGTAGGAAAAAATTTGCGTTTGATGAAAACAATCAACGTATGATTTATCACGTTTTCCCAGAGTCTGCTTTTGGTCGTGTTGTCAGATAACAGGTAAAAATTATAAGCAGTTGTATCACAATGATCGCACCCATAACAGCAGCAACTATGATAAGAAGGGAGTCTCTGTTCGGACAGGCTACCGTACCTTCTAATGTATCAACTGTGTCAGTTTTAGCAGATGTCTTATTTTCTCTTGATTCTTCTAAAAAGAAGTTTAAAAGATGTTGAAATAAAACACTAAATGTTACAACTGATTTTCAACATCAGAGGAATACTTATGTACGATATGACAGCCTTTTGCTGAAAAAGCAAGTACTGGTTCCCATGGCATTGATTGGCGAAGGGTAATACTAACCTTTGATAATTTCTTTCTCGGTGTATTCCACATCTCTGCTGTGATCATCGTAAAAATGATTACAAACCGGAAATCCTTTCGGACGATTTATCGGAATTTCGGGAGCTTCGTTAATAACCATACCCATACCATCAAGTGCGTGCACTTCAATATGACAATGGAGAAACCACTTGCCAGGATTGTTGCTACGAATCCGAAGGACCTACACAAATACATCAACAAAGTTAAAGAATGGCAAATTATACAAAGGAGTGTTTATTGTCTCCGTGGAAGTAGGTAGGTGTAATGTTTATAGTTCAAGAGGAACAATTTCTAAGCCCTCTCGGCTACCTAATGAGCAAGTTTAAGAAGCACGGTGGTTTTGACACACGCTTAAGTGATGAATGTTTAAGGGATTCAGGGGATGGAAATACGTGAGGGGGTAGCGTTAATAAAATCTGGATTTTAGACTTTCAAACAAAATCATAAACAAAAATACTTTTTTAAAGTTATGTAAAGAATTTAATAATGACATACAGCATATCCACCGGTTGGTATAATCACTGTATCTTTTCGTATTGGATCCTTTAAGTTGAGCCCAGGAACATTTCCATTTTCCCAGGAAGGATCTTTCCATTTACCACTGAAGTAAATAACACAGTTACGCTCACAAAAAACTTTAGTCAACTCCTAAGTTGACTTCGACCATATATGCATGAAAAGAAGCATGGACCTTCTTATATCTTTGCTTGTCCACACAAGAAAGCTTGAAAAGTGAATTTCTTCAAGAACTGGCAAAAAAACAGGTGAAGAAGATTGAAAAGTGAATTTCTTCAAGAACTGGCAAAAAAACAGGTGAAGAAGATTGAAAAGTGAATTTCTTCAAGAACTGGCAAAAAACAGGCGAAGAAGGCTGGAAAGGGAATTTCTTCAAGAACTGGCAAAAAACAGGCGAAGAGGGCTGGAAAGTGAATTTCTTCAAGAACTGGCAAAAAAACAGGTGAAGAAGGTTAGAAAAGCCACTGATATAGCAATCACCTTTCCCCCATTAAAAGTTTACTTGAACTTCTCACTTGTAAAAAACGTGCCAGGGATCCAGTCTTAGGTCCCTAGGGCTATTTAGTTCTCAATGGCGCTGCATTTTGCTGGGGTCAAGCTTATCGGGGTTCTGAACGATGACCCTTAACTGTTTACTTTAATTGAATTAAAATCTTCTTTCTTAACAGAAAAAGGCGTGTAAATAATACAATAAGTAAATAACAACTATACCTGTTACAGAAATTTAGGCCTCCTCCGCAGCTAATATCTGGCGTTGGTTTTAGTAACTTTCCAGTTTTATTATCTGTGGTGGAGTATTCCAGCTTCAACAAGTAAAAACTGTGGCCATGTATATGAATTGGATGTGCCCACCCAGCTCCTGAACCCATATTCATCCAGACCATTTGGATGGTTTTATTGTAAGGTAAAGTAAGTTGATAATGACAGTAGCAGATCTTATCGTCACCGCAATCATGATTTGCGCAATCAAAATCTTTCATCTGACCAATCTAAGAAAATTTACCTAAATGTACCTAATTCAAACTTAATTTAATCCTGACAATGTTTAGAAGAGAAATCTAAAAAAGAATGTATTTGTGCAGTTGTGAGTTTTTAACTTTAAATTTGACGCTGTTCTTGTGTCGACAGCCGCCAGATTTTCATATGGCGGGATGTTGAGAAATTAGTTAAAAAGCGATATGAATTTATTTGGTGTGTTATTTGAACCGTGTTAAAAGATAAAAATTTTCATTTGGGATTCCAAAATTACTGTTCCATTTTTACTGAATCTATGGTAACCAAGAGGAAATAAATTAAAAAAAATTATTTTACTAGAAGCCCTAATATCAGTGAAAATGTCCTTATAGATTCATAACTTACTTACCTGGCCACTTTGGAATAACGAATTCACTCCAGGATACTCGAACTTCCTTCCATTTACTGAGCCCGGCGTAACTTTTTCGCCAGGAAATGCAAAATTTAAAAAATGCTCTTCCGAATCTTTTTCCCAAGCTGGCACAGGGTCATTATATCTGTTTGCCTTTAACTCGGAAATTCGAATACATTCTATGTGCTCTTCTTCGGGGAAGTTATTAAAAGGACAGTTCAAAACTTTACATGGCTTCTCCTTGGTGCATTTTTTTCTTTCAGTAGTTGGTTCATCATCACGAGCGCGTTTGTAATGAAGAATTGCTTTAGCGTTGTGTCCTGAAACGTTTGCCTGGAAAACAAACAAATAGATTATTTCCTGAAACATGCTCAAAGAATGAATGAAATAATAGCGATTGTTTTTCTAAATGAATTTTTAGCTGGTGCATGATCACACAAAATTCGAATTCAAATGACTGTAAATCTATCTTTGTGGCATAAACTTAGGTGCTTAATTTTAATTTATTGCACGTCTCTGTGCAAAATGGTACCACAGTAGCGAGACTCGAGAAATGCAGTGTATACAGGGCGGGCAAACCCGGGTATTTTTCAACGGGCCACCGACTAGTCTTTGTGATAATGCTCGCCGTACATCTGTGAGCCAAAAATGGTAGCTGCGAGCTGCGACGGGCGAACTCCTGCAAATTTCAAAAACTGACCGATGCGTAACGTCGTATTTCAGTTAGATTTACCGAAGAAAGAGTTTCGTTCACATAAAAGTACATACCTCCATACTAACTGTTCGCACCCAATAGTTTCCATACGATTGATTTGCTTCCAACAAGAAATCATACCTCTCGCCAGGATTAATAACAAAAGATTCTACAACTACAGGCTCAAAGTCGTATGCATCAGTAGCGATCATCTTTATCATGTGCCCATCCACAGAAACACGAAGTGGATAAATAGCACCTGCGCCAATTACACGGAACCGATATTTACCGCCCTGGGTAACATTAAACCACGTAAGCGGTGCCATTATTTTTTGTCCTGAAGAAGAAAAACAAAATATGTTGAACAGTTCTTAAAAATCAAACAAGGTGAAAGGAACTTGTTGATCGAAAAATCTCTCACCGGTTAGTCGGTCAACATATCTTCCTTTTCCATTAATAAGTGCGGAAACCCAAGGCACACCACTAAAATGCCCACCATCCAACGTATCTGTAGTTTCGTATTTATCTCGACCAATGAAATTGCCATAAATCATTTTTACATAAACCTAAAAGCAACGTAGTGGTTCCACAAAACTGACACACCACTTCACATCGACTTTAAATGGTGAATGTACGGCGTGCATGGAAGAAATTAATTTGCTATTTAGTCCTATTACACATCAGGAAAAATTAACATAATAGTACCATAGAGTAGCATTTCACCCACCGTGTTATCAGGTTCATGGTGCCAGTCTCCAACAGTCATGATCATATCTGTAGGCGGAATTACACCAGGGGGATACCTTTCCTTGACGATTAAGGCCCCGTAGACACCATTTGTTCTTTGCGAACCAATATGTGAGTGCCACCAGAATGTACCTTTTGGCGATGCCTTAGTGAAAATAAAGACATATGCGATTATGATCCCCACACACAGGAAATAACTATAACGTTGAGCAGACATGGGTAATAAAAGACACTTAGTACCTTGAATCGATGTGTAAATGTCTGTCCTGCAGCAATGGGACACTGTGTGATATATGGCATGCCATCAAAAAATGATGTATCCTTCTGGTGCAAACCATGAAAATGAATTGTTGCAGAGTTGCTTAGAAGAGTGTTACGTATGTGAACAACAACAGTTTGGCCTTCATAGACCACAATCGGTGGTCCAGGGAGCGTTCCATTTACTGACTCAATCATTCGATTAACACCGTCAGCTGTTATTACGTCGTCGACAGGTACCTGTATTTCAGAACATGCTTTTCAAACATAAAGTACAGTTGAGAGCAACTGTAAGTGAAAGATTACTATAGAAGATGATACAACACTATCGTCACGGGAAAGAGACTAGCACCTATAAAAAACAACTGTTTGTGTATTTTGCCATATCAATTAGAATTTCAGCAATTAAAATCTACCTCACAACAGACTTTGAATAAAGGTATCAGGGAAGAAAACTTTTACAAACAAAAAAACGACACAATAGCTAATACTCTAAAATTAAAATTCTTTTCAAATTTATATGTCAGTTTCAATTAACGCTTTACGCGCGTGTAAAACATCCACGTTTGAATTTTTTACACACGTGTTACGCGTTTTGCACGCGTGTGAAACTTACTTCTGTAGTGTAATTCCCGGGATGTTCATTATAGAGATATAAGTTTCCTTTGTCTGCATATACTAAATCTTTATGAAATATCATGGTCAATGCTTCTCTTATGACAAGCCAAAATTCGCATCGTGTTTCGGTTGGTGAACATTCAGTGTATTTGGTGCCGTCTGGATGTCGTGTACACAACACCAATGAAAAAATTGTTGCAAAGATGTACAGCTTTAACATCATATCTAAAAAATAAAAATAAAATAAAATAAAATAAAAAAAAGAATCCCATTAGTTTGAAATAACGACTCGTATTCCGTAAACGGAGTAATTAAAAGAGGTTAAGAAATTTGAGTATTGTTATCTAAAGAGGACTAATAATATTCGTTGGAATTAATTTTCACGTGTTAAAGAAAATGCACTTCGCAGGAATTAATTTAGCAGATCAAAACGATTTCGCGATGACTTAAATTACAAAAAATATTTTTCCAGTTTTATGGAACACGCGAAAGTGGAAACCTCGTTCCCAGCACCTATTGTCTTTTTTTATAACCGGTGTTACCTGGGTGTAATATTTAATGAGGTTTGTCTTAATGAACCAAAGTTTTATATATAACCTTGCTAAGCTCGGCGTTTTACGTTTCGTCGTCCGATGTCGGAAAGGATACAAGATGCCCTGGGGACGAGGTTGGAAAATGTGGGTTTTTAAAACATAGCCTTTAGTAGCTATTTAGTGTACAATATAAGTTATTTTTTGCGAATTATGTCTATCAATAAAAATTGACAGGAGTTTATTTTCGCAAGTGAATTTATATTTTTTAGATAGCACGTGATTGTTATTGTGACTAATTATTTAGTAGGTGACAGAAATTTTTATCTTTCTAATTAAAATACACTAATTAAAAATTTTAAATACTCTCAAAACGTTCATGTATTATTACCCAATTTTGGTCTGATGATTCTTGCTTTTAAAAAACTTTTAAAAACTTTTTATTACACTTTGTATTTAATAATGTAGTTTACAGTTTTTAAAAACCAGACATTAGTCTAAAAATTTGCACCCTTCATTTTACTATTTCTTACTGTCAAGAACAAAATGGTGCAGGCAGCATCAGGTCAAAATATACTGGGTCTTATAAAATCGTGTTAAATTCGTTTCTTTTCACTGTGAAGTAACGCAGCTCGCAAATTAGCCAGGAGACCAAACATAATGTTTTTTTGCCACAGGGGAAGAGTTAAATGTGGGAAAAATTACGCTGGATCGCAAACGAATTTCTTGTGGCGCGTTTTGACTGGTTACTTTGTTGGTTGATTTTAATTCGGAGTTTGCTTTGATTAGAATTTAAATTTTAGGGATTTGCTCTCACGTTCGTTTGTGTCTCAGGTTTCGTTAAACAAAAACTGAATTTTGATATCCTCGCCGAAAGCTTAGCTAATTTGGCTACCCGCAAATACAAAAAAATCGCTGTAAATCCTCGTTAAAAAAATTGCAGTTTTTATCTGCTTTCGAAATCCAAATATTTTTAGACTTTATTTTTTTATTGCTATTCTGAAATAACAAAGCGTGCAAACCATGAAGTCTAAGAAATTTCATTTAGTAATTCTCCTCTCTTTATGTTGACAGGTTAAAAAAGGAAAAAATATAGGAAACATTACGCACACTTGCAACAACTACAAAGTTTAAATTTCGAAAAGAAACAGTGAATTTTTTATAGCGAGTCAAATACTTAAGTGAAGATAACAAGACATCTTGTTGGTGTGAATTTGAACATCATTTATGATGAAACTACTCATAAAAAATGGAAAGAATAAAAGAACTTACGTTTATGTTAAGATTCGCTTTCATGAAAGTGTGCCAAAACATTTTCTCTCATTCCGTATACTACCAGACCGAGATCAAAAAATTATGCAGAAGACTGTGGACACTATTTAAAATTAAAAAACATAAGTAAATAAAGAACTCATGAGCTTAGAAGTTTTAACCTTGTTTTTAACATGGCACGGATAACCAAAAACAGCCGCAGATTTTATTTTTGACTAAAAAATTTACTTTTAAATTGATAATAAATGAATTGTATTATCATGCATATTAGAATATTTTTAAGTATTCGTGCAGTTAGCCGAAAGTCAAATATCTGATATCGAATATCTGCTCGAGATATTCGACAGTTTCTCTGGCACTTATAATTCGTTCATATATAAAGCGCCATTTTGTCGTTATGATCCGCCGTGTTTTCTAGTATGCCCCGCTCTTCCCCCTTCTCCCCGTTTACTATATCTTACACACAATACGCCACCCCCTTCCCGCTTAATAACCCCCACTTGCTATTCGGGACCTTAGTCTGAGTTTTAAAATTTTATATTTAAACGCATAACTTCTGCTACATGCGTTGAAATATAAAAACTTTGAACTAAAGATAAATAATAACAATAAATCACAAATCTTTTTTCTGCTTGAATGTAGTAAAAACTGAGAAAGTTGTTTAGCGATCCTTTGTAAACCATCTTGCCCCGGATTTTGAACCTTCTTGTTTTCTAAATTTTAGCGCAGTTTAACTGCATTTTTCAATCCATTACACTAACTGTTATACAGCATAGTCAATAGAAGAAGTTCTAATAAGAAGCTAAAACAATTGACTTTTAAACCAGTTTTTTTCTATTGGCTATATATACAGTATACATGCATGATGATATGGCGTGACCTCTACAAAGATAAATTTAAAAAAAGCAAGTTTAATCTATTTTACAATTTATACTTTTTCGTTTATCACGTGCAATTTCCTAGAATTTAGACTTCATTGTTCATTATTTGTTTATCAGGGATATATTACGTAAACGCAATTAGCCGAACTTTGGTTAAGAAAACATGTTTACCTTATCGGACAAAACTTAGTCGGACAAAGTGACTAAATTTTTTGGGGGTGATTAAAACTAATATCTAAAACTAATATCCGACTAATATTTTCGTCCGACTTAAATTTTTTCCGAATAAGTTTTGTTTTATAAGGTAGTCTACCTTATTTTGTACGTTGTACGTTGTGACAACCAGTACAGTTTTATATCAGAAAACCTAGAGCAAAGAAGGTCCAAACGACTCCCAAAAAAGACAGCAAAGAAACAATAACTACGCGAGATGGTACAGCTAAGTGGAACACTGTTTACACGTACAGGTTTCCAGTTCAAGTTCAAGACTTCCATCAGTTGGATATCGTATACAAGGTGCTTTAAAAACTTACGCTGCATACCTGGCCTTAACATTATTTGTTTTGCTGTGTTCTCCTTTATTCTGCCTGAGCGGGACTGACATAAGACATAAGACCACAATTAAATTCTTTTCATACAATTTATAACCCATACAAAATGTTGTTGATAAAAATTTCCACAAGCAATCATAACTGCTATCTCCATATTTGCTACTGGAAATTTTAACTTGTCAAAGTTTACTTGTCACTGTTTCAGAGTGGACTTAGGACTTAGGTACCTTAGGTAGCCTCAATTCTAACGATGTGCGCGTAAACGCACGTGTGCACATTAAATCATTCAAAGTAATTTAGATGTCATGCTTTTTCTGACAATTTGAACTAGCTCTGTCTTTCTGTTCGTGTCAAAAACACCATTTTGCGTCCGCTGCGAGTAGGATTCGAACCTACGCGGGAAGATCCCATTTGATTTCTAGTCAAACGCCTTAACCACTCGGCCATCGCAGCCTGACAAACCGCTGGCCATTGCCACAAGGCCAACCAGAAAGCACAACATTACTGCTAAAGGCACTGCCCGGATTTGAACCGGGGATCTCCTGTTTACTAGACAGGCGCTTTAACCGCTAAGCCACAGCGCCTGCCTGTTGGGAGATTTTGAAAATCTCAATATCACACGTCTGAAATGCCGTTAAGGCTACTAACACACCGGGACGTGATACACTGTCACTCGGAAATTTTGGAAATGAGTAGTAACGCATTGGTGGTTCAGTGGTAGAATTCTCGCCTGCCACGCGGGAGACCGGGGTTCGATTCCCCGCCAATGCATCGTGTTTTACCTACACCAGAAAATACCCTCCGTAAAAAAGAAAGGAAGGAAAATAAATAAAAAAACATAGCTGAGGAAAAGTGCTACGGCTGCTTGCATTCACCACCTCAAACCGCCCTGCTGGGCAGTGATAAAATGCCGAGACCCGGGATTGAACCAGGGACCTTCAGATCTTCAGTCTGACGCTCTCCCAACTGAGCTAAGGAAGGGGCATAAAAGACTGGAGAAAAGGGGGAAAAGAGGGGGGAAAGAAAAAGGAAAAAGAAAAGGTGTGGTGGTGTGTTAATAAGGGCATATGTTACCCGTTTTACATAAAAAATTACATGAACTTATTTTGTTCCTTTTGTGTCCGCTTTACGCCGCTGCTCTAACCAAATGTTATAGGAAGGTGCATCAGGTTCATACGAACAGTATCGTTCCCCTTTATATTGTCCGTGGCCTTCCTTCATTGGTTGATTGCATTTGCGGCAGGTGTACTCTTTTTGCGGCTTCTTCTGTTTCACAGATGTCGTAGGTTGTGTACCAATGATTGGTGAAAGAGGCTGGTGGTATGGCAGCATGTTGGGCATTTGTAAGTGCGGAATTTGCATTGGTAATTGGGAAAACGGATTGTATAAATGTGGTGGAGTGTATGGTTGGCAAATTGGACCTGGCACAGGGCATGACATCGGCGCCATAAATGGCGGCTGTAATGTCGGCGGACTTTGTAGCACCTTTGGTTTAGATGCTCTTTTTCTAGGTGTTTTTTTTGGTGCTGGTGTTGTAGCAGCTGACGCTTCATCTGCTTCAATTACAAAGTCAGGTGCTGGGATGGCTCCATCTCGATTTAAAAACTTTAGCTTGGCCATATCTGAGCGATCTTCAGGATTTTTGTAAGTAACCACGTTAGTGTTGCCTTGTGAGTTGGATTGAGGAGTAGGAGGTGGAAGAGGTTCTGTAGCTGTTTTTTTGCCGTCGGATAGGTGGACACCCTGAAGAAGAGTTAAAATTTCCTCCCTTCTTGTTTGATTTTTAAACCACAATCGCAAGGTGGTTTCGTTTATGGTGTACAATGTCAAACCAGTCTCCTCCAGCAAAGAACTGTTAAAAAGGCGAGCACGGATGTTGTTGTACTCGCCAATGATCCTCTTCCAGCGGGAGTCGTATTTCCTACTGCCATCAATTGTAGTTGTACGATGTGCCGTGATTTCGTTGGAAGGGTGGATGCACAGGGCTTCCACGATCCTATTTTTTGATGGCGATAAAGCAGGAGAGGCGCCGGACAAGAAACATCTCTTCATCGCCACGATTCCTACGTGACCTTCTCGTTTGCGTGAAGAAAACCGGCCTCTCGACTGCCTTTTTATCATGGTTTTGTATAGCAACGGTTTTTTATCGTATGCCTCCAGATTGTCGTAAAGGGCTTTAATGTTTTTTGCATCTGTACCACTGACACTGATGCCATTTAGTGCCAGCAAAGCACGAGCAAGAACGTCAACTTTATGCCAACCAGAAATCCCTCTTCCGTCTTCACTCTCAACCTCACTCTCACTTTCTGAATTTCCTCCATCCTCCACGTCGACTACATCCGAAATATCTGTTTCCAAAAAGTCTCGGTCCTCGACGCCAGAATCATATTCATCCTCCACGTTTTCTTCCACCCCGTCTTCCAAATTACGTTCGACGTAATCAACGGTGAAGTTGATATCCAGTTGTTGGAACAGGTACTCCATGCCAATGGCTTCCCCAGTGTATTGGTTCGGCGGACATTGGCTGTTTCCCACATTTCCATGAACGTCCAAATGAAGATCGTTGAATCTCGACACCAGCTCTATATCGAAGGACCTTAATGATTCTCTAGAAACAGCCGCAACACCATCTTTCCGCATGGAATTCCATCGACAAAGACCTTCCAGCAAGTATGCCTGGAAGTTTACTGCATTTGCGCTAGTACCAGGCACGAAATTTAATAAATGCCGATGAAAGCATTCCACCGATGTGCTGCCCCTCCAACATCTATAAATCGGTAAGGTCATTCCTCCTTTCCTAATTACTCCAACCTTGGTGTACAGCTGGCTGCCTGGTGGATCTTGGATGCAGATTAGATGCTTTTTTTGTTCATGCCAGATGTCCACTACGTCAGGTTTTAGTAGGGGTACACCGAGGGAGTCGGTTACGCCAGTGAAGGACAGAATTAAGTCCTCCAGCAGTTGCCTTGTCTCCACTGAACCTGTAACATGAAAAATGACTTGAGATTGCAGCATAACTGTCTGTGGGAGATATAAAATCCACCGTAACAAATGATATGACACATTTACCTCGTGTACGCCGACGACAATGCCTAGCCAATTCTTTTCTTCCCAGTGCTGTTAAGACGGCCTTCTCCGATGGTTCGCGTATGCCTTGTGCCTTTAGCTCCTGCTCCTTGGCCTTCAATAGATTCTCGTAATCTTGTTGGTCCCATTCGAACAGACAACCTGGTAATTAAAATTGTGTACAGGTAATTTTAAAGGAAAAAAGAAAGTACAATGGCAATGCCGCATCTAGTGAACATTTAGTTACCCGACAATTTTGCCATAAAAACTCCATACAATGGGTGGGATTCGGATGTGCATCCAAAGGAAATTCGACGCATAAAGTGCCAAATGTCCAGCTTAACTGTAAGATTGGGCCAAGCAGAAAATAGGACGTTGAATTTTGACGGTCCATTATAACAGCAGCAGTCGCGGTCTGTATAGAGAATGATGGGAGGCGTAACGTTTGCTTTGGCGTACCGGTCCACAATTCCATCTGCCATCTTCTTCAGAGACTCGTTGGACTCGGAAGACGTGACGACGCTCTGAAGAATTGCGCCGTATTCATTGCCTACATTCGTGACCCAACTGGCGGATCCTTTTGCTTCGCCAGATAGCTTCTTAAGGATTTTTTTCGTTGAGTCTATCTTTAGGACGACGCCAAATACAGACGTGATGGCGGCCTTCACACTGTCCATTCTTGACCAGACATCACGAGCAAATGCAGCCAGAAACCACTTCGACTGTGGTAGCACGCGAAAAGAATCAGCGACATCGTAGGAAGGTATTTGATTCTGATGGAAAGCCAACCTCTTTCGGTGTTTCTGGCAATCAAACAGGTATTGTACATTTTTTCGTATCCACGACTCGCTGTGGAGTTCTACAAGAGTGTTGTGTAACGCTGTTGGACTATTACCCAACGTTCTTGACTTCAGCAGTGATATGACCTTGGAATCACAGGCGTATTTGTATGTTAAGAGAGCTGGGAATTTTACGCGTATCCCGTAGGGTAGCTGGTTTAAGATACGGTTGTCCCACGCCAAAACAGTGAATCCACAAGAGCATATAAGGTATTCAGTTGCTAAGTAGTAGTACTCAGTAACGTCCAGAACAAGGCGAATTTTGTTATAAATGCCGTTCGATTTTAAGCTTCTGTTGCAGGATTCTTTGCAGCACTTAAAATCGAATGTAAACATGCGTCGTGGCATCCATAGGTATATCCTACGCAGGAAATACGACTCTGGTTTGGGTTTAGATGCAATTGCAAAGTTAACGGCTGGTGGATAGTTCCAAAGCCTAACGGGCGTTGCGAGCGTCCCAGTTCCGCAGAAGAGATGTTTGGCGACCCAATGGCGATCCGCAGGAGCCATATTTTGATTCCAATATCGAGGAAGTCTGCCAGTAACATCAGATGGAGGCTGCATACAATGAAAATGCATTTAAACACATTTAAAATTGCTGCCAATGTCTCATAAAAGGAATAGGAATAACAAAAAAATTCTCATCTAACTTTATAGCGATGGTGCTAGACAAACTTACCAACAGAGTATCAGTTGGAACATGTGAAGAATTGGGTGCTACTGCGATAGTTGTGCTACTTTTAAATGATTTACACGAACCCTACATGGTTATGGAATAGAAATTAGATTTAAGGAATGTATGGATTAAAATATATCATAGCTATCTCATATGAAACATGCATATAAAAGTGCACGCGCATGGATTGAAATGATATGCTATACATCTTCTTAAAGCATATGGATTATTCTAGTTATTAGTTACTAGCTATACATGACGTTGAAATATTCCAATACAAAAAGTCATCATGTACGTTTACGTCTTAAAATCTAGATTTAATACCTCAGATACTTGTGAAAGTGTTGCACAAACTTTGGTAGAAGTCGGCATGCTTAATGAAGTTGAGCACTCCTTTAATACAGAGGTTGGTTGACTCAAAGGAACTGATGGTGAATCCTAAGTACAGGAAGTAAATCGTAACTTTATGTTTAAAACATTCGGTTATTTATTTTTTAAATTTAAATGTTGAAAAATTAAAACCATTATATACAAGCTATATACATTTCTTTAAGTCATAAGGTAATGTAATTTCATTTATAAATGTTACAAACTTATAACAAAAAGGTTTAATACGTGCTTAATATACGTGTTTAACTATTTATCCTTATATATATTAAAACTTAGTTGCTACCTCTGTTACAGTTGAAATTATTGTCCCAATTGTAGTTGTGCAAGGGCCAACAGTAGAAATTGATGTGCTTAACGAAGACTTCTTTGGTTTAAACGTTGGACAATAAGAATACCTTGATGTTGAATCCTAAGTATAAACTTAAAGGATTAAGAACACTATCAACAAAAATCAGAAGACCAAGACAACAACAATTAGATTTCAAGGTTAATTATGGCCTGCATGGGACTCGAACCCACAACCTCTCACTGAAAATAAGTGATTGCTCTTCCAATTGAGCTAACAGTCCTATAACATGAACCTTTATGCTGTTGTCATAATAAACTTTTAATTCTAAGTTAATCTGTTATAAATAATAATTTAGGAACTTACCCTGAACTTCTCAGGAGATATTTGTTTTGCGTAATTGAATCGTTTCCGAACAACCGCAGAGGAAGAAGATACAGCAGATGCCGATGTTGTGAGAACAGATGTTGACACATTCTCTCTAGCACTTGACGATGTCGACTAGTAGAAAACAAAACATTAAACAATAGATACTAAAAATGTCAAAGTATTAATTATATATATATATATATATACATAATGTCAATCCATACACAAACGCGTTTAGTTAAACATACACATAAATCTCTTGACACATCAGTTTATACATGCAAAATATATTAATGCATTATATACAAGTTGACCTTCTTGCTTTGAAAAATTAGTATGAGTGTGTTGTGAAAATAACCCACACACACACATATACATATACAGATAAAATTCACAGGAAATGCGTTATTCAAGTTAAATTTAAAACGTTATTCACACAAAGTCCTTACTTGCTTCTGAATGGTGTGAAATCCACAACTACAGTTGATGAAATTCCCAAACAGATCAACGTCTAACATACACTTGTGTCTCGGGCATTGTTTTATCACAGCAATCTTCTTTGCCCAAAGAGAATTTGGTGGTGGTTGCTGTCCCCGACCAAACGTATATTCTCCATTTGCAAACAAGGACAATCTCCTGTCCCAGGTTTTTTTGTCCAAGCCAGTTTTAGGCATTTTAACGTAATAAATGACAACAGAAATCCTCTTATATATAGCTACTTATGTGGTATATTGGTGTAAAAAACAACAATAATAACCAATACTGCCTAGCGAAAGCACAAAATATACAACATATATATAACACAGGGAGTATAGTATTAGCACAAACTGAAAGTTTAGCTTTATATTCATCATCAAAAGACAAGCTGAGCAAACGTTTCCTATTAGGGAGCTTATAGACAAACTCGCAGTCAAAGCACATAGTCTTAATTCACAAGAGACAAACTAAAGGCTACCTAAACTTCCCAAAAAACAGAAAGCAAATGCAAATCACTTTTGATGCCTAGCTACACAACTAAAACATAGTGCCAGCTAGCTAGCCACACAAACACAAACACAGAGACATAAACTCCCCAAAGACATTATTAAATCAAACTTTCAAGCAGCACTTACTGGCTATCAAAAGCATAAGAAGAATTACAAATGTTTAGACCATTGTATAGACACTTATTTCCAGATAGAAACCAAGAAAAAGCAAACAAATCGACATAATCTTGCACTGCTCCAACCGTTGCATCCTTTCGCTTTCAAACGGCCATTTTATTTTCTTCGAATTTAGAACGAACCAATGAGAAAAGCGCATTCCAAATTTCCAATTTGACACAATAGAATTCCAAATTTTGAACAAAAGAATTTCCAATTCTATTCAAAAAAATTGGAATTTCTATTCATGCGCTATGAAAGGATCTATTCATGAAATTGGAAAAAATTGGAATACGTAACAAAAGAAAAACAATGGGCCTTTTGTTACTTCCAAATGTATGAATCCCCAGACTAACGCACGCCAAACTGAGCTATCTCGGCCATGATCAATTCTATCACATGGCAAAGGTCTGTACGTTGTGATAGACACTTGACCAGATCAAAAAGAATGTTTGAAGATTCGCTGCGAGTAGGGTTCGAACCTACGCGGGAAGATCCCATTAGATTTCAAGTCTAACGCCTTAACCACTCGGCCATCGCAGCAGAAATTGCTGGGTAACCAGAATAATTCACCAGCTCACCACTCAGGTGCCGAAGAGGACAAAAAGCCAACTAGTAGGGGACACCCGGGTTTGAACCAGGGACCTCTCGATCTGCAGTCGAATGCTCTACCACTGAGCTATATCCCCAGCCAAGGACGGAATCCACGCACAGGGTATATAACATCAACGCGTGAGAGAGCAACTTAACTTAAAAAATGTACACTTCCCGCACCGGGAATCGAACCCGGGCCGCCTGGGTGAAAACCAGAAATCCTAACCACTAGACCATGCGGGACACGTTCGCACCACTAAGTAATTTAGATGTCATGCTTTTTCTGACAATTTGAACTAGCTCTGTCTTTCTGTTCGTGTCAAAAACACCATTTTGCGTCCGCTGCGAGTAGGATTCGAACCTACGCGGGAAGATCCCATTTGATTTCTAGTCAAACGCCTTAACCACTCGGCCATCGCAGCCTGACAAACCGCTGGCCATTGCCACAAGGCCAACCAGAAAGCACAACATTACTGCTAAAGGCACTGCCCGGATTTGAACCGGGGATCTCCTGTTTACTAGACAGGCGCTTTAACCGCTAAGCCACAGCGCCTGCCTGTTGGGAGATTTTGAAAATCTCAATATCACACGTCTGAAATGCCGTTAAGGCTACTAACACACCGGGACGTGATACACTGTCACTCGGAAATTTTGGAAATGAGTAGTAACGCATTGGTGGTTCAGTGGTAGAATTCTCGCCTGCCACGCGGGAGACCGGGGTTCGATTCCCCGCCAATGCATCGTGTTTTACCTACACCAGAAAATACCCTCCGTAAAAAAGAAAGGAAGGAAAATAAATAAAAAAACATAGCTGAGGAAAAGTGCTACGGCTGCTTGCATTCACCACCTCAAACCGCCCTGCTGGGCAGTGATAAAATGCCGAGACCCGGGATTGAACCAGGGACCTTCAGATCTTCAGTCTGACGCTCTCCCAACTGAGCTATCTCGGCCATGATCAATTCTATCACATGGCAAAGGTCTGTACGTTGTGATAGACACTTGACCAGATCAAAAAGAATGTTTGAAGATTCGCTGCGAGTAGGGTTCGAACCTACGCGGGAAGATCCCATTAGATTTCAAGTCTAACGCCTTAACCACTCGGCCATCGCAGCAGAAATTGCTGGGTAACCAGAATAATTCACCAGCTCACCACTCAGGTGCCGAAGAGGACAAAAAGCCAACTAGTAGGGGACACCCGGGTTTGAACCAGGGACCTCTCGATCTGCAGTCGAATGCTCTACCACTGAGCTATATCCCCAGCCAAGGACGGAATCCACGCACAGGGTATATAACATCAACGCGTGAGAGAGCAACTTAACTTAAAAAATGTACACTTCCCGCACCGGGAATCGAACCCGGGCCGCCTGGGTGAAAACCAGAAATCCTAACCACTAGACCATGCGGGACACGTTCGCACCACTAAGTAATTTAGATGTCATGCTTTTTCTGACAATTTGAACTAGCTCTGTCTTTCTGTTCGTGTCAAAAACACCATTTTGCGTCCGCTGCGAGTAGGATTCGAACCTACGCGGGAAGATCCCATTTGATTTCTAGTCAAACGCCTTAACCACTCGGCCATCGCAGCCTGACAAACCGCTGGCCATTGCCACAAGGCCAACCAGAAAGCACAACATTACTGCTAAAGGCACTGCCCGGATTTGAACCGGGGATCTCCTGTTTACTAGACAGGCGCTTTAACCGCTAAGCCACAGCGCCTGCCTGTTGGGAGATTTTGAAAATCTCAATATCACACGTCTGAAATGCCGTTAAGGCTACTAACACACCGGGACGTGATACACTGTCACTCGGAAATTTTGGAAATGAGTAGTAACGCATTGGTGGTTCAGTGGTAGAATTCTCGCCTGCCACGCGGGAGACCGGGGTTCGATTCCCCGCCAATGCATCGTGTTTTACCTACAGCAGAAAATACCCTCCGTAAAAAAGAAAGGAAGGAAAATAAATAAAAAAACATAGCTGAGGAAAAGTGCTACGGCTGCTTGCATTCACCACCTCAAACCGCCCTGCTGGGCAGTGATAAAATGCCGAGACCCGGGATTGAACCAGGGACCTTCAGATCTTCAGTCTGACGCTCTCCCAACTGAGCTATCTCGGCCATGATCAATTCTATCACATGGCAAAGGTCTGTACGTTGTGATAGACACTTGACCAGATCAAAAAGAATGTTTGAAGATTCGCTGCGAGTAGGGTTCGAACCTACGCGGGAAGATCCCATTAGATTTCAAGTCTAACGCCTTAACCACTCGGCCATCGCAGCAGAAATTGCTGGGTAACCAGAATAATTCACCAGCTCACCACTCAGGTGCCGAAGAGGACAAAAAGCCAACTAGTAGGGGACACCCGGGTTTGAACCAGGGACCTCTCGATCTGCAGTCGAATGCTCTACCACTGAGCTATATCCCCAGCCAAGGACGGAATCCACGCACAGGGTATATAACATCAACGCGTGAGAGAGCAACTTAACTTAAAAAATGTACACTTCCCGCACCGGGAATCGAACCCGGGCCGCCTGGGTGAAAACCAGAAATCCTAACCACTAGACCATGCGGGACACGTTCGCACCACTAAGTAATTTAGATGTCATGCTTTTTCTGACAATTTGAACTAGCTCTGTCTTTCTGTTCGTGTCAAAAACACCATTTTGCGTCCGCTGCGAGTAGGATTCGAACCTACGCGGGAAGATCCCATTTGATTTCTAGTCAAACGCCTTAACCACTCGGCCATCGCAGCCTGACAAACCGCTGGCCATTGCCACAAGGCCAACCAGAAAGCACAACATTACTGCTAAAGGCACTGCCCGGATTTGAACCGGGGATCTCCTGTTTACTAGACAGGCGCTTTAACCGCTAAGCCACAGCGCCTGCCTGTTGGGAGATTTTGAAAATCTCAATATCACACGTCTGAAATGCCGTTAAGGCTACTAACACACCGGGACGTGATACACTGTCACTCGGAAATTTTGGAAATGAGTAGTAACGCATTGGTGGTTCAGTGGTAGAATTCTCGCCTGCCACGCGGGAGACCGGGGTTCGATTCCCCGCCAATGCATCGTGTTTTACCTACAGCAGAAAATACCCTCCGTAAAAAAGAAAGGAAGGAAAATAAATAAAAAAACATAGCTGAGGAAAAGTGCTACGGCTGCTTGCATTCACCACCTCAAACCGGCCTGCTGGGCAGTGATAAAATGCCGAGACCCGGGATTGAACCAGGGACCTTCAGATCTTCAGTCTGACGCTCTCCCAACTGAGCTATCTCGGCCATGATCAATTCTATCACATGGCAAAGGTCTGTACGTTGTGATAGACACTTGACCAGATCAAAAAGAATGTTTGAAGATTCGCTGCGAGTAGGGTTCGAACCTACGCGGGAAGATCCCATTAGATTTCAAGTCTAACGCCTTAACCACTCGGCCATCGCAGCAGAAATTGCTGGGTAACCAGAATAATTCACCAGCTCACCACTCAGGTGCCGAAGAGGACAAAAAGCCAACTAGTAGGGGACACCCGGGTTTGAACCAGGGACCTCTCGATCTGCAGTCGAATGCTCTACCACTGAGCTATATCCCCAGCCAAGGACGGAATCCACGCACAGGGTATATAACATCAACGCGTGAGAGAGCAACTTAACTTAAAAAATGTACACTTCCCGCACCGGGAATCGAACCCGGGCCGCCTGGGTGAAAACCAGAAATCCTAACCACTAGACCATGCGGGACACGTTCGCACCACTAAGTAATTTAGATGTCATGCTTTTTCTGACAATTTGAACTAGCTCTGTCTTTCTGTTCGTGTCAAAAACACCATTTTGCGTCCGCTGCGAGTAGGATTCGAACCTACGCGGGAAGATCCCATTTGATTTCTAGTCAAACGCCTTAACCACTCGGCCATCGCAGCCTGACAAACCGCTGGCCATTGCCACAAGGCCAACCAGAAAGCACAACATTACTGCTAAAGGCACTGCCCGGATTTGAACCGGGGATCTCCTGTTTACTAGACAGGCGCTTTAACCGCTAAGCCACAGCGCCTGCCTGTTGGGAGATTTTGAAAATCTCAATATCACACGTCTGAAATGCCGTTAAGGCTACTAACACACCGGGACGTGATACACTGTCACTCGGAAATTTTGGAAATGAGTAGTAACGCATTGGTGGTTCAGTGGTAGAATTCTCGCCTGCCACGCGGGAGACCGGGGTTCGATTCCCCGCCAATGCATCGTGTTTTACCTACACCAGAAAATACCCTCCGTAAAAAAGAAAGGAAGGAAAATAAATAAAAAAACATAGCTGAGGAAAAGTGCTACGGCTGCTTGCATTCACCACCTCAAACCGCCCTGCTGGGCAGTGATAAAATGCCGAGACCCGGGATTGAACCAGGGACCTTCAGATCTTCAGTCTGACGCTCTCCCAACTGAGCTATCTCGGCCATGATCAATTCTATCACATGGCAAAGGTCTGTACGTTGTGATAGACACTTGACCAGATCAAAAAGAATGTTTGAAGATTCGCTGCGAGTAGGGTTCGAACCTACGCGGGAAGATCCCATTAGATTTCAAGTCTAACGCCTTAACCACTCGGCCATCGCAGCAGAAATTGCTGGGTAACCAGAATAATTCACCAGCTCACCACTCAGGTGCCGAAGAGGACAAAAAGCCAACTAGTAGGGGACACCCGGGTTTGAACCAGGGACCTCTCGATCTGCAGTCGAATGCTCTACCACTGAGCTATATCCCCAGCCAAGGACGGAATCCACGCACAGGGTATATAACATCAACGCGTGAGAGAGCAACTTAACTTAAAAAATGTACACTTCCCGCACCGGGAATCGAACCCGGGCCGCCTGGGTGAAAACCAGAAATCCTAACCACTAGACCATGCGGGACACGTTCGCACCACTAAGTAATTTAGATGTCATGCTTTTTCTGACAATTTGAACTAGCTCTGTCTTTCTGTTCGTGTCAAAAACACCATTTTGCGTCCGCTGCGAGTAGGATTCGAACCTACGCGGGAAGATCCCATTTGATTTCTAGTCAAACGCCTTAACCACTCGGCCATCGCAGCCTGACAAACCGCTGGCCATTGCCACAAGGCCAACCAGAAAGCACAACATTACTGCTAAAGGCACTGCCCGGATTTGAACCGGGGATCTCCTGTTTACTAGACAGGCGCTTTAACCGCTAAGCCACAGCGCCTGCCTGTTGGGAGATTTTGAAAATCTCAATATCACACGTCTGAAATGCCGTTAAGGCTACTAACACACCGGGACGTGATACACTGTCACTCGGAAATTTTGGAAATGAGTAGTAACGCATTGGTGGTTCAGTGGTAGAATTCTCGCCTGCCACGCGGGAGACCGGGGTTCGATTCCCCGCCAATGCATCGTGTTTTACCTACACCAGAAAATACCCTCCGTAAAAAAGAAAGGAAGGAAAATAAATAAAAAAACATAGCTGAGGAAAAGTGCTACGGCTGCTTGCATTCACCACCTCAAACCGCCCTGCTGGGCAGTGATAAAATGCCGAGACCCGGGATTGAACCAGGGACCTTCAGATCTTCAGTCTGACGCTCTCCCAACTGAGCTATCTCGGCCATGATCAATTCTATCACATGGCAAAGGTCTGTACGTTGTGATAGACACTTGACCAGATCAAAAAGAATGTTTGAAGATTCGCTGCGAGTAGGGTTCGAACCTACGCGGGAAGATCCCATTAGATTTCAAGTCTAACGCCTTAACCACTCGGCCATCGCAGCAGAAATTGCTGGGTAACCAGAATAATTCACCAGCTCACCACTCAGGTGCCGAAGAGGACAAAAAGCCAACTAGTAGGGGACACCCGGGTTTGAACCAGGGACCTCTCGATCTGCAGTCGAATGCTCTACCACTGAGCTATATCCCCAGCCAAGGACGGAATCCACGCACAGGGTATATAACATCAACGCGTGAGAGAGCAACTTAACTTAAAAAATGTACACTTCCCGCACCGGGAATCGAACCCGGGCCGCCTGGGTGAAAACCAGAAATCCTAACCACTAGACCATGCGGGACACGTTCGCACCACTAAGTAATTTAGATGTCATGCTTTTTCTGACAATTTGAACTAGCTCTGTCTTTCTGTTCGTGTCAAAAACACCATTTTGCGTCCGCTGCGAGTAGGATTCGAACCTACGCGGGAAGATCCCATTTGATTTCTAGTCAAACGCCTTAACCACTCGGCCATCGCAGCCTGACAAACCGCTGGCCATTGCCACAAGGCCAACCAGAAAGCACAACATTACTGCTAAAGGCACTGCCCGGATTTGAACCGGGGATCTCCTGTTTACTAGACAGGCGCTTTAACCGCTAAGCCACAGCGCCTGCCTGTTGGGAGATTTTGAAAATCTCAATATCACACGTCTGAAATGCCGTTAAGGCTACTAACACACCGGGACGTGATACACTGTCACTCGGAAATTTTGGAAATGAGTAGTAACGCATTGGTGGTTCAGTGGTAGAATTCTCGCCTGCCACGCGGGAGACCGGGGTTCGATTCCCCGCCAATGCATCGTGTTTTACCTACACCAGAAAATACCCTCCGTAAAAAAGAAAGGAAGGAAAATAAATAAAAAAACATAGCTGAGGAAAAGTGCTACGGCTGCTTGCATTCACCACCTCAAACCGCCCTGCTGGGCAGTGATAAAATGCCGAGACCCGGGATTGAACCAGGGACCTTCAGATCTTCAGTCTGACGCTCTCCCAACTGAGCTATCTCGGCCATGATCAATTCTATCACATGGCAAAGGTCTGTACGTTGTGATAGACACTTGACCAGATCAAAAAGAATGTTTGAAGATTCGCTGCGAGTAGGGTTCGAACCTACGCGGGAAGATCCCATTAGATTTCAAGTCTAACGCCTTAACCACTCGGCCATCGCAGCAGAAATTGCTGGGTAACCAGAATAATTCACCAGCTCACCACTCAGGTGCCGAAGAGGACAAAAAGCCAACTAGTAGGGGACACCCGGGTTTGAACCAGGGACCTCTCGATCTGCAGTCGAATGCTCTACCACTGAGCTATATCCCCAGCCAAGGACGGAATCCACGCACAGGGTATATAACATCAACGCGTGAGAGAGCAACTTAACTTAAAAAATGTACACTTCCCGCACCGGGAATCGAACCCGGGCCGCCTGGGTGAAAACCAGAAATCCTAACCACTAGACCATGCGGGACACGTTCGCACCACTAAGTAATTTAGATGTCATGCTTTTTCTGACAATTTGAACTAGCTCTGTCTTTCTGTTCGTGTCAAAAACACCATTTTGCGTCCGCTGCGAGTAGGATTCGAACCTACGCGGGAAGATCCCATTTGATTTCTAGTCAAACGCCTTAACCACTCGGCCATCGCAGCCTGACAAACCGCTGGCCATTGCCACAAGGCCAACCAGAAAGCACAACATTACTGCTAAAGGCACTGCCCGGATTTGAACCGGGGATCTCCTGTTTACTAGACAGGCGCTTTAACCGCTAAGCCACAGCGCCTGCCTGTTGGGAGATTTTGAAAATCTCAATATCACACGTCTGAAATGCCGTTAAGGCTACTAACACACCGGGACGTGATACACTGTCACTCGGAAATTTTGGAAATGAGTAGTAACGCATTGGTGGTTCAGTGGTAGAATTCTCGCCTGCCACGCGGGAGACCGGGGTTCGATTCCCCGCCAATGCATCGTGTTTTACCTACACCAGAAAATACCCTCCGTAAAAAAGAAAGGAAGGAAAATAAATAAAAAAACATAGCTGAGGAAAAGTGCTACGGCTGCTTGCATTCACCACCTCAAACCGCCCTGCTGGGCAGTGATAAAATGCCGAGACCCGGGATTGAACCAGGGACCTTCAGATCTTCAGTCTGACGCTCTCCCAACTGAGCTATCTCGGCCATGATCAATTCTATCACATGGCAAAGGTCTGTACGTTGTGATAGACACTTGACCAGATCAAAAAGAATGTTTGAAGATTCGCTGCGAGTAGGGTTCGAACCTACGCGGGAAGATCCCATTAGATTTCAAGTCTAACGCCTTAACCACTCGGCCATCGCAGCAGAAATTGCTGGGTAACCAGAATAATTCACCAGCTCACCACTCAGGTGCCGAAGAGGACAAAAAGCCAACTAGTAGGGGACACCCGGGTTTGAACCAGGGACCTCTCGATCTGCAGTCGAATGCTCTACCACTGAGCTATATCCCCAGCCAAGGACGGAATCCACGCACAGGGTATATAACATCAACGCGTGAGAGAGCAACTTAACTTAAAAAATGTACACTTCCCGCACCGGGAATCGAACCCGGGCCGCCTGGGTGAAAACCAGAAATCCTAACCACTAGACCATGCGGGACACGTTCGCACCACTAAGTAATTTAGATGTCATGCTTTTTCTGACAATTTGAACTAGCTCTGTCTTTCTGTTCGTGTCAAAAACACCATTTTGCGTCCGCTGCGAGTAGGATTCGAACCTACGCGGGAAGATCCCATTTGATTTCTAGTCAAACGCCTTAACCACTCGGCCATCGCAGCCTGACAAAGCGCTGGCCATTGCCACAAGGCCAACCAGAAAGCACAACATTACTGCTAAAGGCACTGCCCGGATTTGAACCGGGGATCTCCTGTTTACTAGACAGGCGCTTTAACCGCTAAGCCACAGCGCCTGCCTGTTGGGAGATTTTGAAAATCTCAATATCACACGTCTGAAATGCCGTTAAGGCTACTAACACACCGGGACGTGATACACTGTCACTCGGAAATTTTGGAAATGAGTAGTAACGCATTGGTGGTTCAGTGGTAGAATTCTCGCCTGCCACGCGGGAGACCGGGGTTCGATTCCCCGCCAATGCATCGTGTTTTACCTACACCAGAAAATACCCTCCGTAAAAAAGAAAGGAAGGAGAATAAATAAAAAAACATAGCTGAGGAAAAGTGCTACGGCTGCTTGCATTCACCACCTCAAACCGCCCTGCTGGGCAGTGATAAAATGCCGAGACCCGGGATTGAACCAGGGACCTTCAGATCTTCAGTCTGACGCTCTCCCAACTGAGCTATCTCGGCCATGATCAATTCTATCACATGGCAAAGGTCTGTACGTTGTGATAGACACTTGACCAGATCAAAAAGAATGTTTGAAGATTCGCTGCGAGTAGGGTTCGAACCTACGCGGGAAGATCCCATTAGATTTCAAGTCTAACGCCTTAACCACTCGGCCATCGCAGCAGAAATTGCTGGGTAACCAGAATAATTCACCAGCTCACCACTCAGGTGCCGAAGAGGACAAAAAGCCAACTAGTAGGGGACACCCGGGTTTGAACCAGGGACCTCTCGATCTGCAGTCGAATGCTCTACCACTGAGCTATATCCCCAGCCAAGGACGGAATCCACGCACAGGGTATATAACATCAACGCGTGAGAGAGCAACTTAACTTAAAAAATGTACACTTCCCGCACCGGGAATCGAACCCGGGCCGCCTGGGTGAAAACCAGAAATCCTAACCACTAGACCATGCGGGACACGTTCGCACCACTAAGTAATTTAGATGTCATGCTTTTTCTGACAATTTGAACTAGCTCTGTCTTTCTGTTCGTGTCAAAAACACCATTTTGCGTCCGCTGCGAGTAGGATTCGAACCTACGCGGGAAGATCCCATTTGATTTCTAGTCAAACGCCTTAACCACTCGGCCATCGCAGCCTGACAAACCGCTGGCCATTGCCACAAGGCCAACCAGAAAGCACAACATTACTGCTAAAGGCACTGCCCGGATTTGAACCGGGGATCTCCTGTTTACTAGACAGGCGCTTTAACCGCTAAGCCACACCGCCTGCCTGTTGGGAGATTTTGAAAATCTCAATATCACACGTCTGAAATGCCGTTAAGGCTACTAACACACCGGGACGTGATACACTGTCACTCGGAAATTTTGGAAATGAGTAGTAACGCATTGGTGGTTCAGTGGTAGAATTCTCGCCTGCCACGCGGGAGACCGGGGTTCGATTCCCCGCCAATGCATCGTGTTTTACCTACACCAGAAAATACCCTCCGTAAAAAAGAAAGGAAGGAGAATAAATAAAAAAACATAGCTGAGGAAAAGTGCTACGGCTGCTTGCATTCACCACCTCAAACCGCCCTGCTGGGCAGTGATAAAATGCCGAGACCCGGGATTGAACCAGGGACCTTCAGATCTTCAGTCTGACGCTCTCCCAACTGAGCTATCTCGGCCATGATCAATTCTATCACATGGCAAAGGTCTGTACGTTGTGATAGACACTTGACCAGATCAAAAAGAATGTTTGAAGATTCGCTGCGAGTAGGGTTCGAACCTACGCGGGAAGATCCCATTAGATTTCAAGTCTAACGCCTTAACCACTCGGCCATCGCAGCAGAAATTGCTGGGTAACCAGAATAATTCACCAGCTCACCACTCAGGTGCCGAAGAGGACAAAAAGCCAACTAGTAGGGGACACCCGGGTTTGAACCAGGGACCTCTCGATCTGCAGTCGAATGCTCTACCACTGAGCTATATCCCCAGCCAAGGACGGAATCCACGCACAGGGTATATAACATCAACGCGTGAGAGAGCAACTTAACTTAAAAAATGTACACTTCCCGCACCGGGAATCGAACCCGGGCCGCCTGGGTGAAAACCAGAAATCCTAACCACTAGACCATGCGGGACACGTTCGCACCACTAAGTAATTTAGATGTCATGCTTTTTCTGACAATTTGAACTAGCTCTGTCTTTCTGTTCGTGTCAAAAACACCATTTTGCGTCCGCTGCGAGTAGGATTCGAACCTACGCGGGAAGATCCCATTTGATTTCTAGTCAAACGCCTTAACCACTCGGCCATCGCAGCCTGACAAACCGCTGGCCATTGCCACAAGGCCAACCAGAAAGCACAACATTACTGCTAAAGGCACTGCCCGGATTTGAACCGGGGATCTCCTGTTTACTAGACAGGCGCTTTAACCGCTAAGCCACACCGCCTGCCTGTTGGGAGATTTTGAAAATCTCAATATCACACGTCTGAAATGCCGTTAAGGCTACTAACACACCGGGACGTGATACACTGTCACTCGGAAATTTTGGAAATGAGTAGTAACGCATTGGTGGTTCAGTGGTAGAATTCTCGCCTGCCACGCGGGAGACCGGGGTTCGATTCCCCGCCAATGCATCGTGTTTTACCTACACCAGAAAATACCCTCCGTAAAAAAGAAAGGAAGGAGAATAAATAAAAAAACATAGCTGAGGAAAAGTGCTACGGCTGCTTGCATTCACCACCTCAAACCGCCCTGCTGGGCAGTGATAAAATGCCGAGACCCGGGATTGAACCAGGGACCTTCAGATCTTCAGTCTGACGCTCTCCCAACTGAGCTATCTCGGCCATGATCAATTCTATCACATGGCAAAGGTCTGTACGTTGTGATAGACACTTGACCAGATCAAAAAGAATGTTTGAAGATTCGCTGCGAGTAGGGTTCGAACCTACGCGGGAAGATCCCATTAGATTTCAAGTCTAACGCCTTAACCACTCGGCCATCGCAGCAGAAATTGCTGGGTAACCAGAATAATTCACCAGCTCACCACTCAGGTGCCGAAGAGGACAAAAAGCCAACTAGTAGGGGACACCCGGGTTTGAACCAGGGACCTCTCGATCTGCAGTCGAATGCTCTACCACTGAGCTATATCCCCAGCCAAGGACGGAATCCACGCACAGGGTATATAACATCAACGCGTGAGAGAGCAACTTAACTTAAAAAATGTACACTTCCCGCACCGGGAATCGAACCCGGGCCGCCTGGGTGAAAACCAGAAATCCTAACCACTAGACCATGCGGGACACGTTCGCACCACTAAGTAATTTAGATGTCATGCTTTTTCTGACAATTTGAACTAGCTCTGTCTTTCTGTTCGTGTCAAAAACACCATTTTGCGTCCGCTGCGAGTAGGATTCGAACCTACGCGGGAAGATCCCATTTGATTTCTAGTCAAACGCCTTAACCACTCGGCCATCGCAGCCTGACAAACCGCTGGCCATTGCCACAAGGCCAACCAGAAAGCACAACATTACTGCTAAAGGCACTGCCCGGATTTGAACCGGGGATCTCCTGTTTACTAGACAGGCGCTTTAACCGCTAAGCCACAGCGCCTGCCTGTTGGGAGATTTTGAAAATCTCAATATCACACGTCTGAAATGCCGTTAAGGCTACTAACACACCGGGACGTGATACACTGTCACTCGGAAATTTTGGAAATGAGTAGTAACGCATTGGTGGTTCAGTGGTAGAATTCTCGCCTGCCACGCGGGAGACCGGGGTTCGATTCCCCGCCAATGCATCGTGTTTTACCTACACCAGAAAATACCCTCCGTAAAAAAGAAAGGAAGGAAAATAAATAAAAAAACATAGCTGAGGAAAAGTGCTACGGCTGCTTGCATTCACCACCTCAAACCGCCCTGCTGGGCAGTGATAAAATGCCGAGACCCGGGATTGAACCAGGGACCTTCAGATCTTCAGTCTGACGCTCTCCCAACTGAGCTATCTCGGCCATGATCAATTCTATCACATGGCAAAGGTCTGTACGTTGTGATAGACACTTGACCAGATCAAAAAGAATGTTTGAAGATTCGCTGCGAGTAGGGTTCGAACCTACGCGGGAAGATCCCATTAGATTTCAAGTCTAACGCCTTAACCACTCGGCCATCGCAGCAGAAATTGCTGGGTAACCAGAATAATTCACCAGCTCACCACTCAGGTGCCGAAGAGGACAAAAAGCCAACTAGTAGGGGACACCCGGGTTTGAACCAGGGACCTCTCGATCTGCAGTCGAATGCTCTACCACTGAGCTATATCCCCAGCCAAGGACGGAATCCACGCACAGGGTATATAACATCAACGCGTGAGAGAGCAACTTAACTTAAAAAATGTACACTTCCCGCACCGGGAATCGAACCCGGGCCGCCTGGGTGAAAACCAGAAATCCTAACCACTAGACCATGCGGGACACGTTCGCACCACTAAGTAATTTAGATGTCATGCTTTTTCTGACAATTTGAACTAGCTCTGTCTTTCTGTTCGTGTCAAAAACACCATTTTGCGTCCGCTGCGAGTAGGATTCGAACCTACGCGGGAAGATCCCATTTGATTTCTAGTCAAACGCCTTAACCACTCGGCCATCGCAGCCTGACAAACCGCTGGCCATTGCCACAAGGCCAACCAGAAAGCACAACATTACTGCTAAAGGCACTGCCCGGATTTGAACCGGGGATCTCCTGTTTACTAGACAGGCGCTTTAACCGCTAAGCCACACCGCCTGCCTGTTGGGAGATTTTGAAAATCTCAATATCACACGTCTGAAATGCCGTTAAGGCTACTAACACACCGGGACGTGATACACTGTCACTCGGAAATTTTGGAAATGAGTAGTAACGCATTGGTGGTTCAGTGGTAGAATTCTCGCCTGCCACGCGGGAGACCGGGGTTCGATTCCCCGCCAATGCATCGTGTTTTACCTACACCAGAAAATACCCTCCGTAAAAAAGAAAGGAAGGAGAATAAATAAAAAAACATAGCTGAGGAAAAGTGCTACGGCTGCTTGCATTCACCACCTCAAACCGCCCTGCTGGGCAGTGATAAAATGCCGAGACCCGGGATTGAACCAGGGACCTTCAGATCTTCAGTCTGACGCTCTCCCAACTGAGCTATCTCGGCCATGATCAATTCTATCACATGGCAAAGGTCTGTACGTTGTGATAGACACTTGACCAGATCAAAAAGAATGTTTGAAGATTCGCTGCGAGTAGGGTTCGAACCTACGCGGGAAGATCCCATTAGATTTCAAGTCTAACGCCTTAACCACTCGGCCATCGCAGCAGAAATTGCTGGGTAACCAGAATAATTCACCAGCTCACCACTCAGGTGCCGAAGAGGACAAAAAGCCAACTAGTAGGGGACACCCGGGTTTGAACCAGGGACCTCTCGATCTGCAGTCGAATGCTCTACCACTGAGCTATATCCCCAGCCAAGGACGGAATCCACGCACAGGGTATATAACATCAACGCGTGAGAGAGCAACTTAACTTAAAAAATGTACACTTCCCGCACCGGGAATCGAACCCGGGCCGCCTGGGTGAAAACCAGAAATCCTAACCACTAGACCATGCGGGACACGTTCGCACCACTAAGTAATTTAGATGTCATGCTTTTTCTGACAATTTGAACTAGCTCTGTCTTTCTGTTCGTGTCAAAAACACCATTTTGCGTCCGCTGCGAGTAGGATTCGAACCTACGCGGGAAGATCCCATTTGATTTCTAGTCAAACGCCTTAACCACTCGGCCATCGCAGCCTGACAAACCGCTGGCCATTGCCACAAGGCCAACCAGAAAGCACAACATTACTGCTAAAGGCACTGCCCGGATTTGAACCGGGGATCTCCTGTTTACTAGACAGGCGCTTTAACCGCTAAGCCACAGCGCCTGCCTGTTGGGAGATTTTGAAAATCTCAATATCACACGTCTGAAATGCCGTTAAGGCTACTAACACACCGGGACGTGATACACTGTCACTCGGAAATTTTGGAAATGAGTAGTAACGCATTGGTGGTTCAGTGGTAGAATTCTCGCCTGCCACGCGGGAGACCGGGGTTCGATTCCCCGCCAATGCATCGTGTTTTACCTACACCAGAAAATACCCTCCGTAAAAAAGAAAGGAAGGAAAATAAATAAAAAAACATAGCTGAGGAAAAGTGCTACGGCTGCTTGCATTCACCACCTCAAACCGCCCTGCTGGGCAGTGATAAAATGCCGAGACCCGGGATTGAACCAGGGACCTTCAGATCTTCAGTCTGACGCTCTCCCAACTGAGCTATCTCGGCCATGATCAATTCTATCACATGGCAAAGGTCTGTACGTTGTGATAGACACTTGACCAGATCAAAAAGAATGTTTGAAGATTCGCTGCGAGTAGGGTTCGAACCTACGCGGGAAGATCCCATTAGATTTCAAGTCTAACGCCTTAACCACTCGGCCATCGCAGCAGAAATTGCTGGGTAACCAGAATAATTCACCAGCTCACCACTCAGGTGCCGAAGAGGACAAAAAGCCAACTAGTAGGGGACACCCGGGTTTGAACCAGGGACCTCTCGATCTGCAGTCGAATGCTCTACCACTGAGCTATATCCCCAGCCAAGGACGGAATCCACGCACAGGGTATATAACATCAACGCGTGAGAGAGCAACTTAACTTAAAAAATGTACACTTCCCGCACCGGGAATCGAACCCGGGCCGCCTGGGTGAAAACCAGAAATCCTAACCACTAGACCATGCGGGACACGTTCGCACCACTAAGTAATTTAGATGTCATGCTTTTTCTGACAATTTGAACTAGCTCTGTCTTTCTGTTCGTGTCAAAAACACCATTTTGCGTCCGCTGCGAGTAGGATTCGAACCTACGCGGGAAGATCCCATTTGATTTCTAGTCAAACGCCTTAACCACTCGGCCATCGCAGCCTGACAAACCGCTGGCCATTGCCACAAGGCCAACCAGAAAGCACAACATTACTGCTAAAGGCACTGCCCGGATTTGAACCGGGGATCTCCTGTTTACTAGACAGGCGCTTTAACCGCTAAGCCACAGCGCCTGCCTGTTGGGAGATTTTGAAAATCTCAATATCACACGTCTGAAATGCCGTTAAGGCTACTAACACACCGGGACGTGATACACTGTCACTCGGAAATTTTGGAAATGAGTAGTAACGCATTGGTGGTTCAGTGGTAGAATTCTCGCCTGCCACGCGGGAGACCGGGGTTCGATTCCCCGCCAATGCATCGTGTTTTACCTACACCAGAAAATACCCTCCGTAAAAAAGAAAGGAAGGAAAATAAATAAAAAAACATAGCTGAGGAAAAGTGCTACGGCTGCTTGCATTCACCACCTCAAACCGCCCTGCTGGGCAGTGATAAAATGCCGAGACCCGGGATTGAACCAGGGACCTTCAGATCTTCAGTCTGACGCTCTCCCAACTGAGCTATCTCGGCCATGATCAATTCTATCACATGGCAAAGGTCTGTACGTTGTGATAGACACTTGACCAGATCAAAAAGAATGTTTGAAGATTCGCTGCGAGTAGGGTTCGAACCTACGCGGGAAGATCCCATTAGATTTCAAGTCTAACGCCTTAACCACTCGGCCATCGCAGCAGAAATTGCTGGGTAACCAGAATAATTCACCAGCTCACCACTCAGGTGCCGAAGAGGACAAAAAGCCAACTAGTAGGGGACACCCGGGTTTGAACCAGGGACCTCTCGATCTGCAGTCGAATGCTCTACCACTGAGCTATATCCCCAGCCAAGGACGGAATCCACGCACAGGGTATATAACATCAACGCGTGAGAGAGCAACTTAACTTAAAAAATGTACACTTCCCGCACCGGGAATCGAACCCGGGCCGCCTGGGTGAAAACCAGAAATCCTAACCACTAGACCATGCGGGACACGTTCGCACCACTAAGTAATTTAGATGTCATGCTTTTTCTGACAATTTGAACTAGCTCTGTCTTTCTGTTCGTGTCAAAAACACCATTTTGCGTCCGCTGCGAGTAGGATTCGAACCTACGCGGGAAGATCCCATTTGATTTCTAGTCAAACGCCTTAACCACTCGGCCATCGCAGCCTGACAAACCGCTGGCCATTGCCACAAGGCCAACCAGAAAGCACAACATTACTGCTAAAGGCACTGCCCGGATTTGAACCGGGGATCTCCTGTTTACTAGACAGGCGCTTTAACCGCTAAGCCACAGCGCCTGCCTGTTGGGAGATTTTGAAAATCTCAATATCACACGTCTGAAATGCCGTTAAGGCTACTAACACACCGGGACGTGATACACTGTCACTCGGAAATTTTGGAAATGAGTAGTAACGCATTGGTGGTTCAGTGGTAGAATTCTCGCCTGCCACGCGGGAGACCGGGGTTCGATTCCCCGCCAATGCATCGTGTTTTACCTACACCAGAAAATACCCTCCGTAAAAAAGAAAGGAAGGAAAATAAATAAAAAAACATAGCTGAGGAAAAGTGCTACGGCTGCTTGCATTCACCACCTCAAACCGCCCTGCTGGGCAGTGATAAAATGCCGAGACCCGGGATTGAACCAGGGACCTTCAGATCTTCAGTCTGACGCTCTCCCAACTGAGCTATCTCGGCCATGATCAATTCTATCACATGGCAAAGGTCTGTACGTTGTGATAGACACTTGACCAGATCAAAAAGAATGTTTGAAGATTCGCTGCGAGTAGGGTTCGAACCTACGCGGGAAGATCCCATTAGATTTCAAGTCTAACGCCTTAACCACTCGGCCATCGCAGCAGAAATTGCTGGGTAACCAGAATAATTCACCAGCTCACCACTCAGGTGCCGAAGAGGACAAAAAGCCAACTAGTAGGGGACACCCGGGTTTGAACCAGGGACCTCTCGATCTGCAGTCGAATGCTCTACCACTGAGCTATATCCCCAGCCAAGGACGGAATCCACGCACAGGGTATATAACATCAACGCGTGAGAGAGCAACTTAACTTAAAAAATGTACACTTCCCGCACCGGGAATCGAACCCGGGCCGCCTGGGTGAAAACCAGAAATCCTAACCACTAGACCATGCGGGACACGTTCGCACCACTAAGTAATTTAGATGTCATGCTTTTTCTGACAATTTGAACTAGCTCTGTCTTTCTGTTCGTGTCAAAAACACCATTTTGCGTCCGCTGCGAGTAGGATTCGAACCTACGCGGGAAGATCCCATTTGATTTCTAGTCAAACGCCTTAACCACTCGGCCATCGCAGCCTGACAAACCGCTGGCCATTGCCACAAGGCCAACCAGAAAGCACAACATTACTGCTAAAGGCACTGCCCGGATTTGAACCGGGGATCTCCTGTTTACTAGACAGGCGCTTTAACCGCTAAGCCACAGCGCCTGCCTGTTGGGAGATTTTGAAAATCTCAATATCACACGTCTGAAATGCCGTTAAGGCTACTAACACACCGGGACGTGATACACTGTCACTCGGAAATTTTGGAAATGAGTAGTAACGCATTGGTGGTTCAGTGGTAGAATTCTCGCCTGCCACGCGGGAGACCGGGGTTCGATTCCCCGCCAATGCATCGTGTTTTACCTACACCAGAAAATACCCTCCGTAAAAAAGAAAGGAAGGAAAATAAATAAAAAAACATAGCTGAGGAAAAGTGCTACGGCTGCTTGCATTCACCACCTCAAACCGCCCTGCTGGGCAGTGATAAAATGCCGAGACCCGGGATTGAACCAGGGACCTTCAGATCTTCAGTCTGACGCTCTCCCAACTGAGCTATCTCGGCCATGATCAATTCTATCACATGGCAAAGGTCTGTACGTTGTGATAGACACTTGACCAGATCAAAAAGAATGTTTGAAGATTCGCTGCGAGTAGGGTTCGAACCTACGCGGGAAGATCCCATTAGATTTCAAGTCTAACGCCTTAACCACTCGGCCATCGCAGCAGAAATTGCTGGGTAACCAGAATAATTCACCAGCTCACCACTCAGGTGCCGAAGAGGACAAAAAGCCAACTAGTAGGGGACACCCGGGTTTGAACCAGGGACCTCTCGATCTGCAGTCGAATGCTCTACCACTGAGCTATATCCCCAGCCAAGGACGGAATCCACGCACAGGGTATATAACATCAACGCGTGAGAGAGCAACTTAACTTAAAAAATGTACACTTCCCGCACCGGGAATCGAACCCGGGCCGCCTGGGTGAAAACCAGAAATCCTAACCACTAGACCATGCGGGACACGTTCGCACCACTAAGTAATTTAGATGTCATGCTTTTTCTGACAATTTGAACTAGCTCTGTCTTTCTGTTCGTGTCAAAAACACCATTTTGCGTCCGCTGCGAGTAGGATTCGAACCTACGCGGGAAGATCCCATTTGATTTCTAGTCAAACGCCTTAACCACTCGGCCATCGCAGCCTGACAAACCGCTGGCCATTGCCACAAGGCCAACCAGAAAGCACAACATTACTGCTAAAGGCACTGCCCGGATTTGAACCGGGGATCTCCTGTTTACTAGACAGGCGCTTTAACCGCTAAGCCACAGCGCCTGCCTGTTGGGAGATTTTGAAAATCTCAATATCACACGTCTGAAATGCCGTTAAGGCTACTAACACACCGGGACGTGATACACTGTCACTCGGAAATTTTGGAAATGAGTAGTAACGCATTGGTGGTTCAGTGGTAGAATTCTCGCCTGCCACGCGGGAGACCGGGGTTCGATTCCCCGCCAATGCATCGTGTTTTACCTACACCAGAAAATACCCTCCGTAAAAAAGAAAGGAAGGAAAATAAATAAAAAAACATAGCTGAGGAAAAGTGCTACGGCTGCTTGCATTCACCACCTCAAACCGCCCTGCTGGGCAGTGATAAAATGCCGAGACCCGGGATTGAACCAGGGACCTTCAGATCTTCAGTCTGACGCTCTCCCAACTGAGCTATCTCGGCCATGATCAATTCTATCACATGGCAAAGGTCTGTACGTTGTGATAGACACTTGACCAGATCAAAAAGAATGTTTGAAGATTCGCTGCGAGTAGGGTTCGAACCTACGCGGGAAGATCCCATTAGATTTCAAGTCTAACGCCTTAACCACTCGGCCATCGCAGCAGAAATTGCTGGGTAACCAGAATAATTCACCAGCTCACCACTCAGGTGCCGAAGAGGACAAAAAGCCAACTAGTAGGGGACACCCGGGTTTGAACCAGGGACCTCTCGATCTGCAGTCGAATGCTCTACCACTGAGCTATATCCCCAGCCAAGGACGGAATCCACGCACAGGGTATATAACATCAACGCGTGAGAGAGCAACTTAACTTAAAAAATGTACACTTCCCGCACCGGGAATCGAACCCGGGCCGCCTGGGTGAAAACCAGAAATCCTAACCACTAGACCATGCGGGACACGTTCGCACCACTAAGTAATTTAGATGTCATGCTTTTTCTGACAATTTGAACTAGCTCTGTCTTTCTGTTCGTGTCAAAAACACCATTTTGCGTCCGCTGCGAGTAGGATTCGAACCTACGCGGGAAGATCCCATTTGATTTCTAGTCAAACGCCTTAACCACTCGGCCATCGCAGCCTGACAAACCGCTGGCCATTGCCACAAGGCCAACCAGAAAGCACAACATTACTGCTAAAGGCACTGCCCGGATTTGAACCGGGGATCTCCTGTTTACTAGACAGGCGCTTTAACCGCTAAGCCACAGCGCCTGCCTGTTGGGAGATTTTGAAAATCTCAATATCACACGTCTGAAATGCCGTTAAGGCTACTAACACACCGGGACGTGATACACTGTCACTCGGAAATTTTGGAAATGAGTAGTAACGCATTGGTGGTTCAGTGGTAGAATTCTCGCCTGCCACGCGGGAGACCGGGGTTCGATTCCCCGCCAATGCATCGTGTTTTACCTACACCAGAAAATACCCTCCGTAAAAAAGAAAGGAAGGAAAATAAATAAAAAAACATAGCTGAGGAAAAGTGCTACGGCTGCTTGCATTCACCACCTCAAACCGCCCTGCTGGGCAGTGATAAAATGCCGAGACCCGGGATTGAACCAGGGACCTTCAGATCTTCAGTCTGACGCTCTCCCAACTGAGCTATCTCGGCCATGATCAATTCTATCACATGGCAAAGGTCTGTACGTTGTGATAGACACTTGACCAGATCAAAAAGAATGTTTGAAGATTCGCTGCGAGTAGGGTTCGAACCTACGCGGGAAGATCCCATTAGATTTCAAGTCTAACGCCTTAACCACTCGGCCATCGCAGCAGAAATTGCTGGGTAACCAGAATAATTCACCAGCTCACCACTCAGGTGCCGAAGAGGACAAAAAGCCAACTAGTAGGGGACACCCGGGTTTGAACCAGGGACCTCTCGATCTGCAGTCGAATGCTCTACCACTGAGCTATATCCCCAGCCAAGGACGGAATCCACGCACAGGGTATATAACATCAACGCGTGAGAGAGCAACTTAACTTAAAAAATGTACACTTCCCGCACCGGGAATCGAACCCGGGCCGCCTGGGTGAAAACCAGAAATCCTAACCACTAGACCATGCGGGACACGTTCGCACCACTAAGTAATTTAGATGTCATGCTTTTTCTGACAATTTGAACTAGCTCTGTCTTTCTGTTCGTGTCAAAAACACCATTTTGCGTCCGCTGCGAGTAGGATTCGAACCTACGCGGGAAGATCCCATTTGATTTCTAGTCAAACGCCTTAACCACTCGGCCATCGCAGCCTGACAAACCGCTGGCCATTGCCACAAGGCCAACCAGAAAGCACAACATTACTGCTAAAGGCACTGCCCGGATTTGAACCGGGGATCTCCTGTTTACTAGACAGGCGCTTTAACCGCTAAGCCACAGCGCCTGCCTGTTGGGAGATTTTGAAAATCTCAATATCACACGTCTGAAATGCCGTTAAGGCTACTAACACACCGGGACGTGATACACTGTCACTCGGAAATTTTGGAAATGAGTAGTAACGCATTGGTGGTTCAGTGGTAGAATTCTCGCCTGCCACGCGGGAGACCGGGGTTCGATTCCCCGCCAATGCATCGTGTTTTACCTACACCAGAAAATACCCTCCGTAAAAAAGAAAGGAAGGAAAATAAATAAAAAAACATAGCTGAGGAAAAGTGCTACGGCTGCTTGCATTCACCACCTCAAACCGCCCTGCTGGGCAGTGATAAAATGCCGAGACCCGGGATTGAACCAGGGACCTTCAGATCTTCAGTCTGACGCTCTCCCAACTGAGCTATCTCGGCCATGATCAATTCTATCACATGGCAAAGGTCTGTACGTTGTGATAGACACTTGACCAGATCAAAAAGAATGTTTGAAGATTCGCTGCGAGTAGGGTTCGAACCTACGCGGGAAGATCCCATTAGATTTCAAGTCTAACGCCTTAACCACTCGGCCATCGCAGCAGAAATTGCTGGGTAACCAGAATAATTCACCAGCTCACCACTCAGGTGCCGAAGAGGACAAAAAGCCAACTAGTAGGGGACACCCGGGTTTGAACCAGGGACCTCTCGATCTGCAGTCGAATGCTCTACCACTGAGCTATATCCCCAGCCAAGGACGGAATCCACGCACAGGGTATATAACATCAACGCGTGAGAGAGCAACTTAACTTAAAAAATGTACACTTCCCGCACCGGGAATCGAACCCGGGCCGCCTGGGTGAAAACCAGAAATCCTAACCACTAGACCATGCGGGACACGTTCGCACCACTAAGTAATTTAGATGTCATGCTTTTTCTGACAATTTGAACTAGCTCTGTCTTTCTGTTCGTGTCAAAAACACCATTTTGCGTCCGCTGCGAGTAGGATTCGAACCTACGCGGGAAGATCCCATTTGATTTCTAGTCAAACGCCTTAACCACTCGGCCATCGCAGCCTGACAAACCGCTGGCCATTGCCACAAGGCCAACCAGAAAGCACAACATTACTGCTAAAGGCACTGCCCGGATTTGAACCGGGGATCTCCTGTTTACTAGACAGGCGCTTTAACCGCTAAGCCACAGCGCCTGCCTGTTGGGAGATTTTGAAAATCTCAATATCACACGTCTGAAATGCCGTTAAGGCTACTAACACACCGGGACGTGATACACTGTCACTCGGAAATTTTGGAAATGAGTAGTAACGCATTGGTGGTTCAGTGGTAGAATTCTCGCCTGCCACGAGGGAGACCGGGGTTCGATTCCCCGCCAATGCATCGTGTTTTACCTACACCAGAAAATACCCTCCGTAAAAAAGAAAGGAAGGAAAATAAATAAAAAAACATAGCTGAGGAAAAGTGCTACGGCTGCTTGCATTCACCACCTCAAACCGCCCTGCTGGGCAGTGATAAAATGCCGAGACCCGGGATTGAACCAGGGACCTTCAGATCTTCAGTCTGACGCTCTCCCAACTGAGCTATCTCGGCCATGATCAATTCTATCACATGGCAAAGGTCTGTACGTTGTGATAGACACTTGACCAGATCAAAAAGAATGTTTGAAGATTCGCTGCGAGTAGGGTTCGAACCTACGCGGGAAGATCCCATTAGATTTCAAGTCTAACGCCTTAACCACTCGGCCATCGCAGCAGAAATTGCTGGGTAACCAGAATAATTCACCAGCTCACCACTCAGGTGCCGAAGAGGACAAAAAGCCAACTAGTAGGGGACACCCGGGTTTGAACCAGGGACCTCTCGATCTGCAGTCGAATGCTCTACCACTGAGCTATATCCCCAGCCAAGGAAGGAATCCACGCACAGGGTATATAACATCAACGCGTGAGAGAGCAACTTAACTTAAAAAATGTACACTTCCCGCACCGGGAATCGAACCCGGGCCGCCTGGGTGAAAACCAGAAATCCTAACCACTAGACCATGCGGGACACGTTCGCACCACTAAGTAATTTAGATGTCATGCTTTTTCTGACAATTTGAACTAGCTCTGTCTTTCTGTTCGTGTCAAAAACACCATTTTGCGTCCGCTGCGAGTAGGATTCGAACCTACGCGGGAAGATCCCATTTGATTTCTAGTCAAAAGCCTTAACCACTCGGCCATCGCAGCCTGACAAACCGCTGGCCATTGCCACAAGGCCAACCAGAAAGCACAACATTACTGCTAAAGGCACTGCCCGGATTTGAACCGGGGATCTCCTGTTTACTAGACAGGCGCTTTAACCGCTAAGCCACAGCGCCTGCCTGTTGGGAGATTTTGAAAATCTCAATATCACACGTCTGAAATGCCGTTAAGGCTACTAACACACCGGGACGTGATACACTGTCACTCGGAAATTTTGGAAATGAGTAGTAACGCATTGGTGGTTCAGTGGTAGAATTCTCGCCTGCCACGCGGGAGACCGGGGTTCGATTCCCCGCCAATGCATCGTGTTTTACCTACACCAGAAAATACCCTCCGTAAAAAAGAAAGGAAGGAAAATAAATAAAAAAACATAGCTGAGGAAAAGTGCTACGGCTGCTTGCATTCACCACCTCAAACCGCCCTGCTGGGCAGTGATAAAATGCCGAGACCCGGGATTGAACCAGGGACCTTCAGATCTTCAGTCTGACGCTCTCCCAACTGAGCTAAGGAAGGGGCATAAAAGACTGGAGAAAAGGGGGAAAAGAGGGGGGAAAGAAAAAGGAAAAAGAAAAGGTGTGGTGGTGTGTTAATAAGGGCATATGTTACCCGTTTTACATAAAAAATTACATGAACTTATTTTGTTCCTTTTGTGTCCGCTTTACGCCGCTGCTCTAACCAAATGTTATAGGAAGGTGCATCAGGTTCATACGAACAGTATCGTTCCCCTTTATATTGTCCGTGGCCTTCCTTCATTGGTTGATTGCATTTGCGGCAGGTGTACTCTTTTTGCGGCTTCTTCTGTTTCACAGATGTCGTAGGTTGTGTACCAATGATTGGTGAAAGAGGCTGGTGGTATGGCAGCATGTTGGGCATTTGTAAGTGCGGAATTTGCATTGGTAATTGGGAAAACGGATTGTATAAATGTGGTGGAGTGTATGGTTGGCAAATTGGACCTGGCACAGGGCATGACATCGGCGCCATAAATGGCGGCTGTAATGTCGGCGGACTTTGTAGCACCTTTGGTTTAGATGCTCTTTTTCTAGGTGTTTTTTTTGGTGCTGGTGTTGTAGCAGCTGACGCTTCATCTGCTTCAATTACAAAGTCAGGTGCTGGGATGGCTCCATCTCGATTTAAAAACTTTAGCTTGGCCATATCTGAGCGATCTTCAGGATTTTTGTAAGTAACCACGTTAGTGTTGCCTTGTGAGTTGGATTGAGGAGTAGGAGGTGGAAGAGGTTCTGTAGCTGTTTTTTTGCCGTCGGATAGGTGGACACCCTGAAGAAGAGTTAAAATTTCCTCCCTTCTTGTTTGATTTTTAAACCACAATCGCAAGGTGGTTTCGTTTATGGTGTACAATGTCAAACCAGTCTCCTCCAGCAAAGAACTGTTAAAAAGGCGAGCACGGATGTTGTTGTACTCGCCAATGATCCTCTTCCAGCGGGAGTCGTATTTCCTACTGCCATCAATTGTAGTTGTACGATGTGCCGTGATTTCGTTGGAAGGGTGGATGCACAGGGCTTCCACGATCCTATTTTTTGATGGCGATAAAGCAGGAGAGGCGCCGGACAAGAAACATCTCTTCATCGCCACGATTCCTACGTGACCTTCTCGTTTGCGTGAAGAAAACCGGCCTCTCGACTGCCTTTTTATCATGGTTTTGTATAGCAACGGTTTTTTATCGTATGCCTCCAGATTGTCGTAAAGGGCTTTAATGTTTTTTGCATCTGTACCACTGACACTGATGCCATTTAGTGCCAGCAAAGCACGAGCAAGAACGTCAACTTTATGCCAACCAGAAATCCCTCTTCCGTCTTCACTCTCAACCTCACTCTCACTTTCTGAATTTCCTCCATCCTCCACGTCGACTACATCCGAAATATCTGTTTCCAAAAAGTCTCGGTCCTCGACGCCAGAATCATATTCATCCTCCACGTTTTCTTCCACCCCGTCTTCCAAATTACGTTCGACGTAATCAACGGTGAAGTTGATATCCAGTTGTTGGAACAGGTACTCCATGCCAATGGCTTCCCCAGTGTATTGGTTCGGCGGACATTGGCTGTTTCCCACATTTCCATGAACGTCCAAATGAAGATCGTTGAATCTCGACACCAGCTCTATATCGAAGGACCTTAATGATTCTCTAGAAACAGCCGCAACACCATCTTTCCGCATGGAATTCCATCGACAAAGACCTTCCAGCAAGTATGCCTGGAAGTTTACTGCATTTGCGCTAGTACCAGGCACGAAATTTAATAAATGCCGATGAAAGCATTCCACCGATGTGCTGCCCCTCCAACATCTATAAATCGGTAAGGTCATTCCTCCTTTCCTAATTACTCCAACCTTGGTGTACAGCTGGCTGCCTGGTGGATCTTGGATGCAGATTAGATGCTTTTTTTGTTCATGCCAGATGTCCACTACGTCAGGTTTTAGTAGGGGTACACCGAGGGAGTCGGTTACGCCAGTGAAGGACAGAATTAAGTCCTCCAGCAGTTGCCTTGTCTCCACTGAACCTGTAACATGAAAAATGACTTGAGATTGCAGCATAACTGTCTGTGGGAGATATAAAATCCACCGTAACAAATGATATGACACATTTACCTCGTGTACGCCGACGACAATGCCTAGCCAATTCTTTTCTTCCCAGTGCTGTTAAGACGGCCTTCTCCGATGGTTCGCGTATGCCTTGTGCCTTTAGCTCCTGCTCCTTGGCCTTCAATAGATTCTCGTAATCTTGTTGGTCCCATTCGAACAGACAACCTGGTAATTAAAATTGTGTACAGGTAATTTTAAAGGAAAAAAGAAAGTACAATGGCAATGCCGCATCTAGTGAACATTTAGTTACCCGACAATTTTGCCATAAAAACTCCATACAATGGGTGGGATTCGGATGTGCATCCAAAGGAAATTCGACGCATAAAGTGCCAAATGTCCAGCTTAACTGTAAGATTGGGCCAAGCAGAAAATAGGACGTTGAATTTTGACGGTCCATTATAACAGCAGCAGTCGCGGTCTGTATAGAGAATGATGGGAGGCGTAACGTTTGCTTTGGCGTACCGGTCCACAATTCCATCTGCCATCTTCTTCAGAGACTCGTTGGACTCGGAAGACGTGACGACGCTCTGAAGAATTGCGCCGTATTCATTGCCTACATTCGTGACCCAACTGGCGGATCCTTTTGCTTCGCCAGATAGCTTCTTAAGGATTTTTTTCGTTGAGTCTATCTTTAGGACGACGCCAAATACAGACGTGATGGCGGCCTTCACACTGTCCATTCTTGACCAGACATCACGAGCAAATGCAGCCAGAAACCACTTCGACTGTGGTAGCACGCGAAAAGAATCAGCGACATCGTAGGAAGGTATTTGATTCTGATGGAAAGCCAACCTCTTTCGGTGTTTCTGGCAATCAAACAGGTATTGTACATTTTTTCGTATCCACGACTCGCTGTGGAGTTCTACAAGAGTGTTGTGTAACGCTGTTGGACTATTACCCAACGTTCTTGACTTCAGCAGTGATATGACCTTGGAATCACAGGCGTATTTGTATGTTAAGAGAGCTGGGAATTTTACGCGTATCCCGTAGGGTAGCTGGTTTAAGATACGGTTGTCCCACGCCAAAACAGTGAATCCACAAGAGCATATAAGGTATTCAGTTGCTAAGTAGTAGTACTCAGTAACGTCCAGAACAAGGCGAATTTTGTTATAAATGCCGTTCGATTTTAAGCTTCTGTTGCAGGATTCTTTGCAGCACTTAAAATCGAATGTAAACATGCGTCGTGGCATCCATAGGTATATCCTACGCAGGAAATACGACTCTGGTTTGGGTTTAGATGCAATTGCAAAGTTAACGGCTGGTGGATAGTTCCAAAGCCTAACGGGCGTTGCGAGCGTCCCAGTTCCGCAGAAGAGATGTTTGGCGACCCAATGGCGATCCGCAGGAGCCATATTTTGATTCCAATATCGAGGAAGTCTGCCAGTAACATCAGATGGAGGCTGCATACAATGAAAATGCATTTAAACACATTTAAAATTGCTGCCAATGTCTCATAAAAGGAATAGGAATAACAAAAAAATTCTCATCTAACTTTATAGCGATGGTGCTAGACAAACTTACCAACAGAGTATCAGTTGGAACATGTGAAGAATTGGGTGCTACTGCGATAGTTGTGCTACTTTTAAATGATTTACACGAACCCTACATGGTTATGGAATAGAAATTAGATTTAAGGAATGTATGGATTAAAATATATCATAGCTATCTCATATGAAACATGCATATAAAAGTGCACGCGCATGGATTGAAATGATATGCTATACATCTTCTTAAAGCATATGGATTATTCTAGTTATTAGTTACTAGCTATACATGACGTTGAAATATTCCAATACAAAAAGTCATCATGTACGTTTACGTCTTAAAATCTAGATTTAATACCTCAGATACTTGTGAAAGTGTTGCACAAACTTTGGTAGAAGTCGGCATGCTTAATGAAGTTGAGCACTCCTTTAATACAGAGGTTGGTTGACTCAAAGGAACTGATGGTGAATCCTAAGTACAGGAAGTAAATCGTAACTTTATGTTTAAAACATTCGGTTATTTATTTTTTAAATTTAAATGTTGAAAAATTAAAACCATTATATACAAGCTATATACATTTCTTTAAGTCATAAGGTAATGTAATTTCATTTATAAATGTTACAAACTTATAACAAAAAGGTTTAATACGTGCTTAATATACGTGTTTAACTATTTATCCTTATATATATTAAAACTTAGTTGCTACCTCTGTTACAGTTGAAATTATTGTCCCAATTGTAGTTGTGCAAGGGCCAACAGTAGAAATTGATGTGCTTAACGAAGACTTCTTTGGTTTAAACGTTGGACAATAAGAATACCTTGATGTTGAATCCTAAGTATAAACTTAAAGGATTAAGAACACTATCAACAAAAATCAGAAGACCAAGACAACAACAATTAGATTTCAAGGTTAATTATGGCCTGCATGGGACTCGAACCCACAACCTCTCACTGAAAATAAGTGATTGCTCTTCCAATTGAGCTAACAGTCCTATAACATGAACCTTTATGCTGTTGTCATAATAAACTTTTAATTCTAAGTTAATCTGTTATAAATAATAATTTAGGAACTTACCCTGAACTTCTCAGGAGATATTTGTTTTGCGTAATTGAATCGTTTCCGAACAACCGCAGAGGAAGAAGATACAGCAGATGCCGATGTTGTGAGAACAGATGTTGACACATTCTCTCTAGCACTTGACGATGTCGACTAGTAGAAAACAAAACATTAAACAATAGATACTAAAAATGTCAAAGTATTAATTATATATATATATATATATACATAATGTCAATCCATACACAAACGCGTTTAGTTAAACATACACATAAATCTCTTGACACATCAGTTTATACATGCAAAATATATTAATGCATTATATACAAGTTGACCTTCTTGCTTTGAAAAATTAGTATGAGTGTGTTGTGAAAATAACCCACACACACACATATACATATACAGATAAAATTCACAGGAAATGCGTTATTCAAGTTAAATTTAAAACGTTATTCACACAAAGTCCTTACTTGCTTCTGAATGGTGTGAAATCCACAACTACAGTTGATGAAATTCCCAAACAGATCAACGTCTAACATACACTTGTGTCTCGGGCATTGTTTTATCACAGCAATCTTCTTTGCCCAAAGAGAATTTGGTGGTGGTTGCTGTCCCCGACCAAACGTATATTCTCCATTTGCAAACAAGGACAATCTCCTGTCCCAGGTTTTTTTGTCCAAGCCAGTTTTAGGCATTTTAACGTAATAAATGACAACAGAAATCCTCTTATATATAGCTACTTATGTGGTATATTGGTGTAAAAAACAACAATAATAACCAATACTGCCTAGCGAAAGCACAAAATATACAACATATATATAACACAGGGAGTATAGTATTAGCACAAACTGAAAGTTTAGCTTTATATTCATCATCAAAAGACAAGCTGAGCAAACGTTTCCTATTAGGGAGCTTATAGACAAACTCGCAGTCAAAGCACATAGTCTTAATTCACAAGAGACAAACTAAAGGCTACCTAAACTTCCCAAAAAACAGAAAGCAAATGCAAATCACTTTTGATGCCTAGCTACACAACTAAAACATAGTGCCAGCTAGCTAGCCACACAAACACAAACACAGAGACATAAACTCCCCAAAGACATTATTAAATCAAACTTTCAAGCAGCACTTACTGGCTATCAAAAGCATAAGAAGAATTACAAATGTTTAGACCATTGTATAGACACTTATTTCCAGATAGAAACCAAGAAAAAGCAAACAAATCGACATAATCTTGCACTGCTCCAACCGTTGCATCCTTTCGCTTTCAAACGGCCATTTTATTTTCTTCGAATTTAGAACGAACCAATGAGAAAAGCGCATTCCAAATTTCCAATTTGACACAATAGAATTCCAAATTTTGAACAAAAGAATTTCCAATTCTATTCAAAAAAATTGGAATTTCTATTCATGCGCTATGAAAGGATCTATTCATGAAATTGGAAAAAATTGGAATACGTAACAAAAGAAAAACAATGGGCCTTTTGTTACTTCCAAATGTATGAATCCCCAGACTAACGCACGCCAAACTGAGCTATCTCGGCCATGATCAATTCTATCACATGGCAAAGGTCTGTACGTTGTGATAGACACTTGACCAGATCAAAAAGAATGTTTGAAGATTCGCTGCGAGTAGGGTTCGAACCTACGCGGGAAGATCCCATTAGATTTCAAGTCTAACGCCTTAACCACTCGGCCATCGCAGCAGAAATTGCTGGGTAACCAGAATAATTCACCAGCTCACCACTCAGGTGCCGAAGAGGACAAAAAGCCAACTAGTAGGGGACACCCGGGTTTGAACCAGGGACCTCTCGATCTGCAGTCGAATGCTCTACCACTGAGCTATATCCCCAGCCAAGGACGGAATCCACGCACAGGGTATATAACATCAACGCGTGAGAGAGCAACTTAACTTAAAAAATGTACACTTCCCGCACCGGGAATCGAACCCGGGCCGCCTGGGTGAAAACCAGAAATCCTAACCACTAGACCATGCGGGACACGTTCGCACCACTAAGTAATTTAGATGTCATGCTTTTTCTGACAATTTGAACTAGCTCTGTCTTTCTGTTCGTGTCAAAAACACCATTTTGCGTCCGCTGCGAGTAGGATTCGAACCTACGCGGGAAGATCCCATTTGATTTCTAGTCAAACGCCTTAACCACTCGGCCATCGCAGCCTGACAAACCGCTGGCCATTGCCACAAGGCCAACCAGAAAGCACAACATTACTGCTAAAGGCACTGCCCGGATTTGAACCGGGGATCTCCTGTTTACTAGACAGGCGCTTTAACCGCTAAGCCACAGCGCCTGCCTGTTGGGAGATTTTGAAAATCTCAATATCACACGTCTGAAATGCCGTTAAGGCTACTAACACACCGGGACGTGATACACTGTCACTCGGAAATTTTGGAAATGAGTAGTAACGCATTGGTGGTTCAGTGGTAGAATTCTCGCCTGCCACGCGGGAGACCGGGGTTCGATTCCCCGCCAATGCATCGTGTTTTACCTACACCAGAAAATACCCTCCGTAAAAAAGAAAGGAAGGAAAATAAATAAAAAAACATAGCTGAGGAAAAGTGCTACGGCTGCTTGCATTCACCACCTCAAACCGCCCTGCTGGGCAGTGATAAAATGCCGAGACCCGGGATTGAACCAGGGACCTTCAGATCTTCAGTCTGACGCTCTCCCAACTGAGCTATCTCGGCCATGATCAATTCTATCACATGGCAAAGGTCTGTACGTTGTGATAGACACTTGACCAGATCAAAAAGAATGTTTGAAGATTCGCTGCGAGTAGGGTTCGAACCTACGCGGGAAGATCCCATTAGATTTCAAGTCTAACGCCTTAACCACTCGGCCATCGCAGCAGAAATTGCTGGGTAACCAGAATAATTCACCAGCTCACCACTCAGGTGCCGAAGAGGACAAAAAGCCAACTAGTAGGGGACACCCGGGTTTGAACCAGGGACCTCTCGATCTGCAGTCGAATGCTCTACCACTGAGCTATATCCCCAGCCAAGGACGGAATCCACGCACAGGGTATATAACATCAACGCGTGAGAGAGCAACTTAACTTAAAAAATGTACACTTCCCGCACCGGGAATCGAACCCGGGCCGCCTGGGTGAAAACCAGAAATCCTAACCACTAGACCATGCGGGACACGTTCGCACCACTAAGTAATTTAGATGTCATGCTTTTTCTGACAATTTGAACTAGCTCTGTCTTTCTGTTCGTGTCAAAAACACCATTTTGCGTCCGCTGCGAGTAGGATTCGAACCTACGCGGGAAGATCCCATTTGATTTCTAGTCAAACGCCTTAACCACTCGGCCATCGCAGCCTGACAAACCGCTGGCCATTGCCACAAGGCCAACCAGAAAGCACAACATTACTGCTAAAGGCACTGCCCGGATTTGAACCGGGGATCTCCTGTTTACTAGACAGGCGCTTTAACCGCTAAGCCACAGCGCCTGCCTGTTGGGAGATTTTGAAAATCTCAATATCACACGTCTGAAATGCCGTTAAGGCTACTAACACACCGGGACGTGATACACTGTCACTCGGAAATTTTGGAAATGAGTAGTAACGCATTGGTGGTTCAGTGGTAGAATTCTCGCCTGCCACGCGGGAGACCGGGGTTCGATTCCCCGCCAATGCATCGTGTTTTACCTACACCAGAAAATACCCTCCGTAAAAAAGAAAGGAAGGAAAATAAATAAAAAAACATAGCTGAGGAAAAGTGCTACGGCTGCTTGCATTCACCACCTCAAACCGCCCTGCTGGGCAGTGATAAAATGCCGAGACCCGGGATTGAACCAGGGACCTTCAGATCTTCAGTCTGACGCTCTCCCAACTGAGCTATCTCGGCCATGATCAATTCTATCACATGGCAAAGGTCTGTACGTTGTGATAGACACTTGACCAGATCAAAAAGAATGTTTGAAGATTCGCTGCGAGTAGGGTTCGAACCTACGCGGGAAGATCCCATTAGATTTCAAGTCTAACGCCTTAACCACTCGGCCATCGCAGCAGAAATTGCTGGGTAACCAGAATAATTCACCAGCTCACCACTCAGGTGCCGAAGAGGACAAAAAGCCAACTAGTAGGGGACACCCGGGTTTGAACCAGGGACCTCTCGATCTGCAGTCGAATGCTCTACCACTGAGCTATATCCCCAGCCAAGGACGGAATCCACGCACAGGGTATATAACATCAACGCGTGAGAGAGCAACTTAACTTAAAAAATGTACACTTCCCGCACCGGGAATCGAACCCGGGCCGCCTGGGTGAAAACCAGAAATCCTAACCACTAGACCATGCGGGACACGTTCGCACCACTAAGTAATTTAGATGTCATGCTTTTTCTGACAATTTGAACTAGCTCTGTCTTTCTGTTCGTGTCAAAAACACCATTTTGCGTCCGCTGCGAGTAGGATTCGAACCTACGCGGGAAGATCCCATTTGATTTCTAGTCAAACGCCTTAACCACTCGGCCATCGCAGCCTGACAAACCGCTGGCCATTGCCACAAGGCCAACCAGAAAGCACAACATTACTGCTAAAGGCACTGCCCGGATTTGAACCGGGGATCTCCTGTTTACTAGACAGGCGCTTTAACCGCTAAGCCACAGCGCCTGCCTGTTGGGAGATTTTGAAAATCTCAATATCACACGTCTGAAATGCCGTTAAGGCTACTAACACACCGGGACGTGATACACTGTCACTCGGAAATTTTGGAAATGAGTAGTAACGCATTGGTGGTTCAGTGGTAGAATTCTCGCCTGCCACGCGGGAGACCGGGGTTCGATTCCCCGCCAATGCATCGTGTTTTACCTACAGCAGAAAATACCCTCCGTAAAAAAGAAAGGAAGGAAAATAAATAAAAAAACATAGCTGAGGAAAAGTGCTACGGCTGCTTGCATTCACCACCTCAAACCGCCCTGCTGGGCAGTGATAAAATGCCGAGACCCGGGATTGAACCAGGGACCTTCAGATCTTCAGTCTGACGCTCTCCCAACTGAGCTATCTCGGCCATGATCAATTCTATCACATGGCAAAGGTCTGTACGTTGTGATAGACACTTGACCAGATCAAAAAGAATGTTTGAAGATTCGCTGCGAGTAGGGTTCGAACCTACGCGGGAAGATCCCATTAGATTTCAAGTCTAACGCCTTAACCACTCGGCCATCGCAGCAGAAATTGCTGGGTAACCAGAATAATTCACCAGCTCACCACTCAGGTGCCGAAGAGGACAAAAAGCCAACTAGTAGGGGACACCCGGGTTTGAACCAGGGACCTCTCGATCTGCAGTCGAATGCTCTACCACTGAGCTATATCCCCAGCCAAGGACGGAATCCACGCACAGGGTATATAACATCAACGCGTGAGAGAGCAACTTAACTTAAAAAATGTACACTTCCCGCACCGGGAATCGAACCCGGGCCGCCTGGGTGAAAACCAGAAATCCTAACCACTAGACCATGCGGGACACGTTCGCACCACTAAGTAATTTAGATGTCATGCTTTTTCTGACAATTTGAACTAGCTCTGTCTTTCTGTTCGTGTCAAAAACACCATTTTGCGTCCGCTGCGAGTAGGATTCGAACCTACGCGGGAAGATCCCATTTGATTTCTAGTCAAACGCCTTAACCACTCGGCCATCGCAGCCTGACAAACCGCTGGCCATTGCCACAAGGCCAACCAGAAAGCACAACATTACTGCTAAAGGCACTGCCCGGATTTGAACCGGGGATCTCCTGTTTACTAGACAGGCGCTTTAACCGCTAAGCCACAGCGCCTGCCTGTTGGGAGATTTTGAAAATCTCAATATCACACGTCTGAAATGCCGTTAAGGCTACTAACACACCGGGACGTGATACACTGTCACTCGGAAATTTTGGAAATGAGTAGTAACGCATTGGTGGTTCAGTGGTAGAATTCTCGCCTGCCACGCGGGAGACCGGGGTTCGATTCCCCGCCAATGCATCGTGTTTTACCTACACCAGAAAATACCCTCCGTAAAAAAGAAAGGAAGGAAAATAAATAAAAAAACATAGCTGAGGAAAAGTGCTACGGCTGCTTGCATTCACCACCTCAAACCGCCCTGCTGGGCAGTGATAAAATGCCGAGACCCGGGATTGAACCAGGGACCTTCAGATCTTCAGTCTGACGCTCTCCCAACTGAGCTATCTCGGCCATGATCAATTCTATCACATGGCAAAGGTCTGTACGTTGTGATAGACACTTGACCAGATCAAAAAGAATGTTTGAAGATTCGCTGCGAGTAGGGTTCGAACCTACGCGGGAAGATCCCATTAGATTTCAAGTCTAACGCCTTAACCACTCGGCCATCGCAGCAGAAATTGCTGGGTAACCAGAATAATTCACCAGCTCACCACTCAGGTGCCGAAGAGGACAAAAAGCCAACTAGTAGGGGACACCCGGGTTTGAACCAGGGACCTCTCGATCTGCAGTCGAATGCTCTACCACTGAGCTATATCCCCAGCCAAGGACGGAATCCACGCACAGGGTATATAACATCAACGCGTGAGAGAGCAACTTAACTTAAAAAATGTACACTTCCCGCACCGGGAATCGAACCCGGGCCGCCTGGGTGAAAACCAGAAATCCTAACCACTAGACCATGCGGGACACGTTCGCACCACTAAGTAATTTAGATGTCATGCTTTTTCTGACAATTTGAACTAGCTCTGTCTTTCTGTTCGTGTCAAAAACACCATTTTGCGTCCGCTGCGAGTAGGATTCGAACCTACGCGGGAAGATCCCATTTGATTTCTAGTCAAACGCCTTAACCACTCGGCCATCGCAGCCTGACAAACCGCTGGCCATTGCCACAAGGCCAACCAGAAAGCACAACATTACTGCTAAAGGCACTGCCCGGATTTGAACCGGGGATCTCCTGTTTACTAGACAGGCGCTTTAACCGCTAAGCCACAGCGCCTGCCTGTTGGGAGATTTTGAAAATCTCAATATCACACGTCTGAAATGCCGTTAAGGCTACTAACACACCGGGACGTGATACACTGTCACTCGGAAATTTTGGAAATGAGTAGTAACGCATTGGTGGTTCAGTGGTAGAATTCTCGCCTGCCACGCGGGAGACCGGGGTTCGATTCCCCGCCAATGCATCGTGTTTTACCTACACCAGAAAATACCCTCCGTAAAAAAGAAAGGAAGGAAAATAAATAAAAAAACATAGCTGAGGAAAAGTGCTACGGCTGCTTGCATTCACCACCTCAAACCGCCCTGCTGGGCAGTGATAAAATGCCGAGACCCGGGATTGAACCAGGGACCTTCAGATCTTCAGTCTGACGCTCTCCCAACTGAGCTATCTCGGCCATGATCAATTCTATCACATGGCAAAGGTCTGTACGTTGTGATAGACACTTGACCAGATCAAAAAGAATGTTTGAAGATTCGCTGCGAGTAGGGTTCGAACCTACGCGGGAAGATCCCATTAGATTTCAAGTCTAACGCCTTAACCACTCGGCCATCGCAGCAGAAATTGCTGGGTAACCAGAATAATTCACCAGCTCACCACTCAGGTGCCGAAGAGGACAAAAAGCCAACTAGTAGGGGACACCCGGGTTTGAACCAGGGACCTCTCGATCTGCAGTCGAATGCTCTACCACTGAGCTATATCCCCAGCCAAGGACGGAATCCACGCACAGGGTATATAACATCAACGCGTGAGAGAGCAACTTAACTTAAAAAATGTACACTTCCCGCACCGGGAATCGAACCCGGGCCGCCTGGGTGAAAACCAGAAATCCTAACCACTAGACCATGCGGGACACGTTCGCACCACTAAGTAATTTAGATGTCATGCTTTTTCTGACAATTTGAACTAGCTCTGTCTTTCTGTTCGTGTCAAAAACACCATTTTGCGTCCGCTGCGAGTAGGATTCGAACCTACGCGGGAAGATCCCATTTGATTTCTAGTCAAACGCCTTAACCACTCGGCCATCGCAGCCTGACAAACCGCTGGCCATTGCCACAAGGCCAACCAGAAAGCACAACATTACTGCTAAAGGCACTGCCCGGATTTGAACCGGGGATCTCCTGTTTACTAGACAGGCGCTTTAACCGCTAAGCCACAGCGTCTGCCTGTTGGGAAATTTTGAAAATCTCAATATCACACGTCTGAAATGCCGTTAAGGCTACTAACACACCGGGACGTGATACACTGTCACTCGGAAATTTTGGAAATGAGTAGTAACGCATTGGTGGTTCAGTGGTAGAATTCTCGCCTGCCACGCGGGAGACCGGGGTTCGATTCCCCGCCAATGCATCGTGTTTTACCTACACCAGAAAATACCCTCCGTAAAAAAGAAAGGAAGGAAAATAAATAAAAAAACATAGCTGAGGAAAAGTGCTACGGCTGCTTGCATTCACCACCTCAAACCGCCCTGCTGGGCAGTGATAAAATGCCGAGACCCGGGATTGAACCAGGGACCTTCAGATCTTCAGTCTGACGCTCTCCCAACTGAGCTATCTCGGCCATGATCAATTCTATCACATGGCAAAGGTCTGTACGTTGTGATAGACACTTGACCAGATCAAAAAGAATGTTTGAAGATTCGCTGCGAGTAGGGTTCGAACCTACGCGGGAAGATCCCATTAGATTTCAAGTCTAACGCCTTAACCACTCGGCCATCGCAGCAGAAATTGCTGGGTAACCAGAATAATTCACCAGCTCACCACTCAGGTGCCGAAGAGGACAAAAAGCCAACTAGTAGGGGACACCCGGGTTTGAACCAGGGACCTCTCGATCTGCAGTCGAATGCTCTACCACTGAGCTATATCCCCAGCCAAGGACGGAATCCACGCACAGGGTATATAACATCAACGCGTGAGAGAGCAACTTAACTTAAAAAATGTACACTTCCCGCACCGGGAATCGAACCCGGGCCGCCTGGGTGAAAACCAGAAATCCTAACCACTAGACCATGCGGGACACGTTCGCACCACTAAGTAATTTAGATGTCATGCTTTTTCTGACAATTTGAACTAGCTCTGTCTTTCTGTTCGTGTCAAAAACACCATTTTGCGTCCGCTGCGAGTAGGATTCGAACCTACGCGGGAAGATCCCATTTGATTTCTAGTCAAACGCCTTAACCACTCGGCCATCGCAGCCTGACAAACCGCTGGCCATTGCCACAAGGCCAACCAGAAAGCACAACATTACTGCTAAAGGCACTGCCCGGATTTGAACCGGGGATCTCCTGTTTACTAGACAGGCGCTTTAACCGCTAAGCCACAGCGCCTGCCTGTTGGGAGATTTTGAAAATCTCAATATCACACGTCTGAAATGCCGTTAAGGCTACTAACACACCGGGACGTGATACACTGTCACTCGGAAATTTTGGAAATGAGTAGTAACGCATTGGTGGTTCAGTGGTAGAATTCTCGCCTGCCACGCGGGAGACCGGGGTTCGATTCCCCGCCAATGCATCGTGTTTTACCTACACCAGAAAATACCCTCCGTAAAAAAGAAAGGAAGGAAAATAAATAAAAAAACATAGCTGAGGAAAAGTGCTACGGCTGCTTGCATTCACCACCTCAAACCGCCCTGCTGGGCAGTGATAAAATGCCGAGACCCGGGATTGAACCAGGGACCTTCAGATCTTCAGTCTGACGCTCTCCCAACTGAGCTATCTCGGCCATGATCAATTCTATCACATGGCAAAGGTCTGTACGTTGTGATAGACACTTGACCAGATCAAAAAGAATGTTTGAAGATTCGCTGCGAGTAGGGTTCGAACCTACGCGGGAAGATCCCATTAGATTTCAAGTCTAACGCCTTAACCACTCGGCCATCGCAGCAGAAATTGCTGGGTAACCAGAATAATTCACCAGCTCACCACTCAGGTGCCGAAGAGGACAAAAAGCCAACTAGTAGGGGACACCCGGGTTTGAACCAGGGACCTCTCGATCTGCAGTCGAATGCTCTACCACTGAGCTATATCCCCAGCCAAGGACGGAATCCACGCACAGGGTATATAACATCAACGCGTGAGAGAGCAACTTAACTTAAAAAATGTACACTTCCCGCACCGGGAATCGAACCCGGGCCGCCTGGGTGAAAACCAGAAATCCTAACCACTAGACCATGCGGGACACGTTCGCACCACTAAGTAATTTAGATGTCATGCTTTTTCTGACAATTTGAACTAGCTCTGTCTTTCTGTTCGTGTCAAAAACACCATTTTGCGTCCGCTGCGAGTAGGATTCGAACCTACGCGGGAAGATCCCATTTGATTTCTAGTCAAACGCCTTAACCACTCGGCCATCGCAGCCTGACAAACCGCTGGCCATTGCCACAAGGCCAACCAGAAAGCACAACATTACTGCTAAAGGCACTGCCCGGATTTGAACCGGGGATCTCCTGTTTACTAGACAGGCGCTTTAACCGCTAAGCCACAGCGCCTGCCTGTTGGGAGATTTTGAAAATCTCAATATCACACGTCTGAAATGCCGTTAAGGCTACTAACACACCGGGACGTGATACACTGTCACTCGGAAATTTTGGAAATGAGTAGTAACGCATTGGTGGTTCAGTGGTAGAATTCTCGCCTGCCACGCGGGAGACCGGGGTTCGATTCCCCGCCAATGCATCGTGTTTTACCTACACCAGAAAATACCCTCCGTAAAAAAGAAAGGAAGGAAAATAAATAAAAAAACATAGCTGAGGAAAAGTGCTACGGCTGCTTGCATTCACCACCTCAAACCGCCCTGCTGGGCAGTGATAAAATGCCGAGACCCGGGATTGAACCAGGGACCTTCAGATCTTCAGTCTGACGCTCTCCCAACTGAGCTATCTCGGCCATGATCAATTCTATCACATGGCAAAGGTCTGTACGTTGTGATAGACACTTGACCAGATCAAAAAGAATGTTTGAAGATTCGCTGCGAGTAGGGTTCGAACCTACGCGGGAAGATCCCATTAGATTTCAAGTCTAACGCCTTAACCACTCGGCCATCGCAGCAGAAATTGCTGGGTAACCAGAATAATTCACCAGCTCACCACTCAGGTGCCGAAGAGGACAAAAAGCCAACTAGTAGGGGACACCCGGGTTTGAACCAGGGACCTCTCGATCTGCAGTCGAATGCTCTACCACTGAGCTATATCCCCAGCCAAGGACGGAATCCACGCACAGGGTATATAACATCAACGCGTGAGAGAGCAACTTAACTTAAAAAATGTACACTTCCCGCACCGGGAATCGAACCCGGGCCGCCTGGGTGAAAACCAGAAATCCTAACCACTAGACCATGCGGGACACGTTCGCACCACTAAGTAATTTAGATGTCATGCTTTTTCTGACAATTTGAACTAGCTCTGTCTTTCTGTTCGTGTCAAAAACACCATTTTGCGTCCGCTGCGAGTAGGATTCGAACCTACGCGGGAAGATCCCATTTGATTTCTAGTCAAACGCCTTAACCACTCGGCCATCGCAGCCTGACAAAGCGCTGGCCATTGCCACAAGGCCAACCAGAAAGCACAACATTACTGCTAAAGGCACTGCCCGGATTTGAACCGGGGATCTCCTGTTTACTAGACAGGCGCTTTAACCGCTAAGCCACAGCGCCTGCCTGTTGGGAGATTTTGAAAATCTCAATATCACACGTCTGAAATGCCGTTAAGGCTACTAACACACCGGGACGTGATACACTGTCACTCGGAAATTTTGGAAATGAGTAGTAACGCATTGGTGGTTCAGTGGTAGAATTCTCGCCTGCCACGCGGGAGACCGGGGTTCGATTCCCCGCCAATGCATCGTGTTTTACCTACACCAGAAAATACCCTCCGTAAAAAAGAAAGGAAGGAGAATAAATAAAAAAACATAGCTGAGGAAAAGTGCTACGGCTGCTTGCATTCACCACCTCAAACCGCCCTGCTGGGCAGTGATAAAATGCCGAGACCCGGGATTGAACCAGGGACCTTCAGATCTTCAGTCTGACGCTCTCCCAACTGAGCTATCTCGGCCATGATCAATTCTATCACATGGCAAAGGTCTGTACGTTGTGATAGACACTTGACCAGATCAAAAAGAATGTTTGAAGATTCGCTGCGAGTAGGGTTCGAACCTACGCGGGAAGATCCCATTAGATTTCAAGTCTAACGCCTTAACCACTCGGCCATCGCAGCAGAAATTGCTGGGTAACCAGAATAATTCACCAGCTCACCACTCAGGTGCCGAAGAGGACAAAAAGCCAACTAGTAGGGGACACCCGGGTTTGAACCAGGGACCTCTCGATCTGCAGTCGAATGCTCTACCACTGAGCTATATCCCCAGCCAAGGACGGAATCCACGCACAGGGTATATAACATCAACGCGTGAGAGAGCAACTTAACTTAAAAAATGTACACTTCCCGCACCGGGAATCGAACCCGGGCCGCCTGGGTGAAAACCAGAAATCCTAACCACTAGACCATGCGGGACACGTTCGCACCACTAAGTAATTTAGATGTCATGCTTTTTCTGACAATTTGAACTAGCTCTGTCTTTCTGTTCGTGTCAAAAACACCATTTTGCGTCCGCTGCGAGTAGGATTCGAACCTACGCGGGAAGATCCCATTTGATTTCTAGTCAAACGCCTTAACCACTCGGCCATCGCAGCCTGACAAACCGCTGGCCATTGCCACAAGGCCAACCAGAAAGCACAACATTACTGCTAAAGGCACTGCCCGGATTTGAACCGGGGATCTCCTGTTTACTAGACAGGCGCTTTAACCGCTAAGCCACACCGCCTGCCTGTTGGGAGATTTTGAAAATCTCAATATCACACGTCTGAAATGCCGTTAAGGCTACTAACACACCGGGACGTGATACACTGTCACTCGGAAATTTTGGAAATGAGTAGTAACGCATTGGTGGTTCAGTGGTAGAATTCTCGCCTGCCACGCGGGAGACCGGGGTTCGATTCCCCGCCAATGCATCGTGTTTTACCTACACCAGAAAATACCCTCCGTAAAAAAGAAAGGAAGGAGAATAAATAAAAAAACATAGCTGAGGAAAAGTGCTACGGCTGCTTGCATTCACCACCTCAAACCGCCCTGCTGGGCAGTGATAAAATGCCGAGACCCGGGATTGAACCAGGGACCTTCAGATCTTCAGTCTGACGCTCTCCCAACTGAGCTATCTCGGCCATGATCAATTCTATCACATGGCAAAGGTCTGTACGTTGTGATAGACACTTGACCAGATCAAAAAGAATGTTTGAAGATTCGCTGCGAGTAGGGTTCGAACCTACGCGGGAAGATCCCATTAGATTTCAAGTCTAACGCCTTAACCACTCGGCCATCGCAGCAGAAATTGCTGGGTAACCAGAATAATTCACCAGCTCACCACTCAGGTGCCGAAGAGGACAAAAAGCCAACTAGTAGGGGACACCCGGGTTTGAACCAGGGACCTCTCGATCTGCAGTCGAATGCTCTACCACTGAGCTATATCCCCAGCCAAGGACGGAATCCACGCACAGGGTATATAACATCAACGCGTGAGAGAGCAACTTAACTTAAAAAATGTACACTTCCCGCACCGGGAATCGAACCCGGGCCGCCTGGGTGAAAACCAGAAATCCTAACCACTAGACCATGCGGGACACGTTCGCACCACTAAGTAATTTAGATGTCATGCTTTTTCTGACAATTTGAACTAGCTCTGTCTTTCTGTTCGTGTCAAAAACACCATTTTGCGTCCGCTGCGAGTAGGATTCGAACCTACGCGGGAAGATCCCATTTGATTTCTAGTCAAACGCCTTAACCACTCGGCCATCGCAGCCTGACAAACCGCTGGCCATTGCCACAAGGCCAACCAGAAAGCACAACATTACTGCTAAAGGCACTGCCCGGATTTGAACCGGGGATCTCCTGTTTACTAGACAGGCGCTTTAACCGCTAAGCCACAGCGCCTGCCTGTTGGGAGATTTTGAAAATCTCAATATCACACGTCTGAAATGCCGTTAAGGCTACTAACACACCGGGACGTGATACACTGTCACTCGGAAATTTTGGAAATGAGTAGTAACGCATTGGTGGTTCAGTGGTAGAATTCTCGCCTGCCACGCGGGAGACCGGGGTTCGATTCCCCGCCAATGCATCGTGTTTTACCTACACCAGAAAATACCCTCCGTAAAAAAGAAAGGAAGGAAAATAAATAAAAAAACATAGCTGAGGAAAAGTGCTACGGCTGCTTGCATTCACCACCTCAAACCGCCCTGCTGGGCAGTGATAAAATGCCGAGACCCGGGATTGAACCAGGGACCTTCAGATCTTCAGTCTGACGCTCTCCCAACTGAGCTATCTCGGCCATGATCAATTCTATCACATGGCAAAGGTCTGTACGTTGTGATAGACACTTGACCAGATCAAAAAGAATGTTTGAAGATTCGCTGCGAGTAGGGTTCGAACCTACGCGGGAAGATCCCATTAGATTTCAAGTCTAACGCCTTAACCACTCGGCCATCGCAGCAGAAATTGCTGGGTAACCAGAATAATTCACCAGCTCACCACTCAGGTGCCGAAGAGGACAAAAAGCCAACTAGTAGGGGACACCCGGGTTTGAACCAGGGACCTCTCGATCTGCAGTCGAATGCTCTACCACTGAGCTATATCCCCAGCCAAGGACGGAATCCACGCACAGGGTATATAACATCAACGCGTGAGAGAGCAACTTAACTTAAAAAATGTACACTTCCCGCACCGGGAATCGAACCCGGGCCGCCTGGGTGAAAACCAGAAATCCTAACCACTAGACCATGCGGGACACGTTCGCACCACTAAGTAATTTAGATGTCATGCTTTTTCTGACAATTTGAACTAGCTCTGTCTTTCTGTTCGTGTCAAAAACACCATTTTGCGTCCGCTGCGAGTAGGATTCGAACCTACGCGGGAAGATCCCATTTGATTTCTAGTCAAACGCCTTAACCACTCGGCCATCGCAGCCTGACAAACCGCTGGCCATTGCCACAAGGCCAACCAGAAAGCACAACATTACTGCTAAAGGCACTGCCCGGATTTGAACCGGGGATCTCCTGTTTACTAGACAGGCGCTTTAACCGCTAAGCCACAGCGCCTGCCTGTTGGGAGATTTTGAAAATCTCAATATCACACGTCTGAAATGCCGTTAAGGCTACTAACACACCGGGACGTGATACACTGTCACTCGGAAATTTTGGAAATGAGTAGTAACGCATTGGTGGTTCAGTGGTAGAATTCTCGCCTGCCACGCGGGAGACCGGGGTTCGATTCCCCGCCAATGCATCGTGTTTTACCTACACCAGAAAATACCCTCCGTAAAAAAGAAAGGAAGGAAAATAAATAAAAAAACATAGCTGAGGAAAAGTGCTACGGCTGCTTGCATTCACCACCTCAAACCGCCCTGCTGGGCAGTGATAAAATGCCGAGACCCGGGATTGAACCAGGGACCTTCAGATCTTCAGTCTGACGCTCTCCCAACTGAGCTATCTCGGCCATGATCAATTCTATCACATGGCAAAGGTCTGTACGTTGTGATAGACACTTGACCAGATCAAAAAGAATGTTTGAAGATTCGCTGCGAGTAGGGTTCGAACCTACGCGGGAAGATCCCATTAGATTTCAAGTCTAACGCCTTAACCACTCGGCCATCGCAGCAGAAATTGCTGGGTAACCAGAATAATTCACCAGCTCACCACTCAGGTGCCGAAGAGGACAAAAAGCCAACTAGTAGGGGACACCCGGGTTTGAACCAGGGACCTCTCGATCTGCAGTCGAATGCTCTACCACTGAGCTATATCCCCAGCCAAGGACGGAATCCACGCACAGGGTATATAACATCAACGCGTGAGAGAGCAACTTAACTTAAAAAATGTACACTTCCCGCACCGGGAATCGAACCCGGGCCGCCTGGGTGAAAACCAGAAATCCTAACCACTAGACCATGCGGGACACGTTCGCACCACTAAGTAATTTAGATGTCATGCTTTTTCTGACAATTTGAACTAGCTCTGTCTTTCTGTTCGTGTCAAAAACACCATTTTGCGTCCGCTGCGAGTAGGATTCGAACCTACGCGGGAAGATCCCATTTGATTTCTAGTCAAACGCCTTAACCACTCGGCCATCGCAGCCTGACAAACCGCTGGCCATTGCCACAAGGCCAACCAGAAAGCACAACATTACTGCTAAAGGCACTGCCCGGATTTGAACCGGGGATCTCCTGTTTACTAGACAGGCGCTTTAACCGCTAAGCCACAGCGCCTGCCTGTTGGGAGATTTTGAAAATCTCAATATCACACGTCTGAAATGCCGTTAAGGCTACTAACACACCGGGACGTGATACACTGTCACTCGGAAATTTTGGAAATGAGTAGTAACGCATTGGTGGTTCAGTGGTAGAATTCTCGCCTGCCACGCGGGAGACCGGGGTTCGATTCCCCGCCAATGCATCGTGTTTTACCTACACCAGAAAATACCCTCCGTAAAAAAGAAAGGAAGGAAAATAAATAAAAAAACATAGCTGAGGAAAAGTGCTACGGCTGCTTGCATTCACCACCTCAAACCGCCCTGCTGGGCAGTGATAAAATGCCGAGACCCGGGATTGAACCAGGGACCTTCAGATCTTCAGTCTGACGCTCTCCCAACTGAGCTATCTCGGCCATGATCAATTCTATCACATGGCAAAGGTCTGTACGTTGTGATAGACACTTGACCAGATCAAAAAGAATGTTTGAAGATTCGCTGCGAGTAGGGTTCGAACCTACGCGGGAAGATCCCATTAGATTTCAAGTCTAACGCCTTAACCACTCGGCCATCGCAGCAGAAATTGCTGGGTAACCAGAATAATTCACCAGCTCACCACTCAGGTGCCGAAGAGGACAAAAAGCCAACTAGTAGGGGACACCCGGGTTTGAACCAGGGACCTCTCGATCTGCAGTCGAATGCTCTACCACTGAGCTATATCCCCAGCCAAGGACGGAATCCACGCACAGGGTATATAACATCAACGCGTGAGAGAGCAACTTAACTTAAAAAATGTACACTTCCCGCACCGGGAATCGAACCCGGGCCGCCTGGGTGAAAACCAGAAATCCTAACCACTAGACCATGCGGGACACGTTCGCACCACTAAGTAATTTAGATGTCATGCTTTTTCTGACAATTTGAACTAGCTCTGTCTTTCTGTTCGTGTCAAAAACACCATTTTGCGTCCGCTGCGAGTAGGATTCGAACCTACGCGGGAAGATCCCATTTGATTTCTAGTCAAACGCCTTAACCACTCGGCCATCGCAGCCTGACAAACCGCTGGCCATTGCCACAAGGCCAACCAGAAAGCACAACATTACTGCTAAAGGCACTGCCCGGATTTGAACCGGGGATCTCCTGTTTACTAGACAGGCGCTTTAACCGCTAAGCCACAGCGCCTGCCTGTTGGGAGATTTTGAAAATCTCAATATCACACGTCTGAAATGCCGTTAAGGCTACTAACACACCGGGACGTGATACACTGTCACTCGGAAATTTTGGAAATGAGTAGTAACGCATTGGTGGTTCAGTGGTAGAATTCTCGCCTGCCACGCGGGAGACCGGGGTTCGATTCCCCGCCAATGCATCGTGTTTTACCTACACCAGAAAATACCCTCCGTAAAAAAGAAAGGAAGGAAAATAAATAAAAAAACATAGCTGAGGAAAAGTGCTACGGCTGCTTGCATTCACCACCTCAAACCGCCCTGCTGGGCAGTGATAAAATGCCGAGACCCGGGATTGAACCAGGGACCTTCAGATCTTCAGTCTGACGCTCTCCCAACTGAGCTATCTCGGCCATGATCAATTCTATCACATGGCAAAGGTCTGTACGTTGTGATAGACACTTGACCAGATCAAAAAGAATGTTTGAAGATTCGCTGCGAGTAGGGTTCGAACCTACGCGGGAAGATCCCATTAGATTTCAAGTCTAACGCCTTAACCACTCGGCCATCGCAGCAGAAATTGCTGGGTAACCAGAATAATTCACCAGCTCACCACTCAGGTGCCGAAGAGGACAAAAAGCCAACTAGTAGGGGACACCCGGGTTTGAACCAGGGACCTCTCGATCTGCAGTCGAATGCTCTACCACTGAGCTATATCCCCAGCCAAGGACGGAATCCACGCACAGGGTATATAACATCAACGCGTGAGAGAGCAACTTAACTTAAAAAATGTACACTTCCCGCACCGGGAATCGAACCCGGGCCGCCTGGGTGAAAACCAGAAATCCTAACCACTAGACCATGCGGGACACGTTCGCACCACTAAGTAATTTAGATGTCATGCTTTTTCTGACAATTTGAACTAGCTCTGTCTTTCTGTTCGTGTCAAAAACACCATTTTGCGTCCGCTGCGAGTAGGATTCGAACCTACGCGGGAAGATCCCATTTGATTTCTAGTCAAACGCCTTAACCACTCGGCCATCGCAGCCTGACAAACCGCTGGCCATTGCCACAAGGCCAACCAGAAAGCACAACATTACTGCTAAAGGCACTGCCCGGATTTGAACCGGGGATCTCCTGTTTACTAGACAGGCGCTTTAACCGCTAAGCCACAGCGCCTGCCTGTTGGGAGATTTTGAAAATCTCAATATCACACGTCTGAAATGCCGTTAAGGCTACTAACACACCGGGACGTGATACACTGTCACTCGGAAATTTTGGAAATGAGTAGTAACGCATTGGTGGTTCAGTGGTAGAATTCTCGCCTGCCACGCGGGAGACCGGGGTTCGATTCCCCGCCAATGCATCGTGTTTTACCTACACCAGAAAATACCCTCCGTAAAAAAGAAAGGAAGGAAAATAAATAAAAAAACATAGCTGAGGAAAAGTGCTACGGCTGCTTGCATTCACCACCTCAAACCGCCCTGCTGGGCAGTGATAAAATGCCGAGACCCGGGATTGAACCAGGGACCTTCAGATCTTCAGTCTGACGCTCTCCCAACTGAGCTATCTCGGCCATGATCAATTCTATCACATGGCAAAGGTCTGTACGTTGTGATAGACACTTGACCAGATCAAAAAGAATGTTTGAAGATTCGCTGCGAGTAGGGTTCGAACCTACGCGGGAAGATCCCATTAGATTTCAAGTCTAACGCCTTAACCACTCGGCCATCGCAGCAGAAATTGCTGGGTAACCAGAATAATTCACCAGCTCACCACTCAGGTGCCGAAGAGGACAAAAAGCCAACTAGTAGGGGACACCCGGGTTTGAACCAGGGACCTCTCGATCTGCAGTCGAATGCTCTACCACTGAGCTATATCCCCAGCCAAGGACGGAATCCACGCACAGGGTATATAACATCAACGCGTGAGAGAGCAACTTAACTTAAAAAATGTACACTTCCCGCACCGGGAATCGAACCCGGGCCGCCTGGGTGAAAACCAGAAATCCTAACCACTAGACCATGCGGGACACGTTCGCACCACTAAGTAATTTAGATGTCATGCTTTTTCTGACAATTTGAACTAGCTCTGTCTTTCTGTTCGTGTCAAAAACACCATTTTGCGTCCGCTGCGAGTAGGATTCGAACCTACGCGGGAAGATCCCATTTGATTTCTAGTCAAACGCCTTAACCACTCGGCCATCGCAGCCTGACAAACCGCTGGCCATTGCCACAAGGCCAACCAGAAAGCACAACATTACTGCTAAAGGCACTGCCCGGATTTGAACCGGGGATCTCCTGTTTACTAGACAGGCGCTTTAACCGCTAAGCCACAGCGCCTGCCTGTTGGGAGATTTTGAAAATCTCAATATCACACGTCTGAAATGCCGTTAAGGCTACTAACACACCGGGACGTGATACACTGTCACTCGGAAATTTTGGAAATGAGTAGTAACGCATTGGTGGTTCAGTGGTAGAATTCTCGCCTGCCACGCGGGAGACCGGGGTTCGATTCCCCGCCAATGCATCGTGTTTTACCTACACCAGAAAATACCCTCCGTAAAAAAGAAAGGAAGGAAAATAAATAAAAAAACATAGCTGAGGAAAAGTGCTACGGCTGCTTGCATTCACCACCTCAAACCGCCCTGCTGGGCAGTGATAAAATGCCGAGACCCGGGATTGAACCAGGGACCTTCAGATCTTCAGTCTGACGCTCTCCCAACTGAGCTATCTCGGCCATGATCAATTCTATCACATGGCAAAGGTCTGTACGTTGTGATAGACACTTGACCAGATCAAAAAGAATGTTTGAAGATTCGCTGCGAGTAGGGTTCGAACCTACGCGGGAAGATCCCATTAGATTTCAAGTCTAACGCCTTAACCACTCGGCCATCGCAGCAGAAATTGCTGGGTAACCAGAATAATTCACCAGCTCACCACTCAGGTGCCGAAGAGGACAAAAAGCCAACTAGTAGGGGACACCCGGGTTTGAACCAGGGACCTCTCGATCTGCAGTCGAATGCTCTACCACTGAGCTATATCCCCAGCCAAGGACGGAATCCACGCACAGGGTATATAACATCAACGCGTGAGAGAGCAACTTAACTTAAAAAATGTACACTTCCCGCACCGGGAATCGAACCCGGGCCGCCTGGGTGAAAACCAGAAATCCTAACCACTAGACCATGCGGGACACGTTCGCACCACTAAGTAATTTAGATGTCATGCTTTTTCTGACAATTTGAACTAGCTCTGTCTTTCTGTTCGTGTCAAAAACACCATTTTGCGTCCGCTGCGAGTAGGATTCGAACCTACGCGGGAAGATCCCATTTGATTTCTAGTCAAACGCCTTAACCACTCGGCCATCGCAGCCTGACAAACCGCTGGCCATTGCCACAAGGCCAACCAGAAAGCACAACATTACTGCTAAAGGCACTGCCCGGATTTGAACCGGGGATCTCCTGTTTACTAGACAGGCGCTTTAACCGCTAAGCCACAGCGCCTGCCTGTTGGGAGATTTTGAAAATCTCAATATCACACGTCTGAAATGCCGTTAAGGCTACTAACACACCGGGACGTGATACACTGTCACTCGGAAATTTTGGAAATGAGTAGTAACGCATTGGTGGTTCAGTGGTAGAATTCTCGCTTGCCACGCGGGAGACCGGGGTTCGATTCCCCGCCAATGCATCGTGTTTTACCTACACCAGAAAATACCCTCCGTAAAAAAGAAAGGAAGGAAAATAAATAAAAAAACATAGCTGAGGAAAAGTGCTACGGCTGCTTGCATTCACCACCTCAAACCGCCCTGCTGGGCAGTGATAAAATGCCGAGACCCGGGATTGAACCAGGGACCTTCAGATCTTCAGTCTGACGCTCTCCCAACTGAGCTATCTCGGCCATGATCAATTCTATCACATGGCAAAGGTCTGTACGTTGTGATAGACACTTGACCAGATCAAAAAGAATGTTTGAAGATTCGCTGCGAGTAGGGTTCGAACCTACGCGGGAAGATCCCATTAGATTTCAAGTCTAACGCCTTAACCACTCGGCCATCGCAGCAGAAATTGCTGGGTAACCAGAATAATTCACCAGCTCACCACTCAGGTGCCGAAGAGGACAAAAAGCCAACTAGTAGGGGACACCCGGGTTTGAACCAGGGACCTCTCGATCTGCAGTCGAATGCTCTACCACTGAGCTATATCCCCAGCCAAGGACGGAATCCACGCACAGGGTATATAACATCAACGCGTGAGAGAGCAACTTAACTTAAAAAATGTACACTTCCCGCACCGGGAATCGAACCCGGGCCGCCTGGGTGAAAACCAGAAATCCTAACCACTAGACCATGCGGGACACGTTCGCACCACTAAGTAATTTAGATGTCATGCTTTTTCTGACAATTTGAACTAGCTCTGTCTTTCTGTTCGTGTCAAAAACACCATTTTGCGTCCGCTGCGAGTAGGATTCGAACCTACGCGGGAAGATCCCATTTGATTTCTAGTCAAACGCCTTAACCACTCGGCCATCGCAGCCTGACAAACCGCTGGCCATTGCCACAAGGCCAACCAGAAAGCACAACATTACTGCTAAAGGCACTGCCCGGATTTGAACCGGGGATCTCCTGTTTACTAGACAGGCGCTTTAACCGCTAAGCCACAGCGCCTGCCTGTTGGGAGATTTTGAAAATCTCAATATCACACGTCTGAAATGCCGTTAAGGCTACTAACACACCGGGACGTGATACACTGTCACTCGGAAATTTTGGAAATGAGTAGTAACGCATTGGTGGTTCAGTGGTAGAATTCTCGCCTGCCACGCGGGAGACCGGGGTTCGATTCCCCGCCAATGCATCGTGTTTTACCTACACCAGAAAATACCCTCCGTAAAAAAGAAAGGAAGGAAAATAAATAAAAAAACATAGCTGAGGAAAAGTGCTACGGCTGCTTGCATTCACCACCTCAAACCGCCCTGCTGGGCAGTGATAAAATGCCGAGACCCGGGATTGAACCAGGGACCTTCAGATCTTCAGTCTGACGCTCTCCCAACTGAGCTATCTCGGCCATGATCAATTCTATCACATGGCAAAGGTCTGTACGTTGTGATAGACACTTGACCAGATCAAAAAGAATGTTTGAAGATTCGCTGCGAGTAGGGTTCGAACCTACGCGGGAAGATCCCATTAGATTTCAAGTCTAACGCCTTAACCACTCGGCCATCGCAGCAGAAATTGCTGGGTAACCAGAATAATTCACCAGCTCACCACTCAGGTGCCGAAGAGGACAAAAAGCCAACTAGTAGGGGACACCCGGGTTTGAACCAGGGACCTCTCGATCTGCAGTCGAATGCTCTACCACTGAGCTATATCCCCAGCCAAGGACGGAATCCACGCACAGGGTATATAACATCAACGCGTGAGAGAGCAACTTAACTTAAAAAATGTACACTTCCCGCACCGGGAATCGAACCCGGGCCGCCTGGGTGAAAACCAGAAATCCTAACCACTAGACCATGCGGGACACGTTCGCACCACTAAGTAATTTAGATGTCATGCTTTTTCTGACAATTTGAACTAGCTCTGTCTTTCTGTTCGTGTCAAAAACACCATTTTGCGTCCGCTGCGAGTAGGATTCGAACCTACGCGGGAAGATCCCATTTGATTTCTAGTCAAACGCCTTAACCACTCGGCCATCGCAGCCTGACAAACCGCTGGCCATTGCCACAAGGCCAACCAGAAAGCACAACATTACTGCTAAAGGCACTGCCCGGATTTGAACCGGGGATCTCCTGTTTACTAGACAGGCGCTTTAACCGCTAAGCCACAGCGCCTGCCTGTTGGGAGATTTTGAAAATCTCAATATCACACGTCTGAAATGCCGTTAAGGCTACTAACACACCGGGACGTGATACACTGTCACTCGGAAATTTTGGAAATGAGTAGTAACGCATTGGTGGTTCAGTGGTAGAATTCTCGCCTGCCACGCGGGAGACCGGGGTTCGATTCCCCGCCAATGCATCGTGTTTTACCTACACCAGAAAATACCCTCCGTAAAAAAGAAAGGAAGGAAAATAAATAAAAAAACATAGCTGAGGAAAAGTGCTACGGCTGCTTGCATTCACCACCTCAAACCGCCCTGCTGGGCAGTGATAAAATGCCGAGACCCGGGATTGAACCAGGGACCTTCAGATCTTCAGTCTGACGCTCTCCCAACTGAGCTATCTCGGCCATGATCAATTCTATCACATGGCAAAGGTCTGTACGTTGTGATAGACACTTGACCAGATCAAAAAGAATGTTTGAAGATTCGCTGCGAGTAGGGTTCGAACCTACGCGGGAAGATCCCATTAGATTTCAAGTCTAACGCCTTAACCACTCGGCCATCGCAGCAGAAATTGCTGGGTAACCAGAATAATTCACCAGCTCACCACTCAGGTGCCGAAGAGGACAAAAAGCCAACTAGTAGGGGACACCCGGGTTTGAACCAGGGACCTCTCGATCTGCAGTCGAATGCTCTACCACTGAGCTATATCCCCAGCCAAGGAAGGAATCCACGCACAGGGTATATAACATCAACGCGTGAGAGAGCAACTTAACTTAAAAAATGTACACTTCCCGCACCGGGAATCGAACCCGGGCCGCCTGGGTGAAAACCAGAAATCCTAACCACTAGACCATGCGGGACACGTTCGCACCACTAAGTAATTTAGATGTCATGCTTTTTCTGACAATTTGAACTAGCTCTGTCTTTCTGTTCGTGTCAAAAACACCATTTTGCGTCCGCTGCGAGTAGGATTCGAACCTACGCGGGAAGATCCCATTTGATTTCTAGTCAAAAGCCTTAACCACTCGGCCATCGCAGCCTGACAAACCGCTGGCCATTGCCACAAGGCCAACCAGAAAGCACAACATTACTGCTAAAGGCACTGCCCGGATTTGAACCGGGGATCTCCTGTTTACTAGACAGGCGCTTTAACCGCTAAGCCACAGCGCCTGCCTGTTGGGAGATTTTGAAAATCTCAATATCACACGTCTGAAATGCCGTTAAGGCTACTAACACACCGGGACGTGATACACTGTCACTCGGAAATTTTGGAAATGAGTAGTAACGCATTGGTGGTTCAGTGGTAGAATTCTCGCCTGCCACGCGGGAGACCGGGGTTCGATTCCCCGCCAATGCATCGTGTTTTACCTACACCAGAAAATACCCTCCGTAAAAAAGAAAGGAAGGAAAATAAATAAAAAAACATAGCTGAGGAAAAGTGCTACGGCTGCTTGCATTCACCACCTCAAACCGCCCTACTGGGCAGTGATAAAATGCCGAGACCCGGGATTGAACCAGGGACCTTCAGATCTTCAGTCTGACGCTCTCCCAACTGAGCTATCTCGGCCATGATCAATTCTATCACATGGCAAAGGTCTATACGTTGTGATAGACACTTGACCAGATCAAAAAGAATGTTTGAAGATTCGCTGCGAGTAGGGTTCGAACCTACGCGGGAAGATCCCATTAGATTTCAAGTCTAACGCCTTAACCACTCGGCCATCGCAGCAGAAATTGCTGGGTAACCAGAATAATTCACCAGCTCACCACTCAGGTGCCGAAGAGGACAAAAAGCCAACTAGTAGGGGACACCCGGGTTTGAACCAGGGACCTCTCGATCTGCAGTCGAATGCTCTACCACTGAGCTATATCCCCAGCCAAGGACGGAATCCACGCACAGGGTATATAACATCAACGCGTGAGAGAGCAACTTAACTTAAAAAATGTACACTTCCCGCACCGGGAATCGAACCCGGGCCGCCTGGGTGAAAACCAGAAATCCTAACCACTAGACCATGCGGGACACGTTCGCACCACTAAGTAATTTAGATGTCATGCTTTTTCTGACAATTTGAACTAGCTCTGTCTTTCTGTTCGTGTCAAAAACACCATTTTGCGTCCGCTGCGAGTAGGATTCGAACCTACGCGGGAAGATCCCATTTGATTTCTAGTCAAACGCCTTAACCACTCGGCCATCGCAGCCTGACAAACCGCTGGCCATTGCCACAAGGCCGACCAGAAAGCACAACATTACTGCTAAAGGCACTGCCCGGATTTGAACCGGGGATCTCCTGTTTACTAGACAGGCGCTTTAACCGCTAAGCCACAGCGCCTGCCTGTTGGGAGATTTTGAAAATCTCAATATCACACGTCTGAAATGCCGTTAAGGCTACTAACACACCGGGACGTGATACACTGTCACTCGGAAATTTTGGAAATGAGTAGTAACGCATTGGTGGTTCAGTGGTAGAATTCTCGCCTGCCACGCGGGAGACCGGGGTTCGATTCCCCGCCAATGCATCGTGTTTTACCTACACCAGAAAATACCCTCCGTAAAAAAGAAAGGAAGGAAAATAAATAAAAAAACATAGCTGAGGAAAAGTGCTACGGCTGCTTGCATTCACCACCTCAAACCGCCCTGCTGGGCAGTGATAAAATGCCGAGACCCGGGATTGAACCAGGGACCTTCAGATCTTCAGTCTGACGCTCTCCCAACTGAGCTATCTCGGCCATGATCAATTCTATCACATGGCAAAGGTCTGTACGTTGTGATAGACACTTGACCAGATCAAAAAGAATGTTTGAAGATTCGCTGTGAGTAGGGTTCGAACCTACGCGGGAAGATCCCATTAGATTTCAAGTCTAACGCCTTAACCACTCGGCCATCGCAGCAGAAATTGCTGGGTAACCAGAATAATTCACCAGCTCACCACTCAGGTGCCGAAGAGGACAAAAAGCCAACTAGTAGGGGACACCCGGGTTTGAACCAGGGACCTCTCGATCTGCAGTCGAATGCTCTACCACTGAGCTATATCCCCAGCCAAGGACGGAATCCACGCACAGGGTATATAACATCAACGCGTGAGAGAGCAACTTAACTTAAAAAATGTACACTTCCCGCACCGGGAATGGAACCCGGGCCGCCTGGGTGAAAACCAGAAATCCTAACCACTAGACCATGCGGGACACGTTCGCACCACTAAGTAATTTAGATGTCATGCTTTTTCTGACAATTTGAACTAGCTCTGTCTTTCTGTTCGTGTCAAAAACACCATTTTGCGTCCGCTGCGAGTAGGATTCGAACCTACGCGGGCAGATCCCATTTGATTTCTAGTCAAACGCCTTAACCACTCGGCCATCGCAGCCTGACAAACCGCTGGCCATTGCCACAAGGCCGACCAGAAAGCACAACATTACTGCTAAAGGCACTGCCCGGATTTGAACCGGGGATCTCCTGTTTACTAGACAGGCGCTTTAACCGCTAAGCCACAGCGCCTGCCTGTTGGGAGATTTTGAAAATCTCAATATCACACGTCTGAAATGCCGTTAAGGCTACTAACACACCGGGACGTGATACACTGTCACTCGGAAATTTTGGAAATGAGTAGTAACGCATTGGTGGTTCAGTGGTAGAATTCTCGCCTGCCACGCGGGAGACCGGGGTTCGATTCCCCGCCAATGCATCGTGTTTTACCTACACCAGAAAATACCCTCCGTAAAAAAGAAAGAAAGGAAAATAAATAAAAAAACATAGCTGAGGAAAAGTGCTACGGCTGCTTGCATTCACCACCTCAAACCGCCCTGCTGGGCAGTGATAAAATGCCGAGACCCGGGATTGAACCAGGGACCTTCAGATCTTCAGTCTGACGCTCTCCCAACTGAGCTATCTCGGCCATGATCAATTCTATCACATGGCAAATGTCTGTACGTTGTGATAGACACTTGACCAGATCAAAAAGAATGTTTGAAGATTCGCTGCGAGTAGGGTTCGAACCTACGCGGGAAGATCCCATTAGATTTCAAGTCTAACGCCTTAACCACTCGGCCATCGCAGCAGAAATTGCTGGGTAACCAGAATAATTCACCAGCTCACCACTCAGGTGCCGAAGAGGACAAAAAGCCAACTAGTAGGGGACACCCGGGTTTGAACCAGGGACCTCTCGATCTGCAGTCGAATGCTCTACCACTGAGCTATATCCCCAGCCAAGGACGGAATCCACGCACAGGGTATATAACATCAACGCGTGAGAGAGCAACTTAACTTAAAAAATGTACACTTCCCGCACCGGGAATCGAACCCGGGCCGCCTGGGTGAAAACCAGAAATCCTAACGACTAGACCATGCGGGACACGTTCGCACCACTAAGTAATTTAGATGTCATGCTTTTTCTGACAATTTGAACTAGCTCTGTCTTTCTGTTCGTGTCAAAAACACCATTTTGCGTCCGCTGCGAGTAGGATTCGAACCTACGCGGGAAGATCCCATTTGATTTCTAGTCAAACGCCTTAACCACTCGGCCATCGCAGCCTGACAAACCGCTGGCCATTGCCACAAGGCCGACCAGAAAGCACAACATTACTGCTAAAGGCACTGCCCGGATTTGAACCGGGGATCTCCTGTTTACTAGACAGGCGCTTTAACCGCTAAGCCACAGCGCCTGCCTGTTGGGAGATTTTGAAAATCTCAATATCACACGTCTGAAATGCCGTTAAGGCTACTAACACACCGGGACGTGATACACTGTCACTCGGAAATTTTGGAAATGAGTAGTAACGCATTGGTGGTTCAGTGGTAGAATTCTCGCCTGCCACGCGGGAGACCGGGGTTCGATTCCCCGCCAATGCATCGTGTTTTACCTACACCAGAAAATACCCTCCGTAAAAAAGAAAGGAAGGAAAATAAATAAAAAAACATAGCTGAGGAAAAGTGCTACGGCTGCTTGCATTCACCACCTCAAACCGCCCTGCTGGGCAGTGATAAAATGCCGAGACCCGGGATTGAACCAGGGACCTTCAGATCTTCAGTCTGACGCTCTCCCAACTGAGCTATCTCGGCCATGATCAATTCTATCACATGGCAAAGGTCTGTACGTTGTGATAGACACTTGACCAGATCAAAAAGAATGTTTGAAGATTCGCTGCGAGTAGGGTTCGAACCTACGCGGGAAGATCCCATTAGATTTCAAGTCTAACGCCTTAACCACTCGGCCATCGCAGCAGAAATTGCTGGGTAACCAGAATAATTCACCAGCTCACCACTCAGGTGCCGAAGAGGACAAAAAGCCAACTAGTAGGGGACACCCGGGTTTGAACCAGGGACCTCTCGATCTGCAGTCGAATGCTCTACCACTGAGCTATATCCCCAGCCAAGGACGGAATCCACGCACAGGGTATATAACATCAACGCGTGAGAGAGCAACTTAACTTAAAAAATGTACACTTCCCGCACCGGGAATCGAACCCGGGCCGCCTGGGTGAAAACCAGAAATCCTAACCACTAGACCATGCGGGACACGTTCGCACCACTAAGTAATTTAGATGTCATGCTTTTTCTGACAATTTGAACTAGCTCTGTCTTTCTGTTCGTGTCAAAAACACCATTTTGCGTCCGCTGCGAGTAGGATTCGAACCTACGCGGGAAGATCCCATTTGATTTCTAGTCAAACGCCTTAACCACTCGGCCATCGCAGCCTGACAAACCGCTGGCCATTGCCACAAGGCCAACCAGAAAGCACAACATTACTGCTAAAGGCACTGCCCGGATTTGAACCGGGGATCTCCTGTTTACTAGACAGGCGCTTTAACCGCTAAGCCACAGCGCCTGCCTGTTGGGAGATTTTGAAAATCTCAATATCACACGTCTGAAATGCCGTTAAGGCTACTAACACACCGGGACGTGATACACTGTCACTCGGAAATTTTGGAAATGAGTAGTAACGCATTGGTGGTTCAGTGGTAGAATTCTCGCCTGCCACGCGGGAGACCGGGGTTCGATTCCCCGCCAATGCATCGTGTTTTACCTACACCAGAAAATACCCTCCGTAAAAAAGAAAGGAAGGAAAATAAATAAAAAAACATAGCTGAGGAAAAGTGCTACGGCTGCTTGCATTCACCACCTCAAACCGCCCTGCTGGGCAGTGATAAAATGCCGAGACCCGGGATTGAACCAGGGACCTTCAGATCTTCAGTCTGACGCTCTCCCAACTGAGCTATCTCGGCCATGATCAATTCTATCACATGGCAAAGGTCTGTACGTTGTGATAGACACTTGACCAGATCAAAAAGAATGTTTGAAGATTCGCTGCGAGTAGGGTTCGAACCTACGCGGGAAGATCCCATTAGATTTCAAGTCTAACGCCTTAACCACTCGGCCATCGCAGCAGAAATTGCTGGGTAACCAGAATAATTCACCAGCTCACCACTCAGGTGCCGAAGAGGACAAAAAGCAAACTAGTAGGGGACACCCGGGTTTGAACCAGGGACCTCTCGATCTGCAGTCGAATGCTCTACCACTGAGCTATATTCCCAGCCAAGGACGGAATCCACGCACAGGGTATATAACATCAACGCGTGAGAGAGCAACTTAACTTAAAAAATGTACACTTCCCGCACCGGGAATCGAACCCGGGCCGCCTGGGTGAAAACCAGAAATCCTAACCACTAGACCATGCGGGACACGTTCGCACCACTAAGTAATTTAGATGTCATGCTTTTTCTGACAATTTGAACTAGCTCTGTCTTTCTGTTCGTGTCAAAAACACCATTTTGCGTCCGCTGCGAGTAGGATTCGAACCTACGCGGGAAGATCCCATTTGAATTCTAGTCAAACGCCTTAACCACTCGGCCATCTCAGCCTGACAAACCGCTGGCCATTGCCACAAGGCCGACCAGAAAGCACAACATTACTGCTAAAGGCACTGCCCGGATTTGAACCGGGGATCTCCTGTTTACTAGACAGGCGCTTTAACCGCTAAGCCACAGCGCCTGCCTGTTGGGAGATTTTGAAAATCTCAATATCACACGTCTGAAATGCCGTTAAGGCTACTAACACACGGGGACGTGATACACTGTCACTCGGAAATTTTGGAAATGAGTAGTAACGCATTGGTGGTTCAGTGGTAGAATTCTCGCCTGCCACGCGGGAGACCGGGGTTCGATTCCCCGCCAATGCATCGTGTTTTACCTACACCAGAAAATACCCTCCGTAAAAAAGAAAGGAAGGAAAATAAATAAAAAAACATAGCTGAGGAAAAGTGCTACGGCTGCTTGCATTCACCACCTCAAACCGCCCTGCTGGGCAGTGATAAAATGCCGAGACCCGGGATTGAACCAGGGACCTTCAGATCTTCAGTCTGACGCTCTCCCAACTGAGCTATCTCGGCCATGATCAATTCTATCACATGGCAAAGGTCTGTACGTTGTGATAGACACTTGACCAGATCAAAAAGAATGTTTGAAGATTCGCTGCGAGTAGGGTTCGAACCTACGCGGGAAGATCCCATTAGATTTCAAGTCTAACGCCTTAACCACTCGGCCATCGCAGCAGAAATTGCTGGGTAACCAAAATAATTCACCAGCTCACCACTCAGGTGCCGAAGAGGACAAAAAGCCAACTAGTAGGGGACACCCGGGTTTGAACCAGGGACCTCTCGATCTGCATTCGAATGCTCTACCACTGAGCTATATCCCCAGCCAAGGACGGAATCCACGCACAGGGTATATAACATCAACGCGTGAGAGAGCAACTTAACTTAAAAAATGTACACTTCCCGCACCGGGAATCGAACCCGGGCCGCCTGGGTGAAAACCAGAAATCCTAACCACTAGACCATGCGGGACACGTTCGCACCACTAAGTAATTTAGATGTCATGCTTTTTCTGACAATTTGAACTAGCTCTGTCTTTCTGTTCGTGTCAAAAACACCATTTTGCGTCCGCTGCGAGTAGGATTCGAACCTACGCGGGAAGATCCCATTTGATTTCTAGTCAAACGCCTTAACCACTCGGCCATCGCAGCCTGACAAACCGCTGGCCATTGCCACAAAGCCGACCAGAAAGCACAACATTACTGCTAAAGGCACTGCCCGGATTTGAACCGGGGATCTCCTGTTTACTAGACAGGCGCTTTAACCGCTAAGCCACAGCGCCTGCCTGTTGGGAGATTTTGAAAATCTCAATATCACACGTCTGAAATGCCGTTAAGGCTACTAACACACCGGGACGTGATACACTGTCACTCGGAAATTTTGGAAATGAGTAGTAACGCATTGGTGGTTCAGTGGTAGAATTCTCGCCTGCCACGCGGGAGACCGGGGTTCGATTCCCCGCCAATGCATCGTGTTTTACCTACACCAGAAAATACCCTCCGTAAAAAAGAAAGGAAGGAAAATAAATAAAAAAACATAGCTGAGGAAAAGTGCTACGGCTGCTTGCATTCACCACCTCAAACCGCCCTGCTGGGCAGTGATAAAATGCCGAGACCCGGGATTGAACCAGGGACCTTCAGATCTTCAGTCTGACGCTCTCCCAACTGAGCTATTTCGGCCATGATCAATTCTATCACATGGCAAAGGTCTGTACGTTGTGATAGACACTTGACCAGATCAAAAAGAATGTTTGAAGATTCGCTGCGAGTAGGGTTCGAACCTACGCGGGAAGATCCCATTAGATTTCAAGTCTAACGCCTTAACCACTCGGCCATCGCAGCAGAAATTGCTGGGTAACCAGAATAATTCACCAGCTCACCACTCAGGTGCCGAAGAGGACAAAAAGCCAACTAGTAGGGGACACCCGGGTTTGAACCAGGGACCTCTCGATCTGCAGTCGAATGCTCTACCACTGAGCTATATCCCCAGCCAAGGACGGAATCCACGCACAGGGTATATAACATCAACGCGTGAGAGAGCAACTTAACTTAAAAAATGTACACTTCCCGCACCGGGAAACGAACCCGGGCCGCCTGGGTGAAAACCAGAAATCCTAACCACTAGACCATGCGGGACACGTTCGCACCACTAAGTAATTTAGATGTCATGCTTTTTCTGACAATTTGAACTAGCTCTGTCTTTCTGTTCGTGTCAAAAACACCATTTTGCGTCCGCTGCGAGTAGGATTCGAACCTACGCGGGAAGATCCCATTTGATTTCTAGTCAAACGCCTTAACCACTCGGCCATCGCAGCCTGACAAACCGCTGGCCATTGCCACAAGGCCGACCAGAAAGCACAACATTACTGCTAAAGGCACTGCCCGGATTTGAACCGGGGATCTCCTGTTTACTAGACAGGCGCTTTAACCGCTAAGCCACAGCGCCTGCCTGTTGGGAGATTTTGAAAATCTCAATATCACACGTCTGAAATGCCGTTAAGGCTACTAACACACCGGGACGTGATACACTGTCACTCGGAAATTTTGGAAATGAGTAGTAACGCATTGGTGGTTCAGTGGTAGAATTCTCGCCTGCCACGCGGGAGACCGGGGTTCGATTCCCCGCCAATGCATCGTGTTTTACCTACACCAGAAAATACCCTCCGTAAAAAAGAAAGGAAGGAAAATAAATAAAAAAACATAGCTGAGGAAAAGTGCTACGGCTGCTTGCATTCACCACCTCAAACCGCCCTGCTGGGCAGTGATAAAATGCCGAGACCCGGGATTGAACCAGGGACCTTCAGATCTTCAGTCTGACGCTCTCCCAACTGAGCTATCTCGGCCATGATCAAATCTATCACATGGCAAAGGTCTGTACGTTGTGATAGACACTTGACCAGATCAAAAAGAATGTTTGAAGATTCGCTGCGAGTAGGGTTCGAACCTACGCGGGAAGATCCCATTAGATTTCAAGTCTAACGCCTTAACCACTCGGCCATCGCAGCAGAAATTGCTGGGTAACCAGAATAATTCACCAGCTCACCACTCAGGTGCCGAAGAGGACAAAAAGCCAACTAGTAGGGGACACCCGGGTTTGAACCAGGGACCTCTCGATCTGCAGTCGAATGCTCTACCACTGAGCTATATCCCCAGCCAAGGACGGAATCCACGCACAGGGTATATAACATCAACGCGTGAGAGAGCAACTTAACTTAAAAAATGTACACTTCCCGCACCGGGAATCGAACCCGGGCCGCCTGGGTGAAAACCAGAAATCCTAACCACTAGACCATGCGGGACACGTTCGCACCACTAAGTAATTTAGATGTCATGCTTTTTCTGACAATTTGAACTAGCTCTGTCTTTCTGTTCGTGTCAAAAACACCATTTTGCGTCCGCTGCGAGTAGGATTCGAACCTACGCGGGAAGATCCCATTTGATTTCTAGTCAAACGCCTTAACCACTCGGCCATCGCAGCCTGACAAACCGCTGGCCATTGCCACAAGGCCGACCAGAAAGCACAACATTACTGCTAAAGGCACTGCCCGGATTTGAACCGGGGATCTCCTGTTTACTAGACAGGCGCTTTAACCGCTAAGCCACAGCGCCTGCCTGTTGGGAGATTTTGAAAATCTCAATATCACACGTCTGAAATGCCGTTAAGGCTACTAACACACCGGGACGTGATACACTGTCACTCGGAAATTTTGGAAATGAGTAGTAACGCATTGGTGGTTCAGTGGTAGAATTCTCGCCTGCCACGCGGGAGACCGGGGTTCGATTCCCCGCCAATGCATCGTGTTTTACCTACACCAGAAAATACCCTCCGTAAAAAAGAAAGGAAGGAAAATAAATAAAAAAACATAGCTGAGGAAAAGTGCTACGGCTGCTTGCATTCACCACCTCAAACCGCCCTGCTGGGCAGTGATAAAATGCCGAGACCCGGGATTGAACCAGGGACCTTCAGATCTTCAGTCTGACGCTCTCCCAACTGAGCTATCTCGGCCATGATCAATTCTATCACATGGCAAAGGTCTGTACGTTGTGATAGACACTTGACCAGATCAAAAAGAATGTTTGAAGATTCGCTGCGAGTAGGGTTCGAACCTACGCGGGAAGATCCCATTAGATTTCAAGTCTAACGCCTTAACCACTCGGCCATCGCAGCAGAAATTGCTGGGTAACCAGAATAATTCACCAGCTCACCACTCAGGTGCCGAAGAGGACAAAAAGCCAACTAGTAGGGGACACCCGGGTTTGAACCAGGGACCTCTCGATCTGCAGTCGAATGCTCTACCACTGAGCTATATCCCCAGCCAAGGACGGAATCCACGCACAGGGTATATAACATCAACGCGTGAGAGAGCAACTTAACTTAAAAAATGTACACTTCCCGCACCGGGAATCGAACCCGGGCCGCCTGGGTGAAAACCAGAAATCCTAACCACTAGACCATGCGGGACACGTTCGCACCACTAAGTAATTTAGATGTCATGCTTTTTCTGACAATTTGAACTAGCTCTGTCTTTCTGTTCGTGTCAAAAACACCTTTTTGCGTCCGCTGCGAGTAGGATTCGAACCTACGCGGGAAGATCCCATTTGATTTCTAGTCAAACGCCTTAACCACTCGGCCATCGCAGCCTGACAAACCGCTGGCCATTGCCACAAGGCCGACCAGAAAGCACAACATTACTGCTAAAGGCACTGCCCGGATTTGAACCGGGGATCTCCTGTTTACTAGACAGGCGCTTTAACCGCTAAGCCACAGCGCCTGCCTGTTGGGAGATTTTGAAAATCTCAATATCACACGTCTGAAATGCCGTTAAGGCTACTAACACACCGGGACGTGATACACTGTCACTCGGAAATTTTGGAAATGAGTAGTAACGCATTGGTGGTTCAGTGGTAGAATTCTCGCCTGCCACGCGGGAGACCGGGGTTCGATTCCCCGCCAATGCATCGTGTTTTACCTACACCAGAAAATACCCTCCGTAAAAAAGAAAGGAAGGAAAATAAATAAAAAAACATAGCTGAGGAAAAGTGCTACGGCTGCTTGCATTCACCACCTCAAACCGCCCTGCTGGGCAGTGATAAAATGCCGAGAGCCGGGATTGAACCAGGGACCTTCAGATCTTCAGTCTGACGCTCTCCCAACTGAGCTATCTCGGCCATGATCAATTCTATCACATGGCAAAGGTCTGTACGTTGTGATAGACACTTGACCAGATCAAAAAGAATGTTTGAAGATTCGCTGCGAGTAGGGTTCGAACCTACGCGGGAAGATCCCATTAGATTTCAAGTCTAACGCCTTAACCACTCGGCCATCGCAGCAGAAATTGCTGGGTAACCAGAATAATTCACCAGCTCACCACTCAGGTGCCGAAGAGGACAAAAAGCCAACTAGTAGGGGACACCCGGGTTTGAACCAGGGACCTCTCGATCTGCAGTCGAATGCTCTACCACTGAGCTATATCCCCAGCCAAGGACGGAATCCACGCACAGGGTATATAACATCAACGCGTGAGAGAGCAACTTAACTTAAAAAATGTACACTTCCCGCACCGGGAATCGAACCCGGGCCGCCTGGGTGAAAATCAGAAATCCTAACCACTAGACCATGCGGGACACGTTCGCACCACTAAGTAATTTAGATGTCATGCTTTTTCTGACAATTTGAACTAGCTCTGTCTTTCTGTTCGTGTCAAAAACACCATTTTGCGTCCGCTGCGAGTAGGATTCGAACCTACGCGGGAAGATCCCATTTGATTTCTAGTCAAACGCCTTAACCACTCGGCCATCGCAGCCTGACAAACCGCTGGCCATTGCCACAAGGCCGACCAGAAAGCACAACATTACTGCTAAAGGGATCTCCTGTTTACTAGACAGGCGCTTTAACCGCTAAGCCACAGCGCCTGCCTGTTGGGAGATTTTGAAAATCTCAATATCACACGTCTGAAATGCCGTTAAGGCTACTAACACACTGGGACGTGATACACTGTCACTCGGAAATTTTGGAAATGAGTAGTAACGCATTGGTGGTTCAGTGGTAGAATTCTCGCCTGCCACGCGGGAGACCGGGGTTCGATTCCCCGCCAATGCATCGTGTTTTACCTACACCAGAAAATACCCTCCGTAAAAAAGAAAGGAAGGAAAATAAATAAAAAAACATAGCTGAGGAAAAGTGCTACGGCTGCTTGCATTCACCACCTCAAACCGCCCTGCTGGGCAGTGATAAAATGCCGAGACCCGGGATTGAACCAGGGACCTTCAGATCTTCAGTCTGACGCTCTCCCAACTGAGCTATCTCGGCCATGATCAATTCTTTCACATGGCAAAGGTCTGTACGTTGTGATAGACACTTGACCAGATCAAAAAGAATGTTTGAAGATTCGCTGCGAGTAGGGTTCGAACCTACGCGGGAAGATCCCATTAGATTTCAAGTCTAACGCCTTAACCACTCGGCCATCGCAGCAGAAATTGCTGGGTAACCAGAATAATTCACCAGCTCACCACTCAGGTGCCGAAGAGGACAAAAAGCCAACTAGTAGGGGACACCCGGGTTTGAACCAGGGACCTCTCGATCTGCAGTCGAATGCTCTACCACTGAGCTATATCCCCAGCCAAGGACGGAATCCACGCACAGGGTATATAACATCAACGCGTGAGAGAGCAACTTAACTTAAAAAATGTACACTTCCCGCACCGGGAATCGAACCCGGGCCGCCTGGGTGAAAACCAGAAATCCTAACCACTAGACCATGCGGGACACGTTCGCACCACTAAGTAATTTAGATGTCATGCTTTTTCTGACAATTTGAACTAGCTCTGTCTTTCTGTTCGTGTCAAAAACACCATTTTGCGTCCGCTGCGAGTAGGATTCGAACCTACGCGGGAAGATCCCATTTGATTTCTAGTCAAACGCCTTAACCACTCGGCCATCGCAGCCTGACAAACCGCTGGCCATTGCCACAAGGCCGACCAGAAAGCACAACATTACTGCTAAAGGCACTGCCCGGATTTGAACCGGGGATCTCCTGTTTACTAGACAGGCGCTTTAACCGCTAAGCCACAGCGCCTGCCTGTTGGGAGATTTTGAAAATCTCAATATCACACGTCTGAAATGCCGTTAAGGCTACTAACACACCGGGACGTGATACACTGTCACTCGGAAATTTTGGAAATGAGTAGTAACGCATTGGTGGTTCAGTGGTAGAATTCTCGCCTGCCACGCGGGAGACCGGGGTTCGATTCCCCGCCAATGCATCGTGTTTTACCTACACCAGAAAATACCCTCCGTAAAAAAGAAAGGAAGGAAAATAAATAAAAAAACATAGCTGAGGAAAAGTGCTACGGCTGCTTGCATTCACCACCTCAAACCGCCCTGCTGGGCAGTGATAAAATGCCGAGACCCGGGATTGAACCAGGGACCTTCAGATCATCAGTCTGACGCTCTCCCAACTGAGCTATCTCGACCATGATCAATTCTATCACATGGCAAAGGTCTGTACGTTGTGATAGACACTTGACCAGATCAAAAAGAATGTTTGAAGATTCGCTGCGAGTAGGGTTCGAACCTACGCGGGAAGATCCCATTAGATTTCAAGTCTAACGCCTTAACCACTCGGCCATCGCAGCAGAAATTGCTGGGTAACCAGAATAATTCACCAGCTCACAACTCAGGTGCCGAAGAGGACAAAAAGCCAACTAGTAGGGGACACCCGGGTTTGAACCAGGGACCTCTCGATCTGCAGTCGAATGCTCTACCACTGAGCTATATCCCCAGCCAAGGACGGAATCCACGCACAGGGTATATAACATCAACGCGTGAGAGAGCAACTTAACTTAAAAAATGTACACTTCCCGCACCGGGAATCGAACCCGGGCCGCCTGGGTGAAAACCAGAAATCCTAACCACTAGACCATGCGGGACACGTTCGCACCACTAAGTAATTTAGATGTCATGCTTTTTCTGACAATTTGAACTAGCTCTGTCTTTCTGTTCGTGTCAAAAACACCATTTTGCGTCCGCTGCGAGTAGGATTCGAACCTACGCGGGAAGATCCCATTTGATTTCTAGTCAAACGCCTTAACCACTCGGCCATCGCAGCCTGACAAACCGCTGGCCATTGCCACAAGGCCGACCAGAAAGCACAACATTACTGCTAAAGGCACTGCCCGGATTTGAACCGGGGATCTCCTGTTTACTAGACAGGCGCTTTAACCGCTAAGCCACAGCGCCTGCCTGTTGGGAGATTTTGAAAATCTCAATATCACACGTCTGAAATGCCGTTAAGGCTACTAACACACCGGGACGTGATACACTGTCACTCGGAAATTTTGGAAATGAGTAGTAACGCATTGGTGGTTCAGTGGTAGAATTCTCGCCTGCCACGCGGGAGACCGGGGTTCGATTCCCCGCCAATGCATCGTGTTTTACCTACACCAGAAAATACCCTCCGTAAAAAAGAAAGGAAGGAAAATAAATAAAAAAACATAGCTGAGGAAAAGTGCTACGGCTGCTTGCATTCACCACCTCAAACCGCCCTGCTGGGCAGTGATAAAATGCCGAGACCCGGGATTGAACCAGGGACCTTCAGATCTTCAGTCTGACGCTCTCCCAACTGAGCTATCTCGGCCATGATCAATTCTATCACATGGCAAAGGTCTGTACGTTGTGATAGACACTTGACCAGATCAAAAAGAATGTTTGAAGATTCGCTGCGAGTAGGGTTCGAACCTACGCGGGAAGATCCCATTAGATTTCAAGTCTAACGCCTTAACCACTCGGCCATCGCAGCAGAAATTGCTGGGTAACCAGAATAATTCACCAGCTCACCACTCAGGTGCCGAAGAGGACAAAAAGCCAACTAGTAGGGGACACCCGGGTTTGAACCAGGGACCTCTCGATCTGCAGTCGAATGCTCTACCACTGAGCTATATCCCCAGCCAAGGACGGAATCCACGCACAGGGTATATAACATCAACGCGTGAGAGAGCAACTTAACTTAAAAAATGTACACTTCCCGCACCGGGAATCGAACCCGGGCCGCCTGGGTGAAAACCAGAAATCCTAACCACTAGACCATGCGGGACACGTTCGCACCACTAAGTAATTTAGATGTCATGCTTTTTCTGACAATTTGAACTAGCTCTGTCTTTCTGTTCGTGTCAAAAACACCATTTTGCGTCCGCTGCGAGTAGGATTCGAACCTACGCGGGAAGATCCCATTTGATTTCTAGTCAAACGCCTTAACCACTCGGCCATCGCAGCCTGACAAACCGCTGGCCATTGCCACAAGGCCGACCAGAAAGCACAACATTACTGCTAAAGGCACTGCCCGGATTTGAACCGGGGATCTCCTGTTTACTAGACAGGCGCTTTAACCGCTAAGCCACAGCGCCTGCCTGTTGGGAGATTTTGAAAATCTCAATATCACACGTCTGAAATGCCGTTAAGGCTACTAACACACCGGGACGTGATACACTGTCACTCGGAAATTTTGGAAATGAGTAGTAACGCATTGGTGGTTCAGTGGTAGAATTCTCGCCTGCCACGCGGGAGACCGGGGTTCGATTCCCCGCCAATGCATCGTGTTTTACCTACACCAGAAAATACCCTCCGTAAAAAAGAAAGGAAGGAAAATAAATAAAAAAACATAGCTGAGGAAAAGTGCTACGGCTGCTTGCATTCACCACCTCAAACCGCCCTGCTGGGCAGTGATAAAATGCCGAGACCCGGGATTGAACCAGGGACCTTCAGATCTTCAGTCTGACGCTCTCCCAACTGAGCTATCTCGGCCATGATCAATTCTATCACATGGCAAAGGTCTGTACGTTGTGATAGACACTTGACCAGATCAAAAAGAATGTTTGAAGATTCGCTGCGAGTAGGGTTCGAACCTACGCGGGAAGATCCCATTAGATTTCAAGTCTAACGCCTTAACCACTCGGCCATCGCAGCAGAAATTGCTGGGTAACCAGAATAATTCACCAGCTCACCACTCAGGTGCCGAAGAGGACAAAAAGCCAACTAGTAGGGGACACCCGGGTTTGAACCAGGGACCTCTCGATCTGCAGTCGAATGCTCTACCACTGAGCTATATCCCCAGCCAAGGACGGAATCCACGCACAGGGTATATAACATCAACGCGTGAGAGAGCAACTTAACTTAAAAAATGTACACTTCCCGCACCGGGAATCGAACCCGGGCCGCCTGGGTGAAAACCAGAAATCCTAACCACTAGACCATGCGGGACACGTTCGCACCACTAAGTAATTTAGATGTCATGCTTTTTCTGACAATTTGAACTAGCTCTGTCTTTCTGTTCGTGTCAAAAACACCATTTTGCGTCCGCTGCGAGTAGGATTCGAACCTACGCGGGAAGATCCCATTTGATTTCTAGTCAAACGCCTTAACCACTCGGCCATCGCAGCCTGACAAACCGCTGGCCATTGCCACAAGGCCGACCAGAAAGCACAACATTACTGCTAAAGGCACTGCCCGGATTTGAACCGGGGATCTCCTGTTTACTAGACAGGCGCTTTAACCGCTAAGCCACAGCGCCTGCCTGTTGGGAGATTTTGAAAATCTCAATATCACACGTCTGAAATGCCGTTAAGGCTACTAACACACCGGGACGTGATACACTGTCACTCGGAAATTTTGGAAATGAGTAGTAACGCATTGGTGGTTCAGTGGTAGAATTCTCGCCTGCCACGCGGGAGACCGGGGTTCGATTCCCCGCCAATGCATCGTGTTTTACCTACACCAGAAAATACCCTCCGTAAAAAAGAAAGGAAGGGAAATAAATAAAAAAACATAGCTGAGGAAAAGTGCTACGGCTGCTTGCATTCACCACCTCAAACCGCCCTGCTGGGCAGTGATAAAATGCCGACACCCGGGATTGAACCAGGGACCTTCAGATCTTCAGTCTGACGCTCTCCCAACTGAGCTATCTCGGCCATGATCAATTCTATCACATGGCAAAGGTCTGTACGTTGTGATAGACACTTGACCAGATCAAAAAGAATGTTTGAAGATTCGCTGCGAGTAGGGTTCGAACCTACGCGGGAAGATCCCATTAGATTTCAAGTCTAACGCCTTAACCACTCGGCCATCGCAGCAGAAATTGCTGGGTAACCAGAATAATTCACCAGCTCACCACTCAGGTGCCGAAGAGGACAAAAAGCCAACTAGTAGGGGACACCCGGGTTTGAACCAGGGACCTCTCGATCTGCAGTCGAATGCTCTACCACTGAGCTATATCCCCAGCCAAGGACGGAATCCACGCACAGGGTATATAACATCAACGCGTGAGAGAGCAACTTAACTTAAAAAATGTACACTTCCCGCACCGGGAATCGAACCCGGGCCGCCTGGGTGAAAACCAGAAATCCTAACCACTAGACCATGCGGGACACGTTCGCACCACTAAGTAATTTAGATGTCATGCTTTTTCTGACAATTTGAACTAGCTCTGTCTTTCTGTTCGTGTCAAAAACACCATTTTGCGTCCGCTGCGAGTAGGATTCGAACCTACGCGGGAAGATCCCATTTGATTTCTAGTCAAACGCCTTAACCACTCGGCCATCGCAGCCTGACAAACCGCTGGCCATTGCCACAAGGCCGACCAGAAAGCACAACATTACTGCTAAAGGCACTGCCCGGATTTGAACCGGGGATCTCCTGTTTACTAGACAGGCGCTTTAACCGCTAAGCCACAGCGCCTGCCTGTTGGGAGATTTTGAAAATCTCAATATCACACGTCTGAAATGCCGTTAAGGCTACTAACACACCGGGACGTGATACACTGTCACTCGGAAATTTTGGAAATGAGTAGTAACGCATTGGTGGTTCAGTGGTAGAATTCTCGCCTGCCACGCGGGAGACCGGGGTTCGATTACCCGCCAATGCATCGTGTTTTACCTACACCAGAAAATACCCTCCGTAAAAAAGAAAGGAAGGAAAATAAATAAAAAAACATAGCTGAGGAAAAGTGCTACGGCTGCTTGCATTCACCACCTCAAACCGCCCTGCTGGGCAGTGATAAAATGCCGAGACCCGGGATTGAACCAGGGACCTTCAGATCTTCAGTCTGACGCTCTCCCAACTGAGCTATCTCGGCCATGATCAATTCTATCACATGGCAAAGGTCTGTACGTTGTGATAGACACTTGACCAGATCAAAAAGAATGTTTGAAGATTCGCTGCGAGTAGGGTTCGAACCTACGCGGGAAGATCCCATTAGATTTCAAGTCTAACGCCTTAACCACTCGGCCATCGCAGCAGAAATTGCTGGGTAACCAGAATAATTCACCAGCTCACCACTCAGGTGCCGAAGAGGACAAAAAGCCAACTAGTAGGGGACACCCGGGTTTGAACCAGGGACCTCTCGATCTGCAGTCGAATGCTCTACCACTGAGCTATATCCCCAGCCAAGGACGGAATCCACGCACAGGGTATATAACATCAACGCGTGAGAGAGCAACTTAACTTAAAAAATGTACACTTCCCGCACCGGGAATCGAACCCGGGCCGCCTGGGTGAAAACCAGAAATCCTAACCACTAGACCATGCGGGACACGTTCGCACCACTAAGTAATTTAGATGTCATGCTTTTTCTGACAATTTGAACTAGCTCTGTCTTTCTGTTCGTGTCAAAAACACCATTTTGCGTCCGCTGCGAGTAGGATTCGAACCTACGCGGGAAGATCCCATTTGATTTCTAGTCAAACGCCTTAACCACTCGGCCATCGCAGCCTGACAAACCGCTGGCCATTGCCACAAGGCCGACCAGAAAGCACAACATTACTGCTAAAGGCACTGCCCGGATTTGAACCGGGGATCTCCTGTTTACTAGACAGGCGCTTTAACCGCTAAGCCACAGCGCCTGCCTGTTGGGAGATTTTGAAAATCTCAATATCACACGTCTGAAATGCCGTTAAGGCTACTAACACACCGGGACGTGATACACTGTCACTCGGAAATTTTGGAAATGAGTAGTAACGCATTGGTGGTTCAGTGGTAGAATTCTCGCCTGCCACGCGGGAGACCGGGGTTCGATTCCCCGCCAATGCATCGTGTTTTACCTACACCAGAAAATACCCTCCGTAAAAAAGAAAGGAAGGAAAATAAATAAAAAAACATAGCTGAGGAAAAGTGCTACGGCTGCTTGCATTCACCACCTCAAACCGCCCTGCTGGGCAGTGATAAAATGCCGAGACCCGGGATTGAACCAGGGACCTTCAGATCTTCAGTCTGACGCTCTCCCAACTGAGCTATCTCGGCCATGATCAATTCTATCACATGGCAAAGGTCTGTACGTTGTGATAGACACTTGACCAGATCAAAAAGAATGTTTGAAGATTCGCTGCGAGTAGGGTTCGAACCTACGCGGGAAGATCCCATTAGATTTCAAGTCTAACGCCTTAACCACTCGGCCATCGCAGCAGAAATTGCTGGGTAACCAGAATAATTCACCAGCTCACCACTCAGGTGCCGAAGAGGACAAAAAGCCAACTAGTAGGGGACACCCGGGTTTGAACCAGGGACCTCTCGATCTGCAGTCGAATGCTCTACCACTGAGCTATATCCCCAGCCAAGGACGGAATCCACGCACAGGGTATATAACATCAACGCGTGAGAGAGCAACTTAACTTAAAAAATGTACACTTCCCGCACCGGGAATCGAACCCGGGCCGCCTGGGTGAAAACCAGAAATCCTAACCACTAGACCATGCGGGACACGTTCGCACCACTAAGTAATTTAGATGTCATGCTTTTTCTGACAATTTGAACTAGCTCTGTCTTTCTGTTCGTGTCAAAAACACCATTTTGCGTCCGCTGCGAGTAGGATTCGAACCTACGCGGGAAGATCCCATTTGATTTCTAGTCAAACGCCTTAACCACTCGGCCATCGCAGCCTGACAAACCGCTGGCCATTGCCACAAGGCCGACCAGAAAGCACAACATTACTGCTAAAGGCACTGCCCGGATTTGAACCGGGGATCTCCTGTTTACTAGACAGGCGCTTTAACCGCTAAGCCACAGCGCCTGCCTGTTGGGAGATTTTGAAAATCTCAATATCACACGTCTGAAATGCCGTTAAGGCTACTAACACACCGGGACGTGATACACTGTCACTCGGAAATTTTGGAAATGAGTAGTAACGCATTGGTGGTTCAGTGGTAGAATTCTCGCCTGCCACGCGGGAGACCGGGGTTCGATTCCCCGCCAATGCATCGTGTTTTACCTACACCAGAAAATACCCTCCGTAAAAAAGAAAGGAAGGGAAATAAATAAAAAAACATAGCTGAGGAAAAGTGCTACGGCTGCTTGCATTCACCACCTCAAACCGCCCTGCTGGGCAGTGATAAAATGCCGACACCCGGGATTGAACCAGGGACCTTCAGATCTTCAGTCTGACGCTCTCCCAACTGAGCTATCTCGGCCATGATCAATTCTATCACATGGCAAAGGTCTGTACGTTGTGATAGACACTTGACCAGATCAAAAAGAATGTTTGAAGATTCGCTGCGAGTAGGGTTCGAACCTACGCGGGAAGATCCCATTAGATTTCAAGTCTAACGCCTTAACCACTCGGCCATCGCAGCAGAAATTGCTGGGTAACCAGAATAATTCACCAGCTCACCACTCAGGTGCCGAAGAGGACAAAAAGCCAACTAGTAGGGGACACCCGGGTTTGAACCAAGGACCTCTCGATCTGCAGTCGAATGCTCTACCACTGAGCTATATCCCCAGCCAAGGACGGAATCCACGCACAGGGTATATAACATCAACGCGTGAGAGAGCAACTTAACTTAAAAAATGTACACTTCCCGCACCGGGAATCGAACCCGGGCCGCCTGGGTGAAAACCAGAAATCCTAACCACTAGACCATGCGGGACACGTTCGCACCACTAAGTAATTTAGATGTCATGCTTTTTCTGACAATTTGAACTAGCTCTGTCTTTCTGTTCGTGTCAAAAACACCATTTTGCGTCCGCTGCGAGTAGGATTCGAACCTACGCGGGAAGATCCCATTTGATTTCTAGTCAAACGCCTTAACCACTCGGCCATCGCAGCCTGACAAACCGCTGGCCATTGCCACAAGGCCGACCAGAAAGCACAACATTACTGCTAAAGGCACTGCCCGGATTTGAACCGGGGATCTCCTGTTTACTAGACAGGCGCTTTAACCGCTAAGCCACAGCGCCTGCCTGTTGGGAGATTTTGAAAATCTCAATATCACACGTCTGAAATGCCGTTAAGGCTACTAACACACCGGGACGTGATACACTGTCACTCGGAAATTTTGGAAATGAGTAGTAACGCATTGGTGGTTCAGTGGTAGAATTCTCGCCTGCCACGCGGGAGACCGGGGTTCGATTCCCCGCCAATGCATCGTGTTTTACCTACACCAGAAAATACCCTCCGTAAAAAAGAAAGGAAGGAAAATAAATAAAAAAACATAGCTGAGGAAAAGTGCTACGGCTGCTTGCATTCACCACCTCAAACCGCCCTGCTGGGCAGTGATAAAATGCCGAGACCCGGGATTGAACCAGGGACCTTCAGATCTTCAGTCTGACGCTCTCCCAACTGAGCTATCTCGGCCATGATCAATTCTATCACATGGCAAAGGTCTGTACGTTGTGATAGACACTTGACCAGATCAAAAAGAATGTTTGAAGATTCGCTGCGAGTAGGGTTCGAACCTACGCGGGAAGATCCCATTAGATTTCAAGTCTAACGCCTTAACCACTCGGCCATCGCAGCAGAAATTGCTGGGTAACCAGAATAATTCACCAGCTCACCACTCAGGTGCCGAAGAGGACAAAAAGCCAACTAGTAGGGGACACCCGGGTTTGAACCAGGGACCTCTCGATCTGCAGTCGAATGCTCTACCACTGAGCTATATCCCCAGCCAAGGACGGAATCCACGCACAGGGTATATAACATCAACGCGTGAGAGAGCAACTTAACTTAAAAAATGTACACTTCCCGCACCGGGAATCGAACCCGGGCCGCCTGGGTGAAAACCAGAAATCCTAACCACTAGACCATGCGGGACACGTTCGCACCACTAAGTAATTTAGATGTCATGCTTTTTCTGACAATTTGAACTAGCTCTGTCTTTCTGTTCGTGTCAAAAACACCATTTTGCGTCCGCTGCGAGTAGGATTCGAACCTACGCGGGAAGATCCCATTTGATTTCTAGTCAAACGCCTTAACCACTCGGCCATCGCAGCCTGACAAACCGCTGGCCATTGCCACAAGGCCGACCAGAAAGCACAACATTACTGCTAAAGGCACTGCCCGGATTTGAACCGGGGATCTCCTGTTTACTAGACAGGCGCTTTAACCGCTAAGCCACAGCGCCTGCCTGTTGGGAGATTTTGAAAATCTCAATATCACACGTCTGAAATGCCGTTAAGGCTACTAACACACCGGGACGTGATACACTGTCACTCGGAAATTTTGGAAATGAGTAGTAACGCATTGGTGGTTCAGTGGTAGAATTCTCGCCTGCCACGCGGGAGACCGGGGTTCGATTCCCCGCCAATGCATCGTGTTTTACCTACACCAGAAAATACCCTCCGTAAAAAAGAAAGGAAGGGAAATAAATAAAAAAACATAGCTGAGGAAAAGTGCTACGGCTGCTTGCATTCACCACCTCAAACCGCCCTGCTGGGCAGTGATAAAATGCCGACACCCGGGATTGAACCAGGGACCTTCAGATCTTCAGTCTGACGCTCTCCCAACTGAGCTATCTCGGCCATGATCAATTCTATCACATGGCAAAGGTCTGTACGTTGTGATAGACACTTGACCAGATCAAAAAGAATGTTTGAAGATTCGCTGCGAGTAGGGTTCGAACCTACGCGGGAAGATCCCATTAGATTTCAAGTCTAACGCCTTAACCACTCGGCCATCGCAGCAGAAATTGCTGGGTAACCAGAATAATTCACCAGCTCACCACTCAGGTGCCGAAGAGGACAAAAAGCCAACTAGTAGGGGACACCCGGGTTTGAACCAAGGACCTCTCGATCTGCAGTCGAATGCTCTACCACTGAGCTATATCCCCAGCCAAGGACGGAATCCACGCACAGGGTATATAACATCAACGCGTGAGAGAGCAACTTAACTTAAAAAATGTACACTTCCCGCACCGGGAATCGAACCCGGGCCGCCTGGGTGAAAACCAGAAATCCTAACCACTAGACCATGCGGGACACGTTCGCACCACTAAGTAATTTAGATGTCATGCTTTTTCTGACAATTTGAACTAGCTCTGTCTTTCTGTTCGTGTCAAAAACACCATTTTGCGTCCGCTGCGAGTAGGATTCGAACCTACGCGGGAAGATCCCATTTGATTTCTAGTCAAACGCCTTAACCACTCGGCCATCGCAGCCTGACAAACCGCTGGCCATTGCCACAAGGCCGACCAGAAAGCACAACATTACTGCTAAAGGCACTGCCCGGATTTGAACCGGGGATCTCCTGTTTACTAGACAGGCGCTTTAACCGCTAAGCCACAGCGCCTGCCTGTTGGGAGATTTTGAAAATCTCAATATCACACGTCTGAAATGCCGTTAAGGCTACTAACACACCGGGACGTGATACACTGTCACTCGGAAATTTTGGAAATGAGTAGTAACGCATTGGTGGTTCAGTGGTAGAATTCTCGCCTGCCACGCGGGAGACCGGGGTTCGATTCCCCGCCAATGCATCGTGTTTTACCTACACCAGAAAATACCCTCCGTAAAAAAGAAAGGAAGGAAAATAAATAAAAAAACATAGCTGAGGAAAAGTGCTACGGCTGCTTGCATTCACCACCTCAAACCGCCCTGCTGGGCAGTGATAAAATGCCGAGACCCGGGATTGAACCAGGGACCTTCAGATCTTCAGTCTGACGCTCTCCCAACTGAGCTATCTCGGCCATGATCAATTCTATCACATGGCAAAGGTCTGTACGTTGTGATAGACACTTGACCAGATCAAAAAGAATGTTTGAAGATTCGCTGCGAGTAGGGTTCGAACCTACGCGGGAAGATCCCATTAGATTTCAAGTCTAACGCCTTAACCACTCGGCCATCGCAGCAGAAATTGCTGGGTAACCAGAATAATTCACCAGCTCACCACTCAGGTGCCGAAGAGGACAAAAAGCCAACTAGTAGGGGACACCCGGGTTTGAACCAGGGACCTCTCGATCTGCAGTCGAATGCTCTACCACTGAGCTATATCCCCAGCCAAGGACGGAATCCACGCACAGGGTATATAACATCAACGCGTGAGAGAGCAACTTAACTTAAAAAATGTACACTTCCCGCACCGGGAATCGAACCCGGGCCGCCTGGGTGAAAACCAGAAATCCTAACCACTAGACCATGCGGGACACGTTCGCACCACTAAGTAATTTAGATGTCATGCTTTTTCTGACAATTTGAACTAGCTCTGTCTTTCTGTTCGTGTCAAAAACACCATTTTGCGTCCGCTGCGAGTAGGATTCGAACCTACGCGGGAAGATCCCATTTGATTTCTAGTCAAACGCCTTAACCACTCGGCCATCGCAGCCTGACAAACCGTTGGCCATTGCCACAAGGCCAACCAGAAAGCACAACATTACTGCTAAAGGCACTGCCCGGATTTGAACCGGGGATCTCCTGTTTACTAGACAGGCGCTTTAACCGCTAAGCCACAGCGCCTGCCTGTTGGGAGATTTTGAAAATCTCAATATCACACGTCTGAAATGCCGTTAAGGCTACTAACACACCGGGACGTGATACACTGTCACTCGGAAATTTTGGAAATGAGTAGTAACGCATTGGTGGTTCAGTGGTAGAATTCTCGCCTGCCACGCGGGAGACCGGGGTTCGATTCCCCGCCAATGCATCGTGTTTTACCTACACCAGAAAATACCCTCCGTAAAAAAGAAAGGAAGGAAAATAAATAAAAAAACATAGCTGAGGAAAAGTGCTACGGCTGCTTGCATTCACCACCTCAAACCGCCCTGCTGGGCAGTGATAAAATGCCGAGACCCGGGATTGAACCAGGGACCTTCAGATCTTCAGTCTGACGCTCTCCCAACTGAGCTATCTCGGCCATGATCAATTCTATCACATGGCAAAGGTCTGTACGTTGTGATAGACACTTGACCAGATCAAAAAGAATGTTTGAAGATTCGCTGCGAGTAGGGTTCGAACCTACGCGGGAAGATCCCATTAGATTTCAAGTCTAACGCCTTAACCACTCGGCCATCGCAGCAGAAATTGCTGGGTAACCAGAATAATTCACCAGCTCACCACTCAGGTGCCGAAGAGGACAAAAAGCCAACTAGTAGGGGACACCCGGGTTTGAACCAGGGACCTCTCGATCTGCAGTCGAATGCTCTACCACTGAGCTATATCCCCAGCCAAGGACGGAATCCACGCACAGGGTATATAACATCAACGCGTGAGAGAGAAACTTAACTTAAAAAATGTACACTTCCCGCACCGGGAATCGAACCCGGGCCGCCTGGGTGAAAACCAGAAATCCTAACCACTAGACCATGCGGGACACGTTCGCACCACTAAGTAATTTAGATGTCATGCTTTTTCTGACAATTTGAACTAGCTCTGTCTTTCTGTTCGTGTCAAAAACACCATTTTGCGTCCGCTGCGAGTAGGATTCGAACCTACGCGGGAAGATCCCATTTGATTTCTAGTCAAACGCCTTAACCACTCGGCCATCGCAGCCTGACAAACCGCTGGCCATTGCCACAAGGCCAACCAGAAAGCACAACATTACTGCTAAAGGCACTGCCCGGATTTGAACCGGGGATCTCCTGTTTACTAGACAGGCGCTTTAACCGCTAAGCCACAGCGCCTGCCTGTTGGGAGATTTTGAAAATCTCAATATCACACGTCTGAAATGCCGTTAAGGCTACTAACACACCGGGACGTGATACACTGTCACTCGGAAATTTTGGAAATGAGTAGTAACGCATTGGTGGTTCAGTGGTAGAATTCTCGCCTGCCACGCGGGAGACCGGGGTTCGATTCCCCGCCAATGCATCGTGTTTTACCTACACCAGAAAATACCCTCCGTAAAAAAGAAAGGAAGGAAAATAAATAAAAAAACATAGCTGAGGAAAAGTGCTACGGCTGCTTGCATTCACCACCTCAAACCGCCCTGCTGGGCAGTGATAAAATGCCGAGACCCGGGATTGAACCAGGGACCTTCAGATCTTCAGTCTGACGCTCTCCCAACTGAGCTATCTCGGCCATGATCAATTCTATCACATGGCAAAGGTCTGTACGTTGTGATAGACACTTGACCAGATCAAAAAGAATGTTTGAAGATTCGCTGCGAGTAGGGTTCGAACCTACGCGGGAAGATCCCATTAGATTTCAAGTCTAACGCCTTAACCACTCGGCCATCGCAGCAGAAATTGCTGGGTAACCAGAATAATTCACCAGCTCACCACTCAGGTGCCGAAGAGGACAAAAAGCCAACTAGTAGGGGACACCCGGGTTTGAACCAGGGACCTCTCGATCTGCAGTCGAATGCTCTACCACTGAGCTATATCCCCAGCCAAGGACGGAATCCACGCACAGGGTATATAACATCAACGCGTGAGAGAGCAACTTAACTTAAAAAATGTACACTTCCCGCACCGGGAATCGAACCCGGGCCGCCTGGGTGAAAACCAGAAATCCTAACCACTAGACCATGCGGGACACGTTCGCACCACTAAGTAATTTAGATGTCATGCTTTTTCTGACAATTTGAACTAGCTCTGTCTTTCTGTTCGTGTCAAAAACACCATTTTGCGTCCGCTGCGAGTAGGATTCGAACCTACGCGGGAAGATCCCATTTGATTTCTAGTCAAACGCCTTAACCACTCGGCCATCGCAGCCTGACAAACCGCTGGCCATTGCCACAAGGCCAACCAGAAAGCACAACATTACTGCTAAAGGCACTGCCCGGATTTGAACCGGGGATCTCCTGTTTACTAGACAGGCGCTTTAACCGCTAAGCCACAGCGCCTGCCTGTTGGGAGATTTTGAAAATCTCAATATCACACGTCTGAAATGCCGTTAAGGCTACTAACACACCGGGACGTGATACACTGTCACTCGGAAATTTTGGAAATGAGTAGTAACGCATTGGTGGTTCAGTGGTAGAATTCTCGCCTGCCACGCGGGAGACCGGGGTTCGATTCCCCGCCAATGCATCGTGTTTTACCTACACCAGAAAATACCCTCCGTAAAAAAGAAAGGAAGGAAAATAAATAAAAAAACATAGCTGAGGAAAAGTGCTACGGCTGCTTGCATTCACCACCTCAAACCGCCCTGCTGGGCAGTGATAAAATGCCGAGACCCGGGATTGAACCAGGGACCTTCAGATCTTCAGTCTGACGCTCTCCCAACTGAGCTATCTCGGCCATGATCAATTCTATCACATGGCAAAGGTCTGTACGTTGTGATAGACACTTGACCAGATCAAAAAGAATGTTTGAAGATTCGCTGCGAGTAGGGTTCGAACCTACGCGGGAAGATCCCATTAGATTTCAAGTCTAACGCCTTAACCACTCGGCCATCGCAGCAGAAATTGCTGGGTAACCAGAATAATTCACCAGCTCACCACTCAGGTGCCGAAGAGGACAAAAAGCCAACTAGTAGGGGACACCCGGGTTTGAACCAGGGACCTCTCGATCTGCAGTCGAATGCTCTACCACTGAGCTATATCCCCAGCCAAGGACGGAATCCACGCACAGGGTATATAACATCAACGCGTGAGAGAGCAACTTAACTTAAAAAATGTACACTTCCCGCACCGGGAATCGAACCCGGGCCGCCTGGGTGAAAACCAGAAATCCTAACCACTAGACCATGCGGGACACGTTCGCACCACTAAGTAATTTAGATGTCATGCTTTTTCTGACAATTTGAACTAGCTCTGTCTTTCTGTTCGTGTCAAAAACACCATTTTGCGTCCGCTGCGAGTAGGATTCGAACCTACGCGGGAAGATCCCATTTGATTTCTAGTCAAACGCCTTAACCACTCGGCCATCGCAGCCTGACAAACCGCTGGCCATTGCCACAAGGCCGACCAGAAAGCACAACATTACTGCTAAAGGCACTGCCCGGATTTGAACCGGGGATCTCCTGTTTACTAGACAGGCGCTTTAACCGCTAAGCCACAGCGCCTGCCTGTTGGGAGATTTTGAAAATCTCAATATCACACGTCTGAAATGCCGTTAAGGCTACTAACACACCGGGACGTGATACACTGTCACTCGGAAATTTTGGAAATGAGTAGTAACGCATTGGTGGTTCAGTGGTAGAATTCTCGCCTGCCACGCGGGAGACCGGGGTTCGATTCCCCGCCAATGCATCGTGTTTTACCTACACCAGAAAATACCCTCCGTAAAAAAGAAAGGAAGGAAAATAAATAAAAAAACATAGCTGAGGAAAAGTGCTACGGCTGCTTGCATTCACCACCTCAAACCGCCCTGCTGGGCAGTGATAAAATGCCGAGACCCGGGATTGAACCAGGGACCTTCAGATCTTCAGTCTGACGCTCTCCCAACTGAGCTATCTCGGCCATGATCAATTCTATCACATGGCAAAGGTCTGTACGTTGTGATAGACACTTGACCAGATCAAAAAGAATGTTTGAAGATTCGCTGCGAGTAGGGTTCGAAACTACGCGGGAAGATCCCATTAGATTTCAAGTCTAACGCCTTAACCACTCGGCCATCGCAGCAGAAATTGCTGGGTAACCAGAATAATTCACCAGCTCACCACTCAGGTGCCGAAGAGGACAAAAAGCCAACTAGTAGGGGACACCCGGGTTTGAACCAGGGACCTCTCGATCTGCAGTCGAATGCTCTACCACTGAGCTATATCCCCAGCCAAGGACGGAATCCACGCACAGGGTATATAACATCAACGCGTGAGAGAGCAACTTAACTTAAAAAATGTACACTTCCCGCACCGGGAATCGAACCCGGGCCGCCTGGGTGAAAACCAGAAATCCTAACCACTAGACCATGCGGGACACGTTCGCACCACTAAGTAATTTAGATGTCATGCTTTTTCTGACAATTTGAACTAGCTCTGTCTTTCTGTTCGTGTCAAAAACACCATTTTGCGTCCGCTGCGAGTAGGATTCGAACCTACGCGGGAAGATCCCATTTGATTTCTAGTCAAACGCCTTAACCACTCGGCCATCGCAGCCTGACAAACCGCTGGCCATTGCCACAAGGCCAACCAGAAAGCACAACATTACTGCTAAAGGCACTGCCCGGATTTGAACCGGGGATCTCCTGTTTACTAGACAGGCGCTTTAACCGCTAAGCCACAGCGCCTGCCTGTTGGGAGATTTTGAAAATCTCAATATCACACGTCTGAAATGCCGTTAAGGCTACTAACACACCGGGACGTGATACACTGTCACTCGGAAATTTTGGAAATGAGTAGTAACGCATTGGTGGTTCAGTGGTAGAATTCTCGCCTGCCACGCGGGAGACCGGGGTTCGATTCCCCGCCAATGCATCGTGTTTTACCTACACCAGAAAATACCCTCCGTAAAAAAGAAAGGAAGGAAAATAAATAAAAAAACATAGCTGAGGAAAAGTGCTACGGCTGCTTGCATTCACCACCTCAAACCGCCCTGCTGGGCAGTGATAAAATGCCGAGACCCGGGATTGAACCAGGGACCTTCAGATCTTCAGTCTGACGCTCTCCCAACTGAGCTATCTCGGCCATGATCAATTCTATCACATGGCAAAGGTCTGTACGTTGTGATAGACACTTGACCAGATCAAAAAGAATGTTTGAAGATTCGCTGCGAGTAGGGTTCGAACCTACGCGGGAAGATCCCATTAGATTTCAAGTCTAACGCCTTAACCACTCGGCCATCGCAGCAGAAATTGCTGGGTAACCAGAATAATTCACCAGCTCACCACTCAGGTGCCGAAGAGGACAAAAAGCCAACTAGTAGGGGACACCCGGGTTTGAACCAGGGACCTCTCGATCTGCAGTCGAATGCTCTACCACTGAGCTATATCCCCAGCCAAGGACGGAATCCACGCACAGGGTATATAACATCAACGCGTGAGAGAGCAACTTAACTTAAAAAATGTACACTTCCCGCACCGGGAATCGAACCCGGGCCGCCTGGGTGAAAACCAGAAATCCTAACCACTAGACCATGCGGGACACGTTCGCACCACTAAGTAATTTAGATGTCATGCTTTTTCTGACAATTTGAACTAGCTCTGTCTTTCTGTTCGTGTCAAAAACACCATTTTGCGTCCGCTGCGAGTAGGATTCGAACCTACGCGGGAAGATCCCATTTGATTTCTAGTCAAACGCCTTAACCACTCGGCCATCGCAGCCTGACAAACCGCTGGCCATTGCCACAAGGCCAACCAGAAAGCACAACATTACTGCTAAAGGCACTGCCCGGATTTGAACCGGGGATCTCCTGTTTACTAGACAGGCGCTTTAACCGCTAAGCCACAGCGCCTGCCTGTTGGGAGATTTTGAAAATCTCAATATCACACGTCTGAAATGCCGTTAAGGCTACTAACACACCGGGACGTGATACACTGTCACTCGGAAATTTTGGAAATGAGTAGTAACGCATTGGTGGTTCAGTGGTAGAATTCTCGCCTGCCACGCGGGAGACCGGGGTTCGATTCCCCGCCAATGCATCGTGTTTTACCTACACCAGAAAATACCCTCCGTAAAAAAGAAAGGAAGGAAAATAAATAAAAAAACATAGCTGAGGAAAAGTGCTACGGCTGCTTGCATTCACCACCTCAAACCGCCCTGCTGGGCAGTGATAAAATGCCGAGACCCGGGATTGAACCAGGGACCTTCAGATCTTCAGTCTGACGCTCTCCCAACTGAGCTATCTCGGCCATGATCAATTCTATCACATGGCAAAGGTCTGTACGTTGTGATAGACACTTGACCAGATCAAAAAGAATGTTTGAAGATTCGCTGCGAGTAGGGTTCGAACCTACGCGGGAAGATCCCATTAGATTTCAAGTCTAACGCCTTAACCACTCGGCCATCGCAGCAGAAATTGCTGGGTAACCAGAATAATTCACCAGCTCACCACTCAGGTGCCGAAGAGGACAAAAAGCCAACTAGTAGGGGACACCCGGGTTTGAACCAGGGACCTCTCGATCTGCAGTCGAATGCTCTACCACTGAGCTATATCCCCAGCCAAGGACGGAATCCACGCACAGGGTATATAACATCAACGCGTGAGAGAGCAACTTAACTTAAAAAATGTACACTTCCCGCACCGGGAATCGAACCCGGGCCGCCTGGGTGAAAACCAGAAATCCTAACCACTAGACCATGCGGGACACGTTCGCACCACTAAGTAATTTAGATGTCATGCTTTTTCTGACAATTTGAACTAGCTCTGTCTTTCTGTTCGTGTCAAAAACACCATTTTGCGTCCGCTGCGAGTAGGATTCGAACCTACGCGGGAAGATCCCATTTGATTTCTAGTCAAACGCCTTAACCACTCGGCCATCGCAGCCTGACAAACCGCTGGCCATTGCCACAAGGCCAACCAGAAAGCACAACATTACTGCTAAAGGCACTGCCCGGATTTGAACCGGGGATCTCCTGTTTACTAGACAGGCGCTTTAACCGCTAAGCCACAGCGCCTGCCTGTTGGGAGATTTTGAAAATCTCAATATCACACGTCTGAAATGCCGTTAAGGCTACTAACACACCGGGACGTGATACACTGTCACTCGGAAATTTTGGAAATGAGTAGTAACGCATTGGTGGTTCAGTGGTAGAATTCTCGCCTGCCACGCGGGAGACCGGGGTTCGATTCCCCGCCAATGCATCGTGTTTTACCTACACCAGAAAATACCCTCCGTAAAAAAGAAAGGAAGGAAAATAAATAAAAAAACATAGCTGAGGAAAAGTGCTACGGCTGCTTGCATTCACCACCTCAAACCGCCCTGCTGGGCAGTGATAAAATGCCGAGACCCGGGATTGAACCAGGGACCTTCAGATCTTCAGTCTGACGCTCTCCCAACTGAGCTATCTCGGCCATGATCAATTCTATCACATGGCAAAGGTCTGTACGTTGTGATAGACACTTGACCAGATCAAAAAGAATGTTTGAAGATTCGCTGCGAGTAGGGTTCGAACCTACGCGGGAAGATCCCATTAGATTTCAAGTCTAACGCCTTAACCACTCGGCCATCGCAGCAGAAATTGCTGGGTAACCAGAATAATTCACCAGCTCACCACTCAGGTGCCGAAGAGGACAAAAAGCCAACTAGTAGGGGACACCCGGGTTTGAACCAGGGACCTCTCGATCTGCAGTCGAATGCTCTACCACTGCGCTATATCCCCAGCCAAGGACGGAATCCACGCACAGGGTATATAACATCAACGCGTGAGAGAGCAACTTAACTTAAAAAATGTACACTTCCCGCACCGGGAATCGAACCCGGGCCGCCTGGGTGAAAACCAGAAATCCTAACCACTAGACCATGCGGGACACGTTCGCACCACTAAGTAATTTAGATGTCATGCTTTTTCTGACAATTTGAACTAGCTCTGTCTTTCTGTTCGTGTCAAAAACACCATTTTGCGTCCGCTGCGAGTAGGATTCGAACCTACGCGGGAAGATCCCATTTGATTTCTAGTCAAACGCCTTAACCACTCGGCCATCGCAGCCTGACAAACCGCTGGCCATTGCCACAAGGCCAACCAGAAAGCACAACATTACTGCTAAAGGCACTGCCCGGATTTGAACCGGGGATCTCCTGTTTACTAGACAGGCGCTTTAACCGCTAAGCCACAGCGCCTGCCTGTTGGGAGATTTTGAAAATCTCAATATCACACGTCTGAAATGCCGTTAAGGCTACTAACACACCGGGACGTGATACACTGTCACTCGGAAATTTTGGAAATGAGTAGTAACGCATTGGTGGTTCAGTGGTAGAATTCTCGCCTGCCACGCGGGAGACCGGGGTTCGATTCCCCGCCAATGCATCGTGTTTTACCTACACCAGAAAATACCCTCCGTAAATAAGAAAGGAAGGAAAATAAATAAAAAAACATAGCTGAGGAAAAGTGCTACGGCTGCTTGCATTCACCACCTCAAACCGCCCTGCTGGGCAGTGATAAAATGCCGAGACCCGGGATTGAACCAGGGACCTTCAGATCTTCAGTCTGACGCTCTCCCAACTGAGCTATCTCGGCCATGATCAATTCTATCACATGGCAAAGGTCTGTACGTTGTGATAGACACTTGACCAGATCAAAAAGAATGTTTGAAGATTCGCTGCGAGTAGGGTTCGAACCTACGCGGGAAGATCCCATTAGATTTCAAGTCTAACGCCTTAACCACTCGGCCATCGCAGCAGAAATTGCTGGGTAACCAGAATAATTCACCAGCTCACCACTCAGGTGCCGAAGAGGACAAAAAGCCAACTAATAGGGGACACCCGGGTTTGAACCAGGGACCTCTCGATCTGCAGTCGAATGCTCTACCACTGAGCTATATCCCCAGCCAAGGACGGAATCCACGCACAGGGTATATAACATCAACGCGTGAGAGAGCAACTTAACTTAAAAAATGTACACTTCCCGCACCGGGAATCGAACCCGGGCCGCCTGGGTGAAAACCAGAAATCCTAACCACTAGACCATGCGGGACACGTTCGCACCACTAAGTAATTTAGATGTCATGCTTTTTCTGACAATTTGAACTAGCTCTGTCTTTCTGTTCGTGTCAAAAACACCATTTTGCGTCCGCTGCGAGTAGGATTCGAACCTACGCGGGAAGATCCCATTTGATTTCTAGTCAAACGCCTTAACCACTCGGCCATCGCAGCCTGACAAACCGCTGGCCATTGCCACAAGGCCAACCAGAAAGCACAACATTACTGCTAAAGGCACTGCCCGGATTTGAACCGGGGATCTCCTGTTTACTAGACAGGCGCTTTAACCGCTAAGCCACAGCGCCTGCCTGTTGGGAGATTTTGAAAATCTCAATATCACACGTCTGAAATGCCGTTAAGGCTACTAACACACCGGGACGTGATACACTGTCACTCGGAAATTTTGGAAATGAGTAGTAACGCATTGGTGGTTCAGTGGTAGAATTCTCGCCTGCCACGCGGGAGACCGGGGTTCGATTCCCCGCCAATGCATCGTGTTTTACCTACACCAGAAAATACCCTCCGTAAAAAAGAAAGGAAGGAAAATAAATAAAAAAACATAGCTGAGGAAAAGTGCTACGGCTGCTTGCATTCACCACCTCAAACCGCCCTGCTGGGCAGTGATAAAATGCCGAGACCCGGGATTGAACCAGGGACCTTCAGATCTTCAGTCTGACGCTCTCCCAACTGAGCTATCTCGGCCATGATCAATTCTATCACATGGCAAAGGTCTGTACGTTGTGATAGACACTTGACCAGATCAAAAAGAATGTTTGAAGATTCGCTGCGAGTAGGGTTCGAACCTACGCGGGAAGATCCCATTAGATTTCAAGTCTAACGCCTTAACCACTCGGCCATCGCAGCAGAAATTGCTGGGTAACCAGAATAATTCACCAGCTCACCACTCAGGTGCCGAAGAGGACAAAAAGCCAACTAGTGGGGGACACCCGGGTTTGAACCAGGGACCTCTCGATCTGCAGTCGAATGCTCTACCACTGAGCTATATCCCCAGCCAAGGACGGAATCCACGCACAGGGTATATAACATCAACGCGTGAGAGAGCAACTTAACTTAAAAAATGTACACTTCCCGCACCGGGAATCGAACCCGGGCCGCCTGGGTGAAAACCAGAAATCCTAACCACTAGACCATGCGGGACACGTTCGCACCACTAAGTAATTTAGATGTCATGCTTTTTCTGACAATTTGAACTAGCTCTGTCTTTCTGTTCGTGTCAAAAACACCATTTTGCGTTCGCTGCGAGTAGGATTCGAACCTACGCGGGAAGATCCCATTTGATTTCTAGTCAAACGCCTTAACCACTCGGCCATCGCAGCCTGACAAACCGCTGGCCATTGCCACAAGGCCGACCAGAAAGCACAACATTACTGCTAAAGGCACTGCCCGGATTTGAACCGGGGATCTCCTGTTTACTAGACAGGCGCTTTAACCGCTAAGCCACAGCGCCTGCCTGTTGGGAGATTTTGAAAATCTCAATATCACACGTCTGAAATGCCGTTAAGGCTACTAAAACACCGGGACGTGATACACTGTCACTCGGAAATTTTGGAAATGAGTAGTAACGCATTGGTGGTTCAGTGGTAGAATTCTCGCCTGCCACGCGGGAGACCGGGGTTCGATTCCCCGCCAATGCATCGTGTTTTACCTACACCAGAAAATACCCTCCGTAAAAAAGAAAGGAAGGAAAATAAATAAAAAAACATAGCTGAGGAAAAGTGCTACGGCTGCTTGCATTCACCACCTCAAACCGCCCTGCTGAGCAGTGATAAAATGCCGAGACCCGGGATTGAACCAGGGACCTTCAGATCTTCAGTCTGACGCTCTCCCAACTGAGCTATCTCGGCCATGATCAATTCTATCACATGGCAAAGGTCTGTACGTTGTGATAGACACTTGACCAGATCAAAAAGAATGTTTGAAGATTCGCTGCGAGTAGGGTTCGAACCTACGCGGGAAGATCCCATTAGATTTCAAGTCTAACGCCTTAACCACTCGGCCATCGCAGCAGAAATTGCTGGGTAACCAGAATAATTCACCAGCTCACCACTCAGGTGCCGAAGAGGACAAAAAGCCAACTAGTAGGGGACACCCGGGTTTGAACCAGGGACCTCTCGATCTGCAGTCGAATGCTCTACCACTGAGCTATATCCCCAGCCAAGGACGGAATCCACGCACAGGGTATATAACATCAACGCGTGAGAGAGCAACTTAACTTAAAAAATGTACACTTCCCGCACCGGGAATCGAACCCGGGCCGCCTGGGTGAAAACCAGAAATCCTAACGACTAGACCATGCGGGACACGTTCGCACCACTAAGTAATTTAGATGTCATGCTTTTTCTGACAATTTGAACTAGCTCTGTCTTTCTGTTCGTGTCAAAAACACCATTTTGCGTCCGCTGCGAGTAGGATTCGAACCTACGCGGGAAGATCCCATTTGATTTCTAGTCAAACGCCTTAACCACTCGGCCATCGCAGCCTGACAAACCGCTGGCCATTGCCACAAGGCCAACCAGAAAGCACAACATTACTGCTAAAGGCACTGCCCGGATTTGAACCGGGGATCTCCTGTTTACTAGACAGGCGCTTTAACCGCTAAGCCACAGCGCCTGCCTGTTGGGAGATTTTGAAAATCTCAATATCACACGTCTGAAATGCCGTTAAGGCTACTAACACACCGGGACGTGATACACTGTCACTCGGAAATTTTGGAAATGAGTAGTAACGCATTGGTGGTTCAGTGGTAGAATTCTCGCCTGCCACGCGGGAGACCGGGGTTCGATTCCCCGCCAATGCATCGTGTTTTACCTACACCAGAAAATACCCTCCGTAAAAAAGAAAGGAAGGAAAATAAATAAAAAAACATAGCTGAGGAAAAGTGCTACGGCTGCTTGCATTCACCACCTCAAACCGCCCTGCTGGGCAGTGATAAAATGCCGAGACCCGGGATTGAACCAGGGACCTTCAGATCTTCAGTCTGACGCTCTCCCAACTGAGCTATCTCGGCCATGATCAATTCTATCACATGGCAAAGGTCTGTACGTTGTGATAGACACTTGACCAGATCAAAAAGAATGTTTGAAGATTCGCTGCGAGTAGGGTTCGAACCTACGCGGGAAGATCCCATTAGATTTCAAGTCTAACGCCTTAACCACTCGGCCATCGCAGCAGAAATTGCTGGGTAACCAGAATAATTCACCAGCTCACCACTCAGGTGCCGAAGAGGACAAAAAGCCAACTAGTAGGGGACACCCGGGTTTGAACCAGGGACCTCTCGATCTGCAGTCGAATGCTCTACCACTGAGCTATATCCCCAGCCAAGGACGGAATCCACGCACAGGGTATATAACATCAACGCGTGAGAGAGCAACTTAACTTAAAAAATGTACACTTCCCGCACCGGGAATCGAACCCGGGCCGCCGGGGTGAAAACCAGAAATCCTAACGACTAGACCATGCGGGACACGTTCGCACCACTAAGTAATTTAGATGTCATGCTTTTTCTGACAATTTGAACTAGCTCTGTCTTTCTGTTCGTGTCAAAAACACCATTTTGCGTCCGCTGCGAGTAGGATTCGAACCTACGCGGGAAGATCTCATTTGATTTCTAGTCAAACGCCTTAACCACTCGGCCATCGCAGCCTGACAAACCGCTGGCCATTGCCACAAGGCCGACCAGAAAGCACAACATTACTGCTAAAGGCACTGCCCGGATTTGAACCGGGGATCTCCTGTTTACTAGACAGGCGCTTTAACCGCTAAGCCACAGCGCCTGCCTGTTGGGAGATTTTGAAAATCTCAATATCACACGTCTGAAATGCCGTTAAGGCTACTAACACACCGGGACGTGATACACTGTCACTCGGAAATTTTGGAAATGAGTAGTAACGCATTGGTGGTTCAGTGGTAGAATTCTCGCCTGCCACGCGGGAGACCGGGGTTCGATTCCCCGCCAATGCATCGTGTTTTACCTACACCAGAAAATACCCTCCGTAAAAAAGAAAGGAAGGAAAATAAATAAAAAAACATAGCTGAGGAAAAGTGCTACGGCTGCTTGCATTCACCACCTCAAACCGCCCTGCTGGGCAGTGATAAAATGCCGAGACCCGGGATTGAACCAGGGACCTTCAGATCTTCAGTCTGACGCTCTCCCAACTGAGCTATCTCGGCCATGATCAATTCTATCACATGGCAAAGGTCTGTACGTTGTGATAGACACTTGACCAGATCAAAAAGAATGTTTGAAGATTCGCTGCGAGTAGGGTTCGAACCTACGCGGGAAGATCCCATTAGATTTCAAGTCTAACGCCTTAACCACTCGGCCATCGCAGCAGAAATTGCTGGGTAACCAGAATAATTCACCAGCTCACCACTCAGGTGCCGAAGAGGACAAAAAGCCAACTAGTAGGGGACACCCGGGTTTGAACCAGGGACCTCTCGATCTGCAGTCGAATGCTCTACCACTGAGCTATATCCCCAGCCAAGGACGGAATCCACGCACAGGGTATATAACATCAACGCGTGAGAGAGCAACTTAACTTAAAAAATGTACACTTCCCGCACCGGGAATCGAACCCGGGCCGCCTGGGTGAAAACCAGAAATCCTAACCACTAGACCATGCGGGACACGTTCGCACCACTAAGTAATTTAGATGTCATGCTTTTTCTGACAATTTGAACTAGCTCTGTCTTTCTGTTCGTGTCAAAAACACCATTTTGCGTCCGCTGCGAGTAGGATTCGAACCTACGCGGGAAGATCCCATTTGATTTCTAGTCAAACGCCTTAACCACTCGGCCATCGCAGCCTGACAAACCGCTGGCCATTGCCACAAGGCCGACCAGAAAGCACAACATTACTGCTAAAGGCACTGCCCGGATTTGAACCGGGGATCTCCTGTTTACTAGACAGGCGCTTTAACCGCTAAGCCACAGCGCCTGCCTGTTGGGAGATTTTGAAAATCTCAATATCACACGTCTGAAATGCCGTTAAGGCTACTAACACACCGGGACGTGATACACTGTCACTCGGAAATTTTGGAAATGAGTAGTAACGCATTGGTGGTTCAGTGGTAGAATTCTCGCCTGCCACGCGGGAGACCGGGGTTCGATTCCCCGCCAATGCATCGTGTTTTACCTACACCAGAAAATACCCTCCGTAAAAAAGAAAGGAAGGAAAATAAATAAAAAAACATAGCTGAGGAAAAGTGCTACGGCTGCTTGCATTCACCACCTCAAACCGCCCTGCTGGGCAGTGATAAAATGCCGAGACCCGGGATTGAACCAGGGACCTTCAGATCTTCAGTCTGACGCTCTCCCAACTGAGCTATCTCGGCCATGATCAATTCTATCACATGGCAAAGGTCTGTACGTTGTGATAGACACTTGACCAGATCAAAAAGAATGTTTGAAGATTCGCTGCGAGTAGGGTTCGAACCTACGCGGGAAGATCCCATTAGATTTCAAGTCTAACGCCTTAACCACTCGGCCATCGCAGCAGAAATTGCTGGGTAACCAGAATAATTCACCAGCTCACCACTCAGGTGCCGAAGAGGACAAAAAGCCAACTAGTAGGGGACACCCGGGTTTGAACCAGGGATCTCTCGATCTGCAGTCGAATGCTCTACCACTGAGCTATATCCCCAGCCAAGAACGGAATCCACGCACAGGGTATATAACATCAACGCGTGAGAGAGCAACTTAACTTAAAAAATGTACACTTCCCGCACCGGGAATCGAACCCGGGCCGCCTGGGTGAAAACCAGAAATCCTAACCACTAGACCATGCGGGACACGTTCGCACCACTAAGTAATTTAGATGTCATGCTTTTTCTGACAATTTGAACTAGCTCTGTCTTTCTGTTCGTGTCAAAAACACCATTTTGCGTCCGCTGCGAGTAGGATTCGAACCTACGCGGGAAGATCCCATTTGATTTCTAGTCAAACGCCTTAACCACTCGGCCATCGCAGCCTGACAAACCGCTGGCCATTGCCACAAGGCCGACCAGAAAGCACAACATTACTGCTAAAGGCACTGCCCGGATTTGAACCGGGGATCTCCTGTTTACTAGACAGGCGCTTTAACCGCTAAGCCACAGCGCCTGCCTGTTGGGAGATTTTGAAAATCTCAATATCACACGTCTGAAATGCCGTTAAGGCTACTAACACACCGGGACGTGATACACTGTCACTCGGAAATTTTGGAAATGAGTAGTAACGCATTGGTGGTTCAGTGGTAGAATTCTCGCCTGCCACGCGGGAGACCGGGGTTCGATTCCCCGCCAATGCATCGTGTTTTACCTACACCAGAAAATACCCTCCGTAAAAAAGAAAGGAAGGAAAATAAATAAAAAAACATAGCTGAGGAAAAGTGCTACGGCTGCTTGCATTCACCACCTCAAACCGCCCTGCTGGGCAGTGATAAAATGCCGAGACCCGGGATTGAACCAGGGACCTTCAGATCTTCAGTCTGACGCTCTCCCAACTGAGCTATCTCGGCCATGATCAATTCTATCACATGGCAAAGGTCTGTACGTTGTGATAGACACTTGACCAGATCAAAAAGAATGTTTGAAGATTCGCTGCGAGTAGGGTTCGAACCTACGCGGGAAGATCCCATTAGATTTCAAGTCTAACGCCTTAACCACTCGGCCATCGCAGCAGAAATTGCTGGGTAACCAGAATAATTCACCAGCTCACCACTCAGGTGCCGAAGAGGACAAAAAGCCAACTAGTAGGGGACACCCGGGTTTGAACCAGGGACCTCTCGATCTGCAGTCGAATGCTCTACCACTGAGCTATATCCCCAGCCAAGGACGGAATCCACGCACAGGGTATATAACATCAACGCGTGAGAGAGCAACTTAACTTAAAAAATGTACACTTCCCGCACCGGGAATCGAACCCGGGCCGCCTGGGTGAAAACCAGAAATCCTAACCACTAGACCATGCGGGACACGTTCGCACCACTAAGTAATTTAGATGTCATGCTTTTTCTGACAATTTGAACTAGCTCTGTCTTTCTGTTCGTGTCAAAAACACCATTTTGCGTCCGCTGCGAGTAGGATTCGAACCTACGCGGGAAGATCCCATTTGATTTCTAGTCAAACGCCTTAACCACTCGGCCATCGCAGCCTGACAAACCGCTGGCCATTGCCACAAGGCCGACCAGAAAGCACAACATTACTGCTAAAGGCACTGCCCGGATTTGAACCGGGGATCTCCTGTTTACTAGACAGGCGCTTTAACCGCTAAGCCACAGCGCCTGCCTGTTGGGAGATTTTGAAAATCTCAATATCACACGTCTGAAATGCCGTTAAGGCTACTAACACACCGGGACGTGATACACTGTCACTCGGAAATTTTGGAAATGAGTAGTAACGCATTGGTGGTTCAGTGGTAGAATTCTCGCCTGCCACGCGGGAGACCGGGGTTCGATTCCCCGCCAATGCATCGTGTTTTACCTACACCAGAAAATACCCTCCGTAAAAAAGAAAGGAAGGAAAATAAATAAAAAAACATAGCTGAGGAAAAGTGCTACGGCTGCTTGCATTCACCACCTCAAACCGCCCTGCTGGGCAGTGATAAAATGCCGAGACCCGGGATTGAACCAGGGACCTTCAGATCTTCAGTCTGACGCTCTCCCAACTGAGCTATCTCGGCCATGATCAATTCTATCACATGGCAAAGGTCTGTACGTTGTGATAGACACTTGACCAGATCAAAAAGAATGTTTGAAGATTCGCTGCGAGTAGGGTTCGAACCTACGCGGGAAGATCCCATTAGATTTCAAGTCTAACGCCTTAACCAATCGGCCATCGCAGCAGAAATTGCTGGGTAACCAGAATAATTCACCAGCTCACCACTCAGGTGCCGAAGAGGACAAAAAGCCAACTAGTAGGGGACACCCGGGTTTGAACCAGGGACCTCTCGATCTGCAGTCGAATGCTCTACCACTGAGCTATATCCCCAGCCAAGGACGGAATCCACGCACAGGGTATATAACATCAACGCGTGAGAGAGCAACTTAACTTAAAAAATGTACACTTCCCGCACCGGGAATCGAACCCGGGCCGCCGGGGTGAAAACCAGAAATCCTAACGACTAGACCATGCGGGACACGTTCGCACCACTAAGTAATTTAGATGTCATGCTTTTTCTGACAATTTGAACTAGCTCTGTCTTTCTGTTCGTGTCAAAAACACCATTTTGCGTCCGCTGCGAGTAGGATTCGAACCTACGCGGGAAGATCTCATTTGATTTCTAGTCAAACGCCTTAACCACTCGGCCATCGCAGCCTGACAAACCGCTGGCCATTGCCACAAGGCCGACCAGAAAGCACAACATTACTGCTAAAGGCACTGCCCGGATTTGAACCGGGGATCTCCTGTTTACTAGACAGGCGCTTTAACCGCTAAGCCACAGCGCCTGCCTGTTGGGAGATTTTGAAAATCTCAATATCACACGTCTGAAATGCCGTTAAGGCTACTAACACACCGGGACGTGATACACTGTCACTCGGAAATTTTGGAAATGAGTAGTAACGCATTGGTGGTTCAGTGGTAGAATTCTCGCCTGCCACGCGGGAGACCGGGGTTCGATTCCCCGCCAATGCATCGTGTTTTACCTACACCAGAAAATACCCTCCGTAAAAAAGAAAGGAAGGAAAATAAATAAAAAAACATAGCTGAGGAAAAGTGCTACGGCTGCTTGCATTCACCACCTCAAACCGCCCTGCTGGGCAGTGATAAAATGCCGAGACCCGGGATTGAACCAGGGACCTTCAGATCTTCAGTCTGACGCTCTCCCAACTGAGCTATCTCGGCCATGATCAATTCTATCACATGGCAAAGGTCTGTACGTTGTGATAGACACTTGACCAGATCAAAAAGAATGTTTGAAGATTCGCTGCGAGTAGGGTTCGAACCTACGCGGGAAGATCCCATTAGATTTCAAGTCTAACGCCTTAACCACTCGGCCATCGCAGCAGAAATTGCTGGGTAACCAGAATAATTCACCAGCTCACCACTCAGGTGCCGAAGAGGACAAAAAGCCAACTAGTAGGGGACACCCGGGTTTGAACCAGGGACCTCTCGATCTGCAGTCGAATGCTCTACCACTGAGCTATATCCCCAGCCAAGGACGGAATCCACGCACAGGGTATATAACATCAACGCGTGAGAGAGCAACTTAACTTAAAAAATGTACACTTCCCGCACCGGGAATCGAACCCGGGCCGCCTGGGTGAAAACCAGAAATCCTAACCACTAGACCATGCGGGACACGTTCGCACCACTAAGTAATTTAGATGTCATGCTTTTTCTGACAATTTGAACTAGCTCTGTCTTTCTGTTCGTGTCAAAAACACCATTTTGCGTCCGCTGCGAGTAGGATTCGAACCTACGCGGGAAGATCCCATTTGATTTCTAGTCAAACGCCTTAACCACTCGGCCATCGCAGCCTGACAAACCGCTGGCCATTGCCACAAGGCCGACCAGAAAGCACAACATTACTGCTAAAGGCACTGCCCGGATTTGAACCGGGGATCTCCTGTTTACTAGACAGGCGCTTTAACCGCTAAGCCACAGCGCCTGCCTGTTGGGAGATTTTGAAAATCTCAATATCACACGTCTGAAATGCCGTTAAGGCTACTAACACACCGGGACGTGATACACTGTCACTCGGAAATTTTGGAAATGAGTAGTAACGCATTGGTGGTTCAGTGGTAGAATTCTCGCCTGCCACGCGGGAGACCGGGGTTCGATTCCCCGCCAATGCATCGTGTTTTACCTACACCAGAAAATACCCTCCGTAAAAAAGAAAGGAAGGAAAATAAATAAAAAAACATAGCTGAGGAAAAGTGCTACGGCTGCTTGCATTCACCACCTCAAACCGCCCTGCTGGGCAGTGATAAAATGCCGAGACCCGGGATTGAACCAGGGACCTTCAGATCTTCAGTCTGACGCTCTCCCAACTGAGCTATCTCGGCCATGATCAATTCTATCACATGGCAAAGGTCTGTACGTTGTGATAGACACTTGACCAGATCAAAAAGAATGTTTGAAGATTCGCTGCGAGTAGGGTTCGAACCTACGCGGGAAGATCCCATTAGATTTCAAGTCTAACGCCTTAACCAATCGGCCATCGCAGCAGAAATTGCTGGGTAACCAGAATAATTCACCAGCTCACCACTCAGGTGCCGAAGAGGACAAAAAGCCAACTAGTAGGGGACACCCGGGTTTGAACCAGGGACCTCTCGATCTGCAGTCGAATGCTCTACCACTGAGCTATATCCCCAGCCAAGGACGGAATCCACGCACAGGGTATATAACATCAACGCGTGAGAGAGCAACTTAACTTAAAAAATGTACACTTCCCGCACCGGGAATCGAACCCGGGCCGCCGGGGTGAAAACCAGAAATCCTAACGACTAGACCATGCGGGACACGTTCGCACCACTAAGTAATTTAGATGTCATGCTTTTTCTGACAATTTGAACTAGCTCTGTCTTTCTGTTCGTGTCAAAAACACCATTTTGCGTCCGCTGCGAGTAGGATTCGAACCTACGCGGGAAGATCTCATTTGATTTCTAGTCAAACGCCTTAACCACTCGGCCATCGCAGCCTGACAAACCGCTGGCCATTGCCACAAGGCCGACCAGAAAGCACAACATTACTGCTAAAGGCACTGCCCGGATTTGAACCGGGGATCTCCTGTTTACTAGACAGGCGCTTTAACCGCTAAGCCACAGCGCCTGCCTGTTGGGAGATTTTGAAAATCTCAATATCACACGTCTGAAATGCCGTTAAGGCTACTAACACACCGGGACGTGATACACTGTCACTCGGAAATTTTGGAAATGAGTAGTAACGCATTGGTGGTTCAGTGGTAGAATTCTCGCCTGCCACGCGGGAGACCGGGGTTCGATTCCCCGCCAATGCATCGTGTTTTACCTACACCAGAAAATACCCTCCGTAAAAAAGAAAGGAAGGAAAATAAATAAAAAAACATAGCTGAGGAAAAGTGCTACGGCTGCTTGCATTCACCACCTCAAACCGCCCTGCTGGGCAGTGATAAAATGCCGAGACCCGGGATTGAACCAGGGACCTTCAGATCTTCAGTCTGACGCTCTCCCAACTGAGCTATCTCGGCCATGATCAATTCTATCACATGGCAAAGGTCTGTACGTTGTGATAGACACTTGACCAGATCAAAAAGAATGTTTGAAGATTCGCTGCGAGTAGGGTTCGAACCTACGCGGGAAGATCCCATTAGATTTCAAGTCTAACGCCTTAACCACTCGGCCATCGCAGCAGAAATTGCTGGGTAACCAGAATAATTCACCAGCTCACCACTCAGGTGCCGAAGAGGACAAAAAGCCAACTAGTAGGGGACACCCGGGTTTGAACCAGGGACCTCTCGATCTGCAGTCGAATGCTCTACCACTGAGCTATATCCCCAGCCAAGGACGGAATCCACGCACAGGGTATATAACATCAACGCGTGAGAGAGCAACTTAACTTAAAAAATGTACACTTCCCGCACCGGGAATCGAACCCGGGCCGCCTGGGTGAAAACCAGAAATCCTAACCACTAGACCATGCGGGACACGTTCGCACCACTAAGTAATTTAGATGTCATGCTTTTTCTGACAATTTGAACTAGCTCTGTCTTTCTGTTCGTGTCAAAAACACCATTTTGCGTCCGCTGCGAGTAGGATTCGAACCTACGCGGGAAGATCCCACTCGGCCATCGCAGCCTGACAAACCGCTGGCCATTGCCACAAGGCCGACCAGAAAGCACAACATTACTGCTAAAGGCACTGCCCGGATTTGAACCGGGGATCTCCTGTTTACTAGACAGGCGCTTTAACCGCTAAGCCACAGCGCCTGCCTGTTGGGAGATTTTGAAAATCTCAATATAACACGTCTGAAATGCCGTTAAGGCTACTAACACACCGGGACGTGATACACTGTCACTCGGAAATTTTGGAAATGAGTAGTAACGCATTGGTGGTTCAGTGGTAGAATTCTCGCCTGCCACGCGGGAGACCGGGGTTCGATTCCCCGCCAATGCATCGTGTTTTACCTACACCAGAAAATACCCTCCGTAAAAAAGAAAGGAAGGAAAATAAATAAAAAAACATAGCTGAGGAAAAGTGCTACGGCTGCTTGCATTCACCACCTCAAACCGCCCTGCTGGGCAGTGATAAAATGCCGAGACCCGGGATTGAACCAGGGACCTTCAGATCTTCAGTCTGACGCTCTCCCAACTGAGCTATCTCGGCCATGATCAATTCTATCACATGGCAAAGGTCTGTACGTTGTGATAGACACTTGACCAGATCAAAAAGAATGTTTGAAGATTCGCTGCGAGTAGGGTTCGAACCTACGCGGGAAGATCCCATTAGATTTCAAGTCTAACGCCTTAACCACTCGGCCATCGCAGCAGAAATTGCTGGGTAACCAGAATAATTCACCAGCTCACCACTCAGGTGCCGAAGAGGACAAAAAGCCAACTAGTAGGGGACACCCGGGTTTGAACCAGGGACCTCTCGATCTGCAGTCGAATGCTCTACCACTGAGCTATATCCCCAGCCAAGGACGGAATCCACGCACAGGGTATATAACATCAACGCGTGAGAGAGCAACTTAACTTAAAAAATGTACACTTCCCGCACCGGGAATCGAACCCGGGCCGCCTGGGTGAAAACCAGAAATCCTAACCACTAGACCATGCGGGACACGTTCGCACCACTAAGTAATTTAGATGTCATGCTTTTTCTGACAATTTGAACTAGCTCTGTCTTTCTGTTCGTGTCAAAAACACCATTTTGCGTCCGCTGCGAGTAGGATTCGAACCTACGCGGGAAGATCCCATTTGATTTCTAGTCAAACGCCTTAACCACTCGGCCATCGCAGCCTGACAAACCGCTGGCCATTGCCACAAGGCCGACCAGAAAGCACAACATTACTGCTAAAGGCACTGCCCGGATTTGAACCGGGGATCTCCTGTTTACTAGACAGGCGCTTTAACCGCTAAGCCACAGCGCCTGCCTGTTGGGAGATTTTGAAAATCTCAATATCACACGTCTGAAATGCCGTTAAGGCTACTAACACACCGGGACGTGATACACTGTCACTCGGAAATTTTGGAAATGAGTAGTAACGCATTGGTGGTTCAGTGGTAGAATTCTCGCCTGCCACGCGGGAGACCGGGGTTCGATTCCCCGCCAATGCATCGTGTTTTACCTACACCAGAAAATACCCTCCGTAAAAAAGAAAGGAAGGAAAATAAATAAAAAAACATAGCTGAGGAAAAGTGCTACGGCTGCTTGCATTCACCACCTCAAACCGCCCTGCTGGGCAGTGATAAAATGCCGAGACCCGGGATTGAACCAGGGACCTTCAGATCTTCAGTCTGACGCTCTCCCAACTGAGCTATCTCGGCCATGATCAATTCTATCACATGGCAAAGGTCTGTACGTTGTGATAGACACTTGACCAGATCAAAAAGAATGTTTGAAGATTCGCTGCGAGTAGGGTTCGAACCTACGCGGGAAGATCCCATTAGATTTCAAGTCTAACGCCTTAACCACTCGGCCATCGCAGCAGAAATTGCTGGGTAACCAGAATAATTCACCAGCTCACCACTCAGGTGCCGAAGAGGACAAAAAGCCAACTAGTAGGGGACACCCGGGTTTGAACCAGGGACCTCTCGATCTGCAGTCGAATGCTCTACCACTGAGCTATATCCCCAGCCAAGGACGGAATCCACGCACAGGGTATATAACATCAACGCGTGAGAGAGCAACTTAACTTAAAAAATGTACACTTCCCGCACCGGGAATCGAACCCGGGCCGCCTGGGTGAAAACCAGAAATCCTAACCACTAGACCATGCGGGACACGTTCGCACCACTAAGTAATTTAGATGTCATGCTTTTTCTGACAATTTGAACTAGCTCTGTCTTTCTGTTCGTGTCAAAAACACCATTTTGCGTCCGCTGCGAGTAGGATTCGAACCTACGCGGGAAGATCCCATTTGATTTCTAGTCAAACGCCTTAACCACTCGGCCATCGCAGCCTGACAAACCGCTGGCCATTGCCACAAGGCCGACCAGAAAGCACAACATTACTGCTAAAGGCACTGCCCGGATTTGAACCGGGGATCTCCTGTTTACTAGACAGGCGCTTTAACCGCTAAGCCACAGCGCCTGCCTGTTGGGAGATTTTGAAAATCTCAATATCACACGTCTGAAATGCCGTTAAGGCTACTAACACACCGGGACGTGATACACTGTCACTCGGAAATTTTGGAAATGAGTAGTAACGCATTGGTGGTTCAGTGGTAGAATTCTCGCCTGCCACGCGGGAGACCGGGGTTCGATTCCCCGCCAATGCATCGTGTTTTACCTACACCAGAAAATACCCTCCGTAAAAAAGAAAGGAAGGAAAATAAATAAAAAAACATAGCTGAGGAAAAGTGCTACGGCTGCTTGCATTCACCACCTCAAACCGCCCTGCTGGGCAGTGATAAAATGCCGAGACCCGGGATTGAACCAGGGACCTTCAGATCTTCAGTCTGACGCTCTCCCAACTGAGCTATCTCGGCCATGATCAATTCTATCACATGGCAAAGGTCTGTACGTTGTGATAGACACTTGACCAGATCAAAAAGAATGTTTGAAGATTCGCTGCGAGTAGGGTTCGAACCTACGCGGGAAGATCCCATTAGATTTCAAGTCTAACGCCTTAACCAATCGGCCATCGCAGCAGAAATTGCTGGGTAACCAGAATAATTCACCAGCTCACCACTCAGGTGCCGAAGAGGACAAAAAGCCAACTAGTAGGGGACACCCGGGTTTGAACCAGGGACCTCTCGATCTGCAGTGGAATGCTCTACCACTGAGCTATATCCCCAGCCAAGGACGGAATCCACGCACAGGGTATATAACATCAACGCGTGAGAGAGCAACTTAACTTAAAAAATGTACACTTCCCGCACCGGGAATCGAACCCGGGCCGCCTGGGTGAAAACCAGAAATCCTAACCACTAGACCATGCGGGACACGTTCGCACCACTAAGTAATTTAGATGTCATGCTTTTTCTGACAATTTGAACTAGCTCTGTCTTTCTGTTCGTGTCAAAAACACCATTTTGCGTCCGCTGCGAGTAGGATTCGAACCTACGCGGGAAGATCCCATTTGATTTCTAGTCAAACGCCTTAACCACTCGGCCATCGCAGCCTGACAAACCGCTGGCCATTGCCACAAGGCCGACCAGAAAGCACAACATTACTGCTAAAGGCACTGCCCGGATTTGAACCGGGGATCTCCTGTTTACTAGACAGGCGCTTTAACCGCTAAGCCACAGCGCCTGCCTGTTGGGAGATTTTGAAAATCTCAATATCACACGTCTGAAATGCCGTTAAGGCTACTAACACACCGGGACGTGATACACTGTCACTCGGAAATTTTGGAAATGAGTAGTAACGCATTGGTGGTTCAGTGGTAGAATTCTCGCCTGCCACGCGGGAGACCGGGGTTCGATTCCCCGCCAATGCATCGTGTTTTACCTACACCAGAAAATACCCTCCGTAAAAAAGAAAGGAAGGAAAATAAATAAAAAAACATAGCTGAGGAAAAGTGCTACGGCTGCTTGCATTCACCACCTCAAACCGCCCTGCTGGGCAGTGATAAAATGCCGAGACCCGGGATTGAACCAGGGACCTTCAGATCTTCAGTCTGACGCTCTCCCAACTGAGCTATCTCGGCCATGATCAATTCTATCACATGGCAAAGGTCTGTACGTTGTGATAGACACTTGACCAGATCAAAAAGAATGTTTGAAGATTCGCTGCGAGTAGGGTTCGAACCTACGCGGGAAGATCCCATTAGATTTCAAGTCTAACGCCTTAACCACTCGGCCATCGCAGCAGAAATTGCTGGGTAACCAGAATAATTCACCAGCTCACCACTCAGGTGCCGAAGAGGACAAAAAGCCAACTAGTAGGGGACACCCGGGTTTGAACCAGGGACCTCTCGATCTGCAGTCGAATGCTCTACCACTGAGCTATATCCACAGCCAAGGACGGAATCCACGCACAGGGTAAATAACATCAACGCGTGAGAGAGCAACTTAACTTAAAAAATGTACACTTCCCGCACCGGGAATCGAACCCGGGCCGCCTGGGTGAAAACCAGAAATCCTAACCACTAGACCATGCGGGACACGTTCGCACCACTAAGTAATTTAGATGTCATGCTTTTTCTGACAATTTGAACTAGCTCTGTCTTTCTGTTCGTGTCAAAAACACCATTTTGCGTCCGCTGCGAGTAGGATTCGAACCTACGCGGGAAGATCCCATTTGATTTCTAGTCAAACGCCTTAACCACTCGGCCATCGCAGCCTGACAAACCGCTGGCCATTGCCACAAGGCCGACCAGAAAGCACAACATTACTGCTAAAGGCACTGCCCGGATTTGAACCGGGGATCTCCTGTTTACTAGACAGGCGCTTTAACCGCTAAGCCACAGCGCCTGCCTGTTGGGAGATTTTGAAAATCTCAATATCACACGTCTGAAATGCCGTTAAGGCTACTAACACACCGGGACGTGATACACTGTCACTCGGAAATTTTGGAAATGAGTAGTAACGCATTGGTGGTTCAGTGGTAGAATTCTCGCCTGCCACGCGGGAGACCGGGGTTCGATTCCCCGCCAATGCATCGTGTTTTACCTACACCAGAAAATACCGTCCGTAAAAAAGAAAGGAAGGAAAATAAATAAAAAAACATAGCTGAGGAAAAGTGCTACGGCTGCTTGCATTCACCACCTCAAACCGCCCTGCTGGGCAGTGATAAAATGCCGAGACCCGGGATTGAACCAGGGACCTTCAGATCTTCAGTCTGACGCTCTCCCAACTGAGCTATCTCGGCCATGATCAATTCTATCAAATGGCAAAGGTCTGTACGTTGTGATAGACACTTGACCAGATCAAAAAGAATGTTTGAAGATTCGCTGCGAGTAGGGTTCGAACCTACGCGGGAAGATCCCATTAGATTTCAAGTCTAACGCCTTAACCAATCGGCCATCGCAGCAGAAATTGCTGGGTAACCAGAATAATTCACCAGCTCACCACTCAGGTGCCGAAGAGGACAAAAAGCCAACTAGTAGGGGACACCCGGGTTTGAACCAGGGACCTCTCGATCTGCAGTCGAATGCTCTACCACTGAGCTATATCCCCAGCCAAGGACGGAATCCACGCACAGGGTATATAACATCAACGCGTGAGAGAGCAACTTAACTTAAAAAATGTACACTTCCCGCACCGGGAATCGAACCCGGGCCGCCTGGGTGAAAACCAGAAATCCTAACCACTAGACCATGCGGGACACGTTCGCACCACTAAGTAATTTAGATGTCATGCTTTTTCTGACAATTTGAACTAGCTCTGTCTTTCTGTTCGTGTCAAAAACACCATTTTGCGTCCGCTGCGAGTAGGATTCGAACCTACGCGGGAAGATCCCATTTGATTTCTAGTCAAACGCCTTAACCACTCGGCCATCGCAGCCTGACAAACCGCTGGCCATTGCCACAAGGCCGACCAGAAAGCACAACATTACTGCTAAAGGCACTGCCCGGATTTGAACCGGGGATCTCCTGTTTACTAGACAGGCGCTTTAACCGCTAAGCCACAGCGCCTGCCTGTTGGGAGATTTTGAAAATCTCAATATCACACGTCTGAAATGCCGTTAAGGCTACTAACACACCGGGACGTGATACACTGTCACTCGGAAATTTTGGAAATGAGTAGTAACGCATTGGTGGTTCAGTGGTAGAATTCTCGCCTGCCACGCGGGAGACCGGGGTTCGATTCCCCGCCAATGCATCGTGTTTTACCTACACCAGAAAATACCCTCCGTAAAAAAGAAAGGAAGGAAAATAAATAAAAAAACATAGCTGAGGAAAAGTGCTACGGCTGCTTGCATTCACCACCTCAAACCGCCCTGCTGGGCAGTGATAAAATGCCGAGACCCGGGATTGAACCAGGGACCTTCAGATCTTCAGTCTGACGCTCTCCCAACTGAGCTATCTCGGCCATGATCAATTCTATCACATGGCAAAGGTCTGTACGTTGTGATAGACACTTGACCAGATCAAAAAGAATGTTTGAAGATTCGCTGCGAGTAGGGTTCGAACCTACGCGGGAAGATCCCATTAGATTTCAAGTCTAACGCCTTAACCACTCGGCCATCGCAGCAGAAATTGCTGGGTAACCAGAATAATTCACCAGCTCACCACTCAGGTGCCGAAGAGGACAAAAAGCCAACTAGTAGGGGACACCCGGGTTTGAACCAGGGACCTCTCGATCTGCAGTCGAATGCTCTACCACTGAGCTATATCCCCAGCCAAGGACGGAATCCACGCACAGGGTATATAACATCAACGCGTGAGAGAGCAACTTAACTTAAAAAATGTACACTTCCCGCACCGGGAATCGAACCCGGGCCGCCTGGGTGAAAACCAGAAATCCTAACCACTAGACCATGCGGGACACGTTCGCACCACTAAGTAATTTAGATGTCATGCTTTTTCTGACAATTTGAACTAGCTCTGTCTTTCTGTTCGTGTCAAAAACACCATTTTGCGTCCGCTGCGAGTAGGATTCGAACCTACGCGGGAAGATCCCATTTGATTTCTAGTCAAACGCCTTAACCACTCGGCCATCGCAGCCTGACAAACCGCTGGCCATTGCCACAAGGCCGACCAGAAAGCACAACATTACTGCTAAAGGCACTGCCCGGATTTGAACCGGGGATCTCCTGTTTACTAGACAGGCGCTTTAACCGCTAAGCCACAGCGCCTGCCTGTTGGGAGATTTTGAAAATCTCAATATCACACGTCTGAAATGCCGTTAAGGCTACTAACACACCGGGACGTGATACACTGTCACTCGGAAATTTTGGAAATGAGTAGTAACGCATTGGTGGTTCAGTGGTAGAATTCTCGCCTGCCACGCGGGAGACCGGGGTTCGATTCCCCGCCAATGCATCGTGTTTTACCTACACCAGAAAATACCCTCCGTAAAAAAGAAAGGAAGGAAAATAAATAAAAAAACATAGCTGAGGAAAAGTGCTACGGCTGCTTGCATTCACCACCTCAAACCGCCCTGCTGGGCAGTGATAAAATGCCGAGACCCGGGATTGAACCAGGGACCTTCAGATCTTCAGTCTGACGCTCTCCCAACTGAGCTATCTCGGCCATGATCAATTCTATCACATGGCAAAGGTCTGTACGTTGTGATAGACACTTGACCAGATCAAAAAGAATGTTTGAAGATTCGCTGCGAGTAGGGTTCGAACCTACGCGGGAAGATCCCATTAGATTTCAAGTCTAACGCCTTAACCACTCGGCCATCGCAGCAGAAATTGCTGGGTAACCAGAATAATTCACCAGCTCACCACTCAGGTGCCGAAGAGGACAAAAAGCCAACTAGTAGGGGACACCCGGGTTTGAACCAGGGACCTCTCGATCTGCAGTCGAATGCTCTACCACTGAGCTATATCCCCAGCCAAGGACGGAATCCACGCACAGGGTATATAACATCAACGCGTGAGAGAGCAACTTAACTTAAAAAATGTACACTTCCCGCACCGGGAATCGAACCCGGGCCGCCTGGGTGAAAACCAGAAATCCTAACCACTAGACCATGCGGGACACGTTCGCACCACTAAGTAATTTAGATGTCATGCTTTTTCTGACAATTTGAACTAGCTCTGTCTTTCTGTTCGTGTCAAAAACACCATTTTGCGTCCGCTGCGAGTAGGATTCGAACCTACGCGGGAAGATCCCATTTGATTTCTAGTCAAACGCCTTAACCACTCGGCCATCGCAGCCTGACAAACCGCTGGCCATTGCCACAAGGCCGACCAGAAAGCACAACATTACTGCTAAAGGCACTGCCCGGATTTGAACCGGGGATCTCCTGTTTACTAGACAGGCGCTTTAACCGCTAAGCCACAGCGCCTGCCTGTTGGGAGATTTTGAAAATCTCAATATCACACGTCTGAAATGCCGTTAAGGCTACTAACACACCGGGACGTGATACACTGTCACTCGGAAATTTTGGAAATGAGTAGTAACGCATTGGTGGTTCAGTGGTAGAATTCTCGCCTGCCACGCGGGAGACCGGGGTTCGATTCCCCGCCAATGCATCGTGTTTTACCTACACCAGAAAATACCCTCCGTAAAAAAGAAAGGAAGGAAAATAAATAAAAAAACATAGCTGAGGAAAAGTGCTACGGCTGCTTGCATTCACCACCTCAAACCGCCCTGCTGGGCAGTGATAAAATGCCGAGACCCGGGATTGAACCAGGGACCTTCAGATCTTCAGTCTGACGCTCTCCCAACTGAGCTATCTCGGCCATGATCAATTCTATCACATGGCAAAGGTCTGTACGTTGTGATAGACACTTGACCAGATCAAAAAGAATGTTTGAAGATTCGCTGCGAGTAGGGTTCGAACCTACGCGGGAAGATCCCATTAGATTTCAAGTCTAACGCCTTAACCACTCGGCCATCGCAGCAGAAATTGCTGGGTAACCAGAATAATTCACCAGCTCACCACTCAGGTGCCGAAGAGGACAAAAAGCCAACTAGTAGGGGACACCCGGGTTTGAACCAGGGACCTCTCGATCTGCAGTCGAATGCTCTACCACTGAGCTATATCCCCAGCCAAGGACGGAATCCACGCACAGTGTATATAACATCAACGCGTGAGAGAGCAACTTAACTTAAAAAATGTACACTTCCCGCACCGGGAATCGAACCCGGGCCGCCTGGGTGAAAACCAAAAATCCTAACCACTAGACCATGCGGGACACGTTCGCACCACTAAGTAATTTAGATGTCATGCTTTTTCTGACAATTTGAACTAGCTCTGTCTTTCTGTTCGTGTCAAAAACACCATTTTGCGTCCGCTGCGAGTAGGATTCGAACCTACGCGGGAAGATCCCATTTGATTTCTAGTCAAACGCCTTAACCACTCGGCCATCGCAGCCTGACAAACCGCTGGCCATTGCCACAAGGCCGACCAGAAAGCACAACATTACTGCTAAAGGCACTGCCCGGATTTGAACCGGGGATCTCCTGTTTACTAGACAGGCGCTTTAACCGCTAAGCCACAGCGCCTGCCTGTTGGGAGATTTTGAAAATCTCAATATCACACGTCTGAAATGCCGTTAAGGCTACTAACACACCGGGACGTGATACACTGTCACTCGGAAATTTTGGAAATGAGTAGTAACGCATTGGTGGTTCAGTGGTAGAATTCTCGCCTGCCACGCGGGAGACCGGGGTTCGATTCCCCGCCAATGCATCGTGTTTTACCTACACCAGAAAATACCCTCCGTAAAAAAGAAAGGAAGGAAAATAAATAAAAAAACATAGCTGAGGAAAAGTGCTACGGCTGCTTGCATTCACCACCTCAAACCGCCCTGCTGGGCAGTGATAAAATGCCGAGACCCGGGATTGAACCAGGGACCTTCAGATCTTCAGTCTGACGCTCTCCCAACTGAGCTATCTCGGCCATGATCAATTCTATCACATGGCAAAGGTCTGTACGTTGTGATAGACACTTGACCAGATCAAAAAGAATGTTTGAAGATTCGCTGCGAGTAGGGTTCGAACCTACGCGGGAAGATCCCATTAGATTTCAAGTCTAACGCCTTAACCACTCGGCCATCGCAGCAGAAATTGCTGGGTAACCAGAATAATTCACCAGCTCACCACTCAGGTGCCGAAGAGGACAAAAAGCCAACTAGTAGGGGACACCCGGGTTTGAACCAGGGACCTCTCGATCTGCAGTCGAATGCTCTACCACTGAGCTATATCCCCAGCCAAGGACGGAATCCACGCACAGGGTATATAACATCAACGCGTGAGAGAGCAACTTAACTTAAAAAATGTACACTTCCCGCACCGGGAATCGAACCCGGGCCGCCTGGGTGAAAACCAGAAATCCTAACCACTAGACCATGCGGGACACGTTCGCACCACTAAGTAATTTAGATGTCATGCTTTTTCTGACAATTTGAACTAGCTCTGTCTTTCTGTTCGTGTCAAAAACACCATTTTGCGTCCGCTGCGAGTAGGATTCGAACCTACGCGGGAAGATCCCATTTGATTTCTAGTCAAACGCCTTAACCACTCGGCCATCGCAGCCTGACAAACCGCTGGCCATTGCCACAAGGCCGACCAGAAAGCACAACATTACTGCTAAAGGCACTGCCCGGATTTGAACCGGGGATCTCCTGTTTACTAGACAGGCGCTTTAACCGCTAAGCCACAGCGCCTGCCTGTTGGGAGATTTTGAAAATCTCAATATCACACGTCTGAAATGCCGTTAAGGCTACTAACACACCGGGACGTGATACACTGTCACTCGGAAATTTTGGAAATGAGTAGTAACGCATTGGTGGTTCAGTGGTAGAATTCTCGCCTGCCACGCGGGAGACCGGGGTTCGATTCCCCGCCAATGCATCGTGTTTTACCTACACCAGAAAATACCCTCCGTAAAAAAGAAAGGAAGGAAAATAAATAAAAAAACATAGCTGAGGAAAAGTGCTACGGCTGCTTGCATTCACCACCTCAAACCGCCCTGCTGGGCAGTGATAAAATGCCGAGACCCGGGATTGAACCAGGGACCTTCAGATCTTCAGTCTGACGCTCTCCCAACTGAGCTATCTCGGCCATGATCAATTCTATCACATGGCAAAGGTCTGTACGTTGTGATAGACACTTGACCAGATCAAAAAGAATGTTTGAAGATTCGCTGCGAGTAGGGTTCGAACCTACGCGGGAAGATCCCATTAGATTTCAAGTCTAACGCCTTAACCACTCGGCCATCGCAGCAGAAATTGCTGGGTAACCAGAATAATTCACCAGCTCACCACTCAGGTGCCGAAGAGGACAAAAAGCCAACTAGTAGGGGACACCCGGGTTTGAACCAGGGACCTCTCGATCTGCAGTCGAATGCTCTACCACTGAGCTATATCCCCAGCCAAGGACGGAATCCACGCACAGGGTATATAACATCAACGCGTGAGAGAGCAACTTAACTTAAAAAATGTACACTTCCCGCACCGGGAATCGAACCCGGGCCGCCTGGGTGAAAACCAGAAATCCTAACCACTAGACCATGCGGGACACGTTCGCACCACTAAGTAATTTAGATGTCATGCTTTTTCTGACAATTTGAACTAGCTCTGTCTTTCTGTTCGTGTCAAAAACACCATTTTGCGTCCGCTGCGAGTAGGATTCGAACCTACGCGGGAAGATCCCATTTGATTTCTAGTCAAACGCCTTAACCACTCGGCCATCGCAGCCTGACAAACCGCTGGCCATTGCCACAAGGCCGACCAGAAAGCACAACATTACTGCTAAAGGCACTGCCCGGATTTGAACCGGGGATCTCCTGTTTACTAGACAGGCGCTTTAACCGCTAAGCCACAGCGCCTGCCTGTTGGGAGATTTTGAAAATCTCAATATCACACGTCTGAAATGCCGTTAAGGCTACTAACACACCGGGACGTGATACACTGTCACTCGGAAATTTTGGAAATGAGTAGTAACGCATTGGTGGTTCAGTGGTAGAATTCTCGCCTGCCACGCGGGAGACCGGGGTTCGATTCCCCGCCAATGCATCGTGTTTTACCTACACCAGAAAATACCCTCCGTAAAAAAGAAAGGAAGGAAAATAAATACAAAAACATAGCTGAGGAAAAGTGCTACGGCTGCTTGCATTCACCACCTCAAACCGCCCTGCTGGGCAGTGATAAAATGCCGAGACCCGGGATTGAACCAGGGACCTTCAGATCTTCAGTCTGACGCTCTCCCAACTGAGCTATCTCGGCCATGATCAATTCTATCACATGGCAAAGGTCTGTACGTTGTGATAGACACTTGACCAGATCAAAAAGAATGTTTGAAGATTCGCTGCGAGTAGGGTTCGAACCTACGCGGGAAGATCCCATTAGATTTCAAGTCTAACGCCTTAACCACTCGGCCATCGCAGCAGAAATTGCTGGGTAACCAGAATAATTCACCAGCTCACCACTCAGGTGCCGAAGAGGACAAAAAGCCAACTAGTAGGGGACACCCGGGTTTGAACCAGGGACCTCTCGATCTGCAGTCGAATGCTCTACCACTGAGCTATATCCCCAGCCAAGGACGGAATCCACGCACAGGGTATATAACATCAACGCGTGAGAGAGCAACTTAACTTAAAAAATGTACACTTCCCGCACCGGGAATCGAACCCGGGCCGCCTGGGTGAAAACCAGAAATCCTAACCACTAGACCATGCGGGACACCTTCGCACCACTAAGTAATTTAGATGTCATGCTTTTTCTGACAATTTGAACTAGCTCTGTCTTTCTGTTCGTGTCAAAAACACCATTTTGCGTCCGCTGCGAGTAGGATTCGAACCTACGCGGGAAGATCCCATTTGATTTCTAGTCAAACGCCTTAACCACTCGGCCATCGCAGCCTGACAAACCGCTGGCCATTGCCACAAGGCCGACCAGAAAGCACAACATTACTGCTAAAGGCACTGCCCGGATTTGAACCGGGGATCTCCTGTTTACTAGACAGGCGCTTTAACCGCTAAGCCACAGCGCCTGCCTGTTGGGAGATTTTGAAAATCTCAATATCACACGTCTGAAATGCCGTTAAGGCTACTAACACACCGGGACGTGATACACTGTCACTCGGAAATTTTGGAAATGAGTAGTAACGCATTGGTGGTTCAGTGGTAGAATTCTCGCCTGCCACGCGGGAGACCGGGGTTCGATTCCCCGCCAATGCATCGTGTTTTACCTACACCAGAAAATACCCTCCGTAAAAAAGAAAGGAAGGAAAATAAATAAAAAAACATAGCTGAGGAAAAGTGCTACGGCTGCTTGCATTCACCACCTCAAACCGCCCTGCTGGGCAGTGATAAAATGCCGAGACCCGGGATTGAACCAGGGACCTTCAGATCTTCAGTCTGACGCTCTCCCAACTGAGCTATCTCGGCCATGATCAATTCTATCACATGGCAAAGGTCTGTACGTTGTGATAGACACTTGACCAGATCAAAAAGAATGTTTGAAGATTCGCTGCGAGTAGGGTTCGAACCTACGCGGGAAGATCCCATTACATTTCAAGTCTAACGCCTTAACCACTCGGCCATCGCAGCAGAAATTGCTGGGTAACCAGAATAATTCACCAGCTCACCACTCAGGTGCCGAAGAGGACAAAAAGCCAACTAGTAGGGGACACCCGGGTTTGAACCAGGGACCTCTCGATCTGCAGTCGAATGCTCTACCACTGAGCTATATCCCCAGCCAAGGACGGAATCCACGCACAGGGTATATAACATCAACGCGTGAGAGAGCAACTTAACTTAAAAAATGTACACTTCCCGCACCGGGAATCGAACCCGGGCCGCCTGGGTGAAAACCAGAAATCCTAACCACTAGACCATGCGGGACACGTTCGCACCACTAAGTAATTTAGATGTCATGCTTTTTCTGACAATTTGAACTAGCTCTGTCTTTCTGTTCGTGTCAAAAACACCATTTTGCGTCCGCTGCGAGTAGGATTCGAACCTACGCGGGAAGATCCCATTTGATTTCTAGTCAAACGCCTTAACCACTCGGCCATCGCAGCCTGACAAACCGCTGGCCATTGCCACAAGGCCGACCAGAAAGCACAACATTACTGCTAAAGGCACTGCCCGGATTTGAACCGGGGATCTCCTGTTTACTAGACAGGCGCTTTAACCGCTAAGCCACAGCGCCTGCCTGTTGGGAGATTTTGAAAATCTCAATATCACACGTCTGAAATGCCGTTAAGGCTACTAACACACCGGGACGTGATACACTGTCACTCGGAAATTTTGGAGATGAGTAGTAACGCATTGGTGGTTCAGTGGTAGAATTCTCGCCTGCCACGCGGGAGACCGGGGTTCGATTCCCCGCCAATGCATCGTGTTTTACCTACACCAGAAAATACCCTCCGTAAAAAAGAAAGGAAGGAAAATAAATAAAAAAACATAGCTGAGGAAAAGTGCTACGGCTGCTTGCATTCACCACCTCAAACCGCCCTGCTGGGCAGTGATAAAATGCCGAGACCCGGGATTGAACCAGGGACCTTCAGATCTTCAGTCTGACGCTCTCCCAACTGAGCTATCTCGGCCATGATCAATTCTATCACATGGCAAAGGTCTGTACGTTGTGATAGACACTTGACCAGATCAAAAAGAATGTTTGAAGATTCGCTGCGAGTAGGGTTCGAACCTACGCGGGAAGATCCCATTAGATTTCAAGTCTAACGCCTTAACCACTCGGCCATCGCAGCAGAAATTGCTGAGTAACCAGAATAATTCACCAGCTCACCACTCAGGTGCCGAAGAGGACAAAAAGCCAACTAGTAGGGGACACCCGGGTTTGAACCAGGGACCTCTCGATCTGCAGTCGAATGCTCTACCACTGAGCTATATCCCCAGCCAAGGACGGAATCCACGCACAGGGTATATAACATCAACGCGTGAGAGAGCAACTTAACTTAAAAAATGTACACTTCCCGCACCGGGAATCGAACCCGGGCCGCCTGGGTGAAAACCAGAAATCCTAACCACTAGACCATGCGGGACACGTTCGCACCACTAAGTAATTTAGATGTCATGCTTTTTCTGACAATTTGAACTAGCTCTGTCTTTCTGTTCGTGTCAAAAACACCATTTTGCGTCCGCTGCGAGTAGGATTCGAACCTACGCGGGAAGATCCCATTTGATTTCTAGTCAAACGCCTTAACCACTCGGCCATCGCAGCCTGACAAACCGCTGGCCATTGCCACAAGGCCGACCAGAAAGCACAACATTACTGCTAAAGGCACTGCCCGGATTTGAACCGGGGATCTCCTGTTTACTAGACAGGCGCTTTAACCGCTAAGCCACAGCGCCTGCCTGTTGGGAGATTTTGAAAATCTCAATATCACACGTCTGAAATGCCGTTAAGGCTACTAACACACCGGGACGTGATACACTGTCACTCGGAAATTTTGGAAATGAGTAGTAACGCATTGGTGGTTCAGTGGTAGAATTCTCGCCTGCCACGCGGGAGACCGGGGTTCGATTCCCCGCCAATGCATCGTGTTTTACCTACACCAGAAAATACCCTCCGTAAAAAAGAAAGGAAGGAAAATAAATAAAAAAACATAGCTGAGGAAAAGTGCTACGGCTGCTTGCATTCACCACCTCAAACCGCCCTGCTGGGCAGTGATAAAATGCCGAGACCCGGGATTGAACCAGGGACCTTCAGATCTTCAGTCTGACGCTCTCCCAACTGAGCTATCTCGGCCATGATCAATTCTATCACATGGCAAAGGTCTGTACGTTGTGATAGACACTTGACCAGATCAAAAAGAAGATTCGCTGCGAGTAAGGTTCGAACCTACGCGGGAAGATCCCATTAGATTTCAAGTCTAACGCCTTAACCACTCGGCCATCGCAGCAGAAATTGCTGGGTAACCAGAATAATTCACCAGCTCACCACTCAGGTGCCGAAGAGGACAAAAAGCCAACTAGTAGGGGACACCCGGGTTTGAACCAGGGACCTCTCGATCTGCAGTCGAATGCTCTACCACTGAGCTATATCCCCAGCCAAGGACGGAATCCACGCACAGGGTATATAACATCAACGCGTGAGAGAGCAACTTAACTTAAAAAATGTACACTTCCCGCACCGGGAATCGAACCCGGGCCGCCTGGGTGAAAACCAGAAATCCTAACCACTAGACCATGCGGGACACGTTCGCACCACTAAGTAATTTAGATGTCATGCTTTTTCTGACAATTTGAACTAGCTCTGTCTTTCTGTTCGTGTCAAAAACACCATTTTGCGTCCGCTGCGAGTAGGATTCGAACCTACGCGGGAAGATCCCATTTGATTTCTAGTCAAACGCCTTAACCACTCGGCCATCGCAGCCTGACAAACCGCTGGCAATTGCCACAAGGCCGACCAGAAAGCACAACATTACTGCTAAAGGCACTGCCCGGATTTGAACCGGGGATCTCCTGTTTACTAGACAGGCGCTTTAACCGCTAAGCCACAGCGCCTGCCTGTTGGGAGATTTTGAAAATCTCAATATCACACGTCTGAAATGCCGTTAAGGCTACTAACACACCGGGACGTGATACACTGTCACTCGGAAATTTTGGAAATGAGTAGTAACGCATTGGTGGTTCAGTGGTAGAATTCTCGCCTGCCACGCGGGAGACCGGGGTTCGATTCCCCGCCAATGCATCGTGTTTTACCTACACCAGAAAATACCCTCCGTAAAAAAGAAAGGAAGGAAAATAAATAAAAAAACATAGCTGAGGAAAAGTGCTACGGCTGCTTGCATTCACCACCTCAAACCGCCCTGCTGGGCAGTGATAAAATGCCGAGACCCGGGATTGAACCAGGGACCTTCAGATCTTCAGTCTGACGCTCTCCCAACTGAGCTATCTCGGCCATGATCAATTCTATCACATGGCAAAGGTCTGTACGTTGTGATAGACACTTGACCAGATCAAAAAGAATGTTTGAAGATTCGCTGCGAGTAGGGTTCGAACCTACGCGGGAAGATCCCATTAGATTTCAAGTCTAACGCCTTAACCACTCGGCCATCGCAGCAGAAATTGCTGGGTAACCAGAATAATTCACCAGCTCACCACTCAGGTGCCGAAGAGGACAAAAAGCCAACTAGTAGGGGACACCCGGGTTTGAACCAGGGACCTCTCGATCTGCAGTCGAATGCTCTACCACTGAGCTATATCCCCAGCCAAGGACGGAATCCACGCACAGGGTATATAACATCAACGCGTGAGAGAGCAACTTAACTTAAAAAATGTACACTTCCCGCACCGGGAATCGAACCCGGGCCGCCTGGGTGAAAACCAGAAATCCTAACCACTAGACCATGCGGGACACGTTCGCACCACTAAGTAATTTAGATGTCATGCTTTTTCTGACAATTTGAACTAGCTCTGTCTTTCTGTTCGTGTCAAAAACACCATTTTGCGTCCGCTGCGAGTAGGATTCGAACCTACGCGGGAAGATCCCATTTGATTTCTAGTCAAACGCCTTAACCCCTCGGCCATCGCAGCCTGACAAACCGCTGGCCATTGCCACAAGGCCGACCAGAAAGCACAACATTACTGCTAAAGGCACTGCCCGGATTTGAACCGGGGATCTCCTGTTTACTAGACAGGCGCTTTAACCGCTAAGCCACAGCGCCTGCCTGTTGGGAGATTTTGAAAATCTCAATATCACACGTCTGAAATGCCGTTAAGGCTACTAACACACCGGGACGTGATACACTGTCACTCGGAAATTTTGGAAATGAGTAGTAACGCATTGGTGGTTCAGTGGTAGAATTCTCGCCTGCCACGCGGGAGACCGGGGTTCGATTCCCCGCCAATGCATCGTGTTTTACCTACACCAGAAAATACCCTCCGTAAAAAAGAAAGAAAGGAAAATAAATAAAAAAACATAGCTGAGGAAAAGTGCTACGGCTGCTTGCATTCACCACCTCAAACCGCCCTGCTGGGCAGTGATAAAATGCCGAGACCCGGGATTGAACCAGGGACCTTCAGATCTTCAGTCTGACGCTCTCCCAACTGAGCTATCTCGGCCATGATCAATTCTATCACATGGCAAAGGTCTGTACGTTGTGATAGACACTTGACCAGATCAAAAAGAATGTTTGAAGATTCGCTGCGAGTAGGGTTCGAACCTACGCGGGAAGATCCCATTAGATTTCAAGTCTAACGCCTTAACCACTCGGCCATCGCAGCAGAAATTGCTGGGTAACCAGAATAATTCACCAGCTCACCACTCAGGTGCCGAAGAGGACAAAAAGCCAACTAGTAGGGGACACCCGGGTTTGAACCAGGGACCTCTCGATCTGCAGTCGAATGCTCTACCACTGAGCTATATCCCCAGCCAAGGACGGAATCCACGCACAGGGTATATAACATCAACGCGTGAGAGAGCAACTTAACTTAAAAAATGTACACTTCCCGCACCGGGAATCGAACCCGGGCCGCCTGGGTGAAAACCAGAAATCCTAACCACTAGACCATGCGGGACACGTTCGCACCACTAAGTAATTTAGATGTCATGCTTTTTCTGACAATTTGAACTAGCTCTGTCTTTCTGTTCGTGTCAAAAACACCATTTTGCGTCCGCTGCGAGTAGGATTCGAACCTACGCGGGAAGATCCCATTTGATTTCTAGTCAAACGCCTTAACCACTCGGCCATCGCAGCCTGACAAACCGCTGGCCATTGCCACAAGGCCGACCAGAAAGCACAACATTACTGCTAAAGGCACTGCCCGGATTTGAACCGGGGATCTCCTGTTTACTAGACAGGCGCTTTAACCGCTAAGCCACAGCGCCTGCCTGTTGGGAGATTTTGAAAATCTCAATATCACACGTCTGAAATGCCGTTAAGGCTACTAACACACCGGGACGTGATACACTGTCACTCGGAAATTTTGGAAATGAGTAGTAACGCATTGGTGGTTCAGTGGTAGAATTCTCGCCTGCCACGCGGGAGACCGGGGTTCGATTCCCCGCCAATGCATCGTGTTTTACCTACACCAGAAAATACCCTCCGTAAAAAAGAAAGAAAGGAAAATAAATAAAAAAACATAGCTGAGGAAAAGTGCTACGGCTGCTTGCATTCACCACCTCAAACCGCCCTGCTGGGCAGTGATAAAATGCCGAGACCCGGGATTGAACCAGGGACCTTCAGATCTTCAGTCTGACGCTCTCCCAACTGAGCTATCTCGGCCATGATCAATTCTATCACATGGCAAAGGTCTGTACGTTGTGATAGACACTTGACCAGATCAAAAAGAATGTTTGAAGATTCGCTGCGAGTAGGGTTCGAACCTACGCGGGAAGATCCCATTAGATTTCAAGTCTAACGCCTTAACCACTCGGCCATCGCAGCAGAAATTGCTGGGTAACCAGAATAATTCACCAGCTCACCACTCAGGTGCCGAAGAGGACAAAAAGCCAACTAGTAGGGGACACCCGGGTTTGAACCAGGGACCTCTCGATCTGCAGTCGAATGCTCTACCACTGAGCTATATCCCCAGCCAAGGACGGAATCCACGCACAGGGTATATAACATCAACGCGTGAGAGAGCAACTTAACTTAAAAAATGTACACTTCCCGCACCGGGAATCGAACCCGGGCCGCCTGGGTGAAAACCAGAAATCCTAACCACTAGACCATGCGGGACACGTTCGCACCACTAAGTAATTTAGATGTCATGCTTTTTCTGACAATTTGAACTAGCTCTGTCTTTCTGTTCGTGTCAAAAACACCATTTTGCGTCCGCTGCGAGTAGGATTCGAACCTACGCGGGAAGATCCCATTTGATTTCTAGTCAAACGCCTTAACCACTCGGCCATCGCAGCCTGACAAACCGCTGGCCATTGCCACAAGGCCGACCAGAAAGCACAACATTACTGCTAAAGGCACTGCCCGGATTTGAACCGGGGATCTCCTGTTTACTAGACAGGCGCTTTAACCGCTAAGCCACAGCGCCTGCCTGTTGGGAGATTTTGAAAATCTCAATATCACACGTCTGAAATGCCGTTAAGGCTACTAACACACCGGGACGTGATACACTGTCACACGGAAATTTTGGAAATGAGTAGTAACGCATTGGTGGTTCAGTGGTAGAATTCTCGCCTGCCACGCGGGAGACCGGGGTTCGATTCCCCGCCAATGCATCGTGTTTTACCTACACCAGAAAATACCCTCCGTAAAAAAGAAAGGAAGGAAAATAAATAAAAAAACATAGCTGAGGAAAAGTGCTACGGCTGCTTGCATTCACCACCTCAAACCGCCCTGCTGGGCAGTGATAAAATGCCGAGACCCGGGATTGAACCAGGAACTTCAGATCTTCAGTCTGACGCTCTCCCAACTGAGCTATCTCGGCCATGATCAATTCTATCACATGGCAAAGGTCTGTACGTTGTGATAGACACTTGACCAGATCAAAAAGAATGTTTGAAGATTCGCTGCGAGTAGGGTTCGAACCTACGCGGGAAGATCCCATTAGATTTCAAGTCTAACGCCTTAACCACTCGGCCATCGCAGCAGAAATTGCTGGGTAACCAGAATAATTCACCAGCTCACCACTCAGGTGCCGAAGAGGACAAAAAGCCAACTAGTAGGGGACACCCGGGTTTGAACCAGGGACCTCTCGATCTGCAGTCGAATGCTCTACCACTGAGCTATATCCCCAGCCAAGGACGGAATCCACGCACAGGGTATATAACATCAACGCGTGAGAGAGAAACTTAACTTAAAAAATGTACACTTCCCGCACCGGGAATCGAACCCGGGCCGCCTGGGTGAAAACCAGAAATCCTAACCACTAGACCATGCGGGACACGTTCGCACCACTAAGTAATTTAGATGTCATGCTTTTTCTGACAATTTGAACTAGCTCTGTCTTTCTGTTCGTGTCAAAAACACCATTTTGCGTCCGCTGCGAGTAGGATTCGAACCTACGCGGGAAGATCCCATTTGATTTCTAGTCAAACGCCTTAACCACTCGGCCATCGCAGCCTGACAAACCGCTGGCCATTGCCACAAGGCCAACCAGAAAGCACAACATTACTGCTAAAGGCACTGCCCGGATTTGAACCGGGGATCTCCTGTTTACTAGACAGGCGCTTTAACCGCTAAGCCACAGCGCCTGCCTGTTGGGAGATTTTGAAAATCTCAATATCACACGTCTGAAATGCCGTTAAGGCTACTAACACACCGGGACGTGATACACTGTCACTCGGAAATTTTGGAAATGAGTAGTAACGCATTGGTGGTTCAGTGGTAGAATTCTCGCCTGCCACGCGGGAGACCGGGGTTCGATTCCCCGCCAATGCATCGTGTTTTACCTACACCAGAAAATACCCTCCGTAAAAAAGAAAGGAAGGAAAATAAATAAAAAAACATAGCTGAGGAAAAGTGCTACGGCTGCTTGCATTCACCACCTCAAACCGCCCTGCTGGGCAGTGATAAAATGCCGAGACCCGGGATTGAACCAGGGACCTTCAGATCTTCAGTCTGACGCTCTCCCAACTGAGCTATCTCGGCCATGATCAATTCTATCACATGGCAAAGGTCTGTACGTTGTGATAGACACTTGACCAGATCAAAAAGAATGTTTGAAGATTCGCTGCGAGTAGGGTTCGAACCTACGCGGGAAGATCCCATTAGATTTCAAGTCTAACGCCTTAACCACTCGGCCATCGCAGCAGAAATTGCTGGGTAACCAGAATAATTCACCAGCTCACCACTCAGGTGCCGAAGAGGACAAAAAGCCAACTAGTAGGGGACACCCGGGTTTGAACCAGGGACCTCTCGATCTGCAGTCGAATGCTCTACCACTGAGCTATATCCCCAGCCAAGGACGGAATCCACGCACAGGGTATATAACATCAACGCGTGAGAGAGCAACTTAACTTAAAAAATGTACACTTCCCGCACCGGGAATCGAACCCGGGCCGCCTGGGTGAAAACCAGAAATCCTAACCACTAGACCATGCGGGACACGTTCGCACCACTAAGTAATTTAGATGTCATGCTTTTTCTGACAATTTGAACTAGCTCTGTCTTTCTGTTCGTGTCAAAAACACCATTTTGCGTCCGCTGCGAGTAGGATTCGAACCTACGCGGGAAGATCCCATTTGATTTCTAGTCAAACGCCTTAACCACTCGGCCATCGCAGCCTGCAAACCGCTGGCCATTGCCACAAGGCCGACCAGAAAGCACAACATTACTGCTAAAGGCACTGCCCGGATTTGAACCGGGGATCTCCTGTTTACTAGACAGGCGCTTTAACCGCTAAGCCACAGCGCCTGCCTGTTGGGAGATTTTGAAAATCTCAATATCACACGTCTGAAATGCCGTTAAGGCTACTAACACACCGGGACGTGATACACTGTCACTCGGAAATTTTGGAAATGAGTAGTAACGCATTGGTGGTTCAGTGGTAGAATTCTCGCCTGCCACGCGGGAGACCGGGGTTCGATTCCCCGCCAATGCATCGTGTTTTACCTACACCAGAAAATACCCTCCGTAAAAAAGAAAGGAAGGAAAATAAATAAAAAAACATAGCTGAGGAAAAGTGCTACGGCTGCTTGCATTCACCACCTCAAACCGCCCTGCTGGGCAGTGATAAAATGCCGAGACCCGGGATTGAACCAGGGACCTTCAGATCTTCAGTCTGACGCTCTCCCAACTGAGCTATCTCGGCCATGATCAATTCTATCACATGGCAAAGGTCTGTACGTTGTGATAGACACTTGACCAGATCAAAAAGAATGTTTGAAGATTCGCTGCGAGTAGGGTTCGAACCTACGCGGGAAGATCCCATTAGATTTCAAGTCTAACGCCTTAACCACTCGGCCATCGCAGCAGAAATTGCTGGGTAACCAGAATAATTCACCAGCTCACCACTCAGGTGCCGAAGAGGACAAAAAGCCAACTAGTAGGGGACACCCGGGTTTGAACCAGGGACCTCTCGATCTGCAGTCGAATGCTCTACCACTGAGCTATATCCCCAGCCAAGGACGGAATCCACGCACAGGGTATATAACATCAACGCGTGAGAGAGCAACTTAACTTAAAAAATGTACACTTCCCGCACCGGGAATCGAACCCGGGCCGCCTGGGTGAAAACCAGAAATCCTAACCACTAGACCATGCGGGACACGTTCGCACCACTAAGTAATTTAGATGTCATGCTTTTTCTGACAATTTGAACTAGCTCTGTCTTTCTGTTCGTGTCAAAAACACCATTTTGCGTCCGCTGCGAGTAGGATTCGAACCTACGCGGGAAGATCCCATTTGATTTCTAGTCAAACGCCTTAACCACTCGGCCATCGCAGCCTGACAAACCGCTGGCCATTGCCACAAGGCCGACCAGAAAGCACAACATTACTGCTAAAGGCACTGCCCGGATTTGAACCGGGGATCTCCTGTTTACTAGACAGGCGCTTTAACCGCTAAGCCACAGCGCCTGCCTGTTGGGAGATTTTGAAAATCTCAATATCACACGTCTGAAATGCCGTTAAGGCTACTAACACACCGGGACGTGATACACTGTCACTCGGAAATTTTGGAAATGAGTAGTAACGCATTGGTGGTTCAGTGGTAGAATTCTCGCCTGCCACGCGGGAGACCGGGGTTCGATTCCCCGCCAATGCATCGTGTTTTACCTACACCAGAAAATACCCTCCGTAAAAAAGAAAGGAAGGAAAATAAATAAAAAAACATAGCTGAGGAAAAGTGCTACGGCTGCTTGCATTCACCACCTCAAACCGCCCTGCTGGGCAGTGATAAAATGCCGAGACCCGGGATTGAACCAGGGACCTTCAGATCTTCAGTCTGACGCTCTCCCAACTGAGCTATCTCGGCCATGATCAATTCTATCACATGGCAAAGGTCTGTACGTTGTGATAGACACTTGACCAGATCAAAAAGAATGTTTGAAGATTCGCTGCGAGTAGGGTTCGAACCTACGCGGGAAGATCCCATTAGATTTCAAGTCTAACGCCTTAACCACTCGGCCATCGCAGCAGAAATTGCTGGGTAACCAGAATAATTCACCAGCTCACCACTCAGGTGCCGAAGAGGACAAAAAGCCAACTAGTAGGGGACACCCGGGTTTGAACCAGGGACCTCTCGATCTGCAGTCGAATGCTCTACCACTGAGCTATATCCCCAGCCAAGGACGGAATCCACGCACAGGGTATATAACATCAACGCGTGAGAGAGCAACTTAACTTAAAAAATGTACACTTCCCGCACCGGGAATCGAACCCGGGCCGCCTGGGTGAAAACCAGAAATCCTAACCACTAGACCATGCGGGACACGTTCGCACCACTAAGTAATTTAGATGTCATGCTTTTTCTGACAATTTGAACTAGCTCTGTCTTTCTGTTCGTGTCAAAAACACCATTTTGCGTCCGCTGCGAGTAGGATTCGAACCTACGCGGGAAGATCCCATTTGATTTCTAGTCAAACGCCTTAACCACTCGGCCATCGCAGCCTGACAAACCGCTGGCCATTGCCACAAGGCCGATCAGAAAGCACAACATTACTGCTAAAGGCACTGCCTGGATTTGAACCGGGGATCTCCTGTTTACTAGACAGGCGCTTTAACCGCTAAGCCACAGCGCCTGCCTGTTGGGAGATTTTGAAAATCTCAATATCACACGTCTGAAATGCCGTTAAGGCTACTAACACACCGGGACGTGATACACTGTCACTCGGAAATTTTGGAAACGAGTAGTAACGCATTGGTGGTTCAGTGGTAGAATTCTCGCCTGCCACGCGGGAGACCGGGGTTCGATTCCCCGCCAATGCATCGTGTTTTACCTACACCAGAAAATACCCTCCGTAAAAAAGAAAGGAAGGAAAATAAATAAAAAAACATAGCTGAGGAAAAGTGCTACGGCTGCTTGCATTCACCACCTCAAACCGCCCTGCTGGGCAGTGATAAAATGCCGAGACCCGGGATTGAACCAGGGACCTTCAGATCTTCAGTCTGACGCTCTCCCAACTGAGCTATCTCGGCCATGATCAATTCTATCACATGGCAAAGGTCTGTACGTTGTGATAGACACTTGACCAGATCAAAAAGAATGTTTGAAGATTCGCTGCGAGTAGGGTTCGAACCTACGCGGGAAGATCCCATTAGATTTCAAGTCTAACGCCTTAACCACTCGGCCATCGCAGCAGAAATTGCTGGGTAACCAGAATAATTCACCAGCTCACCACTCAGGTGCCGAAGAGGACAAAAAGCCAACTAGTACGGGACACCCGGGTTTGAACCAGGGACCTCTCGATCTGCAGTCGAATGCTCTACCACTGAGCTATATCCCCAGCCAAGGACGGAATCCACGCACAGGGTATATAACATCAACGCGTGAGAGAGCAACTTAACTTAAAAAATGTACACTTCCCGCACCGGGAATCGAACCCGGGCCGCCTGGGTGAAAACCAGAAATCCTAACCACTAGACCATGCGGGACACGTTCGCACCACTAAGTAATTTAGATGTCATGCTTTTTCTGACAATTTGAACTAGCTCTGTCCTTCTGTTCGTGTCAAAAACACCATTTTGCGTCCGCTGCGAGTAGGATTCGAACCTACGCGGGAAGATCCCATTTGATTTCTAGTCAAACGCCTTAACCACTCGGCCATCGCAGCCTGACAAACCGCTGGCCATTGCCACAAGGCCGACCAGAAAGCACAACATTACTGCTAAAGGCACTGCCCGGATTTGAACTGGGGATCTCCTGTTTACTAGACAGGCGCTTTAACCGCTAAGCCACAGCGCCTGCCTGTTGGGAGATTTTGAAAATCTCAATATCACACGTCTGAAATGCCGTTAAGGCTACTAACACACCGGGACGTGATACACTGTCACTCGGAAATTTTGGAAATGAGTAGTAACGCATTGGTGGTTCAGTGGTAGAATTCTCGCCTGCCACGCGGGAGACCGGGGTTCGATTCCCCGCCAATGCATCGTGTTTTACCTACACCAGAAAATACCCTCCGTAAAAAAGAAAGGAAGGAAAATAAAAAAAAAAACATAGCTGAGGAAAAGTGCTACGGCTGCTTGCATTCACCACCTCAAACCGCCCTGCTGGGCAGTGATAAAATGCCGAGACCCGGGATTGAACCAGGGACCTTCAGATCTTCAGTCTGACGCTCTCCCAACTGAGCTATCTCGGCCATGATCAATTCTATCACATGGCAAAGGTCTGTACGTTGTGATAGACACTTGACCAGATCAAAAAGAATGTTTGAAGATTCGCTGCGAGTAGGGTTCGAACCTACGCGGGAAGATCCCATTAGATTTCAAGTCTAACGCCTTAACCACTCGGCCATCGCAGCAGAAATTGCTGGGTAACCAGAATAATTCACCAGCTCACCACTCAGGTGCCGAAGAGGACAAAAAGCCAACTAGTAGGGGACACCCGGGTTTGAACCAGGGACCTCTCGATCTGCAGTCGAATGCTCTACCACTGAGCTATATCCCCAGCCAAGGACGGAATCCACGCACAGGGTATATAACATCAACGCGTGAGAGAGCAACTTAACTTAAAAAATGTACACTTCCCGCACCGGGAATCGAACCCGGGCCGCCTGGGTGAAAACCAGAAATCCTAACCACTAGACCATGCGGGACACGTTCGCACCACTAAGTAATTTAGATGTCATGCTTTTTCTGACAATTTGAACTAGCTCTGTCTTTCTGTTCGTGTCAAAAACACCATTTTGCGTCCGCTGCGAGTAGGATTCGAACCTACGCGGGAAGATCCCATTTGATTTCTAGTCAAACGCCTTAACCACTCGGCCATCGCAGCCTGACAAACCGCTGGCCATTGCCACAAGGCCGACCAGAAAGCACAACATTACTGCTGAAGGCACTGCCCGGATTTGAACCGGGGATCTCCTGTTTACTAGACAGGCGCTTTAACCGCTAAGCCACAGCGCCTGCCTGTTGGGAGATTTTGAAAATCTCAATATCACACGTCTGAAATGCCGTTAAGGCTACTAACACACCGGGACGTGATACACTGTCACTCGGAAATTTTGGAAATGAGTAGTAACGCATTGGTGGTTCAGTGGTAGAATTCTCGCCTGCCACGCGGGAGACCGGGGTTCGATTCCCCGCCAATGCATCGTGTTTTACCTACACCAGAAAATACCCTCCGTAAAAAAGAAAGGAAGGAAAATAAAAAAAAAAACATAGCTGAGGAAAAGTGCTACGGCTGCTTGCATTCACCACCTCAAACCGCCCTGCTGGGCAGTGATAAAATGCCGAGACCCGGGATTGAACCAGGGACCTTCAGATCTTCAGTCTGACGCTCTCCCAACTGAGCTATCTCGGCCATGATCAATTCTATCACATGGCAAAGGTCTGTACGTTGTGATAGACACTTGACCAGATCAAAAAGAATGTTTGAAGATTCGCTGCGAGTAGGGTTCGAACCTACGCGGGAAGATCCCATTAGATTTCAAGTCTAACGCCTTAACCACTCGGCCATCGCAGCAGAAATTGCTGGGTAACCAGAATAATTCACCAGCTCACCACTCAGGTGCCGAAGAGGACAAAAAGCCAACTAGTAGGGGACACCCGGGTTTGAACCAGGGACCTCTCGATCTGCAGTCGAATGCTCTACCACTGAGCTATATCCCCAGCCAAGGACGGAATCCACGCACAGGGTATATAACATCAACGCGTGAGAGAGCAACTTAACTTAAAAAATGTACACTTCCCGCACCGGGAATCGAACCCGGGCCGCCTGGGTGAAAACCAGAAATCCTAACCACTAGACCATGCGGGACACGTTCGCACCACTAAGTAATTTAGATGTCATGCTTTTTCTGACAATTTGAACTAGCTCTGTCTTTCTGTTCGTGTCAAAAACACCATTTTGCGTCCGCTGCGAGTAGGATTCGAACCTACGCGGGAAGATCCCATTTGATTTCTAGTCAAACGCCTTAACCACTCGGCCATCGCAGCCTGCAAACCGCTGGCCATTGCCACAAGGCCGACCAGAAAGCACAACATTACTGCTAAAGGCACTGCCCGGATTTGAACCGGGGATCTCCTGTTTACTAGACAGGCGCTTTAACCGCTAAGCCACAGCGCCTGCCTGTTGGGAGATTTTGAAAATCTCAATATCACACGTCTGAAATGCCGTTAAGGCTACTAACACACCGGGACGTGATACACTGTCACTCGGAAATTTTGGAAATGAGTAGTAACGCATTGGTGGTTCAGTGGTAGAATTCTCGCCTGCCACGCGGGAGACCGGGGTTCGATTCCCCGCCAATGCATCGTGTTTTACCTACACCAGAAAATACCCTCCGTAAAAAAGAAAGGAAGGAAAATAAATAAAAAAACATAGCTGAGGAAAAGTGCTACGGCTGCTTGCATTCACCACCTCAAACCGCCCTGCTGGGCAGTGATAAAATGCCGAGACCCGGGATTGAACCAGGGACCTTCAGATCTTCAGTCTGACGCTCTCCCAACTGAGCTATCTCGGCCATGATCAATTCTATCACATGGCAAAGGTCTGTACGTTGTGATAGACACTTGACCAGATCAAAAAGAATGTTTGAAGATTCGCTGCGAGTAGGGTTCGAACCTACGCGGGAAGATCCCATTAGATTTCAAGTCTAACGCCTTAACCACTCGGCCATCGCAGCAGAAATTGCTGGGTAACCAGAATAATTCACCAGCTCACCACTCAGGTGCCGAAGAGGACAAAAAGCCAACTAGTAGGGGACACCCGGGTTTGAACCAGGGACCTCTCGATCTGCAGTCGAATGCTCTACCACTGAGCTATATCCCCAGCCAAGGACGGAATCCACGCACAGGGTATATAACATCAACGCGTGAGAGAGCAACTTAACTTAAAAAATGTACACTTCCCGCACCGGGAATCGAACCCGGGCCGCCTGGGTGAAAACCAGAAATCCTAACCACTAGACCATGCGGGACACGTTCGCACCACTAAGTAATTTAGATGTCATGCTTTTTCTGACAATTTGAACTAGCTCTGTCTTTCTGTTCGTGTCAAAAACACCATTTTGCGTCCGCTGCGAGTAGGATTCGAACCTACGCGGGAAGATCCCATTTGATTTCTAGTCAAACGCCTTAACCACTCGGCCATCGCAGCCTGACAAACCGCTGGCCATTGCCACAAGGCCGACCAGAAAGCACAACATTACTGCTAAAGGCACTGCCCGGATTTGAACCGGGGATCTCCTGTTTACTAGACAGGCGCTTTAACCGCTAAGCCACAGCGCCTGCCTGTTGGGAGATTTTGAAAATCTCAATATCACACGTCTGAAATGCCGTTAAGGCTACTAACACACCGGGACGTGATACACTGTCACTCGGAAATTTTGGAAATGAGTAGTAACGCATTGGTGGTTCAGTGGTAGAATTCTCGCCTGCCACGCGGGAGACCGGGGTTCGATTCCCCGCCAATGCATCGTGTTTTACCTACACCAGAAAATACCCTCCGTAAAAAAGAAAGGAAGGAAAATAAATAAAAAAACATAGCTGAGGAAAAGTGCTACGGCTGCTTGCATTCACCACCTCAAACCGCCCTGCTGGGCAGTGATAAAATGCCGAGACCCGGGATTGAACCAGGGACCTTCAGATCTTCAGTCTGACGCTCTCCCAACTGAGCTATCTCGGCCATGATCAATTCTATCACATGGCAAAGGTCTGTACGTTGTGATAGACACTTGACCAGATCAAAAAGAATGTTTGAAGATTCGCTGCGAGTAGGGTTCGAACCTACGCGGGAAGATCCCATTAGATTTCAAGTCTAACGCCTTAACCACTCGGCCATCGCAGCAGAAATTGCTGGGTAACCAGAATAATTCACCAGCTCACCACTCAGGTGCCGAAGAGGACAAAAAGCCAACTAGTAGGGGACACCCGGGTTTGAACCAGGGACCTCTCGATCTGCAGTCGAATGCTCTACCACTGAGCTATATCCCCAGCCAAGGACGGAATCCACGCACAGGGTATATAACATCAACGCGTGAGAGAGCAACTTAACTTAAAAAATGTACACTTCCCGCACCGGGAATCGAACCCGGGCCGCCTGGGTGAAAACCAGAAATCCTAACCACTAGACCATGCGGGACACGTTCGCACCACTAAGTAATTTAGATGTCATGCTTTTTCTGACAATTTGAACTAGCTCTGTCTTTCTGTTCGTGTCAAAAACACCATTTTGCGTCCGCTGCGAGTAGGATTCGAACCTACGCGGGAAGATCCCATTTGATTTCTAGTCAAACGCCTTAACCACTCGGCCATCGCAGCCTGACAAACCGCTGGCCATTGCCACAAGGCCGACCAGAAAGCACAACATTACTGCTAAAGGCACTGCCCGGATTTGAACCGGGGATCTCCTGTTTACTAGACAGGCGCTTTAACCGCTAAGCCACAGCGCCTGCCTGTTGGGAGATTTTGAAAATCTCAATATCACACGTCTGAAATGCCGTTAAGGCTACTAACACACCGGGACGTGATACACTGTCAATCGGAAATTTTGGAAATGAGTAGTAACGCATTGGTGGTTCAGTGGTAGAATTCTCGCCTGCCACGCGGGAGACCGGGGTTCGATTCCCCGCCAATGCATCGTGTTTTACCTACACCAGAAAATACCCTCCGTAAAAAAGAAAGGAAGGAAAATAAATAAAAAAACATAGCTGAGGAAAAGTGCTACGGCTGCTTGCATTCACCACCTCAAACCGCCCTGCTGGGCAGTGATAAAATGCCGAGACCCGGGATTGAACCAGGGACCTTCAGATCTTCAGTCTGACGCTCTCCCAACTGAGCTATCTCGGCCATGATCAATTCTATCACATGGCAAAGGTCTGTACGTTGTGATAGACACTTGACCAGATCAAAAAGAATGTTTGAAGATTCGCTGCGAGTAGGGTTCGAACCTACGCGGGAAGATCCCATTAGATTTCAAGTCTAACGCCTTAACCACTCGGCCATCGCAGCAGAAATTGCTGGGTAACCAGAATAATTCACCAGCTCACCACTCAGGTGCCGAAGAGGACAAAAAGCCAACTAGTAGGGGACACCCGGGTTTGAACCAGGGACCTCTCGATCTGCAGTCGAATGCTCTACCACTGAGCTATATCCCCAGCCAAGGACGGAATCCACGCACAGGGTATATAACATCAACGCGTGAGAGAGCAACTTAACTTAAAAAATGTACACTTCCCGCACCGGGAATCGAACCCGGGCCGCCTGGGTGAAAACCAGAAATCCTAACCACTAGACCATGCGGGACACGTTCGCACCACTAAGTAATTTAGATGTCATGCTTTTTCTGACAATTTGAACTAGCTCTGTCTTTCTGTTCGTGTCAAAAACACCATTTTGCGTCCGCTGCGAGTAGGATTCGAACCTACGCGGGAAGATCCCATTTGATTTCTAGTCAAACGCCTTAACCACTCGGCCATCGCAGCCTGACAAACCGCTGGCCATTGCCACAAGGCCGACCAGAAAGCACAACATTACTGCTAAAGGCACTGCCCGGATTTGAACCGGGGATCTCCTGTTTACTAGACAGGCGCTTTAACCGCTAAGCCACAGCGCCTGCCTGTTGGGAGATTTTGAAAATCTCAATATCACACGTCTGAAATGCCGTTAAGGCTACTAACACACCGGGACGTGATACACTGTCACTCGGAAATTTTGGAAATGAGTAGTAACGCATTGGTGGTTCAGTGGTAGAATTCTCGCCTGCCACGCGGGAGACCGGGGTTCGATTCCCCGCCAATGCATCGTGTTTTACCTACACCAGAAAATACCCTCCGTAAAAAAGAAAGGAAGGAAAATAAATAAAAAAACATAGCTGAGGAAAAGTGCTACGGCTGCTTGCATTCACCACCTCAAACCGCCCTGCTGGGCAGTGATAAAATGCCGAGACCCGGGATTGAACCAGGGACCTTCAGATCTTCAGTCTGACGCTCTCCCAACTGAGCTATCTCGGCCATGATCAATTCTATCACATGGCAAAGGTCTGTACGTTGTGATAGACACTTGACCAGATCAAAAAGAATGTTTGAAGATTCGCTGCGAGTAGGGTTCGAACCTACGCGGGAAGATCCCATTAGATTTCAAGTCTAACGCCTTAACCACTCGGCCATCGCAGCAGAAATTGCTGGGTAACCAGAATAATTCACCAGCTCACCACTCAGGTGCCGAAGAGGACAAAAAGCCAACTAGTAGGGGACACCCGGGTTTGAACCAGGGACCTCTCGATCTGCAGTCGAATGCTCTACCACTGAGCTATATCCCCAGCCAAGGACGGAATCCACGCACAGGGTATATAACATCAACGCGTGAGAGAGCAACTTAACTTAAAAAATGTACACTTCCCGCACCGGGAATCGAACCCGGGCCGCCTGGGTGAAAACCAGAAATCCTAACCACTAGACCATGCGGGACACGTTCGCACCACTAAGTAATTTAGATGTCATGCTTTTTCTGACAATTTGAACTAGCTCTGTCTTTCTGTTCGTGTCAAAAACACCATTTTGCGTCCGCTGCGAGTAGGATTCGAACCTACGCGGGAAGATCCCATTTGATTTCTAGTCAAACGCCTTAACCACTCGGCCATCGCAGCCTGACAAACCGCTGGCCATTGCCACAAGGCCGACCAGAAAGCACAACATTACTGCTAAAGGCACTGCCCGGATTTGAACCGGGGATCTCCTGTTTACTAGACAGGCGCTTTAACCGCTAAGCCACAGCGCCTGCCTGTTGGGAGATTTTGAAAATCTCAATATCACACGTCTGAAATGCCGTTAAGGCTACTAACACACCGGGACGTGATACACTGTCACTCGGAAATTTTGGAAATGAGTAGTAACGCATTGGTGGTTCAGTGGTAGAATTCTCGCCTGCCACGCGGGAGACCGGGGTTCGATTCCCCGCCAATGCATCGTGTTTTACCTACACCAGAAAATACCCTCCGTAAAAAAGAAAGGAAGGAAAATAAATAAAAAAACATAGCTGAGGAAAAGTGCTACGGCTGCTTGCATTCACCACCTCAAACCGCCCTGCTGGGCAGTGATAAAATGCCGAGACCCGGGATTGAACCAGGGACCTTCAGATCTTCAGTCTGACGCTCTCCCAACTGAGCTATCTCGGCCATGATCAATTCTATCACATGGCAAAGGTCTGTACGTTGTGATAGACACTTGACCAGATCAAAAAGAATGTTTGAAGATTCGCTGCGAGTAGGGTTCGAACCTACGCGGGAAGATCCCATTAGATTTCAAGTCTAACGCCTTAACCACTCGGCCATCGCAGCAGAAATTGCTGGGTAACCAGAATAATTCACCAGCTCACCACTCAGGTGCCGAAGAGGACAAAAAGCCAACTAGTAGGGGACACCCGGGTTTGAACCAGGGACCTCTCGATCTGCAGTCGAATGCTCTACCACTGAGCTATATCCCCAGCCAAGGACGGAATCCACGCACAGGGTATATAACATCAACGCGTGAGAGAGCAACTTAACTTAAAAAATGTACACTTCCCGCACCGGGAATCGAACCCGGGCCGCCTGGGTGAAAACCAGAAATCCTAACCACTAGACCATGCGGGACACGTTCGCACCACTAAGTAATTTAGATGTCATGCTTTTTCTGACAATTTGAACTAGCTCTGTCTTTCTGTTCGTGTCAAAAACACCATTTTGCGTCCGCTGCGAGTAGGATTCGAACCTACGCGGGAAGATCCCATTTGATTTCTAGTCAAACGCCTTAACCACTCGGCCATCGCAGCCTGACAAACCGCTGGCCATTGCCACAAGGCCGACCAGAAAGCACAACATTACTGCTAAAGGCACTGCCCGGATTTGAACCGGGGATCTCCTGTTTACTAGACAGGCGCTTTAACCGCTAAGCCACAGCGCCTGCCTGTTGGGAGATTTTGAAAATCTCAATATCACACGTCTGAAATGCTGTTAAGGCTACTAACACACCGGGACGTGATACACTGTCACTCGGAAATTTTGGAAATGAGTAGTAACGCATTGGTGGTTCAGTGGTAGAATTCTCGCCTGCCACGCGGGAGACCGGGGTTCGATTCCCCGCCAATGCATCGTGTTTTACCTACACCAGAAAATACCCTCCGTAAAAAAGAAAGGAAGGAAAATAAATAAAAAAACATAGCTGAGGAAAAGTGCTACGGCTGCTTGCATTCACCACCTCAAACCGCCCTGCTGGGCAGTGATAAAATGCCGAGACCCGGGATTGAACCAGGGACCTTCAGATCTTCAGTCTGACGCTCTCCCAACTGAGCTATCTCGGCCATGATCAATTCTATCACATGGCAAAGGTCTGTACGTTGTGATAGACACTTGACCAGATCAAAAAGAATGTTTGAAGATTCGCTGCGAGTAGGGTTCGAACCTACGCGGGAAGATCCCATTAGATTTCAAGTCTAACGCCTTAACCACTCGGCCATCGCAGCAGAAATTGCTGGGTAACCAGAATAATTCACCAGCTCACCACTCAGGTGCCGAAGAGGACAAAAAGCCAACTAGTAGGGGACACCCGGGTTTGAACCAGGGACCTCTCGATCTGCAGTCGAATGCTCTACCACTGAGCTATATCCCCAGCCAAGGACGGAATCCACGCACAGGGTATATAACATCAACGCGTGAGAGAGCAACTTAACTTAAAAAATGTACACTTCCCGCACCGGGAATCGAACCCGGGCCGCCTGGGTGAAAACCAGAAATCCTAACCACTAGACCATGCGGGACACGTTCGCACCACTAAGTAATTTAGATGTTATGCTTTTTCTGACAATTTGAACTAGCTCTGTCTTTCTGTTCGTGTCAAAAACACCATTTTGCGTCCGCTGCGAGTAGGATTCGAACCTACGCGGGAAGATCCCATTTGATTTCTAGTCAAACGCCTTAACCACTCGGCCATCGCAGCCTGACAAACCGCTGGCCATTGCCACAAGGCCGACCAGAAAGCACAACATTACTGCTAAAGGCACTGCCCGGATTTGAACCGGGGATCTCCTGTTTACTAGACAGGCGCTTTAACCGCTAAGCCACAGCGCCTGCCTGTTGGGAGATTTTGAAAATCTCAATATCACACGTCTGAAATGCCGTTAAGGCTACTAACACACCGGGACGTGATACACTGTCACTCGGAAATTTTGGAAATGAGTAGTAACGCATTGGTGGTTCAGTGGTAGAATTCTCGCCTGCCACGCGGGAGACCGGGGTTCGATTCCCCGCCAATGCATCGTGTTTTACCTACACCAGAAAATACCCTCCGTAAAAAAGAAAGGAAGGAAAATAAATAAAAAAACATAGCTGAGGAAAAGTGCTACGGCTGCTTGCATTCACCACCTCAAACCGCCCTGCTGGGCAGTGATAAAATGCCGAGACCCGGGATTGAACCAGGGACCTTCAGATCTTCAGTCTGACGCTCTCCCAACTGAGCTATCTCGGCCATGATCAATTCTATCACATGGCAAAGGTCTGTACGTTGTGATAGACACTTGACCAGATCAAAAAGAATGTTTGAAGATTCGCTGCGAGTAGGGTTCGAACCTACGCGGGAAGATCCCATTAGATTTCAAGTCTAACGCCTTAACCACTCGGCCATCGCAGCAGAAATTGCTGGGTAACCAGAATAATTCACCAGCTCACCACTCAGGTGCCGAAGAGGAAAAAAAGCCAACTAGTAGGGGACACCCGGGTTTGAACCAGGGACCTCTCGATCTGCAGTCGAATGCTCTACCACTGAGCTATATCCCCAGCCAAGGACGGAATCCACGCACAGGGTATATAACATCAACGCGTGAGAGAGCAACTTAACTTAAAAAATGTACACTTCCCGCACCGGGAATCGAACCCGGGCCGCCTGGGTGAAAACCAGAAATCCTAACCACTAGACCATGCGGGACACGTTCGCACCACTAAGTAATTTAGATGTCATGCTTTTTCTGACAATTTGAACTAGCTCTGTCTTTCTGTTCGTGTCAAAAACACCATTTTGCGTCCGCTGCGAGTAGGATTCGAACCTACGCGGGAAGATCCCATTTGATTTCTAGTCAAACGCCTTAACCACTCGGCCATCGCAGCCTGACAAACCGCTGGCCATTGCCACAAGGCCGACCAGAAAGCACAACATTACTGCTAAAGGCACTGCCCGGATATGAACCGGGGATCTCCTGTTTACTAGACAGGCGCTTTAACCGCTAAGCCACAGCGCCTGCCTGTTGGGAGATTTTGAAAATCTCAATATCACACGTCTGAAATGCCGTTAAGGCTACTAACACACCGGGACGTGATACACTGTCACTCGGAAATTTTGGAAATGAGTAGTAACGCATTGGTGGTTCAGTGGTAGAATTCTCGCCTGCCACGCGGGAGACCGGGGTTCGATTCCCCGCCAATGCATCGTGTTTTACCTACACCAGAAAATACCCTCCGTAAAAAAGAAAGGAAGGAAAATAAATAAAAAAACATAGCTGAGGAAAAGTGCTACGGCTGCTTGCATTCACCACCTCAAACCGCCCTGCTGGGCAGTGATAAAATGCCGAGACCCGGGATTGAACCAGGGACCTTCAGATCTTCAGTCTGACGCTCTCCCAACTGAGCTATCTCGGCCATGATCAATTCTATCACATGGCAAAGGTCTGTACGTTGTGATAGACACTTGACCAGATCAAAAAGAATGTTTGAAGATTCGCTGCGAGTAGGGTTCGAACCTACGCGGGAAGATCCCATTAGATTTCAAGTCTAACGCCTTAACCACTCGGCCATCGCAGCAGAAATTGCTGGGTAACCAGAATAATTCACCAGCTCACCACTCAGGTGCCGAAGAGGACAAAAAGCCAACTAGTAGGGGACACCCGGGTTTGAACCAGGGACCTCTCGATCTGCAGTCGAATGCTCTACCACTGAGCTATATCCCCAGCCAAGGACGGAATCCACGCACAGGGTATATAACATCAACGCGTGAGAGAGCAACTTAACTTAAAAAATGTACACTTCCCGCACCGGGAATCGAACCCGGGCCGCCTGGGTGAAAACCAGAAATCCTAACCACTAGACCATGCGGGACACGTTCGCACCACTAAGTAATTTAGATGTCATGCTTTTTCTGACAATTTGAACTAGCTCTGTCTTTCTGTTCGTGTCAAAAACACCATTTTGCGTCCGCTGCGAGTAGGATTCGAACCTACGCGGGAAGATCCCATTTGATTTCTAGTCAAACGCCTTAACCACTCGGCCATCGCAGCCTGACAAACCGCTGGCCATTGCCACAAGGCCGACCAGAAAGCACAACATTACTGCTAAAGGCACTGCCCGGATTTGAACCGGGGATCTCCTGTTTACTAGACAGGCGCTTTAACCGCTAAGCCACAGCGCCTGCCTGTTGGGAGATTTTGAAAATCTCAATATCACACGTCTGAAATGCCGTTAAGGCTACTAACACACCGGGACGTGATACACTGTCAATCGGAAATTTTGGAAATGAGTAGTAACGCATTGGTGGTTCAGTGGTAGAATTCTCGCCTGCCACGCGGGAGACCGGGGTTCGATTCCCCGCCAATGCATCGTGTTTTACCTACACCAGAAAATACCCTCCGTAAAAAAGAAAGGAAGGAAAATAAATAAAAAAACATAGCTGAGGAAAAGTGCTACGGCTGCTTGCATTCACCACCTCAAACCGCCCTGCTGGGCAGTGATAAAATGCCGAGACCCGGGATTGAACCAGGGACCTTCAGATCTTCAGTCTGACGCTCTCCCAACTGAGCTATCTCGGCCATGATCAATTCTATCACATGGCAAAGGTCTGTACGTTGTGATAGACACTTGACCAGATCAAAAAGAATGTTTGAAGATTCGCTGCGAGTAGGGTTCGAACCTACGCGGGAAGATCCCATTAGATTTCAAGTCTAACGCCTTAACCACTCGGCCATCGCAGCAGAAATTGCTGGGTAACCAGAATAATTCACCAGCTCACCACTCAGGTGCCGAAGAGGAAAAAAAGCCAACTAGTAGGGGACACCCGGGTTTGAACCAGGGACCTCTCGATCTGCAGTCGAATGCTCTACCACTGAGCTATATCCCCAGCCAAGGACGGAATCCACGCACAGGGTATATAACATCAACGCGTGAGAGAGCAACTTAACTTAAAAAATGTACACTTCCCGCACCGGGAATCGAACCCGGGCCGCCTGGGTGAAAACCAGAAATCCTAACCACTAGACCATGCGGGACACGTTCGCACCACTAAGTAATTTAGATGTCATGCTTTTTCTGACAATTTGAACTAGCTCTGTCTTTCTGTTCGTGTCAAAAACACCATTTTGCGTCCGCTGCGAGTAGGATTCGAACCTACGCGGGAAGATCCCATTTGATTTCTAGTCAAACGCCTTAACCACTCGGCCATCGCAGCCTGACAAACCGCTGGCCATTGCCACAAGGCCGACCAGAAAGCACAACATTACTGCTAAAGGCACTGCCCGGATATGAACCGGGGATCTCCTGTTTACTAGACAGGCGCTTTAACCGCTAAGCCACAGCGCCTGCCTGTTGGGAGATTTTGAAAATCTCAATATCACACGTCTGAAATGCCGTTAAGGCTACTAACACACCGGGACGTGATACACTGTCACTCGGAAATTTTGGAAATGAGTAGTAACGCATTGGTGGTTCAGTGGTAGAATTCTCGCCTGCCACGCGGGAGACCGGGGTTCGATTCCCCGCCAATGCATCGTGTTTTACCTACACCAGAAAATACCCTCCGTAAAAAAGAAAGGAAGGAAAATAAATAAAAAAACATAGCTGAGGAAAAGTGCTACGGCTGCTTGCATTCACCACCTCAAACCGCCCTGCTGGGCAGTGATAAAATGCCGAGACCCGGGATTGAACCAGGGACCTTCAGATCTTCAGTCTGACGCTCTCCCAACTGAGCTATCTCGGCCATGATCAATTCTATCACATGGCAAAGGTCTGTACGTTGTGATAGACACTTGACCAGATCAAAAAGAATGTTTGAAGATTCGCTGCGAGTAGGGTTCGAACCTACGCGGGAAGATCCCATTAGATTTCAAGTCTAACGCCTTAACCACTCGGCCATCGCAGCAGAAATTGCTGGGTAACCAGAATAATTCACCAGCTCACCACTCAGGTGCCGAAGAGGACAAAAAGCCAACTAGTAGGGGACACCCGGGTTTGAACCAGGGACCTCTCGATCTGCAGTCGAATGCTCTACCACTGAGCTATATCCCCAGCCAAGGACGGAATCCACGCACAGGGTATATAACATCAACGCGTGAGAGAGCAACTTAACTTAAAAAATGTACACTTCCCGCACCGGGAATCGAACCCGGGCCGCCTGGGTGAAAACCAGAAATCCTAACCACTAGACCATGCGGGACACGTTCGCACCACTAAGTAATTTAGATGTCATGCTTTTTCTGACAATTTGAACTAGCTCTGTCTTTCTGTTCGTGTCAAAAACACCATTTTGCGTCCGCTGCGAGTAGGATTCGAACCTACGCGGGAAGATCCCATTTGATTTCTAGTCAAACGCCTTAACCACTCGGCCATCGCAGCCTGACAAACCGCTGGCCATTGCCACAAGGCCGACCAGAAAGCACAACATTACTGCTAAAGGCACTGCCCGGATTTGAACCGGGGATCTCCTGTTTACTAGACAGGCGCTTTAACCGCTAAGCCACAGCGCCTGCCTGTTGGGAGATTTTGAAAATCTCAATATCACACGTCTGAAATGCCGTTAAGGCTACTAACACACCGGGACGTGATACACTGTCAATCGGAAATTTTGGAAATGAGTAGTAACGCATTGGTGGTTCAGTGGTAGAATTCTCGCCTGCCACGCGGGAGACCGGGGTTCGATTCCCCGCCAATGCATCGTGTTTTACCTACACCAGAAAATACCCTCCGTAAAAAAGAAAGGAAGGAAAATAAATAAAAAAACATAGCTGAGGAAAAGTGCTACGGCTGCTTGCATTCACCACCTCAAACCGCCCTGCTGGGCAGTGATAAAATGCCGAGACCCGGGATTGAACCAGGGACCTTCAGATCTTCAGTCTGACGCTCTCCCAACTGAGCTATCTCGGCCATGATCAATTCTATCACATGGCAAAGGTCTGTACGTTGTGATAGACACTTGACCAGATCAAAAAGAATGTTTGAAGATTCGCTGCGAGTAGGGTTCGAACCTACGCGGGAAGATCCCATTAGATTTCAAGTCTAACGCCTTAACCACTCGGCCATCGCAGCAGAAATTGCTGGGTAACCAGAATAATTCACCAGCTCACCACTCAGGTGCCGAAGAGGACAAAAAGCCAACTAGTAGGGGACACCCGGGTTTGAACCAGGGACCTCTCGATCTGCAGTCGAATGCTCTACCACTGAGCTATATCCCCAGCCAAGGACGGAATCCACGCACAGGGTATATAACATCAACGCGTGAGAGAGCAACTTAACTTAAAAAATGTACACTTCCCGCACCGGGAATCGAACCCGGGCCGCCTGGGTGAAAACCAGAAATCCTAACCACTAGACCATGCGGGACACGTTCGCACCACTAAGTAATTTAGATGTCATGCTTTTTCTGACAATTTGAACTAGCTCTGTCTTTCTGTTCGTGTCAAAAACACCATTTTGCGTCCGCTGCGAGTAGGATTCGAACCTACGCGGGAAGATCCCATTTGATTTCTAGTCAAACGCCTTAACCACTCGGCCATCGCAGCCTGACAAACCGCTGGCCATTGCCACAAGGCCGACCAGAAAGCACAACATTACTGCTAAAGGCACTGCCCGGATTTGAACCGGGGATCTCCTGTTTACTAGACAGGCGCTTTAACCGCTAAGCCACAGCGCCTGCCTGTTGGGAGATTTTGAAAATCTCAATATCACACGTCTGAAATGCCGTTAAGGCTACTAACACACCGGGACGTGATACACTGTCAATCGGAAATTTTGGAAATGAGTAGTAACGCATTGGTGGTTCAGTGGTAGAATTCTCGCCTGCCACGCGGGAGACCGGGGTTCGATTCCCCGCCAATGCATCGTGTTTTACCTACACCAGAAAATACCCTCCGTAAAAAAGAAAGGAAGGAAAATAAATAAAAAAACATAGCTGAGGAAAAGTGCTACGGCTGCTTGCATTCACCACCTCAAACCGCCCTGCTGGGCAGTGATAAAATGCCGAGACCCGGGATTGAACCAGGGACCTTCAGATCTTCAGTCTGACGCTCTCCCAACTGAGCTATCTCGGCCATGATCAATTCTATCACATGGCAAAGGTCTGTACGTTGTGATAGACACTTGACCAGATCAAAAAGAATGTTTGAAGATTCGCTGCGAGTAGGGTTCGAACCTACGCGGGAAGATCCCATTAGATTTCAAGTCTAACGCCTTAACCACTCGGCCATCGCAGCAGAAATTGCTGGGTAACCAGAATAATTCACCAGCTCACCACTCAGGTGCCGAAGAGGACAAAAAGCCAACTAGTAGGGGACACCCGGGTTTGAACCAGGGACCTCTCGATCTGCAGTCGAATGCTCTACCACTGAGCTATATCCCCAGCCAAGGACGGAATCCACGCACAGGGTATATAACATCAACGCGTGAGAGAGCAACTTAACTTAAAAAATGTACACTTCCCGCACCGGGAATCGAACCCGGGCCGCCTGGGTGAAAACCAGAAATCCTAACCACTAGACCATGCGGGACACGTTCGCACCACTAAGTAATTTAGATGTCATGCTTTTTCTGACAATTTGAACTAGCTCTGTCTTTCTGTTCGTGTCAAAAACACCATTTTGCGTCCGCTGCGAGTAGGATTCGAACCTACGCGGGAAGATCCCATTTGATTTCTAGTCAAACGCCTTAACCACTCGGCCATCGCAGCCTGACAAACCGCTGGCCATTGCCACAAGGCCGACCAGAAAGCACAACATTACTGCTAAAGGCACTGCCCGGATTTGAACCGGGGATCTCCTGTTTACTAGACAGGCGCTTTAACCGCTAAGCCACAGCGCCTGCCTGTTGGGAGATTTTGAAAATCTCAATATCACACGTCTGAAATGCCGTTAAGGCTACTAACACACCGGGACGTGATACACTGTCACTCGGAAATTTTGGAAATGAGTAGTAACGCATTGGTGGTTCAGTGGTAGAATTCTCGCCTGCCACGCGGGAGACCGGGGTTCGATTCCCCGCCAATGCATCGTGTTTTACCTACACCAGAAAATACCCTCCGTAAAAAAGAAAGGAAGGAAAATAAATAAAAAAACATAGCTGAGGAAAAGTGCTACGGCTGCTTGCATTCACCACCTCAAACCGCCCTGCTGGGCAGTGATAAAATGCCGAGACCCGGGATTGAACCAGGGACCTTCAGATCTTCAGTCTGACGCTCTCCCAACTGAGCTATCTCGGCCATGATCAATTCTATCACATGGCAAAGGTCTGTACGTTGTGATAGACACTTGACCAGATCAAAAAGAATGTTTGAAGATTCGCTGCGAGTAGGGTTCGAACCTACGCGGGAAGATCCCATTAGATTTCAAGTCTAACGCCTTAACCACTCGGCCATCGCAGCAGAAATTGCTGGGTAACCAGAATAATTCACCAGCTCACCACTCAGGTGCCGAAGAGGACAAAAAGCCAACTAGTAGGGGACACCCGGGTTTGAACCAGGGACCTCTCGATCTGCAGTCGAATGCTCTACCACTGAGCTATATCCCCAGCCAAGGACGGAATCCACGCACAGGGTATATAACATCAACGCGTGAGAGAGCAACTTAACTTAAAAAATGTACACTTCCCGCACCGGGAATCGAACCCGGGCCGCCTGGGTGAAAACCAGAAATCCTAACCACTAGACCATGCGGGACACGTTCGCACCACTAAGTAATTTAGATGTCATGCTTTTTCTGACAATTTGAACTAGCTCTGTCTTTCTGTTCGTGTCAAAAACACCATTTTGCGTCCGCTGCGAGTAGGATTCGAACCTACGCGGGAAGATCCCATTTGATTTCTAGTCAAACGCCTTAACCACTCGGCCATCGCAGCCTGACAAACCGCTGGCCATTGCCACAAGGCCGACCAGAAAGCACAACATTACTGCTAAAGGCACTGCCCGGATTTGAACCGGGGATCTCCTGTTTACTAGACAGGCGCTTTAACCGCTAAGCCACAGCGCCTGCCTGTTGGGAGATTTTGAAAATCTCAATATCACACGTCTGAAATGCCGTTAAGGCTACTAACACACCGGGACGTGATACACTGTCACTCGGAAATTTTGGAAATGAGTAGTAACGCATTGGTGGTTCAGTGGTAGAATTCTCGCCTGCCACGCGGGAGACCGGGGTTCGATTCCCCGCCAATGCATCGTGTTTTACCTACACCAGAAAATACCCTCCGTAAAAAAGAAAGGAAGGAAAATAAATAAAAAAACATAGCTGAGGAAAAGTGCTACGGCTGCTTGCATTCACCACCTCAAACCGCCCTGCTGGGCAGTGATAAAATGCCGAGACCCGGGATTGAACCAGGGACCTTCAGATCTTCAGTCTGACGCTCTCCCAACTGAGCTATGTCGGCCATGATCAATTCTATCACATGGCAAAGGTCTGTACGTTGTGATAGACACTTGACCAGATCAAAAAGAATGTTTGAAGATTCGCTGCGAGTAGGGTTCGAACCTACGCGGGAAGATCCCATTAGAATTCAAGTCTAACGCCTTAACCACTCGGCCATCGCAGCAGAAATTGCTGGGTAACCAGAATAATTCACCAGCTCACCACTCAGGTGCCGAAGAGGACAAAAAGCCAACTAGTAGGGGACACCCGGGTTTGAACCAGGGACCTCTCGATCTGCAGTCGAATGCTCTACCACTGAGCTATATCCCCAGCCAAGGACGGAATCCACGCACAGGGTATATAACATCAACGCGTGAGAGAGCAACTTAACTTAAAAAATGTACACTTCCCGCACCGGGAATCGAACCCGGGCCGCCTGGGTGAAAACCAGAAATCCTAACCACTAGACCATGCGGGACACGTTCGCACCACTAAGTAATTTAGATGTCATGCTTTTTCTGACAATTTGAACTAGCTCTGTCTTTCTGTTCGTGTCAAAAACACCATTTTGCGTCCGCTGCGAGTAGGATTCGAACCTACGCGGGAAGATCCCATTTGATTTCTAGTCAAACGCCTTAACCACTCGGCCATCGCAGCCTGACAAACCGCTGGCCATTGCCACAAGGCCGACCAGAAAGCACAACATTACTGCTAAAGGCACTGCCCGGATTTGAACCGGGGATCTCCTGTTTACTAGACAGGCGCTTTAACCGCTAAGCCACAGCGCCTGCCTGTTGGGAGATTTTGAAAATCTCAATATCACACGTCTGAAATGCCGTTAAGGCTACTAACACACCGGGACGTGATACACTGTCACTCGGAAATTTTGGAAATGAGTAGTAACGCATTGGTGGTTCAGTGGTAGAATTCTCGCCTGCCACGCGGGAGACCGGGGTTCGATTCCCCGCCAATGCATCGTGTTTTACCTACACCAGAAAATACCCTCCGTAAAAAAGAAAGGAAGGAAAATAAATAAAAAAACATAGCTGAGGAAAAGTGCTACGGCTGCTTGCATTCACCACCTCAAACCGCCCTGCTGGGCAGTGATAAAATGCCGAGACCCGGGATTGAACCAGGGACCTTCAGATCTTCAGTCTGACGCTCTCCCAACTGAGCTATCTCGGCCATGATCAATTCTATCACATGGCAAAGGTCTGTACGTTGTGATAGACACTTGACCAGATCAAAAAGAATGTTTGAAGATTCGCTGCGAGTAGGGTTCGAACCTACGCGGGAAGATCCCATTAGATTTCAAGTCTAACGCCTTAACCACTCGGCCATCGCAGCAGAAATTGCTGGGTAACCAGAATAATTCACCAGCTCACCACTCAGGTGCCGAAGAGGACAAAAAGCCAACTAGTAGGGGACACCCGGGTTTGAACCAGGGACCTCTCGATCTGCAGTCGAATGCTCTACCACTGAGCTATATCCCCAGCCAAGGACGGAATCCACGCACAGGGTATATAACATCAACGCGTGAGAGAGCAACTTAACTTAAAAAATGTACACTTCCCGCACCGGGAATCGAACCCGGGCCGCCTGGGTGAAAACCAGAAATCCTAACCACTAGACCATGCGGGACACGTTCGCACCACTAAGTAATTTAGATGTCATGCTTTTTCTGACAATTTGAACTAGCTCTGTCTTTCTGTTCGTGTCAAAAACACCATTTTGCGTCCGCTGCGAGTAGGATTCGAACCTACGCGGGAAGATCCCATTTGATTTCTAGTCAAACGCCTTAACCACTCGGCCATCGCAGCCTGACAAACCGCTGGCCATTGCCACAAGGCCGACCAGAAAGCACAACATTACTGCTAAAGGCACTGCCCGGATTTGAACCGGGGATCTCCTGTTTACTAGACAGGCGCTTTAACCGCTAAGCCACAGCGCCTGCCTGTTGGGAGATTTTGAAAATCTCAATATCACACGTCTGAAATGCCGTTAAGGCTACTAACACACCGGGACGTGATACACTGTCACTCGGAAATTTTGGAAATGAGTAGTAACGCATTGGTGGTTCAGTGGTAGAATTCTCGCCTGCCACGCGGGAGACCGGGGTTCGATTCCCCGCCAATGCATCGTGTTTTACCTACACCAGAAAATACCCTCCGTAAAAAAGAAAGGAAGGAAAATAAATAAAAAAACATAGCTGAGGAAAAGTGCTACGGCTGCTTGCATTCACCACCTCAAACCGCCCTGCTGGGCAGTGATAAAATGCCGAGACCCGGGATTGAACCAGGGACCTTCAGATCTTCAGTCTGACGCTCTCCCAACTGAGCTATCTCGGCCATGATCAATGCTATCACATGGCAAAGGTCTGTACGTTGTGATAGACACTTGACCAGATCAAAAAGAATGTTTGAAGATTCGCTGCGAGTAGGGTTCGAACCTACGCGGGAAGATCCCATTAGATTTCAAGTCTAACGCCTTAACCACTCGGCCATCGCAGCAGAAATTGCTGGGTAACCAGAATAATTCACCAGCTCACCACTCAGGTGCCGAAGAGGACAAAAAGCCAACTAGTAGGGGACACCCGGGTTTGAACCAGGGACCTCTCGATCTGCAGTCGAATGCTCTACCACTGAGCTATATCCCCAGCCAAGGACGGAATCCACGCACAGGGTATATAACATCAACGCGTGAGAGAGCAACTTAACTTAAAAAATGTACACTTCCCGCACCGGGAATCGAACCCGGGCCGCCTGGGTGAAAACCAGAAATCCTAACCACTAGACCATGCGGGACACATTCGCACCACTAAGTAATTTAGATGTCATGCTTTTTCTGACAATTTGAACTAGCTCTGTCTTTCTGTTCGTGTCAAAAACACCTTTTTGCGTCCGCTGCGAGTAGGATTCGAACCTACGCGGGAAGATCCCATTTGATTTCTAGTCAAACGCCTTAACCACTCGGCCATCGCAGCCTGACAAACCGCTGGCCATTGCCACAAGGCCGACCAGAAAGCACAACATTACTGCTAAAGGCACTGCCCGGATTTGAACCGGGGATCTCCTGTTTACTAGACAGGCGCTTTAACCGCTAAGCCACAGCGCCTGCCTGTTGGGAGATTTTGAAAATCTCAATATCACACGTCTGAAATGCCGTTAAGGCTACTAACACACCGGGACGTGATACACTGTCACTCGGAAATTTTGGAAATGAGTAGTAACGCATTGGTGGTTCAGTGGTAGAATTCTCGCCTGCCACGCGGGAGACCGGGGTTCGATTCCCCGCCAATGCATCGTGTTTTACCTACACCAGAAAATACCCTCCGTAAAAAAGAAAGGAAGGAAAATAAATAAAAAAACATAGCTGAGGAAAAGTGCTACGGCTGCTTGCATTCACCACCTCAAACCGCCCTGCTGGGCAGTGATAAAATGCCGAGACCCGGGATTGAACCAGGGACCTTCAGATCTTCAGTCTGACGCTCTCCCAACTGAGCTATCTCGGCCATGATCAATTCTATCACATGGCAAAGGTCTGTACGTTGTGATAGACACTTGACCAGATCAAAAAGAATGTTTGAAGATTCGCTGCGAGTAGGGTTCGAACCTACGCGGGAAGATCCCATTAGATTTCAAGTCTAACGCCTTAACCACTCGGCCATCGCAGCAGAAATTGCTGGGTAACCAGAATAATTCACCAGCTCACCACTCAGGTGCCGAAGAGGACAAAAAGCCAACTAGTAGGGGACACCCGGGTTTGAACCAGGGACCTCTCGATCTGCAGTCGAATGCTCTACCACTGAGCTATATCCCCAGCCAAGGACGGAATCCACGCACAGGGTATATAACATCAACGCGTGAGAGAGCAACTTAACTTAAAAAATGTACACTTCCCGCACCGGGAATCGAACCCGGGCCGCCTGGGTGAAAACCAGAAATCCTAACCACTAGACCATGCGGGACACATTCGCACCACTAAGTAATTTAGATGTCATGCTTTTTCTGACAATTTGAACTAGCTCTGTCTTTCTGTTCGTGTCAAAAACACCTTTTTGCGTCCGCTGCGAGTAGGATTCGAACCTACGCGGGAAGATCCCATTTGATTTCTAGTCAAACGCCTTAACCACTCGGCCATCGCAGCCTGACAAACCGCTGGCCATTGCCACAAGGCCGACCAGAAAGCACAACATTACTGCTAAAGGCACTGCCCGGATTTGAACCGGGGATCTCCTGTTTACTAGACAGGCGCTTTAACCGCTAAGCCACAGCGCCTGCCTGTTGGGAGATTTTGAAAATCTCAATATCACACGTCTGAAATGCCGTTAAGGCTACTAACACACCGGGACGTGATACACTGTCACTCGGAAATTTTGGAAATGAGTAGTAACGCATTGGTGGTTCAGTGGTAGAATTCTCGCCTGCCACGCGGGAGACCGGGGTTCGATTCCCCGCCAATGCATCGTGTTTTACCTACACCAGAAAATACCCTCCGTAAAAAAGAAAGGAAGGAAAATAAATAAAAAAACATAGCTGAGGAAAAGTGCTACGGCTGCTTGCATTCACCACCTCAAACCGCCCTGCTGGGCAGTGATAAAATGCCGAGACCCGGGATTGAACCAGGGACCTTCAGATCTTCAGTCTGACGCTCTCCCAACTGAGCTATCTCGGCCATGATCAATTCTATCACATGGCAAAGGTCTGTACGTTGTGATAGACACTTGACCAGATCAAAAAGAATGTTTGAAGATTCGCTGCGAGTAGGGTTCGAACCTACGCGGGAAGATCCCATTAGATTTCAAGTCTAACGCCTTAACCACTCGGCCATCGCAGCAGAAATTGCTGGGTAACCAGAATAATTCACCAGCTCACCACTCAGGTGCCGAAGAGGACAAAAAGCCAACTAGTAGGGGACACCGGGTTTGAACCAGGGACCTCTCGATCTGCAGTCGAATGCTCTACCACTGAGCTATATCCCCAGCCAAGGACGGAATCCACGCACAGGGTATATAACATCAACGCGTGAGAGAGCAACTTAACTTAAAAAATGTACACTTCCCGCACCGGGAATCGAACCCGGGCCGCCTGGGTGAAAACCAGAAATCCTAACCACTAGACCATGCGGGACACATTCGCACCACTAAGTAATTTAGATGTCATGCTTTTTCTGACAATTTGAACTAGCTCTGTCTTTCTGTTCGTGTCAAAAACACCTTTTTGCGTCCGCTGCGAGTAGGATTCGAACCTACGCGGGAAGATCCCATTTGATTTCTAGTCAAACGCCTTAACCACTCGGCCATCGCAGCCTGACAAACCGCTGGCCATTGCCACAAGGCCGACCAGAAAGCACAACATTACTGCTAAAGGCACTGCCCGGATTTGAACCGGGGATCTCCTGTTTACTAGACAGGCGCTTTAACCGCTAAGCCACAGCGCCTGCCTGTTGGGAGACTTTGAAAATCTCAATATCACACGTCTGAAATGCCGTTAAGGCTACTAACACACCGGGACGTGATACACTGTCACTCGGAAATTTTGGAAATGAGTAGTAACGCATTGGTGGTTCAGTGGTAGAATTCTCGCCTGCCACGCGGGAGACCGGGGTTCGATTCCCCGCCAATGCATCGTGTTTTACCTACACCAGAAAATACCCTCCGTAAAAAAGAAAGGAAGGAAAATAAATAAAAAAACATAGCTGAGGAAAAGTGCTACGGCTGCTTGCATTCACCACCTCAAACCGCCCTGCTGGGCAGTGATAAAATGCCGAGACCCGGGATTGAACCAGGGACCTTCAGATCTTCAGTCTGACGCTCTCCCAACTGAGCTATCTCGGCCATGATCAATTCTATCACATGGCAAAGGTCTGTACGTTGTGATAGACACTTGACCAGATCAAAAAGAATGTTTGAAGATTCGCTGCGAGTAGGGTTCGAACCTACGCGGGAAGATCCCATTAGATTTCAAGTCTAACGCCTTAACCACTCGGCCATCGCAGCAGAAATTGCTGGGTAACCAGAATAATTCACCAGCTCACCACTCAGGTGCCGAAGAGGACAAAAAGCCAACTAGTAGGGGACACCCGGGTTTGAACCAGGGACCTCTCGATCTGCAGTCGAATGCTCTACCACTGAGCTATATCCCCAGCCAAGGACGGAATCCACGCACAGGGTATATAACATCAACGCGTGAGAGAGCAACTTAACTTAAAAAATGTACACTTCCCGCACCGGGAATCGAACCCGGGCCGCCTGGGTGAAAACCAGAAATCCTAACCACTAGACCATGCGGGACACATTCGCACCACTAAGTAATTTAGATGTCATGCTTTTTCTGACAATTTGAACTAGCTCTGTCTTTCTGTTCGTGTCAAAAACACCTTTTTGCGTCCGCTGCGAGTAGGATTCGAACCTACGCGGGAAGATCCCATTTGATTTCTAGTCAAACGCCTTAACCACTCGGCCATCGCAGCCTGACAAACCGCTGGCCATTGCCACAAGGCCGACCAGAAAGCACAACATTACTGCTAAAGGCACTGCCCGGATTTGAACCGGGGATCTCCTGTTTACTAGACAGGCGCTTTAACCGCTAAGCCACAGCGCCTGCCTGTTGGGAGATTTTGAAAATCTCAATATCACACGTCTGAAATGCCGTTAAGGCTACTAACACACCGGGACGTGATACACTGTCACTCGGAAATTTTGGAAATGAGTAGTAACGCATTGGTGGTTCAGTGGTAGAATTCTCGCCTGCCACGCGGGAGACCGGGGTTCGATTCCCCGCCAATGCATCGTGTTTTACCTACACCAGAAAATACCCTCCGTAAAAAAGAAAGGAAGGAAAATAAATAAAAAAACATAGCTGAGGAAAAGTGCTACGGCTGCTTGCATTCACCACCTCAAACCGCCCTGCTGGGCAGTGATAAAATGCCGAGACCCGGGATTGAACCAGGGACCTTCAGATCTTCAGTCTGACGCTCTCCCAACTGAGCTATCTCGGCCATGATCAATTCTATCACATGGCAAAGGTCTGTACGTTGTGATAGACACTTGACCAGATCAAAAAGAATGTTTGAAGATTCGCTGCGAGTAGGGTTCGAACCTACGCGGGAAGATCCCATTAGATTTCAAGTCTAACGCCTTAACCACTCGGCCATCGCAGCAGAAATTGCTGGGTAACCAGAATAATTCACCAGCTCACCACTCAGGTGCCGAAGAGGACAAAAAGCCAACTAGTAGGGGACACCCGGGTTTGAACCAGGGACCTCTCGATCTGCAGTCGAATGCTCTACCACTGAGCTATATCCCCAGCCAAGGACGGAATCCACGCACAGGGTATATAACATCAACGCGTGAGAGAGCAACTTAACTTAAAAAATGTACACTTCCCGCACCGGGAATCGAACCCGGGCCGCCTGGGTGAAAACCAGAAATCCTAACCACTAGACCATGCGGGACACATTCGCACCACTAAGTAATTTAGATGTCATGCTTTTTCTGACAATTTGAACTAGCTCTGTCTTTCTGTTCGTGTCAAAAACACCTTTTTGCGTCCGCTGCGAGTAGGATTCGAACCTACGCGGGAAGATCCCATTTGATTTCTAGTCAAACGCCTTAACCACTCGGCCATCGCAGCCTGCCAACCCGCTGGCCATTGCCACAAGGCCGACCAGAAAGCACAACATTACTGCTAAAGGCACTGCCCGGATTTGAACCGGGGATCTCCTGTTTACTAGACAGGCGCTTTAACCGCTAAGCCACAGCGCCTGCCTGTTGGGAGATTTTGAAAATCTCAATATCACACGTCTGAAATGCCGTTAAGGCTACTAACACACCGGGACGTGATACACTGTCACTCGGAAATTTTGGAAATGAGTAGTAACGCATTGGTGGTTCAGTGGTAGAATTCTCGCCTGCCACGCGGGAGACCGGGGTTCGATTCCCCGCCAATGCATCGTGTTTTACCTACACCAGAAAATACCCTCCGTAAAAAAGAAAGGAAGGAAAATAAATAAAAAAACATAGCTGAGGAGAAGTGCTACGGCTGCTTGCATTCACCACCTCAAACCGCCCTGCTGGGCAGTGATAAAATGCCGAGAGCCGGGATTGAACCAGGGACCTTCAGATCTTCAGTCTGACGCTCTCCCAACTGAGCTATCTCGGCCATGATCAATTCTATCACATGGCAAAGGTGTGTACGTTGTGATAGACACTTGACCAGATCAAAAAGAATGTTTGAAGATTCGCTGCGAGTAGGGTTCGAACCTACGCGGGAAGATCCCATTAGATTTCAAGTCTAACGCCTTAACCACTCGGCCATCGCAGCAGAAATTGCTGGGTAACCAGAATAATTCACCAGCTCACCACTCAGGTGCCGAAGAGGACAAAAAGCCAACTAGTAGGGGACACCCGGGTTTGAACCAGGGACCTCTCGATCTGCAGTCGAATGCTCTACCACTGAGCTATATCCCCAGCCAAGGACGGAATCCACGCACAGGGTATATAACATCAACGCGTGAGAGAGCAACTTAACTTAAAAAATGTACACTTCTCGCACCGGGAATCGAACCCGGGCCGCCTGGGTGAAAACCAGAAATCCTAACCACTAGACCATGCGGGACACATTCGCACCACTAAGTAATTTAGATGTCATGCTTTTTCTGACAATTTGAACTAGCTCTGTCTTTCTGTTCGTGTCAAAAACACCTTTTTGCGTCCGCTGCGAGTAGGATTCGAACCTACGCGGGAAGATCCCATTTGATTTCTAGTCAAACGCCTTAACCACTCGGCCATCGCAGCCTGACAAACCGCTGGCCATTGCCACAAGGCCGACCAGAAAGCACAACATTACTGCTAAAGGCACTGCCCGGATTTGAACCGGGGATCACCTGTTTACTAGACAGGCGCTTTAACCGCTAAGCCACAGCGCCTGCCTGTTGGGAGATTTTGAAAATCTCAATATCACACGTCTGAAATGCCGTTAAGGCTACTAACACACCGGGACGTGATACACTGTCACTCGGAAATTTTGGAAATGAGTAGTAACGCATTGGTGGTTCAGTGGTAGAATTCTCGCCTGCCACGCGGGAGACCGGGGTTCGATTCCCCGCCAATGCATCGTGTTTTACCTACACCAGAAAATACCCTCCGTAAAAAAGAAAGGAAGGAAAATAAATAAAAAAACATAGCTGAGGAAAAGTGCTACGGCTGCTTGCATTCACCACCTCAAACCGCCCTGCTGGGCAGTGATAAAATGCCGAGACCCGGGATTGAACCAGGGACCTTCAGATCTTCAGTCTGACGCTCTCCCAACTGAGCTATCTCGGCCATGATCAAATCTATCACATGGCAAAGGTCTGTACGTTGTGATAGACACTTGACCAGATCAAAAAGAATGTTTGAAGATTCGCTGCGAGTAGGGTTCGAACCTACGCGGGAAGATCCCATTAGATTTCAAGTCTAACGCCTTAACCACTCGGCCATCGCAGCAGAAATTGCTGGGTAACCAGAATAATTCACCAGCTCACCACTCAGGTGCCGAAGAGGACAAAAAGCCAACTAGTAGGGGACACCCGGGTTTGAACCAGGGACCTCTCGATCTGCAGTCGAATGCTCTACCACTGAGCTATATCCCCAGCCAAGGACGGAATCCACGCACAGGGTATATAACATCAACGCGTGAGAGAGCAACTTAACTTAAAAAATGTACACTTCCCGCACCGGGAATCGAACCCGGGCCGCCTGGGTGAAATCCAGAAATCCTAACCACTAGACCATGCGGGACACATTCGCACCACTAAGTAATTTAGATGTCATGCTTTTTCTGACAATTTGAACTAGCTCTGTCTTTCTGTTCGTGTCAAAAACACCTTTTTGCGTCCGCTGCGAGTAGGATTCGAACCTACGCGGGAAGATCCCATTTGATTTCTAGTCAAACGCCTTAACCACTCGGCCATCGCAGCCTGACAAACCGCTGGCCATTGCCACAAGGCCGACCAGAAAGCACAACATTACTGCTAAAGGTACTGCCCGGATTTGAACCGGGGATCTCCTGTTTACTAGACAGGCGCTTTAACCGCTAAGCCACAGCGCCTGCCTGTTGGGAGATTTTGAAAATCTCAATATCACACGTCTGAAATGCCGTTAAGGCTACTAACACACCGGGACGTGATACACTGTCACTCGGAAATTTTGGAAATGAGTAGTAACGCATTGGTGGTTCAGTGGTAGAATTCTCGCCTGCCACGCGGGAGACCGGGGTTCGATTCCCCGCCAATGCATCGTGTTTTACCTACACCAGAAAATACCCTCCGTAAAAAAGAAAGGAAGGAAAATAAATAAAAAAACATAGCTGAGGAAAAGTGCTACGGCTGCTTGCATTCACCACCTCAAACCGCCCTGCTGGGCAGTGATAAAATGCCGAGACCCGGGATTGAACCAGGGACCTTCAGATCTTCAGTCTGACGCTCTCCCAACTGAGCTATCTCGGCCATGATCAATTCTATCACATGGCAAAGGTCTGTACGTTGTGATAGACACTTGACCAGATCAAAAAGAATGTTTGAAGATTCGCTGCGAGTAGGGTTCGAACCTACGCGGGAAGATCCCATTAGATTTCAAGTCTAACGCCTTAACCACTCGGCCATCGCAGCAGAAATTGCTGGGTAACCAGAATAATTCACCAGCTCACCACTCAGGTGCCGAAGAGGACAAAAAGCCAACTAGTAGGGGACACCCGGGTTTGAACCAGGGACCTCTCGATCTGCAGTCGAATGCTCTACCACTGAGCTATATCCCCAGCCAAGGACGGAATCCACGCACAGGGTATATAACATCAACGCGTGAGAGAGCAACTTAACTTAAAAAATGTACACTTCCCGCACCGGGAATCGAACCCGGGCCGCCTGGGTGAAAACCAGAAATCCTAACCACTAGACCATGCGGGACACGTTCGCACCACTAAGTAATTTAGATGTCATGCTTTTTCTGACAATTTGAACTAGCTCTGTCTTTCTGTTCGTGTCAAAAACACCATTTTGCGTCCGCTGCGAGTAGGATTCGAACCTACGCGGGAAGATCCCATTTGATTTCTAGTCAAACGCCTTAACCACTCGGCCATCGCAGCCTGACAAACCGCTGGCCATTGCCACAAGGCCAACCAGAAAGCACAACATTACTGCTAAAGGCACTGCCCGGATTTGAACCGGGGATCTCCTGTTTACTAGACAGGCGCTTTAACCGCTAAGCCACAGCGCCTGCCTGTTGGGAGATTTTGAAAATCTCAATATCACACGTCTGAAATGCCGTTAAGGCTACTAACACACCGGGACGTGATACACTGTCACTCGGAAATTTTGGAAATGAGTAGTAACGCATTGGTGGTTCAGTGGTAGAATTCTCGCCTGCCACGCGGGAGACCAGGGTTCGATTCCCCGCCAATGCATCGTGTTTTACCTACACCAGAAAATACCCTCCGTAAAAAAGAAAGGAAGGAAAATAAATAAAAAAACATAGCTGAGGAAAAGTGCTACGGCTGCTTGCATTCACCACCTCAAACCGCCCTGCTGGGCAGTGATAAAATGCCGAGACCCGGGATTGAACCAGGGACCTTCAGCTCTTCAGTCTGACGCTCTCCCAACTGAGCTATCTCGGCCATGATCAATTCTATCACATGGCAAAGGTCTGTACGTTGTGATAGACACTTGACCAGATCAAAAAGAATGTTTGAAGATTCGCTGCGAGTAGGGTTCGAACCTACGCGGGAAGATCCCATTAGATTTCAAGTCTAACGCCTTAACCACTCGGCCATCGCAGCAGAAATTGCTGGGTAACCAGAATAATTCACCAGCTCACCACTCAGGTGCCGAAGAGGACAAAAAGCCAACTAGTAGGGGACACCCGGGTTTGAACCAGGGACCTCTCGATCTGCAGTCGAATGCTCTACCACTGAGCTATATCCCCAGCCAAGGACGGAATCCACGCACAGGGTATATAACATCAACGCGTGAGAGAGCAACTTAACTTAAAAAATGTACACTTCCCGCACCGGGAATCGAACCCGGGCCGCCTGGGTGAAAACCAGAAATCCTAACCACTAGACCATGCGGGACACATTCGCACCACTAAGTAATTTAGATGTCATGCTTTTTCTGACAATTTGAACTAGCTCTGTCTTTCTGTTCGTGTCAAAAACACCTTTTTGCGTCCGCTGCGAGTAGGATTCGAACCTACGCGGGAAGATCCCATTTGATTTCTAGTCAAACGCCTTAACCACTCGGCCATCGCAGCCTGACAAACCGCTGGCCATTGCCACAAGGCCGACCAGAAAGCACAACATTACTGCTAAAGGCACTGCCCGGATTTGAACCGGGGATCTCCTGTTTACTAGACAGGCGCTTTAACCGCTAAGCCACAGCGCCTGCCTGTTGGGAGATTTTGAAAATCTCAATATCACACGTCTGAAATGCCGTTAAGGCTACTAACACACCGGGACGTGATACACTGTCACTCGGAAATTTTGGAAATGAGTAGTAACGCATTGGTGGTTCAGTGGTAGAATTCTCGCCTGCCACGCGGGAGACCGGGGTTCGATTCCCCGCCAATGCATCGTGTTTTACCTACACCAGAAAATACCCTCCGTAAAAAAGAAAGGAAGGAAAATAAATAAAAAAACATAGCTGAGGAAAAGTGCTACGGCTGCTTGCATTCACCACCTCAAACCGCCCTGCTGGGCAGTGATAAAATGCCGAGAGCCGGGATTGAACCAGGGACCTTCAGATCTTCAGTCTGACGCTCTCCCAACTGAGCTATCTCGGCCATGATCAATTCTATCACATGGCAAAGGTCTGTACGTTGTGATAGACACTTGACCAGATCAAAAAGAATGTTTGAAGATTCGCTGCGAGTAGGGTTCGAACCTACGCGGGAAGATCCCATTAGATTTCAAGTCTAACGCCTTAACCACTCGGCCATCGCAGCAGAAATTGCTGGGTAACCAGAATAATTCACCAGCTCACCACTCAGGTGCCGAAGAGGACAAAAAGCCAACTAGTAGGGGACACCCGGGTTTGAACCAGGGACCTCTCGATCTGCAGTCGAATGCTCTACCACTGAGCTATATCCCCAGCCAAGGACGGAATCCACGCACAGGGTATATAACATCAACGCGTGAGAGAGCAACTTAACTTAAAAAATGTACACTTCCCGCACCGGGAATCGAACCCGGGCCGCCTGGGTGAAAACCAGAAATCCTAACCACTAGACCATGCGGGACACATTCGCACCACTAAGTAATTTAGATGTCATGCTTTTTCTGACAATTTGAACTAGCTCTGTCTTTCTGTTCGTGTCAAAAACACCTTTTTGCGTCCGCTGCGAGTAGGATTCGAACCTACGCGGGAAGATCCCATTTGATTTCTAGTCAAACGCCTTAACGACTCGGCCATCGCAGCCTGACAAACCGCTGGCCATTGCCACAAGGCCGACCAGAAAGCACAACATTACTGCTAAAGGCACTGCCCGGATTTGAACCGGGGATCTCCTGTTTACTAGACAGGCGCTTTAACCGCTAAGCCACAGCGCCTGCCTGTTGGGAGATTTTGAAAATCTCAATATCACACGTCTGAAATGCCGTTAAGGCTACTAACACACCGGGACGTGATACACTGTCACTCGGAAATTTTGGAAATGAGTAGTAACGCATTGGTGGTTCAGTGGTAGAATTCTCGCCTGCCACGCGGGAGACCGGGGTTCGATTCCCCGCCAATGCATCGTGTTTTACCTACACCAGAAAATACCCTCCGTAAAAAAGAAAGGAAGGAAAATAAATAAAAAAACATAGCTGAGGAAAAGTGCTACGGCTGCTTGCATTCACCACCTCAAACCGCCCTGCTGGGCAGTGATAAAATGCCGAGACCCGGGATTGAACCAGGGACCTTCAGATCTTCAGTCTGACGCTCTCCCAACTGAGCTATCTCGGCCATGATCAATTCTATCACATGGCAAAGGTCTGTACGTTGTGATAGACACTTGACCAGATCAAAAAGAATGTTTGAAGATTCGCTGCGAGTAGGGTTCGAACCTACGCGGGAAGATCCCATTAGATTTCAAGTCTAACGCCTTAACCACTCGGCCATCGCAGCAGAAATTGCTGGGTAACCAGAATAATTCACCAGCTCACCACTCAGGTGCCGAAGAGGACAAAAAGCCAACTAGTAGGGGACACCCGGGTTTGAACCAGGGATCTCTCGATCTGCAGTCGAATGCTCTACCACTGAGCTATATCCCCAGCCAAGGACGGAATCCACGCACAGGGTATATAACATCAACGCGTGAGAGAGCAACTTAACTTAAAAAATGTACACTTCCCGCACCGGGAATCGAACCCGGGCCGCCTGGGTGAAAACCAGAAATCCTAACCACTAGACCATGCGGGACACATTCGCGCCACTAAGTAATTTAGATGTCATGCTTTTTCTGACAATTTGAACTAGCTCTGTCTTTCTGTTCGTGTCAAAAACACCTTTTTGCGTCCGCTGCGAGTAGGATTCGAACCTACGCGGGAAGATCCCATTTGATTTCTAGTCAAACGCCTTAACCACTCGGCCATCGCAGCCTGACAAACCGCTGGCCATTGCCACAAGGCCGACCAGAAAGCACAACATTACTGCTAAAGGCACTGCCCGGATTTGAACCGGGGATCTCCTGTTTACTAGACAGGCGCTTTAACCGCTAAGCCACAGCGCCTGCCTGTTGGGAGATTTTGAAAATCTCAATATCACACGTCTGAAAAGCCGTTAAGGCTACTAACACACCGGGACGTGATACACTGTCACTCGGAAATTTTGGAAATGAGTAGTAACGCATTGGTGGTTCAGTGGTAGAATTCTCGCCTGCCACGCGGGAGACCGGGGTTCGATTCCCCGCCAATGCATCGTGTTTTACCTACACCAGAAAATACCCTCCGTAAAAAAGAAAGGAAGGAAAATAAATAAAAAAACATAGCTGAGGAAAAGTGCTACGGCTGCTTGCATTCACCACCTCAAACCGCCCTGCTGGGCAGTGATAAAATGCCGAGACCCGGGATTGAACCAGGGACCTTCAGATCTTCAGTCTGACGCTCTCCCAACTGAGCCATCTCGGCCATGATCAATTCTATCACATGGCAAAGGTCTGTACGTTGTGATAGACACTTGACCAAATTAAAAAGAATGTTTGAAGATTCGCTGCGAGTAGGGTTCGAACCTACGCAGGAAGATCCCATTAGATTTCAAGTCTAACGCCTTAACCACTCGGCCATCGCAGCAGAAATTGCTGGGTAACCAGAATAATTCACCAGCTCACCACTCAGGTGCCGAAGAGGACAAAAAGCCAACTAGTAGGGGACACCCGGGTTTGAACCAGGGACCTCTCGATCTGCAGTCGAATGCTCTACCACTGAGCTATATCCCCAGCCAAGGACGGAATCCACGCACAGGGTATATAACATCAACGCGTGAGAGAGCAACTTAACTTAAAAAATGTACACTTCCCGCACCGGGAATCGAACCCGGGCCGCCTGGGTGAAAACCAGAAATCCTAACCACTAGACCATGCGGGACACATTCGCACCACTAAGTAATTTAGATGTCATGCTATTTCTGACAATTTGAACTAGCTCTGTCTTTCTGTTCGTGTCAAAAACACCTTTTTGCGTCCGCTGCGAGTAGGATTCGAACCTACGCGGGAAGATCCCATTTGATTTCTAGTCAAACGCCTTAACCACTCGGCCATCGCAGCCTGACAAACCGCTGGCCATTGCCACAAGGCCGACCAGAAAGCACAACATTACTGCTAAAGGCACTGCCCGGATTTGAACCGGGGATCTCCTGTTTACTAGACAGGCGCTTTAACCGCTAAGCCACAGCGCCTGCCTGTTGGGAGATTTTGAAAATCTCAATATCACACGTCTGAAATGCCGTTAAGGCTACTAACACACCGGGACGTGATACACTGTCACTCGGAAATTTTGGAAATGAGTAGTAACGCATTGGTGGTTCAGTGGTAGAATTCTCGCCTGCCACGCGGGAGACCGGGGTTCGATTCCCCGCCAATGCATCGTGTTTTACCTACACCAGAAAATACCCTCCGTAAAAAAGAAAGGAAGGAAAATAAATAAAAAAACATAGCTGAGGAAAAGTGCTACGGCTGCTTGCATTCACCACCTCAAACCGCCCTGCTGGGCAGTGATAAAATGCCGAGACCCGGGATTGAACCAGGGACCTTCAGATCTTCAGTCTGACGCTCTCCCAACTGAGCTATCTCGGCCATGATCAATTCTATCACATGGCAAAGGTCTGTACGTTGTGATAGACACTTGACCAGATCAAAAAGAATGTTTGAAGATTCGCTGCGAGTAGGGTTCGAACCTACGCGGGAAGATCCCATTAGATTTCAAGTCTAACGCCTTAACCACTCGGCCATCGCAGCAGAAATTGCTGGGTAACCAGAATAATTCACCAGCTCACCACTCAGGTGCCGAAGAGGACAAAAAGCCAACTAGTAGGGGACACCCGGGTTTGAACCAGGGATCTCTCGATCTGCAGTCGAATGCTCTACCACTGAGCTATATCCCCAGCCAAGGACGGAATCCACGCACAGGGTATATAACATCAACGCGTGAGAGAGCAACTTAACTTAAAAAATGTACACTTCCCGCACCGGGAATCGAACCCGGGCCGCCTGGGTGAAAACCAGAAATCCTAACCACTAGACCATGCGGGACACATTCGCACCACTAAGTAATTTAGATGTCATGCTTTTTCTGACAATTTGAACTAGCTCTGTCTTTCTGTTCGTGTCAAAAACACCTTTTTGCGTCCGCTGCGAGTAGGATTCGAACCTACGCGGGAAGATCCCATTTGATTTCTAGTCAAACGCCTTAACCACTCGGCCATCGCAGCCTGACAAACCGCTGGCCATTGCCACAAGGCCGACCAGAAAGCACAACATTACTGCTAAAGGCACTGCCCGGATTTGAACCGGGGATCTCCTGTTTACTAGACAGGCGCTTTAACCGCTAATCCACAGCGCCTGCCTGTTGGGAGATTTTGAAAATCTCAATATCACACGTCTGAAAAGCCGTTAAGGCTACTAACACACCGGGACGTGATACACTGTCACTCGGAAATTTTGGAAATGAGTAGTAACGCATTGGTGGTTCAGTGGTAGAATTCTCGCCTGCCACGCGGGAGACCGGGGTTCGATTCCCCGCCAATGCATCGTGTTTTACCTACACCAGAAAATACCCTCCGTAAAAAAGAAAGGAAGGAAAATAAATAAAAAAACATAGCTGAGGAAAAGTGCTACGGCTGCTTGCATTCACCACCTCAAACCGCCCTGCTGGGCAGTGATAAAATGCCGAGAGCCGGGATTGAACCAGGGACCTTCAGATCTTCAGTCTGACGCTCTCCCAACTGAGCTATCTCGGCCATGATCAATTCTATCACATGGCAAAGGTCTGTACGTTGTGATAGACACTTGACCAGATCAAAAAGAATGTTTGAAGATTCGCTGCGAGTAGGGTTCGAACCTACGCGGGAAGATCCCATTAGATTTCAAGTCTAACGCCTTAACCACTCGGCCATCGCAGCAGAAATTTCTGGGTAACCAGAATAATTCACCAGCTCACCACTCAGGTGCCGAAGAGGACAAAAAGCCAACTAGTAGGGGACACCCGGGTTTGAACCAGGGACCTCTCGATCTGCAGTCGAATGCTCTACCACTGAGCTATATCCCCAGCCAAGGACGGAATCCACGCACAGGGTATATAACATCAACGCGTGAGAGAGCAACTTAACTTAAAAAATGTACACTTCCCGCACCGGGAATCGAACCCGGGCCGCCTGGGTGAAAACCAGAAATCCTAACCACTAGACCATGCGGGACACATTCGCACCACTAAGTAATTTAGATGTCATGCTTTTTCTGACAATTTGAACTAGCTCTGTCTTTCTGTTCGTGTCAAAAACACCTTTTTGCGTCCGCTGCGAGTAGGATTCGAACCTACGCGGGAAGATCCCATTTGATTTCTAGTCAAACGCCTTAACCACTCGGCCATCGCAGCCTGACAAACCGCTGGCCATTGCCACAAGGCCGACCAGAAAGCACAACATTACTGCTAAAGGCACTGCCCGGATTTGAACCGGGGATCTCCTGTTTACTAGACAGGCGCTTTAACCGCTAAGCCACAGCGCCTGCCTGTTGGGAGATTTTGAAAATCTCAATATCACACGTCTGAAATGCCGTTAAGGCTACTAACACAGCGGGACGTGATACACTGTCACTCGGAAATTTTGGAAATGAATAGTAACGCATTGGTGGTTCAGTGGTAGAATTCTCGCCTGCCACGCGGGAGACCGGGGTTCGATTCCCCGCCAATGCATCGTGTTTTACCTACACAAGAAAATACCCTCCGTAAAAAAGAAAGGAAGGAAAATAAATAAAAAAACATAGCTGAGGAAAAGTGCTACGGCTGCTTGCATTCACCACCTCAAACCGCCCTGCTGGGCAGTGATAAAATGCCGAGACCCGGGATTGAACCAGGGACCTTCAGATCTTCAGTCTGACGCTCTCCCAACTGAGCTATCTCGGCCATGATCAATTCTATCACATGGCAAAGGTCTGTACGTTGTGATAGACACTTGACCAGATCAAAAAGAATGTTTGAAGATTCGCTGCGAGTAGGGTTCGAACCTACGCGGGAAGATCCCATTAGATTTCAAGTCTAACGCCTTAACCACTCGGCCATCGCAGCAGAAATTGCTGGGTAACCAGAATAATTCACCAGCTCACCACTCAGGTGCCGAAGAGGACAAAAAGCCAACTAGTAGGGGACACCCGGGTTTGAACCAGGGACCTCTCGATCTGCAGTCGAATGCTCTACCACTGAGCTATATCCCCAGCCAAGGACGGAATCCACGCACAGGGTATATAACATCAACGCGTGAGAGAGCAACTTAACTTAAAAAATGTACACTTCCCGCACCGGGAATCGAACCCGGGCCGCCTGGGTGAAAACCAGAAATCCTAACCACTAGACCATGCGGGACACATTCGCACCACTAAGTAATTTAGATGTCATGCTTTTTCTGACAATTTGAACTAGCTCTGTCTTTCTGTTCGTGTCAAAAACACCTTTTTGCGTCCGCTGCGAGTAGGATTCGAACCTACGCGGGAAGATCCCATTTGATTTCTAGTCAAACGCCTTAACCACTCGGCCATCGCAGCCTGACAAACCGCTGGCCATTGCCACAAGGCCGACCAGAAAGCACAACATTACTGCTAAAGGCACTGCCCGGATTTGAACCGGGGATCTCCTGTTTACTAGACAGGCGCTTTAACCGCTAAGCCACAGCGCCTGCCTGTTGGGAGATTTTGAAAATCTCAATATCACACGTCTGAAATGCCGTTAAGGCTACTAACACACCGGGACGTGATACACTGTCACTCGGAAATTTTGGAAATGAGTAGTAACGCATTGGTGGTTCAGTGGTAGAATTCTCGCCTGCCACGCGGGAGACCGGGGTTCGATTCCCCGCCAATGCATCGTGTTTTACCTACACCAGAAAATACCCTCCGTAAAAAAGAAAGGAAGGAAAATAAATAAAAAAACATAGCTGAGGAAAAGTGCTACGGCTGCTTGCATTCACCACCTCAAACCGCCCTGCTGGGCAGTGATAAAATGCCGAGACCCGGGATTGAACCAGGGACCTTCAGATCTTCAGTCTGACGCTCTCCCAACTGAGCTATCTCGGCCATGATCAATTCTATCACATGGCAAAGGTCTGTACGTTGTGATAGACACTTGACCAGATCAAAAAGAATGTTTGAAGATTCGCTGCGAGTAGGGTTCGAACCTACGCGGGAAGATCCCATTAGATTTCAAGTCTAACGCCTTAACCACTCGGCCATCGCAGCAGAAATTGCTGGGTAACCAGAATAATTCACCAGCTCACCACTCAGGTGCCGAAGAGGACAAAAAGCCAACTAGTAGGGGACACCCGGGTTTGAACCAGGGACCTCTCGATCTGCAGTCGAATGCTCTACCACTGAGCTATATCCCCAGCCAAGGACGGAATCCACGCACAGGGTATATAACATCAACGCGTGAGAGAGCAACTTAACTTAAAAAATGTACACTTCCCGCACCGGGAATCGAACCCGGGCCGCCTGGGTGAAAACCAGAAATCCTAACCACTAGACCATGCGGGACACATTCGCACCACTAAGTAATTTAGATGTCATGCTTTTTCTGACAATTTGAACTAGCTCTGTCTTTCTGTTCGTGTCAAAAACACCTTTTTGCGTCCGCTGCGAGTAGGATTCGAACCTACGCGGGAAGATCCCATTTGATTTCTAGTCAAACGCCTTAACCACTCGGCCATCGCAGCCTGACAAACCGCTGGCCATTGCCACAAGGCCGACAAGAAAGCACAACATTACTGCTAAAGGCACTGCCCGGATTTGAACCGGGGATCTCCTGTTTACTAGACAGGCGCTTTAACCGCTAAGCCACAGCGCCTGCCTGTTGGGAGATTTTGAAAATCTCAATATCACACGTCTGAAATGCCGTTAAGGCTACTAACACACCGGGACGTGATACACTGTCACTCGGAAATTTTGGAAATGAGTAGTAACGCATTGGTGGTTCAGTGGTAGAATTCTCGCCTGCCACGCGGGAGACCGGGGTTCGATTCCCCGCCAATGCATCGTGTTTTACCTACACCAGAAAATACCCTCCGTAAAAAAGAAAGGAAGGAAAATAAATAAAAAAACATAGCTGAGGAAAAGTGCTACGGCTGCTTGCATTCACCACCTCAAACCGCCCTGCTGGGCAGTGATAAAATGCCGAGACCCGGGATTGAACCAGGGACCTTCAGATCTTCAGTCTGACGCTCTCCCAACTGAGCTATCTCGGCCATGATCAATTCTATCACATGGCAAAGGTCTGTACGTTGTGATAGACACTTGACCAGATCAAAAAGAATGTTTGAAGATTCGCTGCGAGTAGGGTTCGAACCTACGCGGGAAGATCCCATTAGATTTCAAGTCTAACGCCTTAACCACTCGGCCATCGCAGCAGAAATTGCTGGGTAACCAGAATAATTCACCAGCTCACCACTCAGGTGCCGAAGAGGACAAAAAGCCAACTAGTAGGGGACACCCGGGTTTGAACCAGGGACCTCTCGATCTGCAGTCGAATGCTCTACCACTGAGCTATATCCCCAGCCAAGGACGGAATCCACGCACAGGGTATATAACATCAACGCGTGAGAGAGCAACTTAACTTAAAAAATGTACACTTCCCGCACCGGGAATCGAACCCGGGCCGCCTGGGTGAAAACCAGAAATCCTAACCACTAGTCCATGCGGGACACATTCGCACCACTAAGTAATTTAGATGTCATGCTTTTTCTGACAATTTGAACTAGCTCTGTCTTTCTGTTCGTGTCAAAAACACCTTTTTGCGTCCGCTGCGAGTAGGATTCGAACCTACGCGGGAAGATCCCATTTGATTTCTAGTCAAACGCCTTAACCACTCGGCCATCGCAGCCTGACAAACCGCTGGCCATTGCCACAAGGCCGACCAGAAAGCACAACATTACTGCTAAAGGCACTGCCCGGATTTGAACCGGGGATCTCCTGTTTACTAGACAGGCGCTTTAACCGCTAAGCCACAGCGCCTGCCTGTTGGGAGATTTTGAAAATCTCAATATCACACGTCTGAAAAGCCGTTAAGGCTACTAACACACCGGGACGTGATACACTGTCACTCGGAAATTTTGGAAATGAGTAGTAACGCATTGGTGGTTCAGTGGTAGAATTCTCGCCTGCCACGCGGGAGACCGGGGTTCGATTCCCCGCCAATGCATCGTGTTTTACCTACACCAGAAAATACCCTCCGTAAAAAAGAAAGGAAGGAAAATAAATAAAAAAACATAGCTGAGGAAAAGTGCTACGGCTGCTTGCATGCACCACCTCAAACCGCCCTGCTGGGCAGTGATAAAATGCCGAGACCCGGGATTGAACCAGGGACCTTCAGATCTTCAGTCTGACGCTCTCCCAACTGAGCTATCTCGGCCATGATCAATTCTATCACATGGCAAAGGTCTGTACGTTGTGATAGACACTTGACCAGATCAAAAAGAATGTTTGAAGATTCGCTGCGAGTAGGGTTCGAACCTACGCGGGAAGATCCCATTAGATTTCAAGTCTAACGCCTTAACCACTCGGCCATCGCAGCAGAAATTGCTGGGTAACCAGAATAATTCACCAGCTCACCACTCAGGTGCCGAAGAGGACAAAAAGCCAACTAGTAGGGGACACCCGGGTTTGAACCAGGGACCTCTCGATCTGCAGTCGAATGCTCTACCACTGAGCTATATCCCCAGCCAAGGACGGAATCCACGCACAGGGTATATAACATCAACGCGTGAGAGAGCAACTTAACTTAAAAAATGTACACTTCCCGCACCGGGAATCGAACCCGGGCCGCCTGGGTGAAAACCAGAAATCCTAACCACTAGACCATGCGGGACACATTCGCACCACTAAGTAATTTAGATGTCATGCTTTTTCTGACAATTTGAACTAGCTCTGTCTTTCTGTTCGTGTCAAAAACACCTTTTTGCGTCCGCTGCGAGTAGGATTCGAACCTACGCGGGAAGATCCCATTTGATTTCTAGTCAAACGCCTTAACCACTCGGCCATCGCAGCCTGACAAACCGCTGGCCATTGCCACAAGGCCGACCAGAAAGCACAACATTACTCCTAAAGGCACTGCCCGGATTTGAACCGGGGATCTCCTGTTTACTAGACAGGCGCTTTAACCGCTAAGCCACAGCGCCTGCCTGTTGGGAGATTTAGAAAATCTCAATATCACACGTCTGAAATGCCGTTAAGGCTACTAACACACCGGGACGTGATACACTGTCACTCGGAAATTTTGGAAATGAGTAGTAACGCATTGGTGGTTCAGTGGTAGAATTCTCGCCTGCCACGCGGGAGACCGGGGTTCGATTCCCCGCCAATGCATCGTGTTTTACCTACACCAGAAAATACCCTCCGTAAAAAAGAAAGGAAGGAAAATAAATAAAAAAACATAGCTGAGGAAAAGTGCTACGGCTGCTTGCATTCACCACCTCAAACCGCCCTGCTGGGCAGTGATAAAATGCCGAGACCCGGGATTGAACCAGGGCCCTTCAGATCTTCAGTCTGACGCTCTCCCAACTGAGCTATCTCGGCCATGATCAATTCTATCACATGGCAAAGGTCTGTACGTTGTGATAGACACTTGACCAGATCAAAAAGAATGTTTGAAGATTCGCTGCGAGTAGGGTTCGAACCTACGCGGGAAGATCCCATTAGATTTCAAGTCTAACGCCTTAACCACTCGGCCATCGCAGCAGAAATTGCTGGGTAACCAGAATAATTCACCAGCTCACCACTCAGGTGCCGAAGAGGACAAAAAGTCAACTAGTAGGGGACACCCGGGTTTGAACCAGGGACCTCTCGATCTGCAGTCGAATGCTCTACCACTGAGCTATATCCCCAGCCAAGGACGGAATCCACGCACAGGGTATATAACATCAACGCGTGAGAGAGCAACTTAACTTAAAAAATGTACACTTCCCGCACCGGGAATCGAACCCGGGCCGCCTGGGTGAAAACCAGAAATCCTAACCACTAGACCATGCGGGACACATTCGCACCACTAAGTAATTTAGATGTCATGCTTTTTCTGACAATTTGAACTAGCTCTGTCTTTCTGTTCGTGTCAAAAACACCTTTTTGCGTCCGCTGCGAGTAGGATTCGAACCTACGCGGGAAGATCCCATTTGATTTCTAGTCAAACGCCTTAACCACTCGGCCATCGCAGCCTGACAAACCGCTGGCCATTGCCACAAGGCCGACCAGAAAGCACAACATTACTGCTAAAGGCACTGCCCGGATTTGAACCGGGGATCTCCTGTTTACTAGACAGGCGCTTTAACCGCTAAGCCACAGCGCCTGCCTGTTGGGAGATTTTGAAAATCTCAATATCACACGTCTGAAATGCCGTTAAGGCTACTAACACACCGGGACGTGATACACTGTCACTCGGAAATTTTGGAAATGAGTAGTAACGCATTGGTGGTTCAGTGGTAGAATTCTCGCCTGCCACGCGGGAGACCGGGGTTCGATTCCCCGCCAATGCATCGTGTTTTACCTACACCAGAAAATACCCTCCGTAAAAAAGAAAGGAAGGAAAATAAATAAAAAAACATAGCTGAGGAAAAGTGCTACGGCTGCTTGCATTCACCACCTCAAACCGCCCTGCTGGGCAGTGATAAAATGCCGAGACCCGGGATTGAACCAGGGACCTTCAGATCTTCAGTCTGACGCTCTCCCAACTGAGCTATCTCGGCCATGATCAATTCTATCACATGGCAAAGGTCTGTACGTTGTGATAGACACTTGACCAGATCAAAAAGAATGTTTGAAGATTCGCTGCGAGTAGGGTTCGAACCTACGCGGGAAGATCCCATTAGATTTCAAGTCTAACGCCTTAACCACTCGGCCATCGCAGCAGAAATTGCTGGGTAACCAGAATAATTCACCAGCTCACCACTCAGGTGCCGAAGAGGACAAAAAGCCAACTAGTAGGGGACACCCGGGTTTGAACCAGGGACCTCTCGATCTGCAGTCGAATGCTCTACCACTGAGCTATATCCCCAGCCAAGGACGGAATCCACGCACAGGGTATATAACATCAACGCGTGAGAGAGCAACTTAACTTAAAAAATGTACACTTCCCGCACCGGGAATCGAACCCGGGCCGCCTGGGTGAAAACCAGAAATCCTAACCACTAGACCATGCGGGACACATTCGCACCACTAAGTAATTTAGATGTCATGCTTTTTCTGACAATTTGAACTAGCTCTGTCTTTCTGTTCGTGTCAAAAACACCTTTTTGCGTCCGCTGCGAGTAGGATTCGAACCTACGCGGGAAGATCCCATTTGATTTCTAGTCAAACGCCTTAACCACTCGGCCATCGCAGCCTGACAAACCGCTGGCCATTGCCACAAGGCCGACCAGAAAGCACAACATTACTGCTAAAGGCACTGCCCGGATTTGAACCGGGGATCTCCTGTTTACTAGACAGGCGCTTTAACCGCTAAGCCACAGCGCCTGCCTGTTGGGAGATTTTGAAAATCTCAATATCACACGTCTGAAATGCCGTTAAGGCTACTAACACACCGGGACGTGATACACTGTCACTCGGAAATTTTGGAAATGAGTAGTAACGCATTGGTGGTTCAGTGGTAGAATTCTCGCCTGCCACGCGGGAGACCGGGGTTCGATTCCCCGCCAATGCATCGTGTTTTACCTACACCAGAAAATACCCTCCGTAAAAAAGAAAGGAAGGAAAATAAATAAAAAAACATAGCTGAGGAAAAGTGCTACGGCTGCTTGCATTCACCACCTCAAACAGCCCTGCTGGGCAGTGATAAAATGCCGAGACCCGGGATTGAACCAGGGACCTTCCGATCTTCAGTCTGACGCTCTCCCAACTGAGCTATCTCGGCCATGATCAATTCTATCACATGGCAAAGGTCTGTACGTTGTGATAGACACTTGACCAGATCAAAAAGAATGTTTGAAGATTCGCTGCGAGTAGGGTTCGAACCTACGCGGGAAGATCCCATTAGATTTCAAGTCTAACGCCTTAACCACTCGGCCATCGCAGCAGAAATTGCTGGGTAACCAGAATAATTCACCAGCTCACCACTCAGGTGCCGAAGAGGACAAAAAGCCAACTAGTAGGGGACACCCGGGTTTGAACCAGGGACCTCTCGATCTGCAGTCGAATGCTCTACCACTGAGCTATATCCCCAGCCAAGGACGGAATCCACGCACAGGGTATATAACATCAACGCGTGAGAGAGCAACTTAACTTAAAAAATGTACACTTCCCGCACCGGGAATCGAACCCGGGCCGCCTGGGTGAAAACCATAAATCCTAACCACTAGACCATGCGGGACACATTCGCACCACTAAGTAATTTAGATGTCATGCTTTTTCTGACAATTTGAACTAGCTCTGTCTTTCTGTTCGTGTCAAAAACACCTTTTTGCGTCCGCTGCGAGTAGGATTCGAACCTACGCGGGAAGATCCCATTTGATTTCTAGTCAAACGCCTTAACCACTCGGCCATCGCAGCCTGACAAACCGCTGGCCATTGCCACAAGGCCGACCAGAAAGCACAACATTACTGCTAAAGGCACTGCCCGGATTTGAACCGGGGATCTCCTGTTTACTAGACAGGCGCTTTAACCGCTAAGCCACAGCGCCTGCCTGTTGGGAGATTTTGAAAATCTCAATATCACACGTCTGAAATGCCGTTAAGGCTACTAACACACCGGGACGTGATACACTGTCACTCGGAAATTTTGGAAATGAGTAGCAACGCATTGGTGGTTCAGTGGTAGAATTCTCGCCTGCCACGCGGGAGACCGGGGTTCGATTCCCCGCCAATGCATCGTGTTTTACCTACACCAGAAAATACCCTCCGTAAAACAGAAAGGAAGGAAAATAAATAAAAAAACATAGCTGAGGAAAAGTGCTACGGCTGCTTGCATTCACCACCTCAAACCGCCCTGCTGGGCAGTGATAAAATGCCGAGACCCGGGATTGAACCAGGGACCTTCAGATCTTCAGTCTGACGCTCTCCCAACTGAGCTATCTCGGCCATGATCAATTCTATCACATGGCAAAGGTCTGTACGTTGTGATAGACACTTGACCAGATCAAAAAGAATGTTTGAAGATTCGCTGCGAGTAGGGTTCGAACCTACGCGGGAAGATCCCATTAGATTTCAAGTCTAACGCCTTAACCACTCGGCCATCGCAGCAGAAATTGCTGGGTAACCAGAATAATTCACCAGCTCACCACTCAGGTGCCGAAGAGGACAAAAAGCCAACTAGTAGGGGACACCCGGGTTTGAACCAGGGACCTCTCGATCTGCAGTCGAATGCTCTACCACTGAGCTATATCCCCAGCCAAGGACGGAATCCACGCACAGGGTATATAACATCAACGCGTGAGAGAGCAACTTAACTTAAAAAATGTACACTTCCCGCACCGGGAATCGAACCCGGGCCGCCTGGGTGAAAACCAGAAATCCTAACCACTAGACCATGCGGGACACATTCGCACCACTAAGTAATTTAGATGTCATGCTTTTTCTGACAATTTGAACTAGCTCTGTCTTTCTGTTCGTGTCAAAAACACCTTTTTGCGTCCGCTGCGAGTAGGATTCGAACCTACGCGGGAAGATCCCATTTGATTTCTAGTCAAACGCCTTAACCACTCGGTCATCGCAGCCTGACAAACCGCTGGCCATTGCCACAAGGCCGACCAGAAAGCACAACATTACTGCTAAACGCACTGCCCGGATTTGAACCGGGGATCTCCTGTTTACTAGACAGGCGCTTTAACCGCTAAGCCACAGCGCCTGCCTGTTGGGAGATTTTGAAAATCTCAATATCACACGTCTGAAATGCCGTTAAGGCTACTAACACACCGGGACGTGATACACTGTCACTCGGAAATTTTGGAAATGAGTAGTAACGCATTGGTGGTTCTGTGGTACCAGAAATCCTAACCACTAGACCATGCGGGACACATTCGCACCACTAAGTAATTTAGATGTCATGCTTTTTCTGACAATTTGAACTAGCTCTGTCTTTCTGTTCGTGTCAAAAACACCTTTTTGCGTCCGCTGCGAGTAGGATTCGAACCTACGCGGGAAGATCCCATTTGATTTCTAGTCAAACGCCTTAACCACTCGGCCATCGCAGCCTGACAAACCGCTGGCCATTGCCACAAGGCCGACCAGAAAGCACAACATTACTGCTAAAGGCACTGCCCGGATTTGAACCGGGGATCTCCTGTTTACTAGACAGGCGCTTTAACCGCTAAGCCACAGCGCCTGCCTGTTGGGAGATTTTGAAAATCTCAATATCACACGTCTGAAATGCCGTTAAGGCTACTAACACACCGGGACGTGATACACTGTCACTCGGAAATTTTGGAAATGAGTAGTAACGCATTGGTGGTTCAGTGGTAGAATTCTCGCCTGCCACGCGGGAGACCGGGGTTCGATTCCCCGCCAATGCATCGTGTTTTACCTACACCAGAAAATACCCTCCGTAAAAAAGAAAGGAAGGAAAATAAATAAAAAAACATAGCTGAGGAAAAGTGCTACGGCTGCTTGCATTCACCACCTCAAACCGCCCTGCTGGGCAGTGATAAAATGCCGAGACCCGGGATTGAACCAGGGACCTTCAGATCTTCAGTCTGACGCTCTCCCAACTGAGCTATCTCGGCCATGATCAATTCTATCACATGGCAAAGGTCTGTACGTTGTGATAGACACTTGACCAGATCAAAAAGAATGTTTGAAGATTCGCTGCGAGTAGGGTTCGAACCTACGCGGGAAGATCCCATTAAATTTCAAGTCTAACGCCTTAACCACTCGGCCATCGCAGCAGAAATTGCTGGGTAACCAGAATAATTCACCAGCTCACCACTCAGGTGCCGAAGAGGACAAAAAGCCAACTAGTAGGGGACACCCGGGTTTGAACCAGGGACCTCTCGATCTGCAGTCGAATGCTCTACCACTGAGCTATATCCCCAGCCAAGGACGGAATCCACGCACAGGGTATATAACATCAACGCGTGAGAGAGCAACTTAACTTAAAAAATGTACACTTCCCGCACCGGGAATCGAACCCGGGCCGCCTGGGTGAAAACCAGAAATCCTAACCACTAGACCATGCGGGACACATTCGCACCACTAAGTAATTTAGATGTCATGCTTTTTCTGACAATTTGAACTAGCTCTGTCTTTCTGTTCGTGTCAAAAACACCTTTTTGCGTCCGCTGCGAGTAGGATTCGAACCTACGCGGGAAGATCCCATTTGATTTCTAGTCAAACGCCTTAACCACTCGGCCATCGCAGCCTGACAAACCGCTGGCCATTGCCACAAGGCCGACCAGAAAGCACAACATTACTGCTAAAGGCACTGCCCGGATTTGAACCGGGGATCTCCTGTTTACTAGACAGGCGCTTTAACCGCTAAGCCACAGCGCCTGCCTGTTGGGAGATTTTAAAAATCTCAATATCACACGTCTGAAATGCCGTTAAGGCTACTAACACACCGGGACGTGATACACTGTCACTCGGAAATTTTGGAAATGAGTAGTAACGCATTGGTGGTTCAGTGGTAGAACTCTCGCCTGCCACGCGGGAGACCGGGGTTCGATTCCCCGCCAATGCATCGTGTTTTACCTACACCAGAAAATACCCTCCGTAAAAAAGAAAGGAAGGAAAATAAATAAAAAAACATAGCTGAGGAAAAGTGCTACGGCTGCTTGCATTCACCACCTCAAACCGCCCTGCTGGGCAGTGATAAAATGCCGAGACCCGGGATTGAACCAGGGACCTTCAGATCTTCAGTCTGACGCTCTCCCAACTGAGCTATCTCGGCCATGATCAATTCTATCACATGGCAAAGGTCTGTACGTTGTGATAGACACTTGACCAGATCAAAAAGAATGTTTGAAGATTCGCTGCGAGTAGGGTTCGAACCTACGCGGGAAGATCCCATTAGATTTCAAGTCTAACGCCTTAACCACTCGGCCATCGCAGCAGAAATTGCTGGGTAACCAGAATAATTCACCAGCTCACCACTCAGGTGCCGAAGAGGACAAAAAGCCAACTAGTAGGGGACACCCGGGTTTGAACCAGGGACCTCTCGATCTGCAGTCGAATGCTCTACCACTGAGCTATATCCCCAGCCAAGGACGGAATCCACGCACAGGGTATATAACATCAACGCGTGAGAGAGCAACTTAACTTAAGAAATGTACACTTCCCGCACCGGGAATCGAACCCGGGCCGCCTGGGTGAAAACCAGAAATCCTAACCACTAGACCATGCGGGACACATTCGCACCACTAAGTAATTTAGATGTCATGCTTTTTCTGAGAATTTGAACTAGCTCTGTCTTTCTGTTCGTGTCAAAAACACCTTTTTGCGTCCGCTGCAAGTAGGATTCGAACCTACGCGGGAAGATCCCATTTGATTTCTAGTCAAACGCCTTAACCACTCGGCCATCGCAGCCTGACAAACCGCTGGCCATTGCCACAAGGCCGACCAGAAAGCACAACATTACTGCTAAAGGCACTGCCCGGATTTGAACCGGGGATCTCCTGTTTACTAGACAGGCGCTTTAACCGCTAAGCCACAGCGCCTGCCTGTTGGGAGATTTTGAAAATCTCAATATCACACGTCTGAAATGCCGTTAAGGCTACTAACACACCGGGACGTGATACACTGTCACTCGGAAATTTTGGAAATGAGTAGTAACGCATTGGTGGTTCAGTGGTAGAATTCTCGCCTGCCACGCGGGAGACCGGGGTTCGATTCCCCGCCAATGCATCGTGTTTTACCTACACCAGAAAATACCCTCCGTAAAAAAGAAAGGAAGGAAAATAAATAAAAAAACATAGCTGAGGAAAAGTGCTACGGCTGCTTGCATTCACCACCTCAAACCGCCCTGCTGGGCAGTGATAAAATGCCGAGACCCGGGATTGAACCAGGGACCTTTAGATCTTCAGTCTGACGCTCTCCCAACTGAGCTATCTCGGCCATGATCAATTCTATCACATGGCAAAGGTCTGTACGTTGTGATAGACACTTGACCAGATCAAAAAGAATGTTTGAAGATTCGCTGCGAGTAGGGTTCGAACCTACGCGGGAAGATCCCATTAGATTTCAAGTCTAACGCCTTAACCACTCGGCCATCGCAGCAGAAATTGCTGGGTAACCAGAATAATTCACCAGCTCACCACTCAGGTGCCGAAGAGGACAAAAAGCCAACTAGTAGGGGACACCCGGGTTTGAACCAGGGACCTCTCGATCTGCAGTCGAATGCTCTACCACTGAGCTATATCCCCAGCCAAGGACGGAATCCACGCACAGGGTATATAACATCAACGCGTGAGAGAGCAACTTAACTTAAAAAATGTACACTTCCCGCACCGGGAATCGAACCCGGGCCGCCTGGGTGAAAACCAGAAATCCTAACCACTAGACCATGCGGGACACATTCGCACCACTAAGTAATTTAGATGTCATGCTTTTTCTGACAATTTGAACTAGCTCTGTCTTTCTGTTCGTGTCAAAAACACCTTTTTGCGTCCGCTGCGAGTAGGATTCGAACCTACGCGGGAAGATCCCATTTGATTTCTAGTCAAACGCCTTAACCACTCGGCCATCGCAGCCTGACAAACCGCTGGCCATTGCCACAAGGCCGACCAGAAAGCACAACATTACTGCTAAAGGCACTGCCCGGATTTGAACCGGGGATCTCCTGTTTACTAGACATGCGCTTTAACCGCTAAGCCACAGCGCCTGCCTGTTGGGAGATTTTTAAAATCTCAATATCACACGTCTGAAATGCCGTTAAGGCTACTAACACACCGGGACGTGATACACTGTCACTCGGAAATTTTGGAAATGAGTAGTAACGCATTGGTGGTTCAGTGGTAGAATTCTCGCCTGCCACGCGGGAGACCGGGGTTCGATTCCCCGCCAATGCATCGTGTTTTACCTACACCAGAAAATACCCTCCGTAAAAAAGAAAGGAAGGAAAATAAATAAAAAAACATAGCTGAGGAAAAGTGCTACGGCTGCTTGCATTCACCACCTCAAACCGCCCTGCTGGGCAGTGATAAAATGCCGAGACCCGGGATTGAACCAGGGACCTTCAGATCTTCAGTCTGACGCTCTCCCAACTGAGCTATCTCGGCCATGATCAATTCTATCACATGGCAAAGGTCTGTACGTTGTGATAGACACTTGACCAGATCAAAAAGAATGTTTGAAGATTCGCTGCGAGTAGGGTTCGAACCTACGCGGGAAGATCCCATTAGATTTCAAGTCTAACGCCTTAACCACTCGGCCATCGCAGCAGAAATTGCTGGGTAACCAGAATAATTCACCAGCTCACCACTCAGGTGCCGAAGAGGACAAAAAGCCAACTAGTAGGGGACACCCGGGTTTGAACCAGGGACCTCTCGATCTGCAGTCGAATGCTCTACCACTGAGCTATATCCCCAGCCAAGGACGGAATCCACGCACAGGGTATATAACATCAACGCGTGAGAGAGCAACTTAACTTAAAAAATGTACACTTCCCGCACCGGGAATCGAACCCGGGCCGCCTGGGTGAAAACCAGAAATCCTAACCACTAGACCATGCGGGACACATTCGCACCACTAAGTAATTTAGATGTCATGCTTTTTCTGACAATTTGAACTAGCTCTGTCTTTCTGTTCGTGTCAAAAACACCTTTTTGCGTCCGCTGCGAGTAGGATTCGAACCTACGCGGGAAGATCCCATTTGATTTCTAGTCAAACGCCTTAACCACTCGGCCATCGCAGCCTGACAAACCGCTGGCCATTGCCACAAGGCCGACCAGAAAGCACAACATTACTGCTAAAGGCACTGCCCGGATTTGAACCGGGGATCTCCTGTTTACTAGACAGGCGCTTTAACCGCTAAGCCACAGCGCCTGCCTGTTGGGAGATTTTGAAAATCTCAATATCACACGTCTGAAATGCCGTTAAGGCTACTAACACACCGGGACGTGATACACTGTCACTCGGAAATTTTGGAAATGAGTAGTAACGCATTGGTGGTTCAGTGGTAGAATTCTCGCCTGCCACGCGGGAGACCGGGGTTCGATTCCCCGCCAATGCATCGTGTTTTACCTACACCAGAAAATACCCTCCGTAAAAAAGAAAGGAAGGAAAATAAATAAAAAAACATAGCTGAGGAAAAGTGCTACGGCTGCTTGCATTCACCACCTCAAACCGCCCTGCTGGGCAGTGATAAAATGCCGAGACCCGGGATTGAACCAGGGACCTTCAGATCTTCAGTCTGACGCTCTCCCAACTGAGCTATCTCGGCCATGATCAATTCTATCACATGGCAAAGGTCTGTACGTTGTGATAGACACTTGACCAGATCAAAAAGAATATTTGAAGATTCGCTGCGAGTAGGGTTCGAACCTACGCGGGAAGATCCCATTAGATTTCAAGTCTAACGCCTTAACCACTCGGCCATCGCAGCAGAAATTGCTGGGTAACCAGAATAATTCACCAGCTCACCACTCAGGTGCCGAAGAGGACAAAAAGCCAACTAGTAGGGGACACCCGGGTTTGAACCAGGGACCTCTCGATCTGCAGTCGAATGCTCTACCACTGAGCTATATCCCCAGCCAAGGACGGAATCCACGCACAGGGTATATAACATCAACGCGTGAGAGAGCAACTTAACTTAAAAAATGTACACTTCCCGCACCGGGAATCGAACCCGGGCCGCCTGGGTGAAAACCAGAAATCCTAACTACTAGACCATGCGGGACACATTCGCACCACTAAGTAATTTAGATGTCATGCTTTTTCTGACAATTTGAACTAGCTCTGTCTTTCTGTTCCTGTCAAAAACACCTTTTGGCGTCCGCTGCGAGTAGGATTCGAACCTACGCGGGAAGATCCCATTTGATTTCTAGTCAAACGCCTTAACCACTCGGCCATCGCAGCCTGACAAACCGCTGGCCATTGCCACAAGGCCGACCAGAAAGCACAACATTACTGCTAAAGGCACTGCCCGGATTTGAACCGGGGATCTCCTGTTTACTAGACAGGCGCTTTAACCGCTAAGCCACAGCGCCTGCCTGTTGGGAGATTTTGAAAATCTCAATATCACACGTCTGAAATGCCGTTAAGGCTACTAGCACACCGGGACGTGATACACTGTCACTCGGAAATTTTGGAAATGAGTAGTAACGCATTGGTGGTTCAGTGGTAGAATTCTCGCCTGCCACGCGGGAGACCGGGGTTCGATTCCCCGCCAATGCATCGTGTTTTACCTACACCAGAAAATACCCTCCGTAAAAAAGAAAGGAAGGAAAATAAATAAAAAAACATAGCTGAGGAAAAGTGCTACGGCTGCTTGCATTCACCACCTCAAACCGCCCTGCTGGGCAGTGATAAAATGCCGAGACCCGGGATTGAACCAGGGACCTTCAGATCTTCAGTCTGACGCTCTCCCAACTGAGCTATCTCGGCCATGATCAATTCTATCACATGGCAAAGGTCTGTACGTTGTGATAGACACTTGACCAGATCAAAAAGAATGTTTGAAGATTCGCTGCGAGTAGGGTTCGAACCTACGCGGGAAGATCCCATTAGATTTCAAGTCTAACGCCTTAACCACTCGGCCATCGCAGCAGAAATTGCTGGGTAACCAGAATAATTCACCAGCTCACCACTCAGGTGCCGAAGAGGACAAAAAGTTAACTAGTAGGGGACACCCGGGTTTGAACCAGGGACCTCTCGATCTGCAGTCGAATGCTCTACCACTGAGCTATATCCCCAGCCAAGGACGGAATCCACGCACAGGGTATATAACATCAACGCGTGAGAGAGCAACTTAACTTAAAAAATGTACACTTCCCGCACCGGGAATCGAACCCGGGCCGCCTGGGTGAAAACCAGAAATCCTAACCACTAGACCATGCGGGACACATTCGCACCACTAAGTAATTTAGATGTCATGCTTTTTCTGACAATTTGAACTAGCTCTGTCTTTCTGTTCGTGTCAAAAACACCTTTTTGCGTCCGCTGCGAGTAGGATTCGAACCTACGCGGGAAGATCCCATTTGATTTCTAGTCAAACGCCTTAACCACTCGGCCATCGCAGCCTGACAAACCGCTGGCCATTGCCACAAGGCCGAGAAGAAAGCACAACATTACTGTTAAAGGCACTGCCCGGATTTGAACCGGGGATCTCCTGTTTACTAGACAGGCGCTTTAACCGCTAAGCCACAGCGCCTGCCTGTTGGGAGATTTTGAAAATCTCAATATCACACGTCTGAAATGCCGTTAAGGCTACTAACACACCGGGACGTGATACACTGTCACTCGGAAATTTTGGAAATGAGTAGTAACGCATTGGTGGTTCAGTGGTAGAATTCTCGCCTGCCACGCGGGAGACCGGGGTTGGATTCCCCGCCAATGCATCGTGTTTTACCTACACCAGAAAATACCCTCCGTAAAAAAGAAAGGAAGGAAAATAAATAAAAAAACATAGCTGAGGAAAAGTGCTACGGCTGCTTGCATTCACCACCTCAAACCGCCCTGCTGGGCAGTGATAAAATGCCGAGACCCGGGATTGAACCAGGGACCTTCAGATCTTCAGTCTGACGCTCTCCCAACTGAGCTATCTCGGCCATGATCAATTCTATCACATGGGAAAGGTCTGTACGTTGTGATAGACACTTGACCAGATCAAAAAGAATGTTTGAAGATTCGCTGCGAGTAGGGTTCGAACCTACGCGGGAAGATCCCATTAGATTTCAAGTCTAACGCCTTAACCACTCGGCCATCGCAGCAGAAATTGCTGGGTAACCAGAATAATTCACCAGCTCACCACTCAGGTGCCGAAGAGGACAAAAAGCCAACTAGTAGGGGACACCCGGGTTTGAACCAGGGACCTCTCGATCTGCAGTCGAATGCTCTACCACTGAGCTATATCCCCAGCCAAGGACGGAATCCACGCACAATGTATATAACATCAACGCGTGAGAGAGCAACTTAACTTAAAAAATGTACACTTCCCGCACCGGGAATCGAACCCGGGCCGCCTGGGTGAAAACCAGAAGTCCTAACCACTAGACCATGCGGGACACATTCGCACCACTAAGTAATTTAGATGTCATGCTTTTTCTGACAATTTGAACTAGCTCTGTCTTTCTGTTCGTGTCAAAAACACCTTTTTGCGTCCGCTGCGAGTAGGATTCGAACCTACGCGGGAAGATCCCATTTGATTTCTAGTCAAACGCCTTAACCACTCGGCCATCGCAGCCTGACAAACCGCTGGCCATTGCCACAAGGCCGACCAGAAAGCACAACATTACTGCTAAAGGCACTGCCCGGATTTGAACCGGGGATCTCCTGTTTACTAGACAGGCGCTTTAACCGCTAAACCACAGCGCCTGCCTGTTGGGAGATTTTGAAAATCTCAATATCACACGTCTGAAATGCCGTTAAGGCTACTAGCACACCGGGACGTGATACACTGTCACTCGGAAATTTTGGAAATGAGTAGTAACGCATTGGTGGTTCAGTGGTAGAATTCTCGCCTGCCACGCGGGAGACCGGGGTTCGATTCCCCGCCAATGCATCGTGTTTTACCTACACCAGAAAATACCCTCCGTAAAAAAGAAAGGAAGGAAAATAAATAAAAAAACATAGCTGAGGAAAAGTGCTACGGCTGCTTGCATTCACCACCTCAAACCGCCCTGCTGGGCAGTGATAAAATGCCGAGACCCGGGATTGAACCAGGGACCTTCAGATCTTCAGTCTGACGCTCTCCCAACTGAGCTATCTCGGCCATGATCAATTCTATCACATGGCAAAGGTCTGTACGTTGTGATAGACACTTGACCAGATCAAAAAGAATGTTTGAAGATTCGCTGCGAGTAGGGTTCGAACCTACGCGGGAAGATCCCATTAGATTTCAAGTCTAACGCCTTAACCACTCGGCCATCGCAGCAGAAATTGCTGGGTAACCAGAATAATTCACCAGCTCACCACTCAGGTGCCGAAGAGGACAAAAAACCAACTAGTAGGGGACACCCGGGTTTGAACCAGGGACCTCTCGATCTGCAGTCGAATGCTCTACCACTGAGCTATATCCCAGCCAAGGACGGAATCCACGCACAGGGTATATAACATCAACGCGTGAGAGAGCAACTTAACTTAAAAAATGTACACTTCCCGCACCGGGAATCGAACCCGGGCCGCCTGGGTGAAAACCAGAAATCCTAACCACTAGACCATGCGGGACACATTCGCACCACTAAGTAATTTAGATGTCATGCTTTTTCTGACAATTTGAACTAGCTCTGTCTTTCTGTTCGTGTCAAAAACACCTTTTTGCGTCCGCTGCGAGTAGGATTCGAACCTACGCGGGAAGATCCCATTTGATTTCTAGTCAAACGCCTTAACCACTCGGCCATCGCAGCCTGACAAACCGCTGGCCATTGCCACAAGGCCGAGAAGAAAGCACAACATTACTGTTAAAGGCACTGCCCGGATTAGAACCGGGGATCTCCTGTTTACTAGACAGGCGCTTTAACCGCTAAGCCACAGCGCCTGCCTGTTGGGAGATTTTGAAAATCTCAATATCACACGTCTGAAATGCCGTTAAGGCTACTAACACACCGGGACGTGATACACTGTCACTCGGAAATTTTGGAAATGAGTAGTAACGCATTGGTGGTTCAGTGGTAGAATTCTCGCCTGCCACGCGGGAGACCGGGGTTCGATTCCCCGCCAATGCATCGTGTTTTACCTACACCAGAAAATACCCTCCGTAAAAAAGAAAGGAAGGAAAATAAATAAAAAAACATAGCTGAGGAAAAGTGCTACGGCTGCTTGCATTCACCACCTCAAACCGCCCTGCTGGGCAGTGATAAAATGCAGAGACCCGGGATTGAACCAGGGACCTTCAGATCTTCAGTCTGACGCTCTCCCAACTGAGCTATCTCGGCCATGATCAATTCTATCACATGGCAAAGGTCTGTACGTTGTGATAGACACTTGACCAGATCAAAAAGAATGTTTGAAGATTCGCTGCGAGTAGGGTTCGAACCTACGCGGGAAGATCCCATTAGATTTCAAGTCTAACGCCTTAACCACTCGGCCATCGCAGCAGAAATTGCTGGGTAACCAGAATAATTCACCAGCTCACCACTCAGGTGCCGAAGAGGACAAAAAACCAACTAGTAGGGGACACCCGGGTTTGAACCAGGGACCTCTCGATCTGCAGTCGAATGCTCTACCACTGAGCTATATCCCCAGCCAAGGACGGAATCCACGCACAGGGTATATAACATCAACGCGTGAGAGAGCAACTTAACTTAAAAAATGTACACTTCCCGCACCGGGAATCGAACCCGGGCCGCCTGGGTGAAAACCAGAAATCCTAACCACTAGACCATGCGGGACACATTCGCACCACTAAGTAATTTAGATGTCATGCTTTTTCTGACAATTTGAACTAGCTCTGTCTTTCTGTTCGTGTCAAAAACACCTTTTTGCGTCCGCTGCGAGTAGGATTCGAACCTACGCGGGAAGATCCCATTTGATTTCTAGTCAAACGCCTTAACCACTCGGCCATCGCAGCCTGACAAACCGCTGGCCATTGCCACAAGGCCGACCAGAAAGCACAACATTACTGCTAAAGGCACTGCCCGGATTTGAACCGGGGATCTCCTGTTTACTAGACAGGCGCTTTAACCGCTAAGCCACAGCGCCTGCCTGTTGGGAGATTTTGAAAATCTCAATATCACACGTCTGAAATGCCGTTAAGGCTACTAACACACCGGGACGTGATACACTGTCACTCGGAAATTTTGGAAATGAGTAGTAACGCATTGGTGGTTCAGTGGTAGAATTCTCGCCTGCCACGCGGGAGACCGGGGTTCGATTCCCCGCCAATGCATCGTGTTTTACCTACACCAGAAAATACCCTCCGTAAAAAAGAAAGGAAGGAAAATAAATAAAAAAACATAGCTGAGGAAAAGTGCTACGGCTGCTTGCATTCACCACCTCAAACCGCCCTGCTGGGCAGTGATAAAATGCCGAGACCCGGGATTGAACCAGGGACCTTCAGATCTTCAGTCTGACGCTCTCCCAACTGAGCTATCTCGGCCATGATCAATTCTATCACATGGCAAAGGTCTGTACGTTGTGATAGACACTTGACCAGATCAAAAAGAATGTTTGAAGATTCGCTGCGAGTAGGGTTCGAACCTACGCGGGAAGATCCCATTAGATTTCAAGTCTAACGCCTTAACCACTCGGCCATCGCAGCAGAAATTGCTGGGTAACCAGAATAATTCACCAGCTCACCACTCAGGTGCCGAAGAGGACAAAAAGCCAACTAGTAGGGGACACCCGGGTTTGAACCAGGGACCTCTCGATCTGCAGTCGAATGCTCTACCACTGAGCTATATCCCCAGCCAAGGACGGAATCCACGCACAGGGTATATAACATCAACGCGTGAGAGAGCAACTTAACTTAAAAAATGTACACTTCCCGCACCGGGAATCGAACCCGGGCCGCCTGGGTGAAAACCAGAAATCCTAACCACTAGACCATGCGGGACACATTCGCAACACTAAGTAATTTAGATGTCATGCTTTTTCTGACAATTTGAACTAGCTCTGTCTTTCTGTTCGTGTCAAAAACACCTTTTTGCGTCCGCTGCGAGTAGGATTCGAACCTACGCGGGAAGATCCCATTTGATTTCTAGTCAAACGCCTTAACCACTCGGCCATCGCAGCCTGACAAACCGCTGGCCATTGCCACAAGGCCGACCAGAAAGCACAACATTACTGCTAAAGGCACTGCCCGGATTTGAACCGGGGATCTCCTGTTTACTAGACAGGCGCTTTAACCGCTAAGCCACAGCGCCTGCCTGTTGGGAGATTTTGAAAATCTCAATATCACACGTCTGAAATGCCGTTAAGGCTACTAACACACCGGGACGTGATACACTGTCACTCGGAAATTTTGGAAATGAGTAGTAACGCATTGGTGGTTCAGTGGTAGAATTCTCGCCTGCCACGCGGGAGACCGGGGTTCGATTCCCCGCCAATGCATCGTGTTTTACCTACACCAGAAAATACCCTCCGTAAAAAAGAAAGGAAGGAAAATAAATAAAAAAACATAGCTGAGGAAAAGTGCTACGGCTGCTTGCATTCACCACCTCAAACCGCCCTGCTGGGCAGTGATAAAATGCCGAGACCCGGGATTGAACCAGGGACCTTCAGATCTTCAGTCTGACGCTCTCCCAACTGAGCTATCTCGGCCATGATCAATTCTATCACATGGCAAAGGTCTGTACGTTGTGATAGACACTTGACCAGATCAAAAAGAATGTTTGAAGATTCGCTGCGAGTAGGGTTCGAACCTACGCGGGAAGATCCCATTAGATTTCAAGTCTAACGCCTTAACCACTCGGCCATCGCAGCAGAAATTGCTGGGTAACCAGAATAATTCACCAGCTCACCACTCAGGTGCCGAAGAGGACAAAAAGCCAACTAGTAGGGGACACCCGGGTTTGAACCAGGGACCTCTCGATCTGCAGTCGAATGCTCTACCACTGAGCTATATCCCCAGCCAAGGACGGAATCCACGCACAGGGTATATAACATCAACGCGTGAGAGAGCAACTTAACTTAAAAAATGTACACTTCCCGCACCGGGAATCGAACCCGGGCCGCCTGGGTGAAAACCAGAAATCCTAACCACTAGACCATGCGGGACACATTCGCACCACTAAGTAATTTAGATGTCATGCTTTTTCTGACAATTTGAACTAGCTCTGTCTTTCTGTTCGTGTCAAAAACACCTTTTTGCGTCCGCTGCGAGTAGGATTCGAACCTACGCGGGAAGATCCCATTTGATTTCTAGTCAAACGCCTTAACCACTCGGCCATCGCAGCCTGACAAACCGCTGGCCATTGCCACAAGGCCGACCAGAAAGCACAACATTACTGCTAAAGGCACTGCCCGGATTTGAACCGGGGATCTCCTGTTTACTAGACAGGCGCTTTAACCGCTAAGCCACAGCGCCTGCCTGTTGGGAGATTTTGAAAATCTCAATATCACACGTCTGAAATGCCGTTAAGGCTACTAACACACCGGGACGTGATACACTGTCACTCGGAAATTTTGGAAATGAGTAGTAACGCATTGGTGGTTCAGTGGTAGAATTCTCGCCTGCCACGCGGGAGACCGGGGTTCGATTCCCCGCCAATGCATCGTGTTTTACCTACACCAGAAAATACCCTCCGTAAAAAAGAAAGGAAGGAAAATAAATAAAAAAACATAGCTGAGGAAAAGTGCTACGGCTGCTTGCATTCACCACCTCAAACCGCCCTGCTGGGCAGTGATAAAATGCCGAGACCCGGGATTGAACCAGGGACCTTCAGATCTTCAGTCTGACGCTCTCCCAACTGAGCTATCTCGGCCATGATCAATTCTATCACATGGCAAAGGTCTGTACGTTGTGATAGACACTTGACCAGATCAAAAAGAATGTTTGAAGATTCGCTGCGAGTAGGGTTCGAACCTACGCGGGAAGATCCCATTAGATTTCAAGTCTAACGCCTTAACCACTCGGCCATCGCAGCAGAAATTGCTGGGTAACCAGAATAATTCACCAGCTCACCACTCAGGTGCCGAAGAGGACAAAAAGCCAACTAGTAGGGGACACCCGGGTTTGAACCAGGGACCTCTCGATCTGCAGTCGAATGCTCTACCACTGAGCTATATCCCCAGCCAAGGACGGAATCCACGCACAGGGTATATAACATCAACGCGTGAGAGAGCAACTTAACTTAAAAAATGTACACTTCCCGCACCGGGAATCGAACCCGGGCAGCCTGGGTGAAAACCAGAAATCCTAACCACTAGACCATGCGGGACACATTCGCACCACTAAGTAATTTAGATGTCATGCTTTTTCTGACAATTTGAACTAGCTCTGTCTTTCTGTTCGTGTCAAAAACACCTTTTTGCGTCCGCTGCGAGTAGGATTCGAACCTACGCGGGAAGATCCCATTTGATTTCTAGTCAAACGCCTTAACCACTCGGCCATCGCAGCCTGACAAACCGCTGGCCATTGCCACAAGGCCGACCAGAAAGCACAACATTACTGCTAAAGGCACTGCCCGGATTTGAACCGGGGATCTCCTGTTTACTAGACAGGCGCTTTAACCGCTAAGCCACAGCGCCTGCCTGTTGGGAGATTTTGAAAATCTCAATATCACACGTCTGAAATGCCGTTAAGGCTACTAACACACCGGGACGTGATACACTGTCACTCGGAAATTTTGGAAATGAGTAGTAACGCATTGGTGGTTCAGTGGTAGAATTCTCGCCTGCCACGCGGGAGACCGGGGTTCGATTCCCCGCCAATGCATCGTGTTTTACCTACACCAGAAAATACCCTCCGTAAAAAAGAAAGGAAGGAAAATAAATAAAAAAACATAGCTGAGGAAAAGTGCTACGGCTGCTTGCATTCACCACCTCAAACCGCCCTGCTGGGCAGTGATAAAATGCCGAGACCCGGGATTGAACCAGGGACCTTCAGATCTTCAGTCTGACGCTCTCCCAACTGAGCTATCTCGGCCATGATCAATTCTATCACATGGCAAAGGTCTGTACGTTGTGATAGACACTTGACCAGATCAAAAAGAATGTTTGAAGATTCGCTGCGAGTAGGGTTCGAACATACGCGGGAAGATCCCATTAGATTTCAAGTCTAACGCCTTAACCACTCGGCCATCGCAGCAGAAATTGCTGGGTAACCAGAATAATTCACCAGCTCACCACTCAGGTGCCGAAGAGGACAAAAAGCCAACTAGTAGGGGACACCCGGGTTTGAACCAGGGACCTCTCGATCTGCAGTCGAATGCTCTACCACTGAGCTATATCCCCAGCCAAGGACGGAATCCACGCACAGGGTATATAACATCAACGCGTGAGAGAGCAACTTAACTTAAAAAATGTACACTTCCCGCACCGGGAATCGAACCCGGGCCGCCTGGGTGAAAACCAGAAATCCTAACCACTAGACCATGCGGGACACATTCGCACCACTAAGTAATTTAGATGTCATGCTTTTTCTGACAATTTGAACTAGCTCTGTCTTTCTGTTCGTGTCAAAAACACCTTTTTGCGTCCGCTGCGAGTAGGATTCGAACCTACGCGGGAAGATCCCATTTGATTTCTAGTCAAACGCCTTAACCACTCGGCCATCGCAGCCTGACAAACCGCTGGCCATTGCCACAAGGCCGACCAGAAAGCACAACATTACTGCTAAAGGCACTGCCCGGATTTGAACCGGGGATCTCCTGTTTACTAGACAGGCGCTTTAACCGCTAAGCCACAGCGCCTGCCTGTTGGGAGATTTTGAAAATCTCAATATCACACGTCTGAAATGCCGTTAAGGCTACTAACACACCGGGACGTGATACACTGTCACTCGGAAATTTTGGAAATGAGTAGTAACGCATTGGTGGTTCAGTGGTAGAATTCTCGCCTGCCACGCGGGAGACCGGGGTTCGATTCCCCGCCAATGCATCGTGTTTTACCTACACCAGAAAATACCCTCCGTAAAAAAGAAAGGAAGGAAAATAAATAAAAAAACATAGCTGAGGAAAAGTGCTACGGCTGCTTGCATTCACCACCTCAAACCGCCCTGCTGGGCAGTGATAAAATGCCGAGACCCGGGATTGAACCAGGGACCTTCAGATCTTCAGTCTGACGCTCTCCCAACTGAGCTATCTCGGCCATGATCAATTCTATCACATGGCAAAGGTCTGTACGTTGTGATAGACACTTGACCAGATCAAAAAGAATGTTTGAAGATTCGCTGCGAGTAGGGTTCGAACCTACGCGGGAAGATCCCATTAGATTTCAAGTCTAACGCCTTAACCACTCGGCCATCGCAGCAGAAATTGCTGGGTAACCAGAATAATTCACCAGCTCACCACTCAGGTGCCGAAGAGGACAAAAAGCCAACTAGTAGGGGACACCCGGGTTTGAACCAGGGACCTCTCGATCTGCAGTCGAATGCTCTACCACTGAGCTATATCCGCAGCCAAGGACGGAATCCACGCACAGGGTATATAACATCAACGCGTGAGAGAGCAACTTAACTTAAAAAATGTACACTTCCCGCACCGGGAATCGAACCCGGGCCGCCTGGGTGAAAACCAGAAATCCTAACCACTAGACCATGCGGGACACGTTCGCACCACTAAGTAATTTAGATGTCATGCTTTTTCTGACAATTTGAACTAGCTCTGTCTTTCTGTTCGTGTCAAAAACACCTTTTTGCGTCCGCTGCGAGTAGGATTCGAACCTACGCGGGAAGATCCCATTTGATTTCTAGTCAAACGCCTTAACCACTCGGCCATCGCAGCCTGACAAACCGCTGGCCATTGCCACAAGGCCGACCAGAAAGCACAACATTACTGCTAAAGGCACTGCCCGGATTTGAACCGGGGATCTCCTGTTTACTAGACAGGCGCTTTAACCGCTAAGCCACAGCGCCTGCCTGTTGGGAGATTTTGAAAATCTCAATATCACACGTCTGAAATGCCGTTAAGGCTACTAACACACCGGGACGTGATACACTGTCACTCGGAAATTTTGGAAATGAGTAGTAACGCATTGGTGGTTCAGTGGTAGAATTCTCGCCTGCCACGCGGGAGACCGGGGTTCGATTCCCCGCCAATGCATCGTGTTTTACCTACACCAGAAAATACCCTCCGTAAAAAAGAAAGGAAGGAAAATAAATAAAAAAACATAGCTGAGGAAAAGTGCTACGGCTGCTTGCATTCACCACCTCAAACCGCCCTGCTGGGCAGTGATAAAATGCCGAGACCCGGGATTGAACCAGGGACCTTCAGATCTTCAGTCTGACGCTCTCCCAACTGAGCTATCTCGGCCATGATCAATTCTATCACATGGCAAAGGTCTGTACGTTGTGATAGACACTTGACCAGATCAAAAAGAATGTTTGAAGATTCGCTGCGAGTAGGGTTCGAACCTACGCGGGAAGATCCCATTAGATTTCAAGTCTAACGCCTTAACCACTCGGCTATCGCAGCAGAAATTGCTGGGTAACCAGAATAATTCACCAGCTCACCACTCAGGTGCCGAAGAGGACAAAAAGCCAACTAGTAGGGGACACCCGGGTTTGAACCAGGGACCTCTCGATCTGCAGTCGAATGCTCTACCACTGAGCTATATCCCCAGCCAAGGACGGAATCCACGCACAGGGTATATAACATCAACGCGTGAGAGAGCAACTTAACTTAAATAATGTACACTTCCCGCACCGGGAATCGAACCCGGGCCGCCTGGGTGAAAACCAGAAATCCTAACCACTAGACCATGCGGGACACATTCGCACCACTAAGTAATTTAGATGTCATGCTTTTTCTGACAATTTGAACTAGCTCTGTCTTTCTGTTCGTGTCAAAAACACCTTTTTGCGTCCGCTGCGAGTAGGATTCGAACCTACGCGGGAAGATCCCATTTGATTTCTAGTCAAACGCCTTAACCACTCGGCCATCGCAGCCTATTTATATGGCCATTGCCACAAGGCCGACCAGAAAGCACAACATTACTGCTAAAGGCACTGCCCGGATTTGAACCGGGGATCTCCTGTTTACTAGACAGGCGCTTTAACCGCTAAGCCACAGCGCCTGCCTGTTGGGAGATTTTGAAAATCTCAATATCACACGTCTGAAATGCCGTTAAGGCTACTAACACATCGGGACGTGATACACTGTCACTCGGAAATTTTGGAAATGAGTAGTAACGCATTGGTGGTTCAGTGGTAGAATTCTCGCCTGCCACGCGGGAGACCGGGGTTCGATTCCCCGCCAATGCATCGTGTTTTACCTACACCAGAAAATACCCTCCGTAAAAAAGAAAGGAAGGAAAATAAATAAAAAAACATAGCTGAGGAAAAGTGCTACGGCTGCTTGCATTCACCACCTCAAACCGCCCTGCTGGGCAGTGATAAAATGCCAAGACCCGGGATTGAACCAGGGACCTTCAGATCTTCAGTCTGACGCTCTCCCAACTGAGCTATCTCGGCCATGATCAATTCTATCACATGGCAAAGGTCTGTACGTTGTGATAGACACTTGACCAAATCAAAAAGAATGTTTGAAGATTCGCTGCGAGTAGGGTTCGAACCTACGCGGGAAGATCCCATTAGATTTCAAGTCTAACGCCTTAACCACTCGGCCATCACAGCAGAAATTGCTGGGTAACCAGAATAATTCACCAGCTCACCACTCAGGTGCCGAAGAGGACAAAAAGCCAACTAGTAGGGGACACCCGGGTTTGAACCAGGGACCTCTCGATCTGCAGTCGAATGCTCTACCACTGAGCTATATCCCCAGCCAAGGACGGAATCCACGCACAGGGTATATAACATCAACGCGTGAGAGAGCAACTTAACTTAAAAAATGTACACTTCCCGCACCGGGAATCGAACCCGGGCCGCCTGGGTGAAAACCAGAAATCCTAACCACTAGACCATGCGGGACACATTCGCACCACTAAGTAATTTAGATGTCATGCTTTTTCTGACAATTTGAACTAGCTCTGTCTTTCTGTTCGTGTCAAAAACACCTTTTTGCGTCCGCTGCGAGTAGGATTCGAACCTACGCGGGAAGATCCCATTTGATTTCTAGTCAAACGCCTTAACCACTCGGCCATCGCAGCGTATTTATATGGCCATTGCCACAAGGCCGACCAGAAAGCACAACATTACTGCTAAAGGCACTGCCCGGATTTGAACCGGGGATCTCCTGTTTACTAGACAGGCGCTTTAACCGCTAAGCCACAGCGCCTGCCTGTTGGGAGATTTTGAAAATCTCAATATCACACGTCTGAAATGCCGTTAAGGCTACTAACACATCGGGACGTGATACACTGTCACTCGGAAATTTTGGAAATGAGTAGTAACGCATTGGTGGTTCAGTGGTAGAATTCTCGCCTGCCACGCGGGAGACCGGGGTTCGATTCCCCGCCAATGCATCGTGTTTTACCTACACCAGAAAATACCCTCCGTAAAAAAGAAAGGAAGGAAAATAAATAAAAAAACATAGCTGAGGAAAAGTGCTACGGCTGCTTGCATTCACCACCTCAAACCGCCCTGCTGGGCAGTGATAAAATGCCAAGACCCGGGATTGAACCAGGGACCTTCAGATCTTCAGTCTGACGCTCTCCCAACTGAGCTATCTCGGCCATGATCAATTCTATCACATGGCAAAGGTCTGTACGTTGTGATAGACACTTGACCAAATCAAAAAGAATGTTTGAAGATTCGCTGCGAGTAGGGTTCGAACCTACGCGGGAAGATCCCATTAGATTTCAAGTCTAACGCCTTAACCACTCGGCCATCACAGCAGAAATTGCTGGGTAACCAGAATAATTCACCAGCTCACCACTCAGGTGCCGAAGAGGACAAAAAGCCAACTAGTAGGGGACACCCGGGTTTGAACCAGGGACCTCTCGATCTGCAGTCGAATGCTCTACCACTGAGCTATATCCCCAGCCAAGGACGGAATCCACGCACAGGGTATATAACATCAACGCGTGAGAGAGCAACTTAACTTAAATAATGTACACTTCCCGCACCGGGAATCGAACCCGGGCCGCCTGGGTGAAAACCAGAAATCCTAACCACTAGACCATGCGGGACACATTCGCACCACTAAGTAATTTAGATGTCATGCTTTTTCTGACAATTTGAACTAGCTCTGTCTTTCTGTTCGTGTCAAAAACACCTTTTGGCGTCCGCTGCGAGTAGGATTCGAACCTACGCGGGAAGATCCCATTTGATTTCTAGTCAAACGCCTTAACCACTCGGCCATCGCAGCCTATTTATATGGCCATTGCCACAAGGCCGACCAGAAAGCACAACATTACTGCTAAAGGCACTGCCCGGATTTAAACCGGGGATCTCCTGTTTACTAGACAGGCGCTTTAACCGCTAAGCCACAGCGCCTGCCTGTGGGGAGATTTTGAAAATCTCAATATCACACGTCTGAAATGCCGTTAAGGCTACTAACACATCGGGACGTGATACACTGTCACTCGGAAATTTTGGAAATGAGTAGTAACGCATTGGTGGTTCAGTGGTAGAATTCTCGCCTGCCACGCGGGAGACCGGGGTTCGATTCCCCGCCAATGCATCGTGTTTTACCTACACCAGAAAATACCCTCCGTAAAAAAGAAAGGAAGGAAAATAAATAAAAAAACATAGCTGAGGAAAAGTGCTACGGCTGCTTGCATTCACCACCTCAAACCGCCCTGCTGGGCAGTGATAAAATGCCGAGACCCGGGATTGAACCAGGGACCTTCAGATCTTCAGTCTGACGCTCTCCCAACTGAGCTATCTCGGCCATGATCAATTCTATCACATGGCAAAGGTCTGTACGTTGTGATAGACACTTGACCAGATCAAAAAGAATGTTTGAAGATTCGCTGCGAGTAGGGTTCGAACATACGCGGGAAGATCCCATTAGATTTCAAGTCTAACGCCTTAACCACTCGGCCATCGCAGCAGAAATTGCTGGGTAACCAGAATAATTCACCAGCTCACCACTCAGGTGCCGAAGAGGACAAAAAGCCAACTAGTAGGGGACACCCGGGTTTGAACCAGGGACCTCTCGATCTGCAGTCGAATGCTCTACCACTGAGCTATATCCCCAGCCAAGGACGGAATCCACGCACAGGGTATATAACATCAACGCGTGAGAGAGCAACTTAACTTAAAAAATGTACACTTCCCGCACCGGGAATCGAACCCGGGCCGCCTGGGTGAAAACCAGAAATCCTAACCACTAGACCATGCGGGACACATTCGCACCACTAAGTAATTTAGATGTCATGCTTTTTCTGACAATTTGAACTAGCTCTGTCTTTCTGTTCGTGTCAAAAACACCTTTTTGCGTCCGCTGCGAGTAGGATTCGAACCTACGCGGGAAGATCCCATTTGATTTCTAGTCAAACGCCTTAACCACTCGGCCATCGCAGCCTGACAAACCGCTGGCCATTGCCACAAGGCCGACCAGAAAGCACAACATTACTGCTAAAGGCACTGCCCGGATTTGAACCGGGGATCTCCTGTTTACTAGACAGGCGCTTTAACCGCTAAGCCACAGCGCCTGCCTGTTGGGAGATTTTGAAAATCTCAATATCACACGTCTGAAATGCCGTTAAGGCTACTAACACACCGGGACGTGATACACTGTCACTCGGAAATTTTGGAAATGAGTAGTAACGCATTGGTGGTTCAGTGGTAGAATTCTCGCCTGCCACGCGGGAGACCGGGGTTCGATTCCCCGCCAATGCATCGTGTTTTACCTACACCAGAAAATACCCTCCGTAAAAAAGAAAGGAAGGAAAATAAATAAAAAAACATAGCTGAGGAAAAGTGCTACGGCTGCTTGCATTCACCACCTCAAACCGCCCTGCTGGGCAGTGATAAAATGCCGAGACCCGGGATTGAACCAGGGACCTTCAGATCTTCAGTCTGACGCTCTCCCAACTGAGCTATCTCGGCCATGATCAATTCTATCACATGGCAAAGGTCTGTACGTTGTGATAGACACTTGACCAGATCAAAAAGAATGTTTGAAGATTCGCTGCGAGTAGGGTTCGAACCTACGCGGGAAGATCCCATTAGATTTCAAGTCTAACGCCTTAACCACTCGGCCATCGCAGCAGAAATTGCTGGGTAACCAGAATAATTCACCAGCTCACCACTCAGGTGCCGAAGAGGACAAAAAGCCAACTAGTAGGGGACACCCGGGTTTGAACCAGGGACCTCTCGATCTGCAGTCGAATGCTCTACCACTGAGCTATATCCCCAGCCAAGGACGGAATCCACGCACAGGGTATATAACATCAACGCGTGAGAGAGCAACTTAACTTAAAAAATGTACACTTCCCGCACCGGGAATCGAACCCGGGCCGCCTGGGTGAAAACCAGAAATCCTAACCACTAGACCATGCGGGACACGTTCGCACCACTAAGTAATTTAGATGTCATGCTTTTTCTGACAATTTGAACTAGCTCTGTCTTTCTGTTCGTGTCAAAAACACCTTTTTGCGTCCGCTGCGAGTAGGATTCGAACCTACGCGGGAAGATCCCATTTGATTTCTAGTCAAACGCCTTAACCACTCGGCCATCGCAGCCTGACAAACCGCTGGCCATTGCCACAAGGCCGACCAGAAAGCACAACATTACTGCTAAAGGCACTGCCCGGATTTGAACCGGGGATCTCCTGTTTACTAGACAGGCGCTTTAACCGCTAAGCCACAGCGCCTGCCTGTTGGGAGATTTTGAAAATCTCAATATCACACGTCTGAAATGCCGTTAAGGCTACTAACACACCGGGACGTGATACACTGTCACTCGGAAATTTTGGAAATGAGTAGTAACGCATTGGTGGTTCAGTGGTAGAATTCTCGCCTGCCACGCGGGAGACCGGGGTTCGATTCCCCGCCAATGCATCGTGTTTTACCTACACCAGAAAATACCCTCCGTAAAAAAGAAAGGAAGGAAAATAAATAAAAAAACATAGCTGAGGAAAAGTGCTACGGCTGCTTGCATTCACCACCTCAAACCGCCCTGCTGGGCAGTGATAAAATGCCGAGACCCGGGATTGAACCAGGGACCTTCAGATCTTCAGTCTGACGCTCTCCCAACTGAGCTATCTCGGCCATGATCAATTCTATCACATGGCAAAGGTCTGTACGTTGTGATAGACACTTGACCAGATCAAAAAGAATGTTTGAAGATTCGCTGCGAGTAGGGTTCGAACCTACGCGGGAAGATCCCATTAGATTTCAAGTCTAACGCCTTAACCACTCGGCCATCGCAGCAGAAATTGCTGGGTAACCAGAATAATTCACCAGCTCACCACTCAGGTGCCGAAGAGGACAAAAAGCCAACTAGTAGGGGACACCCGGGTTTGAACCAGGGACCTCTCGATCTGCAGTCGAATGCTCTACCACTGAGCTATATCCCCAGCCAAGGACGGAATCCACGCACAGGGTATATAACATCAACGCGTGAGAGAGCAACTTAACTTAAATAATGTACACTTCCCGCACCGGGAATCGAACCCGGGCCGCCTGGGTGAAAACCAGAAATCCTAACCACTAGACCATGCGGGACACATTCGCACCACTAAGTAATTTAGATGTCATGCTTTTTCTGACAATTTGAACTAGCTCTGTCTTTCTGTTCGTGTCAAAAACACCTTTTTGCGTCCGCTGCGAGTAGGATTCGAACCTACGCGGGAAGATCCCATTTGATTTCTAGTCAAACGCCTTAACCACTCGGCCATCGCAGCCTATTTATATGGCCATTGCCACAAGGCCGACCAGAAAGCACAACATTACTGCTAAAGGCACTGCCCGGATTTGAACCGGGGATCTCCTGTTTACTAGACAGGCGCTTTAACCGCTAAGCCACAGCGCCTGCCTGTTGGGAGATTTTGAAAATCTCAATATCACACGTCTGAAATGCCGTTAAGGCTACTAACACATCGGGACGTGATACACTGTCACTCGGAAATTTTGGAAATGAGTAGTAACGCATTGGTGGTTCAGTGGTAGAATTCTCGCCTGCCACGCGGGAGACCGGGGTTCGATTCCCCGCCAATGCATCGTGTTTTACCTACACCAGAAAATACCCTCCGTAAAAAAGAAAGGAAGGAAAATAAATAAAAAAACATAGCTGAGGAAAAGTGCTACGGCTGCTTGCATTCACCACCTCAAACCGCCCTGCTGGGCAGTGATAAAATGCCGAGACCCGGGATTGAACCAGGGACCTTCAGATCTTCAGTCTGACGCTCTCCCAACTGAGCTATCTCGGCCATGATCAATTCTATCACATGGCAAAGGTCTGTACGTTGTGATAGACACTTGACCAAATCAAAAAGAATGTTTGAAGATTCGCTGCGAGTAGGGTTCGAACCTACGCGGGAAGATCCCATTAGATTTCAAGTCTAACGCCTTAACCACTCGGCCATCACAGCAGAAATTGCTGGGTAACCAGAATAATTCACCAGCTCACCACTCAGGTGCCGAAGAGGACAAAAAGCCAACTAGTAGGGGACACCCGGGTTTGAACCAGGGACCTCTCGATCTGCAGTCGAATGCTCTACCACTGAGCTATATCCCCAGCCAAGGACGGAATCCACGCACAGGGTATATAACATCAACGCGTGAGAGAGCAACTTAACTTAAATAATGTACACTTCCCGCACCGGGAATCGAACCCGGGCCGCCTGGGTGAAAACCAGAAATCCTAACCACTAGACCATGCGGGACACATTCGCACCACTAAGTAATTTAGATGTCATGCTTTTTCTGACAATTTGAACTAGCTCTGTCTTTCTGTTCGTGTCAAAAACACCTTTTGGCGTCCGCTGCGAGTAGGATTCGAACCTACGCGGGAAGATCCCATTTGATTTCTAGTCAAACGCCTTAACCACTCGGCCATCGCCACAAGGCCGACCAGAAAGCACAACATTACTGCTAAAGGCACTGCCCGGATTTGAACCGGGGATCTCCTGTTTACTAGACAGGCGCTTTAACCGCTAAGCCACAGCGCCTGCCTGTTGGGAGATTTTGAAAATCTCTATATCACACGTCTGAAATGCCGTTAAGGCTACTAACACATCGGGACGTGATACACTGTCACTCGGAAATTTTGGAAATGAGTAGTAACGCATTGGTGGTTCAGTGGTAGAATTCTCGCCTGCCACGCGGGAGACCGGGGTTCGATTCCCCGCCAATGCATCGTGTTTTACCTACACCAGAAAATACCCTCCGTAAAAAAGAAAGGAAGGAAAATAAATAAAAAAACATAGCTGAGGAAAAGTGCTACGGCTGCTTGCATTCACCACCTCAAACCGCCCTGCTGGGCAGTGATAAAATGCCGAGACCCGGGATTGAACCAGGGACCTTCAGATCTTCAGTCTGACGCTCTCCCAACTGAGCTATCTCGGCCATGATCAATTCTATCACATGGCAAAGGTCTGTACGTTGTGATAGACACTTGACCAAATCAAAAAGAATGTTTGAAGATTCGCTGCGAGTAGGGTTCGAACCTACGCGGGAAGATCCCATTAGATTTCAAGTCTAACGCCTTAACCACTCGGCCATCGCAGCAGAAATTGCTGGGTAACCAGAATAATTCACCAGCTCACCACTCAGGTGCCGAAGAGGACAAAAAGCCAACTAGTAGGGGACACCCGGGTTTGAACCAGGGACCTCTCGATCTGCAGTCGAATGCTCTACCACTGAGCTATATCCCCAGCCAAGGACGGAATCCACGCACAGGGTATATAACATCAACGCGTGAGAGAGCAACTTAACTTAAAAAATGTACACTTCCCGCACCGGGAATCGAACCCGGGCCGCCTGGGTGAAAACCAGAAATCCTAACCACTAGACCATGCGGGACACATTCGCACCACTAAGTAATTTAGATGTCATGCTTTTTCTGACAATTTGAACTAGCTCTGTCTTTCTGTTCGTGTCAAAAACACCTTTTTGCGTCCGCTGCGAGTAGGATTCGAACCTACGGGGGAAGATCCCATTTGATTTCTAGTCAAACGCCTTAACTACTCGGCCATCGCAGCCTGACAAACCGCTGGCCATTGCCACAAGGCCGACCAGAAAGCACAACATTACTGCTAAAGGCACTGCCCGGATTTGAACCGGGGATCTCCTGTTTACTAGACAGGCGCTTTAACCGCTAAGCCACAGCGCCTGCCTGTTGGGAGATTTTGAAAATCTCAATATCACACGTCTGAAATGCCGTTAAGGCTACTAACACACCGGGACGTGATACACTGTCACTCGGAAATTTTGGAAATGAGTAGTAACGCATTGGTGGTTCAGTGGTAGAATTCTCGCCTGCCACGCTGGAGACCGGGGTTCGATTCCCCGCCAATGCATCGTGTTTTACCTACACCAGAAAATACCCTCCGTAAAAAAGAAAGGAAGGAAAATAAATAAAAAAACATAGCTGAGGAAAAGTGCTACGGCTGCTTGCATTCACCACCTCAAACCGCCCTGCTGGGCAGTGATAAAATGCCGAGACCCGGGATTGAACCAGGGACCTTCAGATCTTCAGTCTGACGCTCTCCCAACTGAGCTATCTCGGCCATGATCAATTCTATCACATGGCAAAGGTCTGTACGTTGTGATAGACACTTGACCAAATCAAAAAGAATGTTTGAAGATTCGCTGCGAGTAGGGTTCGAACCTACGCGGGAAGATCCCATTAGATTTCAAGTCTAACGCCTTAACCACTCGGCCATCGCAGCAGAAATTGCTGGGTAACCAGAATAATTCACCAGCTCACCACTCAGGTGCCGAAGAGGACAAAAAGCCAACTAGTAGGGGACACCCGGGTTTGAACCAGGGACCTCTCGATCTGCAGTCGAATGCTCTACCACTGAGCTATATCCCCAGCCAAGGACGGAATCCACGCACAGGGTATATTACATCAACGCGTGAGAGAGCAACTTAACTTAAAAAATGTACACTTCCCGCACCGGGAATCGAACCCGGGCCGCCTGGGTGAAAACCAGAAATCCTAACCACTAGACCATGCGGGACACATTCGCACCACTAAGTAATTTAGATGTCATGCTTTTTCTGACAATTTGAACTAGCTCTGTCTTTCTGTTCGTGTCAAAAACACCTTTTTGCGTCCGCTGCGAGTAGGATTCGAACCTACGCGGGAAGATCCCATTTGATTTCTAGTCAAACGCCTTAACCACTCGGCCATCGCAGCCTATTTATATGGCCATTGCCACAAGGCCGACCAGAAAGCACAACATTACTGCTAAAGGCACTGCCCGGATTTGAACCGGGGATCTCCTGTTTACTAGACAGGCGCTTTAACCGCTAAGCCACAGCGCCTGCCTGTTGGGAGATTTTGAAAATCTCAATATCACACGTCTGAAATGCCGTTAAGGCTACTAACACATCGGGACGTGATACACTGTCACTCGGAAATTTTGGAAATGAGTAGTAACGCATTGGTGGTTCAGTGGTAGAATTCTCGCCTGCCACGCGGGAGACCGGGGTTCGATTCCCCGCCAATGCATCGTGTTTTACCTACACCAGAAAATACCCTCCGTAAAAAAGAAAGGAAGGAAAATAAATAAAAAAACATAGCTGAGGAAAAGTGCTACGGCTGCTTGCATTCACCACCTCAAACCGCCCTGCTGGGCAGTGATAAAATGCCGAGACCCGGGATTGAACCAGGGACCTTCAGATCTTCAGTCTGACGCTCTCCCAACTGAGCTATCTCGGCCATGATCAATTCTATCACATGGCAAAGGTCTGTACGTTGTGATAGACACTTGACCAAATCAAAAAGAATGTTTGAAGATTCGCTGCGAGTAGGGTTCGAACCTACGCGGGAAGATCCCATTAGATTTCAAGTCTAACGCCTTAACCACTCGGCCATCGCAGCAGAAATTGCTGGGTAACCAGAATAATTCACCAGCTCACCACTCAGGTGCCGAAGAGGACAAAAAGCCAACTAGTAGGGGACACCCGGGTTTGAACCAGGGACCTCTCGATCTGCAGTCGAATGCTCTACCACTGAGCTATATCCCCAGCCAAGGACGGAATCCACGCACAGGGTATATAACATCAACGCGTGAGAGAGCAACTTAACTTAAATAATGTACACTTCCCGCACCGGGAATCGAACCCGGGCCGCCTGGGTGAAAACCAGAAATCCTAACCACTAGACCATGCGGGACACATTCGCACCACTAAGTAATTTAGATGTCATCCTTTTTCTGACAATTTGAACTAGCTCTGTCTTTCTGTTCGTGTCAAAAACACCTTTTTGCGTCCGCTGCGAGTAGGATTCGAACCTACGCGGGAAGATCCCATTTGATTTCTAGTCAAACGCCTTAACCACTCGGCCATCGCAGCCTATTTATATGGCCATTGCCACAAGGCCGACCAGAAAGCACAACATTACTGCTAAAGGCACTGCCCGGATTTGAACCGGGGATCTCCTGTTTACTAGACAGGCGCTTTAACCGCTAAGCCACAGCGCCTGCCTGTTGGGAGATTTTGAAAATCTCAATATCACACGTCTGAAATGCCGTTAAGGCTACTAACACATCGGGACGTGATACACTGTCACTCGGAAATTTTGGAAATGAGTAGTAACGCATTGGTGGTTCAGTGGTAGAATTCTCGCCTGCCACGCGGGAGACCGGGGTTCGATTCCCCGCCAATGCATCGTGTTTTACCTACACCAGAAAATACCCTCCGTAAAAAAGAAAGGAAGGAAAATAAATAAAAAAACATAGCTGAGGAAAAGTGCTACGGCTGCTTGCATTCACCACCTCAAACCGCCCTGCTGGGCAGTGATAAAATGCCGAGACCCGGGATTGAACCAGGGACCTTCAGATCTTCAGTCTGACGCTCTCCCAACTGAGCTATCTCGGCCATGATCAATTCTATCACATGGCAAAGGTCTGTACGTTGTGATAGACACTTGACCAAATCAAAAAGAATGTTTGAAGATTCGCTGCGAGTAGGGTTCGAACCTACGCGGGAAGATCCCATTAGATTTCAAGTCTAACGCCTTAACCACTCGGCCATCGCAGCAGAAATTGCTGGGTAACCAGAATAATTCACCAGCTCACCACTCAGGTGCCGAAGAGGACAAAAAGCCAACTAGTAGGGGACACCCGGGTTTGAACCAGGGACCTCTCGATCTGCAGTCGAATGCTCTACCACTGAGCTATATCCCCAGCCAAGGACGGAATCCACGCACAGGGTATATAACATCAACGCGTGAGAGAGCAACTTAACTTAAAAAATGTACACTTCCCGCACGGGAATCAAACCCGGCCCGCCTGGGTGAAAACCAGAAATCCTAACCACTAGACCATGCGGGACACATTCGCACCACTAAGTAATTTAGATGTCATGCTTTTTCTGACAATTTGAACTAGCTCTGTCTTTCTGTTCGTGTCAAAAACACCTTTTTGCGTCCGCTGCGAGTAGGATTCGAACCTACGCGGGAAGATCCCATTTGATTTCTAGTCAAACGCCTTAACCACTCGGCCATCGCAGCCTGACAAACCGCTGGCCATTGCCACAAGGCCGACCAGAAAGCACAACATTACTGCTAAAGGCACTGCCCGGATTTGAACCGGGGATCTCCTGTTTACTAGACAGGCGCTTTAACCGCTAAGCCACAGCGCCTGCCTGTTGGGAGATTTTGAAAATCTCAATATCACACGTCTGAAATGCCGTTAAGGCTACTAACACACCGGGACGTGATACACTGTCACTCGGAAATTTTGGAAATGAGTAGTAACGCATTGGTGGTTCAGTGGTAGAATTCTCGCCCGCCACGCGGGAGACCGGGGTTCGATTCCCCGCCAATGCATCGTGTTTTACCTACACCAGAAAATACCCTCCGTAAAAAAGAAAGGAAGGAAAATAAATAAAAAAACATAGCTGAGGAAAAGTGCTACGGCTGCTTGCATTCACCACCTCAAACCGCCCTGCTGGGCAGTGATAAAATGCCGAGACCCGGGATTGAACCAGGGACCTTCAGATCTTCAGTCTGACGCTCTCCCAACTGAGCCATCTCGGCCATGATCAATTCTATCACATGGCAAAGGTCTGTACGTTGTGATAGACACTTGACCAAATTAAAAAGAATGTTTGAAGATTCGCTGCGAGTAGGGTTCGAACCTACGCAGGAAGATCCCATTAGATTTCAAGTCTAACGCCTTAACCACTCGGCCATCGCAGCAGAAATTGCTGGGTAACCAGAATAATTCACCAGCTCACCACTCAGGTGCCGAAGAGGACAAAAAGCCAACTAGTAGGGGACACCCGGGTTTGAACCAGGGACCTCTCGATCTGCAGTCGAATGCTCTACCACTGAGCTATATCCCCAGCCAAGGACGGAATCCACGCACAGGGTATATAACATCAACGCGTGAGAGAGCAACTTAACTTAAAAAATGTACACTTCCCGCACCGGGAATCGAACCCGGGCCGCCTGGGTGAAAACCAGAAATCCTAACCACTAGACCATGCGGGACACATTCGCACCACTAAGTAATTTAGATGTCATGCTATTTCTGACAATTTGAACTAGCTCTGTCTTTCTGTTCGTGTCAAAAACACCTTTTTGCGTCCGCTGCGAGTAGGATTCGAACCTACGCGGGAAGATCCCATTTGATTTCTAGTCAAACGCCTTAACCACTCGGCCATCGCAGCCTGACAAACCGCTGGCCATTGCCACAAGGCCGACCAGAAAGCACAACATTACTGCTAAAGGCACTGCCCGGATTTGAACCGGGGATCTCCTGTTTACTAGACAGGCGCTTTAACCGCTAAGCCACAGCGCCTGCCTGTTGGGAGATTTTGAAAATCTCAATATCACACGTCTGAAATGCCGTTAAGGCTACTAACACACCGGGACGTGATACACTGTCACTCGGAAATTTTGGAAATGAGTAGTAACGCATTGGTGGTTCAGTGGTAGAATTCTCGCCTGCCACGCGGGAGACCGGGGTTCGATTCCCCGCCAATGCATCGTGTTTTACCTACACCAGAAAATACCCTCCGTAAAAAAGAAAGGAAGGAAAATAAATAAAAAAACATAGCTGAGGAAAAGTGCTACGGCTGCTTGCATTCACCACCTCAAACCGCCCTGCTGGGCAGTGATAAAATGCCGAGACCCGGGATTGAACCAGGGACCTTCAGATCTTCAGTCTGACGCTCTCCCAACTGAGCCATCTCGGCCATGATCAATTCTATCACATGGCAAAGGTCTGTACGTTGTGATAGACACTTGACCAAATTAAAAAGAATGTTTGAAGATTCGCTGCGAGTAGGGTTCGAACCTACGCAGGAAGATCCCATTAGATTTCAAGTCTAACGCCTTAACCACTCGGCCATCGCAGCAGAAATTGCTGGGTAACCAGAATAATTCACCAGCTCACCACTCAGGTGCCGAAGAGGACAAAAAGCCAACTAGTAGGGGACACCCGGGTTTGAACCAGGGACCTCTCGATCTGCAGTCGAATGCTCTACCACTGAGCTATATCCCCAGCCAAGGACGGAATCCACGCACAGGGTATATAACATCAACGCGTGAGAGAGCAACTTAACTTAAAAAATGTACACTTCCCGCACCGGGAATCGAACCCGGGCCGCCTGGGTGAAAACCAGAAATCCTAACCACTAGACCATGCGGGACACATTCGCACCACTAAGTAATTTAGATGTCATGCTATTTCTGACAATTTGAACTAGCTCTGTCTTTCTGTTCGTGTCAAAAACACCTTTTTGCGTCCGCTGCGAGTAGGATTCGAACCTACGCGGGAAGATCCCATTTGATTTCTAGTCAAACGCCTTAACCACTCGGCCATCGCAGCCTGACAAACCGCTGGCCATTGCCACAAGGCCGACCAGAAAGCACAACATTACTGCTAAAGGCACTGCCCGGATTTGAACCGGGGATCTCCTGTTTACTAGACAGGCGCTTTAACCGCTAAGCCACAGCGCCTGCCTGTTGGGAGATTTTGAAAATCTTAATATCACACGTCTGAAATGCCGTTAAGGCTACTAACACATCGGGACGTGATACACTGTCACTCGGAAATTTTGGAAATGAGTAGTAACGCATTGGTGGTTCAGTGGTAGAATTCTCGCCTGCCACGCGGGAGACCGGGGTTCGATTCCCCGCCAATGCATCGTGTTTTACCTACACCAGAAAATACCCTCCGTAAAAAAGAAAGGAAGGAAAATAAATAAAAAAACATAGCTGAGGAAAAGTGCTACGGCTGCTTGCATTCACCACCTCAAACCGCCCTGCTGGGCAGTGATAAAATGCCGAGACCCGGGATTGAACCAGGGACCTTCAGATCTTCAGTCTGACGCTCTCCCAACTGAGCTATCTCGGCCATGATCAATTCTATCACATGGCAAAGGTCTGTACGTTGTGATAGACACTTGACCAGATCAAAAAGAATGTTTGAAGATTCGCTGCGAGTAGGGTTCGAACCTACGCGGGAAGATCCCATTAGATTTCAAGTCTAACGCCTTAACCACTCGGCCATCGCAGCAGAAATTGCTGGGTAACCAGAGTAATTCCCCAGCTCACCACTCAGGTGCCGAAGAGGACAAAAAGCCAACTAGTAGGGGACACCCGGGTTTGAACCAGGGACCTCTCGATCTGCAGTCGAATGCTCTACCACTGAGCTATATCCCCAGCCAAGGACGGAATCCACGCACAGGGTATATAACATCAACGCGTGAGAGAGCAACTTAACTTAAAAAATGTACACTTCCAGCACCGGGAATCGAACCCGGGTCGCCTGGGTGAAAACCAGAAATCCTAACCACTACACCATGCGGGACACATTCGCACCACTAAGTAATTTAGATGTCATGCTTTTTCTGACAATTTGAACTAGCTCTGTCTTTCTGTTCGTGTCAAAAACACCTTTTTGCGTCCGCTGCGAGTAGGATTCGAACCTACGCGGGAAGATCCCATTTGATTTCTAGTCAAACGCCTTAACCACTCGGCCATCGCAGCCTGACAAACCGCTGGCCATTGCCACAAGGCCGACCAGAAAGCACAACATTACTGCTAAAGGCACTGCCCGGATTTGAACCGGGGATCTCCTGTTTACTAGACAGGCGCTTTAACCGCTAAGCCACAGCGCCTGCCTGTTGGGAGATTTTGAAAATCTCAATATCACACGTCTGAAATGCCGTTAAGGCTACTAACACACCGGGACGTGATACACTGTCACTCGGAAATTTTGGAAATGAGTAGTAACGCATTGGTGGTTCAGTGGTAGAATTCTCGCCTGCCACGCGGGAGACCGGGGTTCGATTCCCCGCCAATGCATCGTGTTTTACCTACACCAGAAAATACCCTCCGTAAAAAAGAAAGGAAGGAAAATAAATAAAAAAACATAGCTGAGGAAAAGTGCTACGGCTGCTTGCATTCACCACCTCAAACCGCCCTGGTGGGCAGTGATAAAATGCCGAGAGCCGGGATTGAACCAGGGACCTTCAGATCTTCAGTCTGACGCTCTCCCAACTGAGCTATCTCGGCCATGATCAATTCTATCACATGGCAAAGGTCTGTACGTTGTGATAGACACTTGACCAGATCAAAAAGAATGTTTGAAGATTCGCTGCGAGTAGGATTCGAACCTACGCGGGAAGATCCCATTAGATTTCAAGTCTAACGCCTTAACCACTCGGCCATCGCAGCAGAAATTGCTGGGTAACCAGAATAATTCACCAGCTCACCACTCAGGTGCCGAAGAGGACAAAAAGCCAACTAGTAGGGGACACCCGGGTTTGAACCAGGGACCTCTCGATCTGCAGTCGAATGCTCTACCACTGAGCTATATCCCCAGCCAAGGACGGAATCCACGCACAGGGTATATAACATCAACGCGTGAGAGAGCAACTTAACTTAAAAAATGTACACTTCCCGCACCGGGAATCGAACCCGGGCCGCCTGGGTGAAAACCAGAAATCCTAACCACTAGACCATGCGGGACACATTCGCACCACTAAGTAATTTAGATGTCATGCTTTTTCTGACAATTTGAACTAGCTCTGTCTTTCTGTTCGTGTCGAAAACACCTTTTTGCGTCCGCTGCGAGTAGGATTCGAACCTACGCGGGAAGATCCCATTTGATTTCTAGTCAAACGCCTTAACCACTCGGCCATCGCAGCCTGACAAACCGCTGGCCATTGCCACAAGGCCGACCAGAAAGCACAACATTACTGCTAAAGGCACTGCCCGGATTTGAACCGGGGATCTCCTGTTTACTAGACAGGCGCTTTAACCGCTAAGCCACAGCGCCTGCCTGTTGGGAGATTTTGAAAATCTCAATATCACACGTCTGAAATGCCGTTAAGGCTACTAACACACCGGGACGTGATACACTGTCACTCGGAAATTTTGGAAATGAGTAGTAACGCATTGGTGGTTCAGTGGTAGAATTCTCGCCTGCCACGCGGGAGACCGGGGTTCGATTCCCCGCCAATGCATCGTGTTTTACCTACACCAGAAAATACCCTCCGTAAAAAAGAAAGGAAGGAAAATAAATAAAAAAACATAGCTGAGGAAAAGTGCTACGGCTGCTTGCATTCACCACCTCAAACCGCCCTGCTGGGCAGTGATAAAATGCCGAGACCCGGGATTGAACCAGGGACCTTCAGATCTTCAGTCTGACGCTCTCCCAACTGAGCTATCTCGGCCATGATTAATTCTATCACATGGCAAAGGTCTGTACGTTGTGATAGACACTTGACCAAATCAAAAAGAATGTTTGAAGATTCGCTGCGAGTAGGGTTCGAACCTACGCGGGAAGATCCCATTAGATTTCAAGTCTAACGCCTTAACCACTCGGCCATCGCAGCAGAAATTGCTGGGTAACCAGAATAATTCACCAGCTCACCACTCAGGTGCCGAAGAGGACAAAAAGCCAACTAGTAGGGGACACCCGGGTTTGAACCAGGGACCTCTCGATCTGCAGTCGAATGCTCTACCACTGAGCTATATCCCCAGCCAAGGACGGAATCCACGCACAGGGTATATAACATCAACGCGTGAGAGAGCAACTTAACTTAAAAAATGTACACTTCCCGCACCGGGAATCGAACCCGGGCCGCCTGGGTGAAAACCAGAAATCCTAACCACTAGACCATGCGGGACACATTCGCACCACTAAGTAATTTAGATGTCATGCTTTTTCTGACAATTTGAACTAGCTCTGTCTTTCTGTTCGTGTCGAAAACACCTTTTTGCGTCCGCTGCGAGTAGGATTCGAACCTACGCGGGAAGATCCCATTTGATTTCTAGTCAAACGCCTTAACCACTCGGCCATCGCAGCCTGACAAACCGCTGGCCATTGCCACAAGGCCGACCAGAAAGCACAACATTACTGCTAAAGGCACTGCCCGGATTTGAACCGGGGATCTCCTGTTTACTAGACAGGCGCTTTAACCGCTAAGCCACAGCGCCTGCCTGTTGGGAGATTTTGAAAATCTCAATATCACACGTCTGAAATGCCGTTAAGGCTACTAACACACCGGGACGTGATACACTGTCACTCGGAAATTTTGGAAATGAGTAGTAACGCATTGGTGGTTCAGTGGTAGAATTCTCGCCTGCCACGCGGGAGACCGGGGTTCGATTCCCCGCCAATGCATCGTGTTTTACCTACACCAGAAAATACCCTCCGTAAAAAAGAAAGGAAGGAAAATAAATAAAAAAACATAGCTGAGGAAAAGTGCTACGGCTGCTTGCATTCACCACCTCAAACCGCCCTGCTGGGCAGTGATAAAATGCCGAGACCCGGGATTGAACCAGGGACCTTCAGATCTTCAGTCTGACGCTCTCCCAACTGAGCTATCTCGGCCATGATCAATTCTATCACATGGCAAATGTCTGTACGTTGTGATAGACACTTGACCAGATCAAAAAGAATGTTTGAAGATTCGCTGCGAGTAGGGTTCGAACCTACGCGGGAAGATCCCATTAGATTTCAAGTCTAACGCCTTAACCACTCGGCCATCGCAGCAGAAATTGCTGGGTAACCAGAATAATTCACCAGCTCACCACTCAGGTGCCGAAGAGGACAAAAAGCCAACTAGTAGGGGACACCCGGGTTTGAACCAGGGACCTCTCGATCTGCAGTCGAATGCTCTACCACTGAGCTATATCCCCAGCCAAGGACGGAATCCACGCACAGGGTATATAACATCAACGCGTGAGAGAGCAACTTAACTTAAAAAATGTACACTTCCCGCACCGGGAATCGAACCCGGGCCGCCTGGGTGAAAACCAGAAATCCTAACCACTAGACCATGCGGGACACATTCGCACCACTAAGTAATTTAGATGTCATGCTTTTTCTGACAATTTGAACTAGCTCTGTCTTTCTGTTCGTGTCAAAAACACCTTTTTGCGTCCGCTGCGAGTAGGATTCGAACCTACGCGGGAAGATCCCATTTGATTTCTAGTCAAACGCCTTAACCACTCGGCCATCGCAGCCTGACAAACCGCTGGCCATTGCCACAAGGCCGACCAGAAAGCACAACATTACTGCTAAAGGCACTGCCCGGATTTGAACCGGGGATCTCCTGTTTACTAGACAGGCGCTTTAACCGCTAAGCCACAGCGCCTGCCTGTTGGGAGATTTTGAAAATCTCAATATCACACGTCTGAAATGCCGTTAAGGCTACTAACACACCGGGACGTGATACACTGTCACTCGGAAATTTTGGAAATGAGTAGTAACGCATTGGTGGTTCAGTGGTAGAATTCTCGCCTGCCACGCGGGAGACCGGGGTTCGATTCCCCGCCAATGCATCGTGTTTTACCTACACCAGAAAATACCCTCCGTAAAAAAGAAAGGAAGGAAAATAAATAAAAAAACATAGCTGAGGAAAAGTGCTACGGCTGCTTGCATTCACCACCTCAAACCGCCCTGCTGGGCAGTGATAAAATGCCGAGAGCCGGGATTGAACCAGGGACCTTCAGATCTTCAGTCTGACGCTCTCCCAACTGAGCTATCTCGGCCATGATCAATTCTATCACATGGCAAAGGTCTGTACGTTGTGATAGACACTTGACCAGATCAAAAAGAATGTTTGAAGATTCGCTGCGAGTAGGGTTCGAACCTACGCGGGAAGATCCCATTAGATTTCAAGTCTAACGCCTTAACCACTCGGCCATCGCAGCAGAAATTGCTGGGTAACCAGAATAATTCACCCGCTCACCACTCAGGTGCCGAAGAGGACAAAAAGCCAACTAGTAGGGGACACCCTGGTTTGAACCAGGGACCTCTCGATCTGCAGTCGAATGCTCTACCACTGAGCTATATCCCCAGCCAAGGACGGAATCCACGCACAGGGTATATAACATCAACGCGTGAGAGAGCAACTTAACTTAAAAAATGTACACTTCCCGCACCGGGAATCGAACCCGGGCCGCCTGGGTGAAAACCAGAAATCCTAACCACTAGACCATGCGGGACACATTCGCACCACTAAGTAATTTAGATGTCATGCTTTTTCTGACAATTTGAACTAGCTCTGTCTTTCTGTTCGTGTCAAAAACACCTTTTTGCGTCCGCTGCGAGTAGGATTCGAACCTACGCGGGAAGATCCCATTTGATTTCTAGTCAAACGCCTTAACCACTCGGCCATCGCAGCCTGACAAACCGCTGGCCATTGCCACAAGGCCGACCAGAAAGCACAACATTACTGCTAAAGGCACTGCCCGGATTTGAACCGGGGATCTCCTGTTTACTAGACAGGCGCTTTAACCGCTAAGCCACAGCGCCTGCCTGTTGGGAGATTTTGAAAATCTCAATATCACACGTCTGAAATGCCGTTAAGGCTACTAACACACCGGGACGTGATACACTGTCACTCGGAAATTTTGGAAATGAGTAGTAACGCATTGGTGGTTCAGTGGTAGAATTCTCGCCTGCCACGCGGGAGACCGGGGTTCGATTCCCCGCCAATGCATCGTGTTTTACCTACACCAGAAAATACCCTCCGTAAAAAAGAAAGGAAGGAAAATAAATAAAAAAACATAGCTGAGGAAAAGTGCTACGGCTGCTTGCATTCACCACCTCAAACCGCCCTGCTGGGCAGTGATAAAATGCCGAGACCCGGGATTGAACCAGGGACCTTCAGATCTTCAGTCTGACGCTCTCCCAACTGAGCTATCTCGGCCATGATCAATTCTATCACATGGCAAAGGTCTGTACGTTGTGATAGACACTTGACCAGATCAAAAAGAATGTTTGAAGATTCGCTGCAAGTAGGGTTCGAACCTACGCGGGAAGATCCCATTAGATTTCAAGTCTAACGCCTTAACCACTCGGCCATCGCAGCAGAAATTGCTGGGTAACCAGAATAATTCACCAGCTCACCACTCAGGTGCCGAAGAGGACAAAAAGCCAACTAGTAGGGGACACCCGGGTTTGAACCAGGGACCTCTCGATCTGCAGTCGAATGCTCTACCACTGAGCTATATCCCCAGCCAAGGACGGAATCCACGCACAGGGTATATAACATCAACGCGTGAGAGAGCAACTTAACTTAAAAAATGTACACTTCCCGCACCGGGAATCGAACCCGGGCCGCCTGGGTGAAAACCAGAAATCCTAACCACTAGACCATGCGGGACACATTCGCACCACTAAGTAATTTAGATGTCATGCTTTTTCTGACAATTTGAACTAGCTCTGTCTTTCTGTTCGTGTCAAAAACACCTTTTTGCGTCCGCTGCGAGTAGGATTCGAACCTACGCGGGAAGATCCCATTTGATTTCTAGTCAAACGCCTTAACCACTCGGCCATCGCAGCCTGACAAACCGCTGGCCATTGCCACAAGGCCGACCAGAAAGCACAACATTACTGCTAAAGGCACTGCCCGGATTTGAACCGGGGATCTCCTGTTTACTAGACAGGCGCTTTAACCGCTAAGCCACAGCGCCTGCCTGTTGGGAGATTTTGAAAATCTCAATATCACACGTCTGAAATGCCGTTAAGGCTACTAACACACCGGGACGTGATACACTGTCACTCGGAAATTTTGGAAATGAGTAGTAACGCATTGGTGGTTCAGTGGTAGAATTCTCGCCTGCCACGCGGGAGACCGGGGTTCGATTCCCCGCCAATGCATCGTGTTTTACCTACACCAGAAAATACCCTCCGTAAAAAAGAAAGGAAGGAAAATAAATAAAAAAACATAGCTGAGGAAAAGTGCTACGGCTGCTTGCATTCACCACCTCAAACCGCCCTGCTGGGCAGTGATAAAATGCCGAGACCCGGGATTGAACCAGGGACCTTCAGATCTTCAGTCTGACGCTCTCCCAACTGAGCTATCTCGGCCATGATTAATTCTATCACATGGCAAAGGTCTGTACGTTGTGATAGACACTTGACCAAATCAAAAAGAATGTTTGAAGATTCGCTGCGAGTAGGGTTCGAACCTACGCGGGAAGATCCCATTAGATTTCAAGTCTAACGCCTTAACCACTCGGCCATCGCAGCAGAAATTGCTGGGTAACCAGAATAATTCACCAGCTCACCACTCAGGTGCCGAAGAGGACAAAAAGCCAACTAGTAGGGGACACCCGGGTTTGAACCAGGGACCTCTCGATCTGCAGTCGAATGCTCTACCACTGAGCTATATCCCCAGCCAAGGACGGAATCCACGCACAGGGTATATAACATCAACGCGTGAGAGAGCAACTTAACTTAAAAAATGTACACTTCCCGCACCGGGAATCGAACCCGGGCCGCCTGGGTGAAAACCAGAAATCCTAACCACTAGACCATGCGGGACACATTCGCACCACTAAGTAATTTAGATGTCATGCTTTTTCTGACAATTTGAACTAGCTCTGTCTTTCTGTTCGTGTCGAAAACACCTTTTTGCGTCCGCTGCGAGTAGGATTCGAACCTACGCGGGAAGATCCCATTTGATTTCTAGTCAAACGCCTTAACCACTCGGCCATCGCAGCCTGACAAACCGCTGGCCATTGCCACAAGGCCGACCAGAAAGCACAACATTACTGCTAAAGGCACTGCCCGGATTTGAACCGGGGATCTCCTGTTTACTAGACAGGCGCTTTAACCGCTAAGCCACAGCGCCTGCCTGTTGGGAGATTTTGAAAATCTCAATATCACACGTCTGAAATGCCGTTAAGGCTACTAACACACCGGGACGTGATACACTGTCACTCGGAAATTTTGGAAATGAGTAGTAACGCATTGGTGGTTCAGTGGTAGAATTCTCGCCTGCCACGCGGGAGACCGGGGTTCGATTCCCCGCCAATGCATCGTGTTTTACCTACACCAGAAAATACCCTCCGTAAAAAAGAAAGGAAGGAAAATAAATAAAAAAACATAGCTGAGGAAAAGTGCTACGGCTGCTTGCATTCACCACCTCAAACCGCCCTGCTGGGCAGTGATAAAATGCCGAAACCCGGGATTGAACCAGGGACCTTCAGATCTTCAGTCTGACGCTCTCCCAACTGAGCTATCTCGGCCATGATCAATTCTATCACATGGCAAATGTCTGTACGTTGTGATAGACACTTGACCAGATCAAAAAGAATGTTTGAAGATTCGCTGCGAGTAGGGTTCGAACCTACGCGGGAAGATCCCATTAGATTTCAAGTCTAACGCCTTAACCACTCGGCCATCGCAGCAGAAATTGCTGGGTAACCAGAATAATTCACCAGCTCACCACTCAGGTGCCGAAGAGGACAAAAAGCCAACTAGTAGGGGACACCCGGGTTTGAACCAGGGACCTCTCGATCTGCAGTCGAATGCTCTACCACTGAGCTATATCCCCAGCCAAGGACGGAATCCACGCACAGGGTATATAACATCAACGCGTGAGAGAGCAACTTAACTTAAAAAATGTACACTTCCCGCACCGGGAATCGAACCCGGGCCGCCTGGGTGAAAACCAGAAATCCTAACCACTAGACCATGCGGGACACATTCGCACCACTAAGTAATTTAGATGTCATGCTTTTTCTGACAATTTGAACTAGCTCTGTCTTTCTGTTCGTGTCAAAAACACCTTTTTGCGTCCGCTGCGAGTAGGATTCGAACCTACGCGGGAAGATCCCATTTGATTTCTAGTCAAACGCCTTAACCACTCGGCCATCGCAGCCTGACAAACCGCTGGCCATTGCCACAAGGCCGACCAGAAAGCACAACATTACTGCTAAAGGCACTGCCCGGATTTGAACCGGGGATCTCCTGTTTACTAGACAGGCGCTTTAACCGCTAAGCCACAGCGCCTGCCTGTTGGGAGATTTTGAAAATCTCAATATCACACGTCTGAAATGCCGTTAAGGCTACTAACACACCGGGACGTGATACACTGTCACTCGGAAATTTTGGAAATGAGTAGTAACGCATTGGTGGTTCAATGGTAGAATTCTCGCCTGCCACGCGGGAGACCGGGGTTCGATTCCCCGCCAATGCATCGTGTTTTACCTACACCAGAAAATACCCTCCGTAAAAAAGAAAGGAAGGAAAATAAATAAAAAAACATAGCTGAGGAAAAGTGCTACGGCTGCTTGCATTCACCACCTCAAACCGCCCTGCTGGGCAGTGATAAAATGCCGAGAGCCGGGATTGAACCAGGGACCTTCAGATCTTCAGTCTGACGCTCTCCCAACTGAGCTATCTCGGCCATGATCAATTCTATCACATGGCAAAGGTCTGTACGTTGTGATAGACACTTGACCAGATCAAAAAGAATGTTTGAAGATTCGCTGCGAGTAGGGTTCGAACCTACGCGGGAAGATCCCATTAGATTTCAAGTCTAACGCCTTAACCACTCGGCCATCGCAGCAGAAATTGCTGGGTAACCAGAATAATTCACCCGCTCACCACTCAGGTGCCGAAGAGGACAAAAAGCCAACTAGTAGGGGACACCCGGGTTTTAACCAGGGACCTCTCGATCTGCAGTCGAATGCTCTACCACTGAGCTATATCCCCAGCCAAGGACGGAATCCACGCACAGGGTATATAACATCAACGCGTGAGAGAGCAACTTAACTTAAAAAATGTACACTTCCCGCACCGGGAATCGAACCCGGGCCGCCTGGGTGAAAACCAGAAATCCTAACCACTAGACCATGCGGGACACATTCGCACCACTAAGTAATTTAGATGTCATGCTTTTTCTGACAATTTGAACTAGCTCTGTCTTTCTGTTCGTGTCAAAAACACCTTTTTGCGTCCGCTGCGAGTAGGATTCGAACCTACGCGGGAAGATCCCATTTGATTTCTAGTCAAACGCCTTAACCACTCGGCCATCGCAGCCTGACAAACCGCTGGCCATTGCCACAAGGCCGACCAGAAAGCACAACATTACTGCTAAAGGCACTGCCCGGATTTGAACCGGGGATCTCCTGTTTACTAGACAGGCGCTTTAACCGCTAAGCCACAGCGCCTGCCTGTTGGGAGATTTTGAAAATCTCAATATCACACGTCTGAAATGCCGTTAAGGCTACTAACACACCGGGACGTGATACACTGTCACTCGGAAATTTTGGAAATGAGTAGTAACGCATTGGTGGTTCAGTGGTAGAATTCTCGCCTGCCACGCGGGAGACCGGGGTTCGATTCCCCGCCAATGCATCGTGTTTTACCTACACCAGAAAATACCCTCCGTAAAAAAGAAAGGAAGGAAAATAAATAAAAAAACATAGCTGAGGAAAAGTGCTACGGCTGCTTGCATTCACCACCTCAAACCGCCCTGCTGGGCAGTGATAAAATGCCGAGACCCGGGATTGAACCAGGGACCTTCAGATCTTCAGTCTGACGCTCTCCCAACTGAGCTATCTCGGCCATGATCAATTCTATCACATGGCAAAGGTCTGTACGTTGTGATAGACACTTGACCAGATCAAAAAGAATGTTTGAAGATTCGCTGCGAGTAGGGTTCGAACCTACGCGGGAAGATCCCATTAGATTTCAAGTCTAACGCCTTAACCACTCGGCCATCGCAGCAGAAATTGCTGGGTAACCAGAATAATTCACCAGCTCACCACTCAGGTGCCGAAGAGGACAAAAAGCCAACTAGTAGGGGACACCCGGGTTTGAACCAGGGACCTCTCGATCTGCAGTCGAATGCTCTACCACTGAGCTATATCCCCAGCCAAGGACGGAATCCACGCACAGGGTATATAACATCAACGCGTGAGAGAGCAACTTAACTTAAAAAATGTACACTTCCCGCACCGGGAATCGAACCCGGGCCGCCTGGGTGAAAACCAGAAGTCCTAACCACTAGACCATGCGGGACACATTCGCACCACTAAGTAATTTAGATGTCATGCTTTTTCTGACAATTTGAACTAGCTCTGTCTTTCTGTTCGTGTCAAAAACACCTTTTTGCGTCCGCTGCGAGTAGGATTCGAACCTACGCGGGAAGATCCCATTTGATTTCTAGTCAAACGCCTTAACCACTCGGCCATCGCAGCCTGACAAACCGCTGGCCATTGCCACAAGGCCGACCAGAAAGCACAACATTACTGCTAAAGGCACTGCCCGGATTTGAACCGGGGATCTCCTGTTTACTAGACAGGCGCTTTAACCGCTAAGCCACAGCGCCTGCCTGTTGGGAGATTTTGAAAATCTCAATATCACACGTCTGAAATGCCGTTAAGGCTACTAACACACCGGGACGTGATACACTGTCACTCGGAAATTTTGGAAATGAGTAGTAACGCATTGGTGGTTCAGTGGTAGAATTCTCGCCTGCCACGCGGGAGACCGGGGTTCGATTCCCCGCCAATGCATCGTGTTTTACCTACACCAGAAAATACCCTCCGTAAAAAAGAAAGGAAGGAAAATAAATAAAAAAACATAGCTGAGGAAAAGTGCTACGGCTGCTTGCATTCACCACCTCAAACCGCCCTGCTGGGCAGTGATAAAATGCCGAGACCCGGGATTGAACCAGGGACCTTCAGATCTTCAGTCTGACGCTCTCCCAACTGAGCTATCTCGGCCATGATCAATTCTATCACATGGCGAAGGTCTGTACGTTGTGATAGACACTTGACCAGATCAAAAAGAATGTTTGAAGATTCGCTGCGAGTAGGGTTCGAACCTACGCGGGAAGATCCCATTAGATTTCAAGTCTAACGCCTTAACCACTCGGCCATCGCAGCAGAAATTGCTGGGTAACCAGAATAATTCACCAGCTCACCACTCAGGTGCCGAAGAGGACAAAAAGCCAACTAGTAGGGGACACCCGGGTTTGAACCAGGGACCTCTCAATCTGCAGTCGAATGCTCTACCACTGAGCTATATCCCCAGCCAAGGACGGAATCCACGCACAGGGTATATAACATCAACGCGTGAGAGAGCAACTTAACTTAAAAAATGTACACTTCCCGCACCGGGAATCGAACCCGGGCCGCCTGGGTGAAAACCAGAAATCCTAACCACTAGAACATGCGGGACACATTCGCACCACTAAGTAATTTAGATGTCATGCTTTTTCTGACAATTTGAACTAGCTCTGTCTTTCTGTTCGTGTCAAAAACACCTTTTTGCGTCCGCTGCGAGTAGGATTCGAACCTACGCGGGAAGATCCCATTTGATTTCTAGTCAAACGCCTTAACCACTCGGCCATCGCAGCCTGACAAACCGCTGGCCATTGCCACAAGGCCGACCAGAAAGCACAACATTACTGCTAAAGGCACTGCCCGGATTTGAACCGGGGATCTCCTGTTTACTAGACAGGCGCTTTAACCGCTAAGCCACAGCGCCTGCCTGTTGGGAGATTTTGAAAATCTCAATATCACACGTCTGAAATGCCGTTAAGGCTACTAACACACCGGGACGTGATACACTGTCACTCAAAAATTTTGGAAATGAGTAGTAACGCATTGGTGGTTCAGTGGTAGAATTCTCGCCTGCCACGCGGGAGACCGGGGTTCGATTCCCCGCCAATGCATCGTGTTTTACCTACACCAGAAAATACCCTCCGTAAAAAAGAAAGGAAGGAAAATAAATAAAAAAACATAGCTGAGGAAAAGTGCTACGGCTGCTTGCATTCACCACCTCAAACCGCCCTGCTGGGCAGTGATAAAATGCCGAGACCCGGGATTGAACCAGGGACCTTCAGATCTTCAGTCTGACGCTCTCCCAACTGAGCTATCTCGGCCATGATCAATTCTATCACATGGCAAAGGTCTGTACGTTGTGATAGACACTTGACCAGATCAAAAAGAATGTTTGAAGATTCGCTGCGAGTAGGGTTCGAACCTACGCGGGAAGATCCCATTAGATTTCAAGTCTAACGCCTTAACCACTCGGCCATCACAGCAGAAATTGCTGGGTAACCAGAATAATTCACCAGCTCACCACTCAGGTGCCGAAGAGGACAAAAAGCCAACTAGTAGGGGACACCCGGGTTTGAACCAGGGACCTCTCGATCTGCAGTCGAATGCTCTACCACTGAGCTATATCCCCAGCCAAGGCCGGAATCCACGCACAGGGTATATAACATCAACGCGTGAGAGAGCAACTTAACTTAAAAAATGTACACTTCCCGCACCGGGAATCGAACCCGGGCCGCCTGGGTGAAAACCAGAAATCCTAACCACTAGAACATGCGGGACACATTCGCACCACTAAGTAATTTAGATGTCATGCTTTTTCTGACAATTTGAACTAGCTCTGTCTTTCTGTTCGTGTCAAAAACACCTTTTTGCGTCCGCTGCGAGTAGGATTCGAACCTACGCGGGAAGATCCCATTTGATTTCTAGTCAAACGCCTTAACCACTCGGCCATCGCAGCCTGACAAACCGCTGGCCATTGCCACAAGGCCGACCAGAAAGCACAACATTACTGCTAAAGGCACTGCCCGGATTTGAACCGGGGATCTCCTGTTTACTAGACAGGCGCTTTAACCGCTAAGCCACAGCGCCTGCCTGTTGGGAGATTTTGAAAATCTCAATATCACACGTCTGAAATGCCGTTAAGGCTACTAACACACCGGGACGTGATACACTGTCACTCAAAAATTTTGGAAATGAGTAGTAACGCATTGGTGGTTCAGTGGTAGAATTCTCGCCTGCCACGCGGGAGACCGGGGTTCGATTCCCCGCCAATGCATCGTGTTTTACCTACACCAGAAAATACCCTCCGTAAAAAAGAAAGGAAGGAAAATAAATAAAAAAACATAGCTGAGGAAAAGTGCTACGGCTGCTTGCATTCACCACCTCAAACCGCCCTGCTGGGCAGTGATAAAATGCCGAGACCCGGGATTGAACCAGGGACCTTCAGATCTTCAGTCTGACGCTCTCCCAACTGAGCTATCTCGGCCATGATCAATTCTATCACATGGCAAAGGTCTGTACGTTGTGATAGACACTTGACCAGATCAAAAAGAATGTTTGAAGATTCGCTGCGAGTAGGGTTCGAACCTACGCGGGAAGATCCCATTAGATTTCAAGTCTAACGCCTTAACCACTCGGCCATCACAGCAGAAATTGCTGGGTAACCAGAATAATTCACCAGCTCACCACTCAGGTGCCGAAGAGGACAAAAAGCCAACTAGTAGGGGACACCCGGGTTTGAACCAGGGACCTCTCGATCTGCAGTCGAATGCTCTACCACTGAGCTATATCCCCAGCCAAGGCCGGAATCCACGCACAGGGTATATAACATCAACGCGTGAGAGAGCAACTTAACTTAAAAAATGTACACTTCCCGCACCGGGAATCGAACCCGGGCCGCCTGGGTGAAAACCAGAAATCCTAACCACTAGACCATGCGGGACACATTCGCACCACTAAGTAATTTAGATGTCATGCTTTTTCTGACAATTTGAACTAGCTCTGTCTTTCTGTTCGTGTCAAAAACACCTTTTTGCGTCCGCTGCGAGTAGGATTCGAACCTACGCGGGAAGATCCCATTTGATTTCTAGTCAAACGCCTTAACCACTCGGCCATCGCAGCCTGACAAACCGCTGGCCATTGCCACAAGGCCGACCAGAAAGCACAACATTACTGCTAAAGGCACTTCCCGGATTTGAACCGGGGATCTCCTGTTTACTAGACAGGAGCTTTAACCGCTAAGCCACAGCGCCTGCCTGTTGGGAGATTTTGAAAATCTCAATATCACACGTCTGAAATGCCGTTAAGGCTACTAACACACCGGGACGTGATACACTGTCACTCGGAAATTTTGGAAATGAGTAGTAACGCATTGGTGGTTCAGTGGTAGAATTCTCGCCTGCCACGCGGGAGACCGGGGTTCGATTCCCCGCCAATGCATCGTGTTTTACCTACACCAGAAAATACCCTCCGTAAAAAAGAAAGGAAGGAAAATAAATAAAAAAACATAGCTGAGGAAAAGTGCTACGGCTGCTTGCATTCACCACCTCAAACCGCCTTGCTGGGCAGTGATAAAATGCCGAGACCCGGGATTGAACCAGGGACCTTCAGATCTTCAGTCTGACGCTCTCCCAACTGAGCTATCTCGGCCATGATCAATTCTATCACATGGCAAAGGTCTGTACGTTGTGATAGACACTTGACCAGATCAAAAAGAATGTTTGAAGATTCGCTGCGAGTAGGGTTCGAACCTACGCGGGAAGATCCCATTAGATTTCAAGTCTAACGCCTTAACCACTCGGCCATCGCAGCAGAAATTGCTGGGTAACCAGAATAATTCACCAGCTCACCACTCAGGTGCCGAAGAGGACAAAAAGCCAACTAGTAGGGGACACCCGGGTTTGAACCAGGGACCTCTCGATCTGCAGTCGAATGCTCTACCACTGAGCTATATCCCCAGCCAAGGACGGAATCCACGCACAGGGTATATAACATCAACGCGTGAGAGAGCAACTTAACTTAAAAAATGTACACTTCCCGCACCGGGAATCGAACCCGGGCCGCCTGGGTGAAAACCAGAAATCCTAACCACTAGACCATGCGGGACACATTCGCACCACTAAGTAATTTAGATGTCATGCTTTTTCTGACAATTTGAACTAGCTCTGTTTTTCTGTTCGTGTCAAAAACACCTTTTTGCGTCCGCTGCGAGTAGGATTCGAACCTACGCGGGAAGATCCCATTTGATTTCTAGTCAAACGCCTTAACCACTCGGCCATCGCAGCCTGACAAACCGCTTGCCATTGCCACAAGGCCGACCAGAAAGCACAAAATTACTGCTAAAGGCACTGCCCGGATTTGAACCGGGGATCTCCTGTTTACTAGACAGGCGCTTTAACCGCTAAGCCACAGCGCCTGCCTGTTGGGAGATTTTGAAAATCTCAATATCACACGTCTGAAATGCCGTTAAGGCTACTAACACACCGGGACGTGATACACTGTCACTCGGAAATTTTGGAAATGAGTAGTAACGCATTGGTGGTTCAGTGGTAGAATTCTCGCCTGCCACGCGGGAGACCGGGGTTCGATTCCCCGCCAATGCATCGTGTTTTACCTACACCAGAAAATACCCTCCGTAAAAAAGAAAGGAAGGAAAATAAATAAAAAAACATAGCTGAGGAAAAGTGCTACGGCTGCTTGCATTCACCACCTCAAACCGCCCTGCTGGGCAGTGATAAAATGCCGAGAGCCGGGATTGAACCAGGGACCTTCAGATCTTCAGTCTGACGCTCTCCCAACTGAGCTATCTCGGCCATGATCAATTCTATCACATGGCAAAGGTCTGTACGTTGTGATAGACACTTGACCAGATCAAAAAGAATGTTTGAAGATTCGCTGCGAGTAGGGTTCGAACCTACGCGGGAAGATCCCATTAGATTTCAAGTCTAACGCCTTAACCACTCGGCCATCGCAGCAGAAATTGCTGGGTAACCAGAATAATTCACCAGCTCACCACTCAGGTGCCGAAGAGGACAAAAAGCCAACTAGTAGAGGACACCCGGGTTTGAACCAGGGACCTCTCGATCTGCAGTCGAATGCTCTACCACTGAGCTATATCCCCAGCCAAGGACGGAATCCACGCACAGGGTATATAACATCAACGCGTGAGAGAGCAACTTAACTTAAAAAATGTACACTTCCCGCACCGGGAATCGAACCCGGGCCGCCTGGGTGAAAACCAGAAATCCTAACCACTAGACCATGCGGGACACATTCGCACCACTAAGTAATTTAGATGTCATGCTTTTTCTGACAATTTGAACTAGCTCTGTCTTTCTGTTCGTGTCAAAAACACCTTTTTGCGTCCGCTGCGAGTAGGATTCGAACCTACGCGGGAAGATCCCATTTGATTTCTAGTCAAACGCCTTAACCACTCGGCCATCGCAGCCTGACAAACCGCTGGCCATTGCCACAAGGCCGACCAGAAAGCACAACATTACTGCTAAAGGCACTGCCCGGATTTGAACCGGGGATCTCCTGTTTACTAGACAGGCGCTTTAACCGCTAAGCCACAGCGCCTGCCTGTTGGGAGATTTTGAAAATCTCAATATCACACGTCTGAAATGCCGTTAAGGCTACTAACACACCGGGACGTGATACACTGTCACTCAAAAATTTTGGAAATGAGTAGTAACGCATTGGTGGTTCAGTGGTAGAATTCTCGCCTGCCACGCGGGAGACCGGGGTTCGATTCCCCGCCAATGCATCGTGTTTTACCTACACCAGAAAATACCCTCCGTAAAAAAGAAAGGAAGGAAAATAAATAAAAAAACATAGCTGAGGAAAAGTGCTACGGCTGCTTGCATTCACCACCTCAAACCGCCTTGCTGGGCAGTGATAAAATGCCGAGACCCGGGATTGAACCAGGGACCTTCAGATCTTCAGTCTGACGCTCTCCCAACTGAGCTATCTCGGCCATGATCAATTCTATCACATGGCAAAGGTCTGTACGTTGTGATAGACACTTGACCAGATCAAAAAGAATGTTTGAAGATTCGCTGCGAGTAGGGTTCGAACCTACGCGGGAAGATCCCATTACATTTCAAGTCTAACGCCTTAACCACTCGGCCATCGCAGCAGAAATTGCTGGGTAACCAGAATAATTCACCAGCTCACCACTCAGGTGCCGAAGAGGACAAAAAGCCAACTAGTAGGGGACACCCGGGTTTGAACCAGGGACCTCTCGATCTGCAGTCGAATGCTCTACCACTGAGCTATATCCCCAGCCAAGGACGGAATCCACGCACAGGGTATATAACATCAACGCGTGAGAGAGCAACTTAACTTAAAAAATGTACACTTCCCGCACCGGGAATCGAACCCGGGCCGCCTGGGTGAAAACCAGAAATCCTAACCACTAGACCATGCGGGACACATTCGCACCACTAAGTAATTTAGATGTCATGCTTTTTCTGACAATTTGAACTAGCTCTGTTTTTCTGTTCGTGTCAAAAACACCTTTTTGCGTCCGCTGCGAGTAGGATTCGAACCTACGCGGGAAGATCCCATTTGATTTCTAGTCAAACGCCTTAACCACTCGGCCATCGCAGCCTGACAAACCGCTGGCCATTGCCACAAGGCCGACCAGAAAGCACAACATTACTGCTAAAGGCACTGCCCGGATTTGAACCGGGGATCTCCTGTTTACTAGACAGGCGCTTTAACCGCTAAGCCACAGCGCCTGCCTGTTGGGAGATTTTGAAAATCTCAATATCACACGTCTGAAATGCCGTTAAGGCTACTAACACACCGGGACGTGATACACTGTCACTCGGAAATTTTGGAAATGAGTAGTAACGCATTGGTGGTTCAGTGGTAGAATTCTCGCCTGCCACGCGGGAGACCGGGGTTCGATTCCCCGCCAATGCATCGTGTTTTACCTACACCAGAAAATACCCTCCGTAAAAAAGAAAGGAAGGAAAATAAATAAAAAAACATAGCTGAGGAAAAGTGCTACGGCTGCTTGCATTCACCACCTCAAACCGCCCTGCTGGGCAGTGATAAAATGCCGAGAGCCGGGATTGAACCAGGGACCTTCAGATCTTCAGTCTGACGCTCTCCCAACTGAGCTATCTCGGCCATGATCAATTCTATCACATGGCAAAGGTCTGTACGTTGTGATAGACACTTGACCAGATCAAAAAGAATGTTTGAAGATTCGCTGCGAGTAGGGTTCGAACCTACGCGGGAAGATCCCATTAGATTTCAAGTCTAACGCCTTAACCACTCGGCCATCGCAGCAGAAATTGCTGGGTAACCAGAATAATTCACCAGCTCACCACTCAGGTGCCGAAGAGGACAAAAAGCCAACTAGTAGAGGACACCCGGGTTTGAACCAGGGACCTCTCGATCTGCAGTCGAATGCTCTACCACTGAGCTATATCCCCAGCCAAGGACGGAATCCACGCACAGGGTATATAACATCAACGCGTGAGAGAGCAACTTAACTTAAAAAATGTACACTTCCCGCACCGGGAATCGAACCCGGGCCGCCTGGGTGAAAACCAGAAATCCTAACCACTAGACCATGCGGGACACATTCGCACCACTAAGTAATTTAGATGTCATGCTTTTTCTGACAATTTGAACTAGCTCTGTCTTTCTGTTCGTGTCAAAAACACCTTTTTGCGTCCGCTGCGAGTAGGATTCGAACCTACGCGGGAAGATCCCATTTGATTTCTAGTCAAACGCCTTAACCACTCGGCCATCGCAGCCTGACAAACCGCTGGCCATTGCCACAAGGCCGACCAGAAAGCACAACATTACTGCTAAAGGCACTGCCCGGATTTGAACCGGGGATCTCCTGTTTACTAGACAGGCGCTTTAACCGCTAAGCCACAGCGCCTGCCTGTTGGGAGATTTTGAAAATCTCAATATCACACGTCTGAAATGCCGTTAAGGCTACTAACACACCGGGACGTGATACACTGTCACTCGGAAATTTTGGAAATGAGTAGTAACGCATTGGTGGTTCAGTGGTAGAATTCTCGCCTGCCACGCGGGAGACCGGGGTTCGATTCCCCGCCAATGCATCGTGTTTTACCTACACCAGAAAATACCCTCCGTAAAAAAGAAAGGAAGGAAAATAAATAAAAAAACATAGCTGAGGAAAAGTGCTACGGCTGCTTGCATTCACCACCTCAAACCGCCCTGCTGGGCAGTGATAAAATGCCGAGACCCGGGATTGAACCAGGGACCTTCAGATCTTCAGTCTGACGCTCTCCCAACTGAGCTATCTCGGCCATGATCAATTCTATCACATGGCAAAGGTCTGTACGTTGTGATAGACACTTGACCAGATCAAAAAGAATGTTTGAAGATTCACTGCGAGTAGGGTTCGAACCTACGCGGGAAGATCCCATTAGATTTCAAGTCTAACGCCTTAACCACTCGGCCATCGCAGCAGAAATTGCTGGGTAACCAGAATAATTCACCAGCTCACCACTCAGGTGCCGAAGAGGACAAAAAGCCAACTAGTAGGGGACACCCGGGTTTGAACCAGGGACCTCTCGATCTGCAGTCGAATGCTCTACCACTGAGCTATATCCCCAGCCAAGGACGGAATCCACGCACAGGGTATATAACATCAACGCGTGAGAGAGCAACTTACCTTGAAAAATGTACACTTCCCGCACCGGGAATCGAACCCGGGCCGCCTGGGTGAAAACCAGAAATCCTAACCACTAGACCATGCGGGACACATTCGCACCACTAAGTAATTTAGATGTCATGCTTTTTCTGACAATTTGAACTAGCTCTGTCTTTCTGTTCGTGTCAAAAACACCTTTTTGCGTCCGCTGCGAGTAGGATTCGAACCTACGCGGGAAGATCCCATTTGATTTCTAGTCAAACGCCTTAACCACTCGGCCATCGCAGCCTGACAAACCGCTGGCCATTGCCACAAGGCCGACCAGAAAGCACAACATTACTGCTAAAGGCACTGCCCGGATTTGAACCGGGGATCTCCTGTTTACTAGACAGGCGCTTTAACCGCTAAGCCACAGCGCCTGCCTGTTGGGAGATTTTGAAAATCTCAATATCACACGTCTGAAATGCCGTTAAGGCTACTAACACACCGGGACGTGATACACTGTCACTCGGAAATTTTGGAAATGAGTAGTAACGCATTGGTGGTTCAGTGGTAGAATTCTCGCCTGCCACGCGGGAGACCGGGGTTCGATTCCCCGCCAATGCATCGTGTTTTACCTACACCAGAAAATACCCTCCGTAAAAAAGAAAGGAAGGAAAATAAATAAAAAAACATAGCTGAGGAAAAGTGCTACGGCTGCTTGCATTCACCACCTCAAACCGCCCTGCTGGGCAGTGATAAAATGCCGAGACCCGGGATTTAACCAGGGACCTTCAGATCTTCAGTCTGACGCTCTCCCAACTGAGCTATCTCGGCCATGATCAATTCTATCACATGGCAAAGGTCTGTACGTTGTGATAGACACTTGACCAGATCAAAAAGAATGTTTGAAGATTCGCTGCGAGTAGGGTTCGAACCTACGCGGGAAGATCCCATTAGATTTCAAGTCTAACGCCTTAACCACTCGGCCATCGCAGCAGAAATTGCTGGGTAACCAGAATAATTCACCAGCTCACCACTCAGGTGCCGAAGAGGACAAAAAGCCAACTAGTAGGGGACACCCGGGTTTGAACCAGGGACCTCTCGATCTGCAGTCGAATGCTCTACCACTGAGCTATATCCCCAGCCAAGGACGGAATCCACGCACAGGGTATATAACATCAACGCGTGAGAGAGCAACTTAACTTAAAAAATGTACACTTCCCGCACCGGGAATCGAACCCGGGCCGCCTGGGTGAAAACCAGAAATCCTAACCACTAGACCATGCGGGACACATTCGCACCACTAAGTAATTTAGATGTCATGCTTTTTCTGACAATTTGAACTAGCTCTGTCTTTCTGTTCGTGTCAAAAACACCTTTTTGCGTCCGCTGCGAGTAGGATTCGAACCTACGCGGGAAGATCCCATTTGATTTCTAGTCAAACGCCTTAACCACTCGGCCATCGCAGCCTGACAAACCGCTGGCCATTGCCACAAGGCCGACCAGAAAGCACAACATTACTGCTAAAGGCACTGCCCGGATTTGAACCGGGGATCTCCTGTTTACTAGACAGGCGCTTTAACCGCTAAGCCACAGCGCCTGCCTGTTGGGAGATTTTGAAAATCTCAATATCACACGTCTGAAATGCCGTTAAGGCTACTAACACACCGGGACGTGATACACTGTCACTCGGAAATTTTGGAAATGAGTAGTAACGCATTGGTGGTTCAGTGGTAGAATTCTCGCCTGCCACGCGAGAGACCGGGGTTCGATTCCCCGCCAATGCATCGTGTTTTACCTACACCAGAAAATACCCTCCGTAAAAAGAAAGGAAGGAAAATAAATAAAAAAACATAGCTGAGGAAAAGTGCTACGGCTGCTTGCATTCACCACCCCAAACCGCCCTGCTGGGCAGTGATAAAATGCCGAGAGCCGGGATTGAACCAGGGACCTTCAGATCTTCAGTCTGACGCTCTCCCAACTGAGCTATCTCGGCCATGATCAATTCTATCACATGGCAAAGGTCTGTACGTTGTGATAGACACTTGACCAGATCAAAAAGAATGTTTGAAGATTCGCTGCGAGTAGGGTTCGAACCTACGCGGGAAGATCCCATTAGATTTCAAGTCTAACACCTTAACCACTCGGCCATCGCAGCAGAAATTGCTGGGTAACCAGAATAATTCACCAGCTCACCACTCAGGTGCCGAAGAGGACAAAAAGCCAACTAGTAGGGGACACCCGGGTTTGAACCAGGGACCTCTCGATCTGCAGTCGAATGCTCTACCACTGAGCTATATCCCCAGCCAAGGACGGAATCCACGCACAGGGTATATAACATCAACGCGTGAGAGAGCAACTTAACTTAAAAAATGTACACTTCCCGCACCGGGAATCGAACCCGGGCCGCCTGGGTGAAAACCAGAAATCCTAACCACTAGACCATGCGGGACACGTTCGCACCACTAAGTAATTTAGATGTCATGCTTTTTCTGACAATTTGAACTAGCTCTGTCTTTCTGTTCGTGTCAAAAACACCTTTTTGCGTCCGCTGCGAGTAGGATTCGAACCTACGCGGGAAGATCCCATTTGATTTCTAGTCAAACGCCTTAACCACTCGGCCATCGCAGCCTGACAAACCGCTGGCCATTGCCACAAGGCCGACCAGAAAGCACAACATTACTGCTAAAGGCACTGCCCGGATTTGAACCGGGGATCTCCTGTTTACTAGACAGGCGCTTTAACCGCTAAGCCACAGCGCCTGCCTGTTGGGAGATTTTGAAAATCTCAATATCACACGTCTGAAATGCCGTTAAGGCTACTAACACACCGGGACGTGATACACTGTCACTCGGAAATTTTGGAAATGAGTAGTAACGCATTGGTGGTTCAGTGGTAGAATTCTCGCCTGCCACGCGGGAGACCGGGGTTCGATTCCCCGCCAATGCATCGTTTTTTACCTACACCAGAAATACCCTCCGTAAAAAAGAAAGGAAGGTAAATAAATAAAAAAACATAGCTGAGGAAAAGTGCTACGGCTGCTTGCATTCACCACCTCAAACCGCCCTGCTGGGCAGTGATAAAATGCCGAGACCCGGGATTGAACCAGGGACCTTCAGATCTTCAGTCTGACGCTCTCCCAACTGAGCTATCTCGGCCATGATCAATTCTATCACATGGCAAAGGTCTGTACGTTGTGATAGACACTTGACCAGATCAAAAAGAATGTTTGAAGATTCGCTGCGAGTAGGGTTCGAACCTACGCGGGAAGATCCCATTAGATTTCAAGTCTAACGCCTTAACCACTCGGCCATCGCAGCAGAAATTGCTGGGTAACCAGAATAATTCACCAGCTCACCACTCAGGTGCCGAAGAGGACAAAAAGCCAACTAGTAGGGGACACCCGGGTTTGAACCAGGGACCTCTCGATCTGCAGTCGAATGCTCTACCACTGAGCTATATCCCCAGCCAAGGACGGAATCCACGCACAGGGTATATAACATCAACGCGTGAGAGAGCAACTTAACTTAAAAAATGTACACTTCCCGCACCGGGAATCGAACCCGGGCCGCCTGGGTGAAAACCAGAAATCCTAACCACTAGACCATGCGGGACACATTCGCACCACTAAGTAATTTAGATGTCATGCTTTTTCTGACAATTTGAACTAGCTCTGTCTTTCTGTTCGTGTCAAAAACACCTTTTTGCGTCCGCTGCGAGTAGGATTCGAACCTACGCGGGAAGATCCCATTTGATTTCTAGTCAAACGCCTTAACCACTCGGCCATCGCAGCCTGACAAACCGCTGGCCATTGCCACAAGGCCGACCAGAAAGCACAAAATTACTGCTAAAGGCACTGCCCGGATTTGAACCGGGGATCTCCTGTTTACTAGACAGGCGCTTTAACCGCTAAGCCACAGCGCCTGCCTGTTGGGAGATTTTGAAAATCTCAATATCACACGTCTGAAATGCCGTTAAGGCTACTAACACACCGGGACGTGATACACTGTCACTCGGAAATTTTGGAAATGAGTAGTAACGCATTGGTGGTTCAGTGGTAGAATTCTCGCCTGCCACGCGGGAGACCGGGGTTCGATTCCCCGCCAATGCATCGTGTTTTACCTACACCAGAAAATACCCTCCGTAAAAAAGAAAGGAAGGAAAATAAATAAAAAAACATAGCTGAGGAAAAGTGCTACGGCTGCTTGCATTCACCACCTCAAACCGCCCTGCTGGGCAGTGATAAAATGCCGAGACCCGGGATTGAACCAGGGACCTTCAGATCTTCAGTCTGACGCTCTCCCAACTGAGCTATCTCGGCCATGATCAATTCTATCACATGGCAAAGGTCTGTACGTTGTGATAGACACTTGACCAGATCAAAAAGAATGTTTGAAGATTCGCTGCGAGTAGGGTTCGAACCTACGCGGGAAGATCCCATTAGATTTCAAGTCTAACGCCTTAACCACTCGGCCATCGCAGCAGAAATTGCTGGGTAACCAGAATAATTCACCAGCTCACCACTCAGGTGCCGAAGAGGACAAAAAGCCAACTAGTAGGGGACACCCGGGTTTGAACCAGGGACCTCTCGATCTGCAGTCGAATGCTCTACCACTGAGCTATATCCCCAGCCAAGGACGGAATCCACGCACAGGGTATATAACATCAACGCGTGAGAGAGCAACTTAACTTAAAAAATGTACACTTCCCGCACCGGGAATCGAACCCGGGCCGCCTGGGTGAAAACCAGAAATCCTAACCACTAGACCATGCGGGACACATTCGCACCACTAAGTAATTTAGATCTCATGCTTTTTCTGACAATTTGAACTAGCTCTGTCTTTCTGTTCGTGTCAAAAACACCTTTTTGCGTCCGCTGCGAGTAGGATTCGAACCTACGCGGGAAGATCCCATTTGATTTCTAGTCAAACGCCTTAACCACTCGGCCATCGCAGCCTGACAAACCGCTGGCCATTGCCACAAGGCCGACCAGAAAGCACAACATTACTGCTAAAGGCACTGCCCGGATTTGAACCGGGGATCTCCTGTTTACTAGACAGGCGCTTTAACCGCTAAGCCACAGCGCCTGCCTGTTGGGAGATTTTGAAAATCTCAATATCACACGTCTGAAATGCCGTTAAGGCTACTAACACACCGGGACGTGATACACTGTCACTCGGAAATTTTGGAAATGAGTAGTAACGCATTGGTGGTTCAGTGGTAGAATTCTCGCCTGCCACGCGGGAGACCGGGGTTCGATTCCCCGCCAATGCATCGTGTTTTACCTACACCAGAAAATACCCTCCGTAAAAAAGAAAGGAAGGAAAATAAATAAAAAAACATAGCTGAGGAAAAGTGCTACGGCTGCTTGCATTCACCACCTCAAACCGCCCTGCTGGGCAGTGATAAAATGCCGAGACCCGGGATTGAACCAGGGACCTTCAGATCTTCAGTCTGACGCTCTCCCAACTGAGCTATCTCGGCCATGATCAATTCTATCACATGGCAAAGGTCTGTACGTTGTGATAGACACTTGACCAGATCAAAAAGAATGTTTGAAGATTCGCTGCGAGTAGGGTTCGAACCTACGCGGGAAGATCCCATTGGATTTCAAGTCTAACGCCTTAACCACTCGGCCATCGCAGCAGAAATTGCTGGGTAACCAGAATAATTCACCAGCTCACCACTCAGGTGCCGAAGAGGACAAAAATCCAACTAGTAGGGGACACCCGGGTTTGAACCAGGGACCTCTCGATCTGCAGTCGAATGCTCTACCACTGAGCTATATCCCCAGCCAAGGACGGAATCCACGCACAGGGTATATAACATCAACGCGTGAGAGAGCAACTTAACTTAAAATATGTACACTTCCCGCACCGGGAATCGAACCCGGGCCGCCTGGGTGAAAACCAGAAATCCTAACCACTAGACCATGCTGGACACATTCGCACCACTAAGTAATTTAGATGTCATGCTTTTTCTGACAATTTGAACTAGCTCTGTCTTTCTGTTCGTGTCAAAAACACCTTTTTGCGTCCGCTGCGAGTAGGATTCGAACCTACGCGGGAAGATCCCATTTGATTTCTAGTCAAACGCCTTAACCACTCGGCCATCGCAGCCTGACAAACCTCTGGCCATTGCCACAAGGCCGACCAGAAAGCACAACATTACTGCTAAAGGCACTGCCCGGATTTGAACCGGGGATCTCCTGTTTACTAGACAGGCGCTTTAACCGCTAAGCCACAGCGCCTGCCTGTTGGGAGATTTTGAAAATCTCAATCTCACACGTCTGAAATGCCGTTAAGGCTACTAACACACCGGGACGTGATACACTGTCACTCGGAAAATTTGGAAATGAGTAGTAACGCATTGGTGATTCAGTGGAAGAATTCTCGCCTGCCACGCGGGAGACCGGGGTTCGATTCTCCGCCAATGCATCGTGTTTTACCTACACCAGAAAATACCCTCCGTAAAAAAGAAAGGAAGGAAAATAAATAAAAAAACATAGCTGAGGAAAAGTGCTACGGCTGCTTGCATTCACCACCTCAAACCGCCCTGCTGGGCAGTGATAAAATGCCGAGAGCCGGGATTGAACCAGGGACCTTCAGATCTTCAGTCTGACGCTCTCCCAACTGAGCTATCTCGGCCATGATCAATTCTATCACATGGCAAAGGTCTGTACGTTGTGATAGACACTTGACCAGATCAAAAAGAATGTTTGAAGATTCGCTGCGAGTAGGGTTCGAACCTACGCGGGAAGATCCCATTAGATTTCAAGTCTAACGCCTTAACCACTCGGCCATCGCAGCAGAAATTGCTGGGTAACCAGAATAATTCACCAGCTCACCACTCAGGTGCCGAAGAGGACAAAAAGCCAACTAGTAGGGGACACCCGGGTTTGAACCAGGGACCTCTCGATCTGCAGTCGAATGCTCTACCACTGAGCTATATCCCCAGCCAAGGACGGAATCCACGCACAGGGTATATAACATCAACGCGTGAGAGAGCAACTTAACTTAAAAAATGTACACTTCCCGCACCGGGAATCGAACCCGGGCCGCCTGGGTGAAAACCAGAAATCCTAACCACTAGACCATGCGGGACACATTCGCACCACTAAGTAATTTAGATGTCATGCTTTTTCTGACAATTTGAACTAGCTCTGTCTTTCTGTTCGTGTCAAAAACACCTTTTTGCGTCCGCTGCGAGTAGGATTCGAACCTACGCGGGAAGATCCCATTTGATTTCTAGTCAAACGCCTTAACCACTCGGCCATCGCAGCCTGACAAACCGCTGGCCATTGCCACAAGGCCGACCAGAAAGCACAACATTACTGCTAAAGGCACTGCCCGGATTTGAACCGGGGATCTCCTGTTTACTAGACAGGCGCTTTAACCGCTAAGCCACAGCGCCTGCCTGTTGGGAGATTTTGAAAATCTCAATATCACACGTCTGAAATGCCGTTAAGGCTACTAACACACCGGGACGTGATACACTGTCACTCGGAAATTTTGGAAATGAGTAGTAACGCATTGGTGGTTCAGTGGTAGAATTCTCGCCTGCCACGCGGGAGACCGGGGTTCGATTCCCCGCCAATGCATCGTGTTTTACCTACACCAGAAAATACCCTCCGTAAAAAAGAAAGGAAGGAAAATAAATAAAAAAACATAGCTGAGGAAAAGTGCTACGGCTGCTTGCATTCACCACCTCAAACCGCCCTGCTGGGCAGTGATAAAATGCCGAGAGCCGGGATTGAACCAGGGACCTTCAGATCTTCAGTCTGACGCTCTCCCAACTGAGCTATCTCGGCCATGATCAATTCTATCACATGGCAAAGGTCTGTACGTTGTGATAGACACTTGACCAGATCAAAAAGAATGTTTGAAGATTCGCTGCGAGTAGAGTTCGAACCTACGCGGGAAGATCCCATTAGATTTCAAGTCTAACGCCTTAACCACTCGGCCATCGCAGCAGAAATTGCTGGGTAACCAGAATAATTCACCAGCTCACCACTCAGGTGCCGAAGAGGAAAAAAAGCCAACTAGTAGGGGACACCCGGGTTTGAACCAGGGACCTCTCGATCTGCAGTCGAATGCTCTACCACTGAGCTATATCCCCAGCCAAGGACGGAACCCACGCACAGGGTATATAACATCAACGCGTGAGAGAGCAACTTAACTTAAAAAATGTACACTTCCCGCACCGGGAATCGAACCCGGGCCGCCTGGGTGAAAACCAGAAATCCTAACCACTAGACCATGCGGGACACATTCGCACCACTAAGTAATTTAGATGTCATGCTTTTTCTGACAATTTGAACTAGCTCTGTCTTTCTGTTCGTGTCAAAAACACCTTTTTGCGTCCGCTGCGAGTAGGATTCGAACCTACGCGGGAAGATCCCATTTGATTTCTAGTCAAACGCCTTAACCACTCGGCCATCGCAGCCTGACAAACCGCTGGCCATTGCCACAAGGCCGACCAGAAAGCACAACATTACTGCTAAAGGCACTGCCCGGATTTGAACCGGGGATCTCCTGTTTACTAGACAGGCGCTTTAACCGCTAAGCCACAGCGCCTGCATGTTGGGAGATTTTGAAAATCTCAATATCACACGTCTGAAATGCCGTTAAGGCTACTAACACACCGGGACGTGATACACTGTCACTCGGAAATTTTGGAAATGAGTAGTAACGCATTGGTGGTTCAGTGGTAGAATTCTCGCCTGCCACGCGGGAGACCGGGGTTCGATTCCCCGCCAATGCATCGTGTTTTACCTACACCAGAAAATACCCTCCGTAAAAAAGAAAGGAAGGAAAATAAATAAAAAAACATAGCTGAGGAAAAGTGCTACGGCTGCTTGCATTCACCACCTCAAACCGCCCTGCTGGGCAGTGATAAAATGCCGAGACCCGGGATTGAACCAGGGACCTTCAGATCTTCAGTCTGACGCTCTCCCAACTGAGCTATCTCGGCCATGATCAATTCTATCACATGGCAAAGGTCTGTACGTTGTGATAGACACTTGACCAGATCAAAAAGAATGTTTGAAGATTCGCTGCGAGTAGGGTTCGAACCTACGCGGGAAGATCCCATTAGATTTCAAGTCTAACGCCTTAACCACTCGGCCATCGCAGCAGAAATTGCTGGGTAACCAGAATAATTCACCAACTCACCACTCAGGTGCCGAAGAGGACAAAAAGCCAACTAGTAGGGGACACCCGGGTTTGAACCAGGGACCTCTCGATCTGCAGTCGAATGCTCTACCACTGAGCTATATCCCCAGCCAAGGACGGAATCCACGCACAGGGTATATAACATCAACGCGTGAGAGAGCAACTTAACTTAAAAAATGTACACTTCCCGCACCGGGAATCGAACCCGGGCCGCCTGGGTGAAAACCAGAAATCCTAACCACTAGACCATGCGGGACACATTCGCACCACTAAGTAATTTAGATGTCCTGCTTTTTCTGACAATTTGAACTAGCTCTGTCTTTCTGTTCGTGTCAAAAACACCTTTTTGCGTCCGCTGCGAGTAGGATTCGAACCTACGCGGGAAGATCCCATTTGATTTCTAGTCAAACGCCTTAACCACTCGGCCATCGCAGCCTGACAAACCGCTTGCCATTGCCACAAGGCCGACCAGAAAGCACAACATTACTGCTAAAGGCACTGCCCGGATTTGAACCGGGGATCTCCTGTTTACTAGACAGGCGCTTTAACCGCTAAGCCACAGCGCCTGCCTGTTGGGAGATTTTGAAAATCTCAATATCACACGTCTGAAATGCCGTTAAGGCTACTAACACACCGGGACGTGATACACTGTCACTCGGAAATTTTGGAAATGAGTAGTAACGCATTGGTGGTTCAGTGGTAGAATTCTCGCCTGCCACGCGGGAGACCGGGGTTCGATTCCCCGCCAATGCATCGTGTTTTACCTACACCAGAAAATACCCTCCGTAAAAAAGAAAGGAAGGAAAATAAATAAAAAAAAATAGCTGAGGAAAAGTGCTACGGCTGCTTGCATTCACCACCTCAAACCGCCCTGCTGGGCAGTGATAAAATGCCGAGACCCGGGATTGAACCAGGGACCTTCAGATCTTCACTCTGACGCTCTCCCAACTGAGCTATCTCGGCCATGATCAATTCTATCACATGGCAAAGGTCTGTATGTTGTGATAGACACTTGACCAGATCAAAAAGAATGTTTGAAGATTCGCTGCGAGTAGGGTTCGAACCTACGCGGGAAGATCCCATTAGATTTCAAGTCTAACGCCTTAACCACTCGGCCATCGCAGCAGAAATTGCTGGGTAACCAGAATAATTTACCAGCTCACCACTCAGGTGCCGAAGAGGACAAAAAGCCAACTAGTAGGGGACACCCGGGTTTGAACCAGGGACCTCTCGATCTGCAGTCGAATGCTCTACCACTGAGCTATATCCCCAGCCAAGGACGGAATCCACGCACAGGGTATATAACATCAACGCGTGAGAGAGCAACTTAACTTAAAAAATGTACACTTCCCGCACCGGGAATCGAACCCGGGCCGCCTGGGTGAAAACCAGAAATCCTAACCACTAGACCATGCGGGACACATTCGCACCACTAAGTAATTTAGATGTCATGCTTTTTCTGACAATTTGAACTAGCTCTGTCTTTCTGTTCGTGTCAAAAACACCTTTTTGCGTCCGCTGCGAGTAGGATTCGAACCTACGCGGGAAGATCCCATTTGATTTCTAGTCAAACGCCTTAACCACTCGGCCATCGCAGCCTGACAAACCGCTGGCCATTGCCACAAGGCCGACCAGAAAGCACAACATTACTGCTAAAGGCACTGCCCGGATTTGAACCGGGGATCTCCTGTTTACTAGACAGGCGCTTTAACCGCTAAGCCACAGCGCCTGCCTGTTGGGAGATTTTGAAAATCTCAATATCACACGTCTGAAATGCCGTTAAGGCTACTAACACACCGGGACGTGATACACTGTCACTCGGAAATTTTGGAAATGAGTAGTAACGCATTGGTGGTTCAGTGGTAGAATTCTCGCCTGCCACGCGAGAGACCGGGGTTCGATTCCCCGCCAATGCATCGTGTTTTACCTACACCAGAAAATACCCTCCGTAAAAAGAAAGGAAGGAAAATAAATAAAAAAACATAGCTGAGGAAAAGTGCTACGGCTGTTTGCATTCACCACCTCAAACCGCCCTGCTGGGCAGTGATAAAATGCCGAGAGCCGGGATTGAACCAGGGACCTTCAGATCTTCAGTCTGACGCTCTCCCAACTGAGCTATCTCGGCCATGATCAATTCTATCACATGGCAAAGGTCTGTACGTTGTGATAGACACTTGACCAGATCAAAAAGAATGTTTGAAGATTCGCTGCGAGTAGGGTTCGAACCTACGCGGGAAGATCCCATTAGATTTCAAGTCTAACGCCTTAACCACTCGGCCATCGCAGCAGAAATTGCTGGGTAACCAGAATAATTCACCAGCTCACCACTCAGGTGCCGAAGAGGACAAAAAGCCAACTAGTAGGGGACACCCGGGTTTGAACCAGGGACCTCTCGATCTGCAGTCGAATGCTCTACCACTGAGCTATATCCCCAGCCAAGGACGGAATCCACGCACAGGGTATATAACATCAACGCGTGAGAGAGCAACTTAACTTAAAAAATGTACACTTCCCGCACCGGGAATCGAACCCGGGCCGCCTGGGTGAAAACCAGAAATCCTAACCACTAGACCATGCGGGTCACATTCGCACCACTAAGTAATTTAGATGTCATGCTTTTTCTGACAATTTGAACTAGCTCTGTCTTTCTATTCGTGTCAAAAACACCTTTTTGCGTCCGCTGCGAGTAGGATTCGAACCTACGCGGGAAGATCCCATTTGATTTCTAGTCAAACGCCTTAACCACTCGGCCATCGCAGCCTGACAAACCGCTGGCCATTGCCACAAGGCCGACCAGAAAGCACAACATTACTGCTAAAGGCACTGCCCGGATTTGAACCGGGGATCTCCTGTTTACTAGACAGGCGCTTTAACCGCTAAGCCACAGCGCCTGCCTGTTGGGAGATTTTGAAAATCTCAATATCACACGTCTGAAATGCCGTTAAGGCTACTAACACACCGGGACGTGATACACTGTCACTCGGAAATTTTGGAAATGAGTAGTAACGCATTGGTGGTTCAGTGGTAGAATTCTCGCCTGCCACGCGGGAGACCGGGGTTCGATTCCCCGCCAATGCATCGTGTTTTACCTACACCAGAAAATACCCTCTGTAAAAAAGAAAGACAGGAAAATAAATAAAAAAACATAGCTGAGGAAAAGTGCTACGGCTGCTTGCATTCACCACCTCAAACCGCCCTGCTGGGCAGTGATAAAATGCCGAGACCCGGGATTGAACCAGGGACCTTCAGATCTTCAGTCTGACGCTCTCCCAACTGAGCTATCTCGGCCATGATCAATTCTATCACATGGCAAAGGTCTGTACGTTGTGATAGACACTTGACCAGATCAAAAAGAATGTTTGAAGATTCGCTGCGAGTAGGGTTCGAACCTACGCGGGAAGATCCCATTAGATTACAAGTCTAACGCCTTAACCACTCGGCCATCGCAGCAGAAATTGCTGGGTAACCAGAATAATTCACCAGCTCACCACTCAGGTGCCGAAGAGGACAAAAAGCCAACTAGTAGGGGACACCCGGGTTTGAACCAGGGACCTCTCGATCTGCAGTCGAATGCTCTACCACTGAGCTCTATCCCCAGCCAAGGACGGAATCCACGGACAGGGTATATAACATCAACGCGTGAGAGAGCAACTTAACTTAAAAAATGTACACTTCCCGCACCGGGAATCGAACCCGGGCCGCCTGGGTGAAAACCAGAAATCCTAACCACTAGACCATGCGGGACACATTCGCACCACTAAGTAATTTAGATGTCATGCTTTTTCTGACAATTTGAACTAGCTCTGTCTTTCTGTTCGTGTCAAAAACACCTTTTTGCGTCCGCTGCGAGTAGGATTCGAACCTACGCGGGAAGATCCCATTTGATTTCTAGTCAAACGCCTTAACCACTCGGCCATCGCAGCCTGACAAACCGCTGGCCATTGCCACAAGGCCGACCAGAAAGCACAACATTACTGCTAAAGGCACTGCCCGGATTTGAACCGGGGATCTCCTGTTTACTAGACAGGCGCTTTAACCGCTAAGCCACAGCGCCTGCCTGTTGGGAGATTTTGAAAATCTCAATATCACACGTCTGAAATGCCGTTAAGGCTACTAACACACCGGGACGTGATACACTGTCACTCGGAAATTTTGGAAATGAGTAGTAACGCATTGGTGGTTCAGTGGTAGAATTCTCGCCTGCCACGCGGGAGACCGGGGTTCGATTCCCCGCCAATGCATCGTGTTTTACCTACACCAGAAAATACCCTCTGTAAAAAAGAAAGACAGGAAAATAAATAAAAAAACATAGCTGAGGAAAAGTGCTACGGCTGCTTGCATTCACCACCTCAAACCGCCCTGCTGGGCAGTGATAAAATGCCGAGACCCGGGATTGAACCAGGGACCTTCAGATCTTCAGTCTGACGCTCTCCCAACTGAGCTATCTCGGCCATGATCAATTCTATCACATGGCAAAGGTCTGTACGTTGTGATAGACACTTGACCAGATCAAAAAGAATGTTTGAAGATTCGCTGCGAGTAGGGTTCGAACCTACGCGGGAAGATCCCATTAGATTACAAGTCTAACGCCTTAACCACTCGGCCATCGCAGCAGAAATTGCTGGGTAACCAGAATAATTCACCAGCTCACCACTCAGGTGCCGAAGAGGACAAAAAGCCAACTAGTAGGGGACACCCGGGTTTGAACCAGGGACCTCTCAATCTGCAGTCGAATGCTCTACCACTGAGCTATATCCCCAGCCAAGGACGGAATCCACGGACAGGGTATATAACATCAACGCGTGAGAGAGCAACTTAACTTAAAAAATGTACACTTCCCGCACCGGGAATCGAACCCGGGCCGCCTGGGTGAAAACCAGAAATCCTAACCACTAGACCATGCGGGACACATTCGCACCACTAAGTAATTTAGATGTCATGCTTTTTCTGACAATTTGAACTAGCTCTGTCTTTCTGTTCGTGTCAAAAACACCTTTTTGCGTCCGCTGCGAGTAGGATTCGAACCTACGCGGGAAGATCCCATTTGATTTCTAGTCAAACGCCTTAACCACTCGGCCATCGCAGCCTGACAAACCGCTGGCCATTGCCACAAGGCCGACCAGAAAGCACAACATTACTGCTAAAGGCACTGCCCGGATTTGAACCGGGGATCTCCTGTTTACTAGACAGGCGCTTTAACCGCTAAGCCACAGCGCCTGCCTGTTGGGAGATTTTGAAAATCTCAATATCACACGTCTGAAATGCCGTTAAGGCTACTAAAACACCGGGACGTGATACACTGTCACTCGGAAATTTTGGAAATGAGTAGTAACGCATTGGTGGTTCAGTGGTAGAATTCTCGCCTGCCACGCGGGAGACCGGGGTTCGATTCCCCGCCAATGCATCGTGTTTTACCTACACCAGAAAATACCCTCCGTAAAAAAGAAAGGAAGGAAAATAAATAAAAAAACATAGCTGAGGAAAAGTGCTACGGCTGCTTGCATTCACCACCTCAAACCGCCCTGCTGGGCAGTGATAAAATGCCGAGACCCGGGATTGAACCAGGGACCTTCAGATCTTCAGTTTGACGCTCTCCCAACTGAGCTATCTCAGCCATGATCAATTCTATCACATGGCAAAGGTCTGTACGTTGTGATAGACACTTGACCAGATCAAAAAGAATGTTTGAAGATTCGCTGCGAGTAGGGTTCGAACCTACGCGGGAAGATCCCATTAGATTTCAAGTCTAACGCCTTAACCACTCGGCCATCGCAGCAGAAATTGCTGGGTAACCAGAATAATTCACCAGCTCACCACTCAGGTGCCGAAGAGGACAAAAAGCCAACTAGTAGGGGACACCCGGGTTTGAACCAGGGACCTCTCGATCTGCAGTCGAATGCTCTACCACTGAGCTATATCCCCAGCCAAGGACGGAATCCACGCACAGGGTATATAACATCAACGCGTGAGAGAGCAACTTAACTTAAAAAATGTACACTTCCCGCACCGGGAATCGAACCCGGGCCGCCTGGGTGAAAACCAGAAATCCTAACCACTAGACCATGCGGGACACATTCGCACCACTAAGTAATTTAGATGTCATGCTTTTTCTGACAATTTGAACTAGCTCTGTCTTTCTGTTCGTGTCAAAAACACCTTTTTGCGTCCGCTGCGAGTAGGATTCGAACCTACGCGGGAAGATCCCATTTGATTTCTAGTCAAACGCCTTAACCACTCGGCCATCGCAGCCTGACAAACCGCTGGCCATTGCCACAAGGCCGACCAGAAAGCACAACATTACTGCTAAAGGCACTGCCCGGATTTGAACCGGGGATCTCCTGTTTACTAGACAGGCGCTTTAACCGCTAAGCCACAGCGCCTGCCTGTTGGGAGATTTTGAAAATCTCAATATCACACGTCTGAAATGCCGTTAAGGCTACTAACACACCGGGACGTGATACACTGTCACTCGGAAATTTTGGAAATGAGTAGTAACGCATTGGTGGTTCAGTGGTAGAATTCTCGCCTGCCACGCGGGAGACCGGGGTTCGATTCCCCGCCAATGCATCGTGTTTTACCTACACCAGAAAATACCCTCCGTAAAAAAGAAAGGAAGGAAAATAAATAAAAAAACATAGCTGAGGAAAAGTGCTACGGCTGCTTGCATTCACCACCTCAAACCGCCCTGCTGGGCAGTGATAAAATGCCGAGAGCCGGGATTGAACCAGGGACCTTCAGATCTTCAGTCTGACGCTCTCTCAACTGAGCTATCTCGGCCATGATCAATTCTATCACATGGCAAAGGTCTGTACGTTGTGATAGACACTTGACCAGATCAAAAAGAATGTTTGAAGATTCGCTGCGAGTAGGGTTCGAACCTACGCGGGAAGATCCCATTAGATTTCAAGTCTAACGCCTTAACCACTCGGCCATCGCAGCAGAAATTGCTGGGTAACCAGAATAATTCACCAGCTCACCACTCAGGTGCCGAAGAGGACAAAAAGCCAACTAGTAGGGGACACCCGGGTTTGAACCAGGGACCTCTCGATCTGCAGTCGAATGCTCTACCACTGAGCTATATCCCCAGCCAAGGACGGAATCCACGCACAGGGTATATAACATCAACGCGTGAGAGAGCAACTTAACTTAAAAAATGTACATTTCCCGCACCGGGAATCGAACCCGGGCCGCCTGGGTGAAAACCAGAAATCCTAACCACTAGACCATGCGGGACACATTCGCACCACTAAGTAATTTAGATGTCATGCTTTTTCTGACAATTTGAACTAGCTCTGTCTTTCTGTTCGTGTCAAAAACACCTTTTTGCGTCCGCTGCGAGTAGGATTCGAACCTACGCGGGAAGATCCCATTTGATTTCTAGTCAAACGCATTAACCACTCGGCCATCGCAGCCTGACAAACCGCTGGCCATTGCCACAAGGCCGACCAGAAAGCACAACATTACTGCTAAAGGCACTGCCCGGATTTGAACCGGGGATCTCCTGTTTACTAGACAGGCGCTTTAACCGCTAAGCCACAGCGCCTGCCTGTTGGGAGATTTTGAAAATCTCAATATCACACGTCTGAAATGCCGTTAAGGCTACTAACACACCGGGACGTGATACACTGTCACTCGGAAATTTTGGAAATGAGTAGTAACGCATTGGTGGTTCAGTGGTAGAATTCTCGCCTGCCACGCGGGAGACCGGGGTTCGATTCCCCGCCAATGCATCGTGTTTTACCTACACCAGAAAATACCCTCCGTAAAAAAGAAAGGAAGGAAAATAAATAAAAAAACATAGCTGAGGAAAAGTGCTACGGCTGCTTGCATTCACCACCTCAAACCGCCCTGCTGGGCAGTGATAAAATGCCAAGAGCCGGGATTGAACCAGGGACCTTCAGATCTTCAGTCTGACGCTCTCCCAGCTGAGCTATCTCGGCCATGATCAATTCTATCACATGGCAAAGGTCTGTACGTTGTGATAGACACTTGACCAGATCAAAAAGAATGTTTGAAGATTCGCTGCGAGTAGGGTTCGAACCTACGCGGGAAGATCCCATTAGATTTCAAGTCTAACGCCTTAACCACTCGGCCATCGCAGCAGAAATTGCTGGGTAACCAGAATAATTCACCAGCTCACCACTCAGGTGCCGAAGAGGACAAAAAGCCAACTAGTAGGGGACACCCGGGTTTGAACCAGGGACCTCTCGATCTGCAGTCGAATGCTCTACCACTGAGCTATATCCCCAGCCAAGGACGGAATCCACGCACAGGGTATATAACATCAACGCGTGAGAGAGCAACTTAACTTAAAAAATGTACACTTCCCGCACCGGGAATCGAACCCGGGCCGCCTGGGTGAAAACCAGAAATCCTAACCACTAGACCATGCGGGACACATTCGCACCACTAAGTAATTTAGATGTCATGCTTTTTCTGACAATTTGAACTAGCTCTGTCTTTCTGTTCGTGTCAAAAACACCTTTTTGCGTCCGCTGCGAGTAGGATTCGAACCTACGCGGGAAGATCCCATTTGATTTCTAGTCAAACGCCTTAACCACTCGGCCATCGCAGCCTGACAAACCGCTGGCCATTGCCACAAGGCCGACCAGAAAGCACAACATTACTGCTAAAGGCACTGCCCGGATTTGAACCGGGGATCTCCTGTTTACTAGACAGGCGCTTTAACCGCTAAGCCACAGCGCCTGCCTGTTGGGAGATTTTGAAAATCTCAATATCACACGTCTGAAATGCCGTTAAGGCTACTAACACACCGGGACGTGATACACTGTCACTCGGAAATTTTGGAAATGAGTAGTAACGCATTGGTGGTTCAGTGGTAGAATTCTCGCCTGCCACGCGGGAGACCGGGGTTCGATTCCCCGCCAATGCATCGTGTTTTACCTACACCAGAAAATACCCTCCGTAAAAAAGAAAGGAAGGAAAATAAATAAAAAAACATAGCTGAGGAAAAGTGCTACGGCTGCTTGCATTCACCACCTCAAACCGCCCTGCTGGGCAGTGATAAAATGCCGAGAGCCGGGATTGAACCAGGGACCTTCAGATCTTCAGTCTGACGCTCTCCCAACTGAGCTATCTCGGCCATGATCAATTCTATCACATGGCAAAGGTCTGTACGTTGTGATAGACACTTGACCAGATCAAAAAGAATGTTTGAAGATTCGCTGCGAGTAGGGTTCGAACCTACGCGGGAAGATCCCATTAGATTTCAAGTCTAACGCCTTAACCACTCGGCCATCGCAGCAGAAATTGCTGGGTAACCAGAATAATTCACCAGCTCACCACTCAGGTGCCGAAGAGGACAAAAAGCCAACTAGTAGGGGACACCCGGGTTTGAACCAGGGACCTCTCGATCTGCAGTCGAATGCTCTACCACTGAGCTATATCCCCAGCCAAGGACGGAATCCACGCACAGGGTATATAACATCAACGCGTGAGAGAGCAACTTAACTTAAAAAATGTACATTTCCCGCACCGGGAATCGAACCCGGGCCGCCTGGGTGAAAACCAGAAATCCTAACCACTAGACCATGCGGGACACATTCGCACCACTAAGTAATTTAGATGTCATGCTTTTTCTGACAATTTGAACTAGCTCTGTCTTTCTGTTCGTGTCAAAAACACCTTTTTGCGTCCGCTGCGAGTAGGATTCGAACCTACGCGGGAAGATCCCATTTGATTTCTAGTCAAACGCCTTAACCACTCGGCCATCGCAGCCTGACAAACCGCTGGCCATTGCCACAAGGCCGACCAGAAAGCACAACATTACTGCTAAAGGCACTGCCCGGATTTGAACCGGGGATCTCCTGTTTACTAGACAGGCGCTTTAACCGCTAAGCCACAGCGCCTGCCTGTTGGGAGATTTTGAAAATCTCAATATCACACGTCTGAAATGCCGTTAAGGCTACTAACACACCGGGACGTGATACACTGTCACTCGGAAATTTTGGAAATGAGTAGTAACGCATTGGTGGTTCAGTGGTAGAATTCTCGCCTGCCACGCGGGAGACCGGGGTTCGATTCCCCGCCAATGCATCGTGTTTTACCTACACCAGAAAATACCCTCCGTAAAAAAGAAAGGAAGGAAAATAAATAAAAAAACATAGCTGAGGAAAAGTGCTACGGCTGCTTGCATTCACCACCTCAAACCGCCCTGCTGGGCAGTGATAAAATGCCAAGAGCCGGGATTGAACCAGGGACCTTCAGATCTTCAGTCTGACGCTCTCCCAGCTGAGCTATCTCGGCCATGATCAATTCTATCACATGGCAAAGGTCTGTACGTTGTGATAGACACTTGACCAGATCAAAAAGAATGTTTGAAGATTCGCTGCGAGTAGGGTTCGAACCTACGCGGGAAGATCCCATTAGATTTCAAGTCTAACGCCTTAACCACTCGGCCATCGCAGCAGAAATTGCTGGGTAACCAGAATAATTCACCAGCTCACCACTCAGGTGCCGAAGAGGACAAAAAGCCAACTAGTAGGGGACACCCGGGTTTGAACCAGGGACCTCTCGATCTGCAGTCGAATGCTCTACCACTGAGCTATATCCCCAGCCAAGGACGGAATCCACGCACAGGGTATATAACATCAACGCGTGAGAGAGCAACTTAACTTAAAAAATGTACACTTCCCGCACCGGGAATCGAACCCGGGCCGCCTGGGTGAAAACCAGAAATCCTAACCACTAGACCATGCGGGACACATTCGCACCACTAAGTAATTTAGATGTCATGCTTTTTCTGACAATTTGAACTAGCTCTGTCTTTCTGTTCGTGTCAAAAACACCTTTTTGCGTCCGCTGCGAGTAGGATTCGAACCTACGCGGGAAGATCCCATTTGATTTCTAGTCAAACGCCTTAACCACTCGGCCATCGCAGCCTGACAAACCGCTGGCCATTGCCACAAGGCCGACCAGAAAGCACAACATTACTGCTAAAGGCACTGCCCGGATTTGAACCGGGGATCTCCTGTTTACTAGACAGGCGCTTTAACCGCTAAGCCACAGCGCCTGCCTGTTGGGAGATTTTGAAAATCTCAATATCACACGTCTGAAATGCCGTTAAGGCTACTAACACACCGGGACGTGATACACTGTCACTCGGAAATTTTGGAAATGAGTAGTAACGCATTGGTGGTTCAGTGGTAGAATTCTCGCCTGCCACGCGGGAGACCGGGGTTCGATTCCCCGCCAATGCATCGTGTTTTACCTACACCAGAAAATACCCTCCGTAAAAAAGAAAGGAAGGAAAATAAATAAAAAAACATAGCTGAGGAAAAGTGCTACGGCTGCTTGCATTCACCACCTCAAACCGCCCTGCTGGGCAGTGATAAAATGCCGAGACCCGGGATTGAACCAGGGACCTTCAGATCTTCAGTCTGACGCTCTCCCAACTGAGCTATCTCGGCCATGATCAATTCTATCACATGGCAAAGGTCTGTACGTTGTGATAGACACTTGACCAGATCAAAAAGAATGTTTGAAGATTCGCTGCGAGTAGGGTTCGAACCTACGCGGGAAGATCCCATTAGATTTCAAGTCTAACGCCTTAACCACTCGGCCATCGCAGCAGAAATTGCTGGGTAACCAGAATAATTCACCAGCTCACCACTCAGGTGCCGAAGAGGACAAAAAGCCAACTAGTAGGGGACACCCGGGTTTGAACCAGGGACCTCTCGATCTGCAGTCGAATGCTCTACCACTGAGCTATATCCCCAGCCAAGGACGGAATCCACGCACAGGGTATATAACATCAACGCGTGAGAGAGCAACTTAACTTAAAAAATGTACACTTCCCGCACCGGGAATCGAACCCGGGCCGCCTGGGTGAAAACCAGAAATCCTAACCACTAGACCATGCGGGACACATTCGCACCACTAAGTAATTTAGATGTCATGCTTTTTCTGACAATTTGAACTAGCTCTGTCTTTCTGTTCGTGTCAAAAACACCTTTTTGCGTCCGCTGCGAGTAGGATTCGAACCTACGCGGGAAGATCCCATTTGATTTCTAGTCAAACGCCTTAACCACTCGGCCATCGCAGCCTGACAAACCGCTGGCCATTGCCACAAGGCCGACCAGAAAGCACAACATTACTGCTAAAGGCACTGCCCGGATTTGAACCGGGGATCTCCTGTTTACTAGACAGGCGCTTTAACCGCTAAGCCACAGCGCCTGCCTGTTGGGAGATTTTGAAAATCTCAATATCACACGTCTGAAATGCCGTTAAGGCTACTAACACACCGGGACGTGATACACTGTCACTCGGAAATTTTGGAAATGAGTAGTAACGCATTGGTGGTTCAGTGGTAGAATTCTCGCCTGCCACGCGGGAGACCGGGGTTCGATTCCCCGCCAATGCATCGTGTTTTACCTACACCAGAAAATACCCTCCGTAAAAAAGAAAGGAAGGAAAATAAATAAAAAAACATAGCTGAGGAAAAGTGCTACGGCTGCTTGCATTCACCACCTCAAACCGCCCTGCTGGGCAGTGATAAAATGCCGAGACCCGGGATTGAACCAGGGACCTTCAGATCTTCAGTCTGACGCTCTCCCAACTGAGCTATCTCGGCCATGATCAATTCTATCACATGGCAAAGGTCTGTACGTTGTGATAGACACTTGACCAGATCAAAAAGAATGTTTGAAGATTCGCTGCGAGTAAGGTTCGAACCTACGCGGGAAGATCCCATTAGATTTCAAGTCTAACGCCTTAACCACTCGGCCATCGCAGCAGAAATTGCTGGGTAACCAGAATAATTCACCAGCTCACCACTCAGGTGCCGAAGAGGACAAAAAGGACGGAATCCACGCACAGGGTTTATAACATCAACGCGTGAGAGAGCAACTTAACTTAAAAAAATGTACACTTCCCGCACCGGGAATCGAACCCGGGCCGCCTGGCTAAACAAACACTCTCATTTTGTGATAACATCATTGTGATGGGGGACATAAACATTGATTTTTCATTTTTGGCTAAACAAAACACTCTCATTTTGTGATAACATCATTGTGATGGGGGACATAAACATTGATACTCATAATAAAAATGAAATAATAAATTATCATTACATAACTTCTCTTTGCGATACTTTTGACCTAAAAAACTTAGTCAAAGACAAAACATGTTTTGCAAGTGAACAAGGAACATCAATTGATGTTATTTTAACAAATAAACAAAGGTCTTTTCAAAACACTATGGTTACTGAGACTGGACTCAGTGACCATCATCTGATGATTACAACTTTCCTAAGATCTCATCTGGTAAGATTGAAACCAAAACTAATTGTTTATAGAAGTAACAGAAAGTTTGATAAGAGAAAGTTTCTTTCTGATGTTAGGAATACACGTTTTGATTTTAATGAAAATGACCCTGCTTCAAATTACGACCACTTGACAAAAACGTTTAGTTCTATTATTGAAAAGCATGCCCCGTTAAAACAGAAACTGCTCAGGGGAAATGAAGCACCTTTTATGAATAAAGAACTTAGGCAAGCCATTTATACCAGGTCAAGATTTAAAAACCGATACAATAAAGATCCTACTGAAGAAAACAAGATTAACTATAAAAAACAACGAAATAAGTGTGTTGGACTCAGAAAGAAAGCCATAAAAATGTATTTTAAAAATGTTATAGATTCTGGGATTGTAGAAAATAAAACTTTTTGGAAAACTATTAAGCCGTTTATAACCAATAAAAGTGGTTTGAACAATGATAACATTATGATTATCAAAGATGGTGCTCAGATAACCAATGACAGTGAGCTTGCTGAATTATTTAATGAACACTATATTAACATTGTAGAAAAAAGTAGTGGAACCAAGCCAATATCAATTGATTATCGAAATTCCTTAGACAAAGAGAGACTAATTAATGAGATAATTAAAACATACGAGAGTCATCCGAGTATTGTCAAAATTAAAGCCTGCAACGAAAATATAAATTTTTTTAACTTTGAGGAGGTAGATGACAACACAATCAAAAAACTTTTTACTAATTTAAACATAAATTCCTCTCCAGGTAGAGACAAAATACCCCCAAAGCTTGTGAAGTTAGCTAGTGAATATCTGATTGGCCCATTGAAAAATGCTATAAACAGCAGCATAAAATTGAATATTTTTCCCGATGGAGCCAAACGTGCAACGGTAGCACCTCTTGACAAAGGAGGCAAAGACAAACATAGCATTAAAAATTTTAGACCTGTCAGTGTGTTGAATGTATTTTCAAAATTCTATGAAAACATAATGAAGGATCAAATCATGTCTTTCATAGAATCGAAACTTTCAATATTTTTGTCAGCCTATCGGAAAAACTATAACACACAGCATGTCTTAATTCGTTTACTAGAAGAATGGAAAAAAAAACTTGATAAGAATTACGTGGTTGGTGCAGTCTTAATGGATCTATCAAAAGCATTCGATTGTGTGCCACATGATTTACTAATCGCTAAACTTGAGGCATATGGATTTGAAATTAATGCCCTGAAATTTGTCCTGTCATACCTAACAAATAGAGAACAATCTACTCGTATAAACGGACACTACAGTCTTTTCCAAATGATTCTTTCAGGCGTGCCGCAAGGATCAATCTTAGGCCCGATAATTTTTAATATTTTTCTTAACGATATTTTTCTTTTTATAACCAGAAGTGACCTACACAACTATGCTGATGATAATACATTGTCAAGCTTTTCCAATTCAATTCCAAACCTCATTAAAATTTTAGAAGGTGAGTCTGAGCAGGCGTTAGCATGGCTACATGAAAATAAAATGATTGCTAACCCTGACAAATTTCAATGCATTATAATCAGCAAAGATAGGATAGAAAACACAAGTAGTAAACTGATAAGAATCGGAGATAAAAACATATATTCGCAAGACACAGTCAAACTGTTAGGAGTTAAAATTGACAATAACCTTAGATTTGATCAGCACTTAAATGAGGTTTGCAAGAAAGCATCTGCGCAACTAAATGCTTTGTATAGATTTAAAAACATACTTCCTTTTAAAGCTAAGAGTGTCTTAGCAGAAAGTTTTGTGTATTCAAACTTTAACTACTGTCCACTTATTTGGAATTTCTCATCTTCAAAATCACTTTCTAGGGTCGAAAAACTCCATAAGCGAGCCCTAAAATTTGTAGATAGCGGATATTCAGAGAGAAAAGAAAGGTACATTTCTACCAAGAACAAAAGTAACTACATGAAAATTATGCGAATACGAAATCTATGTATAGAGATTTTTAAATCTCTTAATAATTTAAATCCGCCATTTATGTTAGACATCTTTCAACGCAGCGAAACAAACAGGCCAGTACGAAGTCAATATTTAAATAATCTTAAAACATTGAACTTTAATACAAAAAATTTTGGGGAAAAATGTCTTCGCTCATTGGGGCCTAAAATTTGGAATACTTTACCTTCCGAATTGAAAAGTTGTAACAGCCTTAAAAAATTTAAAACGAAACTAAAGGAGTATGATTTCAGTCACTCGGTCTATTTAAATATTTTTTCTTAATTTTTATACATTTTTCATAAAACCATAAACAAATTTTTGTCGGATTTGATTAGTTTCCTGTATATTTATAAGTATGTATTTATTTATTTTTTTATATCAGGAAGCTATATGTACATAGTTATTTCTCCGACGTTAAATAAATTAAGAAGAAGAAGAACCAGAAATCCTAACCACTAGACCATGCGGGACACATTCGCACCACTAAGTAATTTAGATGTCATGCTTTTTCTGACAATTTGAACTAGCTCTGTCTTTCTGTTCGTGTCAAAAACACCTTTTTGCGTCCGCTGCGAGTAGGATTCGAACCTACGCGGGAAGATCCCATTTGATTTCTAGTCAAACGCCTTAACCACTCGGCCATCGCAGCCTGACAAACCGCTGGCCATTGCCACAAGGCCGACCAGAAAGCACAACATTACTGCTAAAGGCACTGCCCGGATTTGAACCGGGGATCTCCTGTTTACTAGACAGGCGCTTTAACCGCTAAGCCACAGCGCCTGCCTGTTGGGAGATTTTGAAAATCTCAATATCACACGTCTGAAATGCCGTTAAGGCTACTAACACACCGGGACGTGATACACTGTCACTCGGAAATTTTGGAAATGAGTAGTAACGCATTGGTGGTTCAGTGGTAGAATTCTCGCCTGCCACGCGGGAGACCGGGGTTCGATTCCCCGCCAATGCATCGTGTTTTACCTACACCAGAAAATACCCTCCGTAAAAAAGAAAGGAAGGAAAATAAATAAAAAAACATAGCTGAGGAAAAGTGCTACGGCTGCTTGCATTCACCACCTCAAACCGCCCTGCTGGGCAGTGATAAAATGCCGAGAGCCGGGATTGAACCAGGGACCTTCAGATCTTCAGTCTGACGCTCTCCCAACTGAGCTATCTCGGCCATGATCAATTCTATCACATGGCAAAGGTCTGTACGTTGTGATAGACACTTGACCAGATCAAAAAGAATGTTTGAAGATTCGCTGCGAGTAGGGTTCGAACCTACGCGGGAAGATCCCATTAGATATCAAGTCTAACGCCTTAACCACTCGGCCATCGCAGCAGAAATTGCTGGGTAACCAGAATAATTCACCAGCTCACCACTCAGGTGCCGAAGAGGACAAAAAGCCAACTAGTAGGGGACACCCGGGTTTGAACCAGGGACCTCTCGATCTGCAGTCGAATGCTCTACCACTGAGCTATATCCCCAGCCAAGGACGGAATCCACGCACAGGGTATATAACATCAACGCGTGAGAGAGCAACTTAACTTAAAAAATGTACACTTCCCGCACCGGGAATCGAACCCGGGCCGCCTGGGTGAAAACCAGAAATCCTAACCACTAGACCATGCGGGACACATTCGCACCACTAAGTAATTTAGATGTCATGCTTTTTCTGACAATTTGAACTAGCTCTGTCTTTCTGTTCGTGTCAAAAACACCTTTTTGCGTCCGCTGCGAGTAGGATTCGAACCTACGCGGGAAGATCCCATTTGATTTCTAGTCAAACGCCTTAACCACTCGGCCATCGCAGCCTGACAAACCGCTGGCCATTGCCACAAGGCCGACCAGAAAGCACAACATTACTGCTAAAGGCACTGCCCGGATTTGAACCGGGGATCTCCTGTTTACTAGACAGGCGCTTTAACCGCTAAGCCACAGCGCCTGCCTGTTGGGAGAATTTGAAAATCTCAATATCACACGTCTGAAATGCCGTTAAGGCTACTAACACACCGGGACGTGATACACTGTCACTCGGAAATTTTGGAAATGAGTAGTAACGCATTGGTGGTTCAGTGGTAGAATTCTCGCCTGCCACGCGGGAGACCGGGGTTCGATTCCCCGCCAATGCATCGTGTTTTACCTACACCAGAAAATACCCTCCGTAAAAAAGAAAGGAAGGAAAATAAATAAAAAAACATAGCTGAGGAAAAGTGCTACGGCTGCTTGCATTCACCACCTCAAACCGCCCTGCTGGGCAGTGATAAAATGCCGAGAGCCGGGATTGAACCAGGGACCTTCAGATCTTCAGTCTGACGCTCTCCCAACTGAGCTATCTCGGCCATGATCAATTCTATCACATGGCAAAGGTCTGTACGTTGTGATAGACACTTGACCAGATCAAAAAGAATGTTTGAAGATTCGCTGCGAGTAGGGTTCGAACCTACGCGGGAAGATCCCATTAGATTTCAAGTCTAACGCCTTAACCACTCGGCCATCGCAGCAGAAATTGCTGGGTAACCAGAATAATTCACCAGCTCACCACTCAGGTGCTGAAGAGGACAAAAAGCCAACTAGTAGGGGACACCCGGGTTTGAACCAGGGACCTCTCGATCTGCAGTCGAATGCTCTACCACTGAGCTATATCCCCAGCCAAGGACGGAATCCACGCACAGGGTATATAACATCAACGCGTGAGAGAGCAACTTAACTTAAAAAATGTACACTTCCCGCACCGGGAATCGAACCCGGGCCGCCTGGGTGAAAACCAGAAATCCTAACCACTAGACCATGCGGGACACATTCGCACCACTAAGTAATTTAGATGTCATGCTTTTTCTGACAATTTGAACTAGCTCTGTCTTTCTGTTCGTGTCAAAAACACCTTTTTGCGTCCGCAGCGAGTAGGATTCGAACCTACGCGGGAAGATCCCATTTGATTTCTAGTCAAACGCCTTAACCACTCGGCCATCGCAGCCTGACAAACCGCTGGCCATTGCCACAAGGCCGACCAGAAAGCACAACATTACTGCTAAAGGCACTGCCCGGATTTGAACCGGGGATCTCCTGTTTACTAGACAGGCGCTTTAACCGCTAAGCAACAGCGCCTGCCTGTTGGGAGATTTTGAAAATCTCAATATCACACGTCTGAAATGCCGTTAAGGCAACTAACACACCGGGACGTGATACACTGTCACTCGGAAATTTTGGAAATGAGTAGTAACGCATTGGTGGTTCAGTGGTAGAATTCTCGCCTGCCACGCGGGAGACCGGGGTTCGATTCCCCGCCAATGCATCGTGTTTTACCTACACCAGAAAATACCCTCCGTAAAAAAGAAAGGAAGGAAAATAAATAAAAAAACATAGCTGAGGAAAAGTGCTACGGCTGCTTGCATTCACCACCTCAAACCGCCCTGCTGGGCAGTGATAAAATGCCGAGACCCGGGATTGAACCAGGGACCTTCAGATCTTCAGTCTGACGCTCTCCCAACTGAGCTATCTCGGCCATGATCAATTCTATCACATGGCAAAGGTCTGTACGTTGTGATAGACACTTGACCAGATCAAAAAGAATGTTTGAAGATTCGCTGCGAGTAGGGTTCGAACCTACGCGGGAAGATCCCATTAGATTTCAAGTCTAACGCCTTAACCACTCGGCCATTGCAGCAGAAATTGCTGGGTAACCAGAATAATTCACCAGCTCACCACTCAGGTGCCGAAGAGGACAAAAAGCCAACTAGTAGGGGACACCCGGGTTTGGACCAGGGACCTCTCGATCTGCAGTCGAATGCTCTACCACTGAGCTATATCCCCAGCCAAGGACGGAATCCACGCACAGGGTATATAACATCAACGCGTGAGAGAGCAACTTAACTTAAAAAATGTACACTTCCCGCACCGGGAATCGAACCCGGGCCTCCTGGGTGAAAACCAGAAATCCTAACCACTAGACCATGCGGGACACATTCGCACCACTAAGTAATTTAGATGTCATGCTTTTTCTGACAATTTGAACTAGCTCTGTCTTTCTGTTCGTGTCAAAAACACCTTTTTGAGTCCGCTGCGAGTAGGATTCGAACCTACGCGGGAAGATCCCATTTGATTTCTAGTCAAACGCCTTAACCACTCGGCCATCGCAGCCTGACAAACCGCTGGCCATTGCCACAAGGCCGACCAGAAAGCACAACATTACTGCTAAAGGCACTGCCCGGATTTGAACCGGGGATCTCCTGTTTACTAGACAGGCGCTTTAACCGCTAAGCCACAGCGCCTGCCTGTTGGGAGATTTTGAAAATCTCAATATCACACGTCTGAAATGCCGTTAAGGCTACTAACACACCGGGATGTGATACACTGTCACTCGGAAATTTTGGAAATGAGTAGTAACGCATTGGTGGTTCAGTGGTAGAATTCTCGCCTGCCACGCGGGAGACCGGGGTTCGATTCCCCGCCAATGCATCGTGTTTTACCTACACCAGAAAATACCCTCCGTAAAAAAGAAAGGAAGGAAAATAAATAAAAAAACATAGCTGAGGAAAAGTGCTACGGCTGCTTGCATTCACCACCTCAAACCGCCCTGCTGGGCAGTGATAAAATGCCGAGAGCCGGGATTGAACCAGGGACCTTCAGATCTTCAGTCTGACGCTCTCCCAACTGAGCTATCTCGGCCATGATCAATTCTATCACATGGCAAAGGTCTGTACGTTGTGATAGACACTTGACCAGATCAAAAAGAATGTTTGAAGATTCGCTGCGAGTAGGGTTCGAACCTACGCGGGAAGATCCCATTAGATTTCAAGTCTAACGCCTTAACCACTCGGCCATCGCAGCAGAAATTGCTGGGTAACCAGAATAATTCACCAGCTCACCACTCAGGTGCCGAAGAGGACAAAAAGCCAACTAGTAGGGGACACCCGGGTTTGGACCAGGGACCTCTCGATCTGCAGTCGAATGCTCTACCACTGAGCTATATCCCCAGCCAAGGACGAAATCCACGCACAGGGTATATAACATCAACGCGTGAGAGAGCAACTTAACTTAAAAAATGTACACTTCCCGCACCGGGAATCGAACCCGGGCCGCCTGGGTGAAAACCAGAAATCCTAACCACTAGACCATGCGGGACACATTCGCACCACTAAGTAATTTAGATGTCATGCTTTTTCTGACAATTTGAACTAGCTCTGTCTTTCTGTTCGTGTCAAAAACACCTTTTTGCGTCCGCTGCGAGTAGGATTCGAACCTACGCGGGAAGATCCCATTTGATTTCTAGTCAAACGCCTTAACCACTCGGCCATCGCAGCCTGACAAACCGCTGGCCATTGCCACAAGGCCGACCAGAAAGCACAACATTACTGCTAAAGGCACTGCCCGGATTTGAACCGGGGATCTCCTGTTTACTAGACAGGCGCTTTAACCGCTAAGCCACAGCGCCTGCCTGTTGGGAGATTTTGAAAATCTCAATATCACACGTCTGAAATGCCGTTAAGGCTACTAACACACCGGGACGTGATACACTGTCACTCGGAAATTTTGGAAATGAGTAGTAACGCATTGGTGGTTCAGTGGTAGAATTCTCGCCTGCCACGCGGGAGACCGGGGTTCGATTCCCCGCCAATGCATCGTGTTTTACCTACACCAGAAAATACCCTCCGTAAAAAAGAAAGGAAGGAAAATAAATAAAAAACATAGCTGAGGAAAAGTGCTACGGCTGCTTGCATTCACCACCTCAAACCGCCCTGCTGGGCAGTGATAAAATGCCGAGAGCCGGGATTGAACCAGGGACCTTCAGATCTTCAGTCTGACGCTCTCCCAACTGAGCTATCTCGGCCATGATCAATTCTATCACATGGCAAAGGTCTGTACGTTGTGATAGACACTTGACCAGATCAAAAAGAATGTTTGAAGATTCGCTGCGAGTAGGGTTCGAACCTACGCGGGAAGATCCCATTAGATTTCAAGTCTAACGCCTTAACCACTCGGCCATCGCAGCAGAAATTGCTGGGTAACCAGAATAATTCACCAGCTCACCACTCAGGTGCCGAAGAGGACAAAAAGCCAACTAGTAGGGGACACCCGGGTTTGAACCAGGGACCTCTCGATCTGCAGTCGAATGCTCTACCACTGAGCTATATCCCCAGCCAAGGACGGAATCCACGCACAGGGTATATAACATCAACGCGTGAGAGAGCAACTTAACTTAAAAAATGTACACTTCCCGCACCGGGAATCGAACCCGGGCCGCCTGGGTGAAAACCAGAAATCCTAACCACTAGACCATGCGGGACACATTCGCACCACTAAGTAATTTAGATGTCATGCTTTTTCTGACAATTTGAACTAGCTCTGTCTTTTTGTTCGTGTCAAAAACACCTTTTTGCGTCCGCTGCGAGTAGGATTCGAACCTACGCGGGAAGATCCCATTTGATTTCTAGTCAAACGCCTTAACCACTCGGCCATCGCAGCCTGACAAACCGCTGGCCATTGCCACAAGGCCGACCAGAAAGCACAACATTACTGCTAAAGGCACTGCCCGGATTTGAACCGGGGATCTCCTGTTTACTAGACAGGCGCTTTAACCGCTAAGCCACAGCGCCTGCCTGTTGGGAGATTTTGAAAATCTCAATATCACACGTCTGAAATGCCGTTAAGGCTACTAACACACCGGGACGTGATACACTGTCACTCGGAAATTTTGGAAATGAGTAGTAACGCATTGGTGGTTCAGTGGTAGAATTCTCGCCTGCCACGCGGGAGACCGGGGTTCGATTCCCCGCCAATGCATCGTGTTTTACCTACACCAGAAAATACCCTCCGTAAAAAAGAAAGGAAGGAAAATAAATAAAAAAACATAGCTGAGGAAAAGTGCTACGGCTGCTTGCATTCACCACCTCAAACCGCCCTGCTGGGCAGTGATAAAATGCCGAGACCCGGGATTGAACCAGGGACCTTCAGATCTTCAGTCTGACGCTCTCCCAACTGAGCTATCTCGGCCATGATCAATTCTATCACATGGCAAAGGTCTGTACGTTGTGATAGACACTTGACCACATCAAAAAGAATGTTTGAAGATTCGCTGCGAGTAGGGTTCGAACCTACGCGGGAAGATCCCATTAGATTTCAAGTCTAACGCCTTAACCACTCGGCCATCGCAGCAGAAATTGCTGGGTAACCAGAATAATTCACCAGCTCACCACTCAGGTGCCGGAGAGGACAAAAAGCCAACTAGTAGGGGACACCCGGGTTTGGACCAGGGACCTCTCGATCTGCAGTCGAATGCTCTACCACTGAGCTATATCCCCAGCCAAGGACGGAATCCACGCACAGGGTATATAACATCAACGCGTGAGAGAGCAACTTAACTTAAAAAATGTACACTTCCCGCACCGGGAATCGAACCCGGGCCGCCTGGGTGAAAACCAGAAATCCTAACCACTAGACCATGCGGGACACATTCGCACCACTAAGTAATTTAGATGTCATGCTTTTTCTGACAATTTGAACTAGCTCTGTCTTTCTGTTCGTGTCAAAAACACCTTTTTGCGTCCGCTGCGAGTAGGATTCGAACCTACGCGGGAAGATCCCATTTGATTTCTAGTCAAACGCCTTAACCACTCGGCCATCGCAGCCTGACAAACCGCTGGCCATTGCCACAAGGCCGACCAGAAAGCACAACATTACTGCTAAAGGCACTGCCCGGATTTGAACCGGGGATCTCCTGTTTACTAGACAGGCGCTTTAACCGCTAAGCCACAGCGCCTGCCTGTTGGGAGATTTTGAAAATCTCAATATCACACGTCTGAAATGCCGTTAAGGCTACTAACACACCGGGACGTGATACACTGTCACTCGGAAATTTTGGAAATGAGTAGTAACGCATTGGTGGTTCAGTGGTAGAATTCTCGCCTGCCACGCGGGAGACCGGGGTTCGATTCCCCGCCAATGCATCGTGTTTTACCTACACCAGAAAATACCCTCCGTAAAAAAGAAAGGAAGGAAAATAAATAAAAAAACATAGCTGAGGAAAAGTGCTACGGCTGCTTGCATTCACCACCTCAAACCGCCCTGCTGGGCAGTGATAAAATGCCGAGAGCCGGGATTGAACCAGGGACCTTCAGATCTTCAGTCTGACGCTCTCCCAACTGAGCTATCTCGGCCATGATCAATTCTATCACATGGCAAAGGTCTGTACGTTGTGATAGACACTTGACCAGATCAAAAAGAATGTTTGAATATTCGCTGCGAGTAGGGTTCGAACCTACGCGGGAAGATCCCATTAGATTTCAAGTCTAACGCCTTAACCACTCGGCCATCGCAGCAGAAATTGCTGGGTAACCAGAATAATTCACCAGCTCACCACTCAGGTGCCGAAGAGGACAAAAAGCCAACTAGTAGGGGACACCCGGGTTTGAACCAGGGACCTCTCGATCTGCAGTCGAATGCTCTACCACTGAGCTATATCCCCAGCCAAGGACGGAATCCACGCACAGGGTATATAACATCAACGCGTGAGAGAGCAACTTAACTTAAAAAATGTACACTTCCCGCACCGGGAATCGAACCCGGGCCGCCTGGGTGAAAACCAGAAATCCTAACCACTAGACCATGCGGGACACATTCGCACCACTAAGTAATTTAGATGTCATGCTTTTTCTGACAATTTGAACTAGCTCTGTCTTTCTGTTCGTGTCAAAAACACCTTTTTGCGTCCGCTGCGAGTAGGATTCGAACCTACGCGGGAAGATCCCATTTGATTTCTAGTCAAACGCCTTAACCACTCGGCCATCGCAGCCTGACAAACCGCTGGCCATTGCCACAAGGCCGACCAGAAAGCACAACATTACTGCTAAAGGCACTGCCCGGATTTGAACCGGGGATCTCCTGTTTACTAGACAGGCGCTTTAACCGCTAAGCCACAGCGCCTGCCTGTTGGGAGATTTTGAAAATCTCAATATCACACGTCTGAAATGCCGTTAAGGCTACTAACACACCGGGACGTGATACACTGTCACTCGGAAATTTTGGAAATGAGTAGTAACGCATTGGTGGTTCAGTGGTAGAATTCTCGCCTGCCACGCGGGAGACCGGGGTTCGATTCCCCGCCAATGCATCGTGTTTTACCTACACCAGAAAATACCCTCCGTAAAAAAGAAAGGAAGGAAAATAAATAAAAAAACATAGCTGAGGAAAAGTGCTACGGCTGCTTGCATTCACCACCTCAAACCGCCCTGCTGGGCAGCGATAAAATGCCGAGACCCGGGATTGAACCAGGGACCTTCAGATCTTCAGTCTGACGCTCTCCCAACTGAGCTATCTCGGCCATGATCAATTCTATCACATGGCAAAGGTCTGTACGTTGTGATAGACACTTGACCAGATCAAAAAGAATGTTTGAAGAGTCGCTGCGAGTAGGGTTCGAACCTACGCGGGAAGATCCCATTAGATTTCAAGTCTAACGCCTTAACCACTCGGCCATCGCAGCAGAAATTGCTGGGTAACCAGAATAATTCACCAGCTCACCACTCAGGTGCCGAAGAGGACAAAAAGCCAACTAGTAGGGGACACCCGGGTTTGAACCAGGGACCTCTCGATCTGCAGTCGAATGCTCTACCACTGAGCTATATCCCCAGCCAAGGACGGAATCCACGCACAGGGTATATAACATCAACGCGTGAGAGAGCAACTTAACTTAAAAAATGTACACTTCCCGCACCGGGAATCGAACCCGGGCCGCCTGGGTGAAAACCAGAAATCCTAACCACTAGACCATGCGGGACACATTCGCAGCACTAAGTAATTTAGATGTCATGCTTTTTCTGACAATTTGAACTAGCTCTGTCTTTCTGTTCGTGTCAAAAACACCTTTTTGCGTCCGCTGCGAGTAGGATTCGAACCTACGCGGGAAGATCCCATTTGATTTCTAGTCAAACGCCTTAACCACTCGGCCATCGCAGCCTGACAAACCGCTGGCCATAGCCACAAGGCCGACCAGAAAGCACAACATTACTGCTAAAGGCACTGCCCGGATTTGAACCGGGGATCTCCTGTTTACTAGACAGGCGCTTTAACCGCTAAGCCACAGCGCCTGCCTGTTGGGAGATTTTGAAAATCTCAATATCACACGTCTGAAATGCCGTTAAGGCTACTAACACACCGGGACGTGATACACTGTCACTCGGAAATTTTGGAAATGAGTAGTAACGCATTGGTGGTTCAGTGGTAGAATTCTCGCCTGCCACGCGGGAGACCGGGGTTCGATTCCCCGCCAATGCATCGTGTTTTACCTACACCAGAAAATACCCTCCGTAAAAAAGAAAGGAAGGAAAATAAATAAAAAAACATAGCTGAGGAAAAGTGCTACGGCTGCTTGCATTCACCACCTCAAACCGCCCTGCTGGGCAGTGATAAAATGCCGAGACCCGGGATTGAACCAGGGACCTTCAGATCTTCAGTCTGACGCTCTACCAACTGAGCTATCTCGGCCATGATCAATTCTATCACATGGCAAAGGTCTGTACGTTGTGATAGACACTTGACCAGATCAAAAAGAATGTTTGAAGATTCGCTGCGAGTAGGGTTCGAACCTACGCGGGAAGATACCATTAGATTTCAAGTCTAACGCCTTAACCACTCGGCCATCGCAGCAGAAATTGCTGGGTAACCAGAATAATTCACCAGCTCACCACTCAGGTGCCGGAGAGGACAAAAAGCCAACTAGTAGGGGACACCCGGGTTTGGACCAGGGACCTCTCGATCTGCAGTCGAATGCTCTACCACTGAGCTATATCCCCAGCCAAGGACGGAATCCACGCACAGGGTATATAACATCAACGCGTGAGAGAGCAACTTAACTTAAAAATGTACACTTCCCGCACCGGGAATCGAACCCGGGCCGCCTGGGTGAAAACCAGAAATCCTAACCACTAGACCATGCGGGACACATTCGCACCACTAAGTAATTTAGATGTCATGCTTTTTCTGACAATTTGAACTAGCTCTGTCTTTCTGTTCGTGTCAAAAACACCTTTTTGCGTCCGCTGCGAGTAGGATTCGAACCTACGCGGGAAGATCCCATTTGATTTCTAGTCAAACGCCTTAACCACTCGGCCATCGCAGCCTGACAAACCGCTGGCCATTGCCACAAGGCCGACCAGAAAGCACAACATTACTGCTAAAGGCACTGCCCGGATTTGAACCGGGGATCTCCTGTTTACTAGACAGGCGCTTTAACCGCTAAGCCACAGCGCCTGCCTGTTGGGAGATTTTGAAAATCTCAATATCACACGTCTGAAATGCCGTTAAGGCTACTAACACACCGGGACGTGATACACTGTCACTCGGAAATTTTGGAAATGAGTAGTAACGCATTGGTGGTTCAGTGGTAGAATTCTCGCCTGCCACGCGGGAGACCGGGGTTCGATTCCCCGCCAATGCATCGTGTTTTACCTACACCAGAAAATACCCTCCGTAAAAAAGAAAGGAAGGAAAATAAATAAAAAAACATAGCTGAGGAAAAGTGCTACGGCTGCTTGCATTCACCACCTCAAACCGCCCTGCTGGGCAGTGATAAAATGCCGAGAGCCGGGATTGAACCAGGGACCTTCAGATCTTCAGTCTGACGCTCTCCCAACTGAGCTATCTCGGCCATGATCAATTCTATCACATGGCAAAGGTCTGTACGTTGTGATAGACACTTGACCAGATCAAAAAGAATGTTTGAAGATTCGCTGCGAGTAGGGTTCGAACCTACGCGGGAAGATCCCATTAGATTTCAAGTCTAACGCCTTAACCACTCGGCCATCGCAGCAGAAATTGCTGGGTAACCAGAATAATTCACCAGCTCACCACTCAGGTGCCGAAGAGGACAAAAAGCCAACTAGTAGGGGACACCCGGGTTTGAACCAGGGACCTCTCGATCTGCAGTCGAATGCTCTACCACTGAGCTATATCCCCAGCCAAGGACGGAATCCACGCACAGGGTATATAACATCAACGCGTGAGAGAGCAACTTAACTTAAAAAATGTACACTTCCCGCACCGGGAATCGAACCCGGGCCGCCTGGGTGAAAACCAGAAATCCTAACCACTAGACCATGCGGGACACATTCGCACCACTAAGTAATTTAGATGTCATGCTTTTTCTGACAATTTGAACTAGCTCTGTCTTTCTGTTCGTGTCAAAAACACCTTTTTGCGTCCGCTGCGAGTAGGATTCGAACCTACGCGGGAAGATCCCATTTGATTTCTAGTCAAACGCCTTAACCACTCGGCCATCGCAGCCTGACAAACCGCTGGCCATTGCCACAAGGCCGACCAGAAAGCACAACATTACTGCTAAAGGCACTGCCCGGATTTGAACCGGGGATCTCCTGTTTACTAGACAGGCGCTTTAACCGCTAAGCCACAGCGCCTGCCTGTTGGGAGATTTTGAAAATCTCAATATCACAGGTCTGAAATGCCGTTAAGGCTACTAACACACCGGGACGTGATACACTGTCACTCGGAAATTTTGGAAATGAGTAGTAACGCATTGGTGGTTCAGTGGTAGAATTCTCGCCTGCCACGCGGGAGACCGGGGTTCGATTCCCCGCCAATGCATCGTGTTTTACCTACACCAGAAAATACCCTCCGTAAAAAAGAAAGGAAGGAAAATAAATAAAAAAACATAGCTGAGGAAAAGTGCTACGGCTGCTTGCATTCACCACCTCAAACCGCCCTGCTGGGCAGCGATAAAATGCCGAGACCCGGGATTGAACCAGGGACCTTCAGATCTTCAGTCTGACGCTCTCCCAACTGAGCTATCTCGGCCATGATCAATTCTATCACATGGCAAAGGTCTGTACGTTGTGATAGACACTTGACCAGATCAAAAAGAATGTTTGAAGAGTCGCTGCGAGTAGGGTTCGAACCTACGCGGGAAGATCCCATTAGATTTCAAGTCTAACGCCTTAACCACTCGGCCATCACAGCAGAAATTGCTGGGTAACCAGAATAATTCACCAGCTCACCACTCAGGTGCCGAAGAGGACAAAAAGCCAACTAGTAGGGGACACCCGGGTTTGAACCAGGGACCTCTCGATCTGCAGTCGAATGCTCTACCACTGAGCTATATCCCCAGCCAAGGACGGAATCCACGCACAGGGTATATAACATCAACGCGTGAGAGAGCAACTTAACTTAAAAAATGTACACTTCCCGCACCGGGAATCGAACCCGGGCCGCCTGGGTGAAAACCAGAAATCCTAACCACTAGACCATGCGGGACACATTCGCAGCACTAAGTAAGTTAGATGTCATGCTTTTTCTGACAATTTGAACTAGCTCTGTCTTTCTGTTCGTGTCAAAAACACCTTTTTGCGTCCGCTGCGAGTAGGATTCGAACCTACGCGGGAAGATCCCATTTGATTTCTAGTCAAACGCCTTAACCACTCGGCCATCGCAGCCTGACAAACCGCTGGCCATTGCCACAAGGCCGACCAGAAAGCACAACATTACTGCTAAAGGCACTGCCCGGATTTGAACCGGGGATCTCCTGTTTACTAGACAGGCGCTTTAACCGCTAAGCCACAGCGCCTGCCTGTTGGGAGATTTTGAAAATCTCAATATCACACGTCTGAAATGCCGTTAAGGCTACTAACACACCGGGACGTGATACACTGTCACTCGGAAATTTTGGAAATGAGTAGTAACGCATTGGTGGTTCAGTGGTAGAATTCTCGCCTGCCACGCGGGAGACCGGGGTTCGATTCCCCGCCAATGCATCGTGTTTTACCTACACCAGAAAATACCCTCCGTAAAAAAGAAAGGAAGGAAAATAAATAAAAAAACATAGCTGAGGAAAAGTGCTACGGCTGCTTGCATTCACCACCTCAAACCGCCCTGCTGGGCAGTGATAAAATGCCGAGAGCCGGGATTGAACCAGGGACCTTCAGATCTTCAGTCTGACGCTCTCCCAACTGAGCTATCTCGGCCATGATCAATTCTATCACATGGCAAAGGTCTGTACGTTGTGATAGACACTTGACCAGATCAAAAAGAATGTTTGAAGATTCGCTGCGAGTAGGGTTCGAACCTACGCGGGAAGATCCCATTAGATTTCAAGTCTAACGCCTTAACCACTCGGCCATCGCAGCAGAAATTGCTGGGTAACCAGAATAATTCACCAGCTCACCACTCAGGTGCCGAAGAGGACAAAAAGCCAACTAGTAGGGGACACCCGGGTTTGAACCAGGGACCTCTCGATCTGCAGTCGAATGCTCTACCACTGAGCTATATCCCCAGCCAAGGACGGAATCCACGCACAGGGTATATAACATCAACGCGTGAGAGAGCAACTTAACTTAAAAAATGTACACTTCCCGCACCGGGAATCGAACCCGGGCCGCCTGGGTGAAAACCAGAAATCCTAACCACTAGACCATGCGGGACACATTCGCACCACTAAGTAATTTAGATGTCATGCTTTTTCTGACAATTTGAACTAGCTCTGTCTTTCTGTTCGTGTCAAAAACACCTTTTTGCGTCCGCTGCGAGTAGGATTCGAACCTACGCGGGAAGATCCCATTTGATTTCTAGTCAAACGCCTTAACCACTCGGCCATCGCAGCCTGACAAACCGCTGGCCATTGCCACAAGGCCGACCAGAAAGCACAACATTACTGCTAAAGGCACTGCCCGGATTTGAACCGGGGATCTCCTGTTTACTAGACAGGCGCTTTAACCGCTAAGCCACAGCGCCTGCCTGTTGGGAGATTTTGAAAATCTCAATATCACACGTCTGAAATGCCGTTAAGGCTACTAACACACCGGGACGTGATATACTGTCACTCGGAAATTTTGGAAATGAGTAGTAACGCATTGGTGGTTCAGTGGTAGAATTCTCGCCTGCCACGCGGGAGACCGGGGTTCGATTCCCCGCCAATGCATCGTGTTTTACCTACACCAGAAAATACCCTCCGTAAAAAAGAAAGGAAGGAAAATAAATAAAAAAACATAGCTGAGGAAAAGTGCTACGGCTGCTTGCATTCACCACCTCAAACCGCCCTGCTGGGCAGTGATAAAATGCCGAGACCCGGGATTGAACCAGGGACCTTCAGATCTTCAGTCTGACGCTCTCCCAACTGAGCTATCTCGGCCATGATCAATTCTATCACATGGCAAAGGTCTGTACGTTGTGATAGACACTTGACCAAATCAAAAAGAATGTTTGAAGATTCGCTGCGAGTAGGGTTCGAACCTACGCGGGAAGATCCCATTAGATTTCAAGTCTAACGCCTTAACCACTCGGCCATCGCAGCAGAAATTGCTGGGTAACCAGAATAATTCACCAGCTCACCACTCAGGTGCCGAAGAGGACAAAAAGCCAACTAGTAGGGGACACCCGGGTTTGAACCAGGGACCTCTCGATCTGCAGTCGAATGCTCTACCACTGAGCTATATCCCCAGCCAAGGACGGAATCCACGCACAGGGTATATAACATCAACGCGTGAGAGAGCAACTTAACTTAAAAAATGTACACTTCCCGCACCGGGAATCGAACCTGGGCCGCCTGGGTGAAAACCAGAAATCCTAACCACTAGACCATGCGGGACAAATTCGCACCACTAAGTAATTTAGATGTCATGCTTTTTCTGACAATTTGAACTAGCTCTGTCTTTCTGTTCGTGTCAAAAACACCTTTTTGCGTCCGCTGCGAGTAGGATTCGAACCTACGCGGGAAGATCCCATTTGATTTCTAGTCAAACGCCTTAACCACTCGGCCATCGCAGCCTGACAAACCGCTGGCCATTGCCACAAGGCCGACCAGAAAGCACAACATTACTGCTAAAGGCACTGCCCGGATTTGAACCGGGGATCTCCTGTTTACTAGACAGGCGCTTTAACCGCTAAGCCACAGCGCCTGCCTGTTGGGAGATTTTGAAAATCTCAATATCACACGTCTGAACTGCCGTTAAGGCTACTAACACACCGCGACGTGATACACTGTCACTCGGAAATTTTGGAAATGAGTAGTAACGCATTGGTGGTTCAGTGGTAGAATTCTCGCCTGCCACGCGGGAGACCGGGGTTCGATTCCCCGCCAATGCATCGTGTTTTACCTACACCAGAAAATACCCTCCGTAAAAAAGAAAGGAAGGAAAATAAATAAAAAAACATAGCTGAGGAAAAGTGCTACGGCTGCTTGCATTCACCACCTCAAACCGCCCTGCTGGGCAGTGATAAAATGCCGAGAGCCGGGATTGAACCAGGGACCTTCAGATCTTCAGTCTGACGCTCTCCCAACTGAGCTATCTCGGCCATGATCAATTCTATCACATGGCAAAGGTCTGTACGTTGTGATAGACACTTGACCAGATCAAAAAGAATGTTTGAAGATTCGCTGCGAGTAGGGTTCGAACCTACGCGGGAAGATCCCATTAGATTTCAAGTCTAACGCCTTAACCACTCGGCCATCGCAGCAGAAATTGCTGGGTAACCAGAATAACTCACCAGCTCACCACTCAGGTGCCGAAGAGGACAAAAAGCCAACTAGTAGGGGACACCCGGGTTTGAACCAGGGACCTCTCGATCTGCAGTCGAATGCTCTACCACTGAGCTATATCCCCAGCCAAGGACGGAATCCACGCACAGGGTATATAACATCAACGCGTGAGAGAGCAACTTAACTTAAAAAATGTACACTTCCCGCACCGGGAATCGAACCCGGGCCGCCTGGGTGAAAACCAGAAATCCTAACCACTAGACCATGCGGGACACATTCGCACCACTAAGTAATTTAGATGTCATGCTTTTTCTGACAATTTGAACTAGCTCTGTCTTTCTGTTCGTGTCAAAAACACCTTTTTGCGTCCGCTGCGAGTAGGATTCGAACCTACGCGGAAAGATCCCATTTGATTTCTAGTCAAACGCCTTAACCACTCGGCCATCGCAGCCTGACAAACCGCTGGCCATTGCCACAAGGCCGACCGGAAAGCACAACATTACTGCTAAAGGCACTGCCCGGATTTGAACCGGGGATCTCCTGTTTACTAGACAGGCGCTTTAACCGCTAAGCCACAGCGCCTGCCTGTTGGGAGATTTTGAAAATCTCAATATCACACGTCTGAAATGCCGTTAAGGCTACTAACACACCGGGACGTGATACACTGTCACTCGGAAATTTTGGAAATGAGTAGTAACGCATTGGTGGTTCAGTGGTAGAATTCTCGCCTGCCACGCGGGAGACCGGGGTTCGATTCCCCGCCAATGCATCGTGTTTTACCTACACCAGAAAATACCCTCCGTAAAAAAGAAAGGAAGGAAAATAAATAAAAAAACATAGCTGAGGAAAAGTGCTACGGCTGCTTGCATTCACCACCTCAAACCGCCCTGCTGGGCAGTGATAAAATGCCGAGAGCCGGGATTGAACCAGGGACCTTCAGATCTTCAGTCTGACGCTCTCCCAACTGAGCTATCTCGGCCATGATCAATTCTATCACATGGCAAAGGTCTGTACGTTGTGATAGACACTTGACCAGATCAAAAAGAATGTTTGAAGATTCGCTGCGAGTAGGGTTCGAACCTACGCGGGAAGATCCCATTAGATTTCAAGTCTAACGCCTTAACCACTCGGCCATCGCAGCAGAAATTGCTGGGTAACCAGAATAACTCACCAGCTCACCACTCAGGTGCCGAAGAGGACAAAAAGCCAACTAGTAGGGGACACCCGGGTTTGAACCAGGGACCTCTCGATCTGCAGTCGAATGCTCTACCACTGAGCTATATCCCCAGCCAAGGACGGAATCCACGCACAGGGTATATAACATCAACGCGTGAGAGAGCAACTTAACTTAAAAAATGTACACTTCCCGCACCGGGAATCGAACCCGGGCCGCCTGGGTGAAAACCAGAAATCCTAACCACTAGACCATGCGGGACACATTCGCACCACTAAGTAATTTAGATGTCATGCTTTTTCTGACAATTTGAACTAGCTCTGTCTTTCTGTTCGTGTCAAAAACACCTTTTTGCGTCCGCTGCGAGTAGGATTCGAACCTACGCGGAAAGATCCCATTTGATTTCTAGTCAAACGCCTTAACCACTCGGCCATCGCAGCCTGACAAACCGCTGGCCATTGCCACAAGGCCGACCGGAAAGCACAACATTACTGCTAAAGGCACTGCCCGGATTTGAACCGGGGATCTCCTGTTTACTAGACAGGCGCTTTAACCGCTAAGCCACAGCGCCTGCCTGTTGGGAGATTTTGAAAATCTCAATATCACACGTCTGAAATGCCGTTAAGGCTACTAACACACCGGGACGTGATACACTGTCACTCGGAAATTTTGGAAATGAGTAGTAACGCATTGGTGGTTCAGTGGTAGAATTCTCGCCTGCCACGCGGGAGACCGGGGTTCGATTCCCCGCCAATGCATCGTGTTTTACCTACACCAGAAAATACCCTCCGTAAAAAAGAAAGGAAGGAAAATAAATAAAAAAACATAGCTGAGGAAAAGTGCTACGGCTGCTTGCATTCACCACCTCAAACCGCCCTGCTGGGCAGTGATAAACTGCCGAGACCCGGGATTGAACCAGGGACCTTCAGATCTTCAGTCTGACGCTCTCCCAACTGAGCTATCTCGGCCATGATCAATTCTATCACATGGCAAAGGTCTGTACGTTGTGATAGACACTTGACCAGATCAAAAAGAATGTTTGAAGATTCGCTGCGAGTAGGGTTCGAACCTACGCGGGAAGATCCCATTAGATTTCAAGTCTAACGCCTTAACCACTCGGCCATCGCAGCAGAAATTGCTGGGTAACCAGAATAATTCACCAGCTCACCACTCAGGTGCCGAAGAGGACAAAAAGCCAACTAGTAGGGGACACCCGGGTTTGAACCAGGGACCTCTCGATCTGCAGTCGAATGCTCTACCACTGAGCTATATCCCCAGCCAAGGACGGAATCCACGCACAGGGTATATAACATCAACGCGTGAGAGAGCAACTTAACTTAAAAAATGTACACTTCCCGCACCGGGAATCGAACCCGGGCCGCCTGGGTGAAAACCAGAAATCCTAACCACTAGACCATGCGGGACACATTCGCACCACTAAGTAATTTAGATGTCATGCTTTTTCTGACAATTTGAACTAGCTCTGTCTTTCTGTTCGTGTCAAAAACACCATTTTGCGTCCGCTGCGAGTAGGATTCGAACCTACGCGGGAAGATCCCATTTGATTTCTAGTCAAACGCCTTAACCACTCGGCCATCGCAGCCTGACAAACCGCTGGCCATTGCCACAAGGCCGACCAGAAAGCACAACATTACTGCTAAAGGCACTGCCCGGATTTGAACCGGGGATCTCCTGTTTACTAGACAGGCGCTTTAACCGCTAAGCCACAGCGCCTGCCTGTTGGGAGATTTTGAAAATCTCAATATCACACGTCTGAAATGCCGTTAAGGCTACTAACACACCGGGACGTGATACACTGTCACTCGGAAATTTTGGAAATGAGTAGTAACGCATTGGTGGTTCAGTGGTAGAATTCTCGCCTGCCACGCGGGAGACCGGGGTTCGATTCCCCGCCAATGCATCGTGTTTTACCTACACCAGAAAATACCCTCCGTAAAAAAGAAAGGAAGGAAAATAAATAAAAAAACATAGCTGAGGAAAAGTGCTACGGCTGCTTGCATTCACCACCTCAAACCGCCCTGCTGGGCAGTGATAAAATGCCGAGAGCCGGGATTGAACCAGGGACCTTCAGATCTTCAGTCTGACGCTCTCCCAACTGAGCTATCTCGGCCATGATCAATTCTATCACATGGCAAAGGTCTGTACGTTGTGATAGACACTTGACCAGATCAAAAAGAATGTTTGAAGATTCGCTGCGAGTAGGGTTCGAACCTACGCGGGAAGATCCCATTAGATTTCAAGTCTAACGCCTTAACCACTCGGCCATCGCAGCAGAAATTGCTGGGTAACCAGAATAATTCACCAGCTCACCACTCAGGTGCCGAAGAGGACAAAAAGCCAACTAGTAGGGGACACCCGGGTTTGAACCAGGGACCTCTCGATCTGCAGTCGAATGCTCTACCACTGAGCTATATCCCCAGCCAAGGACGGAATCCACGCACAGGGTATATAACATCAACGCGTGAGAGAGCAACTTAACTTAAAAAATGTACACTTCCCGCACCGGGAATCGAACCCGGGCCGCCTGGGTGAAAACCAGAAATCCTAACCACTAGACCATGCGGGACACATTCGCACCACTAAGTAATTTAGATGTCATGCTTTTTCTGACAATTTGAACTAGCTCTGTCTTTTTGTTCGTGTCAAAAACACCTTTTTGCGTCCGCTGCGAGTAGGATTCGAACCTACGCGGGAAGATCCCATTTGATTTCTAGTCAAACGCCTTAACCACTCGGCCATCGCAGCCTGACAAACCGCTGGCCATTGCCACAAGGCCGACCAGAAAGCACAACATTACTGCTAAAGGCACTGCCCGGATTTGAACCGGGGATCTCCTGTTTACTAGACAGGCGCTTTAACCGCTAAGCCACAGCGCCTGCCTGTTGGGAGATTTTGAAAATCTCAATATCACACGTCTGAAATGCCGTTAAGGCTACTAACACACCGGGACGTGATACACTGTCACTCGGAAATTTTGGAAATGAGTAGTAACGCATTGGTGGTTCAGTGGTAGAATTCTCGCCTGCCACGCGGGAGACCGGGGTTCGATTCCCCGCCAATGCATCGTGTTTTACCTACACCAGAAAATACCCTCCGTAAAAAAGAAAGGAAGGAAAATAAATAAAAAAACATAGCTGAGGTAAAGTGCTACGGCTGCTTGCATTCACCACCTCAAACCGCCCTGCTGGGCAGTGATAAAATGCCGAGACCCGGGATTGAACCAGGGACCTTCAGATCTTCAGTCTGACGCTCTCCCAACTGAGCTATCTCGGCCATGATCAATTCTATCACATGGCAAAGGTCTGTACGTTGTGATAGACACTTGACCAGATCAAAAAGAATGTTTGAAGATTCGCTGCGAGTAGGGTTCGAACCTACGCGGGAAGATCCCATTAGATTTCAAGTCTAACGCCTTAACCACTCGGCCATCGCAGCAGAAATTGCTGGGTAACCAGAATAATTCACCAGCTCACCACTCAGGTGCCGGAGAGGACAAAAAGCCAACTAGTAGGGGACACCCGGGTTTGGACCAGGGACCTCTCGATCTGCAGTCGAATGCTCTACCACTGAGCTATATCCCCAGCCAAGGACGGAATCCACGCACAGGGTATATAACATCAACGCTTGAGAGAGCAACTTAACTTAAAAAATGTACACTTCCCGCACCGGGAATCGAACCCGGGCCGCCTGGGTGAAAACCAGAAATCCTAACCACTAGACCATGCGGGACACATTCGCACCACTAAGTAATTTAGATGTCATGCTTTTTCTGACAATTTGAACTAGCTCTGTCTTTCTGTTCGTGTCAAAAGGACCTTTTTGCGTCCGCTGCGAGTAGGATTCGAACCTACGCGGGAAGATCCCATTTGATTTCTAGTCAAACGCCTTAACCACTCGGCCATCGCAGCCTGACAAACCGCTGGCCATTGCCACAAGGCCGACCAGAAAGCACAACATTACTGCTAAAGGCACTGCCCGGATTTGAACCGGGGATCTCCTGTTTACTAGACAGGCGCTTTAACCGCTAAGCCACAGCGCCTGCCTGTTGGGAGATTTTGAAAATCTCAATATCACACGTCTGAAATGCCGTTAAGGCTACTAACACACCGGGACGTGATACACTGTCACTCGGAAATTTTGGAAATGAGTAGTAACGCATTGGTGGTTCAGTGGTAGAATTCTCGCCTGCCACGCGGGAGACCGGGGTTCGATTCCCCGCCAATGCATCGTGTTTTACCTACACCAGAAAATACCCTCCGTAAAAAAGAAAGGAAGGAAAATAAATAAAAAAACATAGCTGAGGAAAAGTGCTACGGCTGCTTGCATTCACCACCTCAAACCGCCCTGCTGGGCAGTGATAAAATGCCGAGACCCGGGATTGAACCAGGGACCTTCAGACCTTCAGTCTGACGCTCTCCCAACTGAGCTATCTCGGCCATGATCAATTCTATCACATGGCAAAGGTCTGTACGTTGTGATAGACACTTGACCAGATCAAAAAGAATGTTTGAAGATTCGCTGCGAGTAGGGTTCGAACCTACGCGGGAAGATCCCATTAGATTTCAAGTCTAACGCCTTAACCACTCGGCCATCGCAGCAGAAATTGCTGGGTAACCAGAATAATTCACCAGCTCACCACTAAGGTGCCGAAGAGGACAAAAAGCCAACTAGTAGGGGACACCCGGGTTTGAACCAGGGACCTCTCGATCTGCAGTCGAATGCTCTACCACTGAGCTATATCCCCAGCCAAGGACGGAATCCACGCACAGGGTATATAACATCAACGCGTGAGAGAGCAACTTAACTTAAAAAATGTACACTTCCCGCACCGGGAATCGAACCCGGGCCGCCTGGGTGAAAACCAGAAATCCTAACCACTAGACCATGCGGGACACATTCGCACCACTAAGTAATTTAGATGTCATGCTTTTTCTGACAATTTGAACTAGCTCTGTCTTTCTGTTCGTGTCAAAAAACACCTTTTTGCGTCCGCTGCGAGTAGGATTCGAACCTACGCGGGAAGATCCCATTTGATTTCTAGTCAAACGCCTTAACCACTCGGCCATCGCAGCCTGACAAACCGCTGGCCATTGCCACAAGGCCGACCAGAAAGCACAACATTACTGCTAAAGGCACTGCCCGGATTTGAACCGGGGATCTCCTGTTTACTAGACAGGCGCTTTAACCGCTAAGCCACAGCGCCTGCCTGTTGGGAGATTTTGAAAATCTCAATATCACACGTCTGAAATGCCGTTAAGGCTACTAACACACCGGGACGTGATACACTGTCACTCGGAAATTTTGGAAATGAGTAGTAACGCATTGGTGGTTCAGTGGTAGAATTCTCGCCTGCCACGCGGGAGACCGGGGTTCGATTCCCCGCCAATGCATCGTGTTTTACCTACACCAGAAAATACCCTCCGTAAAAAAGAAAGGAAGGAAAATAAATAAAAAAACATAGCTGAGGAAAAGTGCTACGGCTGCTTGCATTCACCACCTCAAACCGCCCTGCTGGGCAGTGATAAAATGCCGAGACCCGGGATTGAACCAGGGACCTTCAGATCTTCAGTCTGACGCTCTCCCAACTGAGCTATCTCGGCCATGATCAATTCTATCACATGGCAAAGGTCTGTACGTTGTGATAGACACTTGACCAGATCAAAAAGAATGTTTGAAGATTCGCTGCGAGTAGGGTTCGAACCTACGCGGGAAGATCCCATTAGATTTCAAGTCTAACGCCTTAACCACTCGGCCATCGCAGCAGAAATTGCTGGGTAACCAGAATAATTCACCAGCTCACCACTCAGGTGCCGAAGAGGACAAAAAGCCAACTAGTAGGGGACACCCGGGTTTGAACCAGGGACCTCTCGATCTGCAGTCGAATGCTCTACCACTGAGCTATATCCCCCGCCAAGGACGGAATCCACGCACAGGGTATATAACATCAACGCGTGAGAGAGCAACTTAACTTAAAAAATGTACACTTCCCGCACCGGGAATCGAACCCGGGCCGCCTGGGTGAAAACCAGAAATCCTAACCACTAGACCATGCGGGACACATTCGCACCACTAAGTAATTTAGATGTCATGCTTTTTCTGACAATTTGAACTAGCTCTGTCTTTCTGTTCGTGTCAAAAACACCTTTTTGCGTCCGCTGCGAGTAGGATTCGAACCTACGCGGGAAGATCCCATTTGATTTCTAGTCAAACGCCTTAACCACTCGGCCATCGCCGCCTGACAAACCGCTGGCCATTGCCACAAGGCCGACCAGAAAGCACAACATTACTGCTAAAGGCACTGCCCGGATTTGAACCGGGGATCTCCTGTTTACTAGACAGGCGCTTTAACCGCTAAGCCACAGCGCCTGCCTGTTGGGAGATTTTGAAAATCTCAATATCACACGTCTGAAATGCCGTTAAGGCTACTAACACACCGGGACGTGATACACTGTCACTCGGAAATTTTGGAAATGAGTAGTAACGCATTGGTGGTTCAGTGGTAGAATTCTCGCCTGCCACGCGGGAGACCGGGGTTCGATTCCCCGCCAATGCATCGTGTTTTACCTACACCAGAAAATACCCTCCGTAAAAAAGAAAGGAAGGAAAATAAATAAAAAAACATAGCTGAGGAAAAGTGCTACGGCTGCTTGCATTCACCACCTCAAACCGCCCTGCTGGGCAGTGATAAAATGCCGAGACCCGGGATTGAACCAGGGACCTTCAGATCTTCAGTCTGACGCTCTCCCAACTGAGCTATCTCGGCCATGATCAATTCTATCACATGGCAAAGGTCTGTACGTTGTGATAGACACTTGACCAGATCAAAAAGAATGTTTGAAGATTCGCTGCGAGTAGGGTTCGAACCTACGCGGGAAGATCCCATTAGATTTCAAGTCTAACGCCTTAACCACTCGGCCATCGCAGCAGAAATTGCTGGGTAACCAGAATAATTCACCAGCTCACCACTCAGGTGCCGAAGAGGACAAAAAGCCAACTAGTAGGGGACACCCGGGTTTGAACCAGGGACCTCTCGATCTGCAGTCGAATGCTCTACCACTGAGCTATATCCCCAGCCAAGGACGGAATCCACGCACAGGGTATATAACATCAACGCGTGAGAGAGCAACTTAACTTAAAAAATGTACACTTCCCGCACCGGGAATCGAACCCGGGCCGCCTGGGTGAAAACCAGAAATCCTAACCACTAGACCATGCGGGACACATTCGCACCACTAAGTAATTTAGATGTCATGCTTTTTCTGACAATTTGAACTAGCTCTGTCTTTCTGTTCGTGTCAAAAACACCTTTTTGCGTCCGCTGCGAGTAGGATTCGAACCTACGCGGGAAGATCCCATTTGATTTCTAGTCAAACGCCTTAACCACTCGGCCATCGCAGCCTGACAAACCGCTGGCCATTGCCACAAGGCCGACCAGAAAGCATAACATTACTGCTAAAGGCACTGCCCGGATTTGAACCGGGGATCTCCTGTTTACTAGACAGGCGCTTTAACCGCTAAGCCACAGCGCCTGCCTGTTGGGAGATTTTGAAAATCTCAATATCACACGTCTGAAATGCCGTTAAGGCTACTAACACACCGGGACGTGATACACTGTCACTCGGAAATTTTGGAAATGAGTAGTAACGCATTGGTGGTTCAGTGGTAGAATTCTCGCCTGCCACGCGGGAGACCGGGGTTCGATTCCCCGCCAATGCATCGTGTTTTACCTACACCAGAAAATACCCTCCGTAAAAAAGAAAGGAAGGAAAATAAATAAAAAAACATAGCTGAGGAAAAGTGCTACGGCTGCTTGCATTCACCACCTCAAACCGCCCTGCTGGGCAGTGATAAAATGCTGAGACCCGGGATTGAACCAGGGAGCTTCAGATCTTCAGTCTGACGCTCTCCCAACTGAGCTATCTCGGCCATGATCAATTCTATCACATGGCAAAGGTCTGTACGTTGTGATAGACACTTGACCAGATCAAAAAGAATGTTTGAAGATTCGCTGCGAGTAGGGTTCGAACCTACGCGGGAAGATCCCATTAGATTTCAAGTCTAACGCCTTAACCACTCGGCCATCGCAGCAGAAATTGCTGGGTAACCAGAATAATTCACCAGCTCACCACTCAGGTGCCGAAGAGGACAAAAAGCCAACTAGTAGGGGACACCCGGGTTTGAACCAGGGACCTCTCGATCTGCAGTCGAATGCTCTACCACTGAGCTATATCCCCAGCCAAGGACGGAATCCACGCACAGGGTATATAACATCAACGCGTGAGAGAGCAACTTAACTTAAAAAATGTACACTTCCCGCACCGGGAATCGAACCCGGGCCGCCTGGGTGAAAACCAGAAATCCTAACCACTAGACCATGCGGGACACATTCGCACCACTAAGTAATTTAGATGTCATGCTTTTTCTGACAATTTGAACTAGCTCTGTCTTTCTGTTCGTGTCAAAAACACCTTTTTGCGTCCGATGCGAGTAGGATTCGAACCTACGCGGGAAGATCCCATTTGATTTCTAGTCAAACGCCTTAACCACTCGGCCATCGCAGCCTGACAAACCGCTGGCCATTGCCACAAGGCCGACCAGAAAGCACAACATTACTGCTAAAGGCACTGCCCGGATTTGAACCGGGGATCTCCTGTTTACTAGACAGGCGCTTTAACCGCTAAGCCACAGCGCCTGCCTGTTGGGAGATTTTGAAAATCTCAATATCACACGTCTGAAATGCCGTTAAGGCTACTAACACACCGGGACGTGATACACTGTCACTCGGAAATTTTGGAAATGAGTAGTAACGCATTGGTGGTTCAGTGGTAGAATTCTCGCCTGCCACGCGGGAGACCGGGGTTCGATTCCCCGCCAATGCATCGTGTTTTACCTACACCAGAAAATACCCTCCGTAAAAAAGAAAGGAAGGAAAATAAATAAAAAAACATAGCTGAGGAAAAGTGCTACGGCTGCTTGCATTCACCACCTCAAACCGCCCTGCTGGGCAGTGATAAAATGCCGAGACCCGGGATTGAACCAGGGAGCTTCAGATCTTCAGTCTGACGCTCTCCCAACTGAGCTATCTCGGCCATGATCAATTCTATCACATGGCAAAGGTCTGTACGTTGTGATAGACACTTGACCAGATCAAAAAGAATGTTTGAAGATTCGCTGCGAGTAGGGTTCGAACCTACGCGGGAAGATCCCATTAGATTTCAAGTCTAACGCCTTAACCACTCGGCCATCGCAGCAGAAATTGCTGGGTAACCAGAATAATTCACCAGCTCACCACTCAGGTGCCGAAGAGGACAAAAAGCCAACTAGTAGGGGACACCCGGGTTTGAACCAGGGACCTCTCGATCTGCAGTCGAATGCTCTACCACTGAGCTATATCCCCAGCCAAGGACGGAATCCACGCACAGGGTATATAACATCAACGCGTGAGAGAGCAACTTAACTTAAAAAATGTACACTTCCCGCACCGGGAATCGAACCCGGGCCGCCTGGGTGAAAACCAGAAATCCTAACCACTAGACCATGCGGGACACATTCGCACCACTAAGTAATTTAGATGTCATGCTTTTTCTGACAATTTGAACTAGCTCTGTCTTTCTGTTCGTGTCAAAAACACCTTTTTGCGTCCGATGCGAGTAGGATTCGAACCTACGCGGGAAGATCCCATTTGATTTCTAGTCAAACGCCTTAACCACTCGGCCATCGCAGCCTGACAAACCGCTGGCCATTGCCACAAGGCCGACCAGAAAGCACAACATTACTGCTAAAGGCACTGCCCGGATTTGAACCGGGGATCTCCTGTTTACTAGACAGGCGCTTTAACCGCTGAGCCACAGCGCCTGCCTGTTGGGAGATTTTGAAAATCTCAATATCACACGTCTGAAATGCCGTTAAGGCTACTAACACACCGGGACGTGATACACTGTCACTCGGAAATTTTGGAAATGAGTAGTAACGCATTGGTGGTTCAGTGGTAGAATTCTCGCCTGCCACGCGGGAGACCGGGGTTCGATTCCCCGCCAATGCATCGTGTTTTACCTACACCAGAAAATACCCTCCGTAAAAAAGAAAGGAAGGAAAATAAATAAAAAAACATAGCTGAGGAAAAGTGCTACGGCTGCTTGCATTCACCACCTCAAACCGCCCTGCTGGGCAGTGATAAAATGCCGAGACCCGGGATTGAACCAGGGACCTTCAGATCTTCAGTCTGACGCTCTCCCAACTGAGCTATCTCGGCCATGATCAATTCTATCACATGGCAAAGGTCTGTACGTTGTGATAGACACTTGACCAGATCAAAAAGAATGTTTGAAGATTCGCTGCGAGTAGGGTTCGAACCTACGCGGGAAGATCCCATTAGATTTCAAGTCTAACGCCTTAACCACTCGGCCATCGCAGCAGAAATTGCTGGGTAACCAGAATAATTCACCAGCTCACCACTCAGGTGCCGAAGAGGACAAAAAGCCAACTAGTAGGGGACACCCGGGTTTGAACCAGGGACCTCTCGATCTGCAGTCGAATGCTCTACCACTGAGCTATATCCCCAGCCAAGGACGGAATCCACGCACAGGGTATATAACATCAACGCGTGAGAGAGCAACTTAACTTAAAAAATGTACACTTCCCGCACCGGGAATCGAACCCGGGCCGCCTGGGTGAAAACCAGAAATCCTAACCACTAGACCATGCGGGACACATTCGCACCACTAAGTAATTTAGATGTCATGCTCTTTCTGACAATTTGAACTAGCTTTGTCTTTCTGTTCGTGTCAAAAACACCTTTTTGCGTCCGCTGCGAGTAGGGTTCGAACCTACGCGGGAAGATCCCATTTGATTTCTAGTCAAACGCCTTAACCACTCGCCATCGCAGCCTGACAAACCGCTGGCCATTGCCACAAGGCCGACCAGAAAGCACAACATTACTGCTAAAGGCACTGCCCGGATTTGAACCGGGGATCTCCTGTTTACTAGACAGGCGCTTTAACCGCTAAGCCACAGCGCCTGCCTGTTGGGAGATTTTGAAAATCTCAATATCACACGTCTGAAATGCCGTTAAGGCTACTAACACACCGGGACGTGATACACTGTCACTCGGAAATTTTGGAAATGAGTAGTAACGCATTGGTGGTTCAGTGGTAGAATTCTCGCCTGCCACGCGGGAGACCGGGGTTCGATTCCCCGCCAATGCATCGTGTTTTACCTACACCAGAAAATACTCTCCGTAAAAAAGAAAGGAAGGAAAATAAATAAAAAAACATAGCTGAGGAAAAGTGCTACGGCTGCTTGCATTCACCACCTCAAACCGCCCTGCTGGGCAGTGATAAAATGCCGAGACCCGGGATTGAACCAGGGACCTTCAGATCTTCAGTCTGACGCTCTCCCAACTGAGCTATCTCGGCCATGATCAATTCTATCACATGGCAAAGGTCTGTACGTTGTGATAGACACTTGACCAGATCAAAAAGAATGTTTGAAGATTCGCTGCGAGTAGGGTTCGAACCTACGCGGGAAGATCCCATTAGATTTCAAGTCTAACGCCTTAACCACTCGGCCATCGCAGCAGAAATTGCTGGGTAACCAGAATAATTCACCAGCTCACCACTCAGGTGCCGAAGAGGACAAAAAGCCAACTAGTAGGGGACACCCGGGTTTGAACCAGGGACCTCTCGATCTGCAGTCGAATGCTCTACCACTGAGCTATATCCCCAGCCAAGGACGGAATCCACGCACAGGGTATATAACATCAACGCGTGAGAGAGCAACTTAACTTAAAAAATGTACACTTCCCGCACCGGGAATCGAACCCGGGCCGCCTGGGTGAAAACCAGAAATCCTAACCACTAGACCATGCGGGACACATTCGCACCACTAAGTAATTTAGATGTCATGCTTTTTCTGACAATTTGAACTAGCTCTGTCTTTTTGTTCGTGTCAAAAACACCTTTTTGCGTCCGCTGCAAGTAGGATTCGAACCTACGCGGGAAGATCCCATTTGATTTCTAGTCAAACGCCTTAACCACTCGGCCATCGCAGCCTGACAAACCGCTGGTCATTGCCACAAGGCCGACCAGAAAGCACAACATTACTGCTAAAGGCACTGCCCGGATTTGAACCGGGGATCTCCTGTTTACTAGACAGGCGCTTTAACCGCTAAGCCACAGCGCCTGCCTGTTGGGAGATTTTGAAAATCTCAATATCACACGTCTGAAATGCCGTTAAGGCTACTAACACACCGGGACGTGATACACTGTCACTCGGAAATTTTGGAAATGAGTAGTAACGCATTGGTGGTTCAGTGGTAGAATTCTCGCCTGCCACGCGGGAGACCGGGGTTCGATTCCCCGCCAATGCATCGTGTTTTACCTACACCAGAAAATACCCTCCGTAAAAAAGAAAGGAAGGAAAATAAATAAAAAAACATAGCTGAGGAAAAGTGCTACGGCTGCTTGCATTCACCACCTCAAACCGCCCTGCTGGGCAGTGATAAAATGCCGAGACCCGGGATTGAACCAGGGACCTTCAGATCTTCAGTCTGACGCTCTCCCAACTGAGCTATCTCGGCCATGATCAATTCTATCACATGGCAAAGGTCTGTACGTTGTGATAGACACTTGACCAGATCAAAAAGAATGTTTGAAGATTCGCTGCGAGTAGGGTTCGAACCTACGCGGGAAGATCTTATTAGATTTCAAGTCTAACGCCTTAACCACTCGGCCATCGCAGCAGAAATTGCTGGGTAACCAGAATAATTTACCAGCTCACCACTCAGGTGCCGAAGAGGACAAAAAGCCAACTAGTAGGGGACACCCGGGTTTGAACCAGGGACCTCTCGATCTGCAGTCGAATGCTCTACCACTGAGCTATATCCCCAGCCAAGGACGGAATCCACGCACAGGTTATATAACATCAACGCGTGAGAGAGCAACTTAACTTAAAAAATGTACACTTCTCGCATCGGGAATCGAACCCGGGCCGCCTGGCTGAAAACCAGAAATCCTAACCACTAGACCATGCGGGACACATTCGCACCACTAAGTAATTTAGATGTCATGCTTTTTCTGACAATTTGAACCAGCTCTGTCTTTCTGTTCGTGTCAAAAACACCTTTTTGCGTCCGCTGCGAGTAGGATTCGAACCTACGCGGGAAGATCCCATTTGATTTCTAGTCAAACGCCTTAACCACTCGGCCATCGCAGCCTGACAAACCGCTGGCCATTGCCACAAGGCCGACCAGAAAGCACAACATTACTGCTAAAGGCACTGCCCGGATTTGAACCGGGGATCTCCTGTTTACTAGACAGGCGCTTTAACCGCTAAGCCACAGCGCCTGCCTGTTGGGAGATTTTGAAAATCTCAATATCACACGTCTGAAATGCCGTTAAGGCTACTAACACACCGGGACGTGATACACTGTCACTCGGAAATTTTGGAAATGAGTAGTAACGCATTGGTGGTTCAGTGGTAGAATTCTCGCCTGCCACGCGGGAGACCGGGGTTCGATTCCCCGCCAATGCATCGTGTTTTACCTACACCAGAAAATACCCTCCGTAAAAAAGAAAGGAAAGAAAATAAATAAAAAAACATAGCTGAGGAAAAGTGCTACGGCTGCTTGCATTCACCACCTCAAACCGCCCTGCTGGGCAGTGATAAAATGCCGAGACCCGGGATTGAACCAGGGACCTTCAGATCTTCAGTCTGACGCTCTCCCAACTGAGCTATCTCGGCCATGATCAATTCTATCACATGGCAAAGGTCTGTACGTTGTGATAGACACTTGACCAGATCAAAAAGAATGTTTGAAGATTCGCTGCGAGTAGGGTTCGAACCTACGCGGGAAGATCCCATTAGATTTCAAGTCTAACGCCTTAACCACTCGGCCATCGCAGCAGAAATTGCTGGGTAACCAGAATAATTCACCAGCTCACCACTCAGGTGCCGAAGAGGACAAAAAGCCAACTAGTAGGGGACACCCGGGTTTGAACCAGGGACCTCGCGATCTGCAGTCGAATGCTCTACCACTGAGCTATATCCCCAGCCAAGGACGGAATCCACGCACAGGGTATATAACATCAACGCTTGAGAGAGCAACTTAACTTAAAAAATGTACACTTCCCGCACCGGGAATCGAACCCGGGCCGCCTGGGTGAAAACCAGAAATCCTAACCACTAGACCACGCGGGACACATTCGCACCACTAAGTAATTTAGATGTCATGCTTTTTCTGACAATTTGAACTAGCTCTGTCTTTCTGTTCGTGTCAAAAACACCTTTTTGCGTCCGCTGCGAGTAGGATTCGAACCTACGCGGGAAGATCCCATTTGATTTCTAGTCAAACGCCTTAACCACTCGGCCATCGCAGCCTGACAAACAGCTGGCCATTGCCACAAGGCCGACCAGAAAGCACAACAATACTGCTAAAGGCACTGCCCGGATTTGAACCGGGGATCTCCTGTTTACTAGACAGGCGCTTTAACCGCTAAGCCACAGCGCCTGCCTGTTGGGAGATTTTGAAAATCTCAATATCACACGTCTGAAATGCCGTTAAGGCTACTAACACACCGGGACGTGATACACTGTCACTCGGAAATTTTGAAAATGAGTAGTAACGCATTGGTGGTTCAGTGGTAGAATTCTCGCCTGCCACGCGGGAGACCGGGGTTCGATTCCCCGCCAATGCATCGTGTTTTACCTACACCAGAAAATACCCTCCGTAAAAAAGAAAGGAAGGAAAATAAATAAAAAAACATAGCTGAGGAAAAGTGCTACGGCTGCTTGCATTCACCACCTCAAAACGCCCTGCTGGGCAGTGATAAAATGCCGAGAGCCGGGATTGAACCAGGGACCTTCAGATCTTCAGTCTGACGCTCTCCCAACTGAGCTATCTCGGCCATGATCAATTCTATCACATGGCAAAGGTCTGTACGTTGTGATAGACACTTGACCAGATCAAAAAGAATGTTTGAAGATTCGCTGCGAGTAGGGTTCGAACCTACGCGGGAAGATCCCATTAGATTTCAAGTCTAACGCCTTAACCACTCGGCCATCGCAGCAGAAATTGCTGGGTAACCAGAATAATTCACCAGCTCACCACTCAGGTGCCGAAGAGGACAAAAAGCCAACTAGTAGGGGACACCCGGGTTTGAACCAGGGACCTCTCGATCTGCAGTCGAATGCTCTACCACTGAGCTATATCCCCAGCCAAGGACGGAATCCACGCACAGGGTATATAACATCAACGCGTGAGAGAGCAACTTAACTTAAAAAATGTACACTTCCCGCACCGGGAATCGAACCCGGGCCGCCTGGGTGAAAACCAGAAATCCTAACCACTAGACCATGCGGGACACATTCGCACCACTAAGTAATTTAGATGTCATGCTTTTTCTGACAATTTGAACTAGCTCTGTCTTTCTGTTCGTGTCAAAAACACCTTTTTGCGTCCGCTGCGAGTAGGATTCGAACCTACGCGGGAAGATCCCATTTGATTTCTAGTCAAACGCCTTAACCACTCGGCCATCGCAGCCTGACAAACCGCTGGCCATTGCCACAAGGCCGACCAGAAAGCACAACATTACTGCTAAAGGCACTGCCCGGATTTGAACCGGGGATCTCCTGTTTACTAGACAGGCGCTTTAACCGCTAAGCCACAGCGCCTGCCTGTTGGGAGATTTTGAAAATCTCAATATCACACGTCTGAAATGCCGTTAAGGCTACTAACACACCGGGACGTGATACACTGTCACTCGGAAATTTTGGAAATGAGTAGTAACGCATTGGTGGTTCAGTGGTAGAATTCTCGCCTGCCACGCGGGAGACCGGGGTTCGATTCCCCGCCAATGCATCGTGTTTTACCTACACCAGAAAATACCCTCCGTAAAAAAGAAAGGAAGGAAAATAAATAAAAAAACATAGCTGAGGAAAAGTGCTACGGCTGCTTGCATTCACCACCTCAAACCGCCCTGCTGGGCAGTGATAAACTGCCGAGACCCGGGATTGAACCAGGGACCTTCAGATCTTCAGTCTGACGCTCTCCCAACTGAGCTATCTCGGCCATGATCAATTCTATCACATGGCAAAGGTCTGTACGTTGTGATAGACACTTGACCAGATCAAAAAGAATGTTTGAAGATTCGCTGCGAGTAGGGTTCGAACCTACGCGGGAAGATCCCATTAGATTTCAAGTCTAACGCCTTAACCACTCGGCCATCGCAGCAGAAATTGCTGGGTAACCAGAATAATTCACCAGCTCACCACTCAGGTGCCGAAGAGGACAAAAAGCCAACTAGTGGGGGACACCCGGGTTTGAACCAGGGACCTCTCGATCTGCAGTCGAATGCTCTACCACTGAGCTATATCCCCAGCCAAGGACGGAATCCACGCACAGGGTATATAACATCAACGCGTGAGAGAGCAACTTAACTTAAAAAATGTACACTTCCCGCACCGGGAATCGAACCCGGGCCGCCTGGGTGAAAACCAGAAATCCTAACCACTAGACCATGCGGGACACATTCGCACCACTAAGTAATTTAGATGTCATGCTTTTTCTGACAATTTGAACTAGCTCTGTCTTTCTGTTCGTGTCAAAAACACCTTTTTGCGTCCGCTGCGAGTAGGATTCGAACCTACGCGGGAAGATCCCATTTGTTTTCTAGTCAAACGCCTTAACCACTCGGCCATCGCAGCCTGACAAACCGCTGGCCATTGCCACAAGGCCGACCAGAAAGCACAACATTACTGCTAAAGGCACTGCCCGGATTTGAACCGGGGATCTCCTGTTTACTAGACAGGCGCTTTAACCGCTAAGCCACAGCGCCTGCCTGTTGGGAGATTTTGAAAATCTCAATATCACACGTCTGAAATGCCGTTAAGGCTACTAACACACCGGGACGTGATACACTGTCACTCGGAAATTTTGGAAATGAGTAGTAACGCATTGGTGGTTCAGTGGTAGAATTCTCGCCTGCCACGCGGGAGACCGGGGTTCGATTCCCCGCCAATGCATCGTGTTTTACCTACACCAGAAAATACCCTCCGTAAAAAAGAAAGGAAGGAAAATAAATAAAAAAACATAGCTGAGGAAAAGTGCTACGGCTGCTTGCATTCACCACCTCAAACCGCCCTGCTGGGCAGTGATAAAATGCCGAGACCCGGGATTGAACCAGGGACCTTCAGATCTTCAGTCTGACGCTCTCCCAACTGAGCTATCTCGGCCATGATCAATTCTATCACATGGCAAAGGTCTGTACGTTGTGATAGACACTTGACCAGATCAAAAAGAATGTTTGAAGATTCGCTGCGAGTAGGCTTCGAACCTACGCGGGAAGATCCCATTAGATTTCAAGTCTAACGCCTTAACCACTCGGCCATCGCAGCAGAAATTGCTGGGTAACCAGAATAATTCACCAGCTCACCACTCAGGTGCCGAAGAGGACAAAAAGCCAACTAGTAGGGGACACCCGGGTTTGAACCAGGGACCTCTCGATCTGCAGTCGAATGCTCTACCACTGAGCTATATCCCCAGCCAAGGACGGAATCCACGCACAGGGTATATAACATCAACGCGTGAGAGAGCAACTTAACTTAAAAAATGTACACTTCCCGCACCGGGAATCGAACCCGGGCCGCCTGGGTGAAAACCAGAAATCCTAACCACTAGACCATGCGGGACACATTCGCACCACTAAGTAATTTAGATCTCATGCTTTTTCTGACAATTTGAACTAGCTCTGTCTTTCTGTTCGTGTCAAAAACACCTTTTTGCGTCCGCTGCGAGTAGGATTCGAACCTACGCGGGAAGATCCCATTTGATTTCTAGTCAAACGCCTTAACCACTCGGCCATCGCAGCCTGACAAACCGCTGGCCATTGCCACAAGGCCGACCAGAAAGCACAACATTACTGCTAAAGGCACTGCCCGGATTTGAACCGGGGATCTCCTGTTTACTAGACAGGCGCTTTAACCGCTAAGCCACAGCGCCTGCCTGTTGGGAGATTTTGAGAATCTCAATATCACACGTCTGAAATGCCGTTAAGGCTACTAACACACCGGGACGTGATACACTGTCACTCGGAAATTTTGGAAATGAGTAGTAACGCATTGGTGGTTCAGTGGTAGAATTCTCGCCTGCCACGCGGGAGACCGGGGTTCGATTCCCCGCCAATGCATCGTGTTTTACCTACACCAGAAAATACCCTCCGTAAAAAAGAAAGGAAGGAAAATAAATAAAAAAACATAGCTGAGGAAAAGTGCTACGGCTGCTTGCATTCACCACCTCAAACCGCCCTGCTGGGCAGTGATAAAATGCCGAGACCCGGGATTGAACCAGGGACCTTCAGATCTTCAGTCTGACGCTCTCCCAACTGAGCTATCTCGGCCATGATCAATTCTATCACATGGCAAAGGTCTGTACGTTGTGATAGACACTTGACCAGATCAAAAAGAATGTTTGAAGATTCGCTGCGAGTAGGGTTCGAACCTACGCGGGAAGATCCCATTAGATTTCAAGTCTAACGCCTTAACCACTCGGCCATCGCAGCAGAAATTGCTGGGTAACCAGAATAATTCACCAGCTCACCACTCAGGTGCCGAAGAGGACAAAAAGCCAACTAGTAGGGGACACCCGGGTTTGAACCAGGGACCTCTCGATCTGCAGTCGAATGCTCTACCACTGAGCTATATCCCCAGCCAAGGACGGAATCCACGCACAGGTTATATAACATCAACGCGTGAGAGAGCAAATTAACTTAAAAAATGTACACTTCCCGCACCGGGAATCGAACCCAGGCCGCCTGGGTGAAAACCAGAAATCCTAACCACTAGACCATGCGGGACACATTCGCACCACTAAGTAATTTAGATGTCATGCTTTTTCTGACAATTTGAACTAGCTCTGTCTTTCTGTTCGTGTCAAAAACACCTTTTTGCGTCCGCTGCGAGTAGGATTCGAACCTACGCGGGAAGATCCCATTTGATTTCTAGTCAAACGCCTTAACCACTCGGCCATCGCAGCCTGACAAACCGCTGGCCATTGCCACAAGGCCTAACAGAAAGCACAACATTACTGCTAAAGGCACTGCCCGGATTTGAACCGGGGATCTCCTGTTTACTAGACAGGCGCTTTAACCGCTAAGCCACAGCGCCTGCCTGTTGGGAGATTTTGAAAATCTCAATATCACACGTCTGAGATGCCGTTAAGGCTACTAACACACCGGGACGTGATACACTGTCACTCGGAAATTTTGGAAATGAGTAGTAACGCATTGGTGGTTCAGTGGTAGAATTCTCGCCTGCCACGCGGGAGACCGGGGTTCGATTCCCCGCCAATGCATCGTGTTTTACCTACACCAGAAAATACCCTCCGTAAAAAAGAAAGGAAGGAAAATAAATAAAAAAACATAGCTGAGGAAAAGTGCTACGGCTGCTTGCATTCACCACCTCAAACCGCCCTGCTGGGCAGTGATAAAATGCCAAGACCCGGGATTGAACCAGGGACCTTCAGATCTTCAGTCTGACGCTCTCCCAACTGAGCTATCTCGGCCATGATCAATTCTATCACATGGCAAAGGTCTGTACGTTCTGATAGACACTTGACCAGATCAAAAAGAATGTTTGAAGATTCGCTGCGAGTAGGGTTCGAACCTACGCGGGAAGATCCCATTAGATTTCAAGTCTAACGCCTTAACCACTCGGCCATCGCAGCAGAAATTGCTGGGTAACCAGAATAATTCACCAGCTCACCACTCAGGTGCCGAAGAGGACAAAAAGCCAACTAGTAGGGGACACCCGGGTTTGAACCAGGGACCTCTCGATCTGCAGTCGAATGCTCTACCACTGAGCTATATCCCCAGCCGAGGACGGAATCCACGCACAGGGTATATAACATCAACGCGTGAGAGAGCAACTTAACTTAAAAAATGTACACTTCCCGCACCGGGAATCGAACCCGGGCCGCCTGGGTGAAAACCAGAAATCCTAACCACTAGACCATGCGGGACACATTCGCACCACTAAGTAATTTAGATGTCATGCTTTTTCTGACAATTTGAACTAGCTCTGTCTTTCTGTTCGTGTCAAAAACACCTTTTTGCGTCCGCTGCGAGTAGGATTCGAACCTACGCGGGAAGATCCCATTTGATTTCTAGTCAAACGCCTTAACCACTCGGCCATCGCAGCCTGACAAACCGCTGGCCATTGCCACAAGGCCGACCAGAAAGCACAACATTACTGCTAAAGGCACTGCCCGGATTTGAACCGGGGATCTCCTGTTTACTAGACAGGCGCTTTAACCGCTAAGCCACAGCGCCTGCCTGTTGGGAGATTTTGAAAATCTCAATATCACACGTCTGAAATGCCGTTAAGGCTACTAACACACCGGGACGTGATACACTGTCACTCGGAAATTTTGGAAATGAGTAGTAACGCATTGGTGGTTCAGTGGTAGAATTCTCGCCTGCCACGCGGGAGACCGGGGTTCGATTCCCCGCCAATGCATCGTGTTTTACCTACACCAGAAAATACCCTCCGTAAAAAAGAAAGGAAGGAAAATAAATAAAAAAACATAGCTGAGGAAAAGTGCTACGGCTGCTTGCATTCACCACCTCAAACCGCCCTGCTGGGCAGTGATAAAATGCCGAGACCCGGGATTGAACCAGGGACCTTCAGATCTTCAGTCTGACGCTCTCCCAACTGAGCTATCTCGGCCATGATCAATTCTATCACATGGCAAAGGTCTGTACGTTGTGATAGACACTTGACCAGATCAAAAAGAATGTTTGAAGATTCGCTGCGAGTAGGGTTCGAACCTACGCGGGAAGATCCCATTAGATTTCAAGTCTAACGCCTTAACCACTCGGCCATCGCAGCAGAAATTGCTGGGTAACCAGAATAATTCACCAGCTCACCACTCAGGTGCCGAAGAGGACAAAAAGCCAACTAGTAGGGGACACCCGGGTTTGAACCAGGGACCTCTCGATCTGCAGTCGAATGCTCTACCACTGAGCTATATCCCCAGCCAAGGACGGAATCCACGCACAGGGTATATAACATCAACGCGTGAGAGAGCAACTTAACTTAAAAAATGTACACTTCCCGCACCGGGAATCGAACCCGGGCCGCCTGGGTGAAAACCAGAAATCCTAACCACTAGACCATGCGGGACACATTCGCACCACTAAGTAATTTAGATGTCATGCTTTTTCTGACAATTTGAACTAGCTCTGTCTTTCTGTTCGTGTCAAAAACACCTTTTTGCGTCCGCTGCGAGTAGGATTCGAACCTACGCGGGAAGATCCCATTTGATTTCTAGTCAAACGCCTTAACCACTCGGCCATCGCAGCCTGACAAACCGCTGGCCATTGCCACAAGGCCGACCAGAAAGCACAACATTACTGCTAAAGGCACTGCCCGGATTTGAACCGGGGATCTCCTGTTTACTAGACAGGCGCTTTAACCGCTAAGCCACAGCGCCTGCCTGTTGGGAGATTTTGAAAATCTCAATATCACACGTCTGAAATGCCGTTAAGGCTACTAACACACCGGGACGTGATACACTGTCACTCGGAAATTTTGGAAATGAGTAGTAACGCATTGGTGGTGCAGTGGTAGAATTCTCGCCTGCCACGCGGGAGACCGGGGTTCGATTCCCCGCCAATGCATCGTGTTTTACCTACACCAGAAAATACCCTCCGTAAAAAAGAAAGGAAGGAAAATAAATAAAAAAACATAGCTGAGGAAAAGTGCTACGGCTGCTTGCATTCACCACCTCAAACCGCCCTGCTGGGCAGTGATAAAATGCCGAGACCCGGGATTGAACCAGGGACCTTCAGATCTTCAGTTTGACGCTCTGCCAACTGAGCTATCTCGGCCATGATCAATTCTATCACATGGCAAAGGTCTGTACGTTGTGATAGACACTTGACCAGATCAAAAAGAATGTTTGAAGATTCGCTGCGAGTAGGGTTCGAACCTACGCGGGAAGATCCCATTAGATTTCAAGTCTAACGCCTTAACCACTCGGCCATCGCAGCAGAAATTGCTGGGTAACCAGAATAATTCACCAGCTCACCACTCAGGTGCCGAAGAGGACAAAAAGCCAACTAGTAGGGGACACCCGGGTTTGAACCAGGGACCTCTCGATCTGCAGTCGAATGCTCTACCACTGAGCTATATCCCTAGCCAAGGACGGAATCCACGCACAGGGTATATAACATCAACGCGTGAGAGAGCAACTTAACTTAAAAAATGTACACTTCCCGCACCAGGAATCGAACCCGGGCCGCCTGGGTGAAAACCAGAAATCCTAACCACTAGACCATGCGGGACACATTCGCACCACTAAGTAATTTAGATGTCATGTTTTTTCTGACAATTTGAACTAGCTCTGTCTTTCTGTTCGTGTCAAAAACACCTTTTTGCGTCCGCTGCGAGTAGGATTCGAACCTACGCGGGAAGATCCCATTTGATTTCTAGTCAAACGCCTTAACCACTCGGCCATCGCAGCCTGACAATCCTCTGGCCATTGCCACAAGGCCGACCAGAAAGCACAACATTACTGCTAAAGGCACTGCCCGGATTTGAACCGGGGATCTCCTGTTTACTAGACAGGCGCTTTAACCGCTAAGCCACAGCGCCTGCCTGTTGGGAGATTTTGAAAATCTCAATATCACACGTCTGAAATGCCGTTAAGGCTACTAACACACCGGGACGTGATACACTGTCACTCGGAAATTTTGGAAATGAGTAGTAACGCATTGGTGGTTCAGTGGTAGAATTCTCGCCTGCCACGCGGGAGACCGGGGTTCGATTCCCCGCCAATGCATCGTGTTTTACCTACACCAGAAAATACCCTCCGTAAAAAAGAAAGGAAGGAAAATAAATAAAAAAACATAGCTGAGGAAAAGTGCTACGGCTGCTTGCATTCACCACCTCAAACCGCCCTGCTGGGCAGTGATAAAATGCCGAGACCCGGGATTGAACCAGGGACCTTCAGATCTTCAGTCTGACGCTCTCCCAACTGAGCTATCTCGGCCATGATCAATTCTATCACATGGCAAAGGTCTGTACGTTGTGATAGACACTTGACCAGATCAAAAAGAATGTTTGAAGATTCGCTGCGAGTAGGGTTCGAACCTACGCGGGAAGTTGCCATTAGATTTCAAGTCTAACGCCTTAACCACTCGGCCATCGCAGCAGAAATTGCTGGGTAACCAGAATAATTCACCAGCTCACCACTCAGGTGCCGAAGAGGACAAAAAGCCAACTAGTAGGGGACACCCGGGTTTGAACCAGGGACCTCTCGATCTGCAGTCGAATGCTCTACCACTGAGCTATATCCCCAGCCAAGGACGGAATCCACGCACAGGGTATATAACATCAACGCGTAAGAGAGCAACTTAACTTAAAAAATGTACACTTCCCGCACCGGGAATCGAACCCGGGCCGCCTGGGTGAAAACCAGAAATCCTAACCACTAGACCATGCGGGACACATTCGCACCACTAAGTAATTTAGATGTCATGCTTTTTCTGACAATTTGAACTAGCTCTGTCTTTCTGTTCGTGTCAAAAACACCTTTTTGCGTCCGCTGCGAGTAGCATTCGAACCTACGCGGGAAGATCCCATTTGATTTCTAGTCAAACGCCTTAACCACTCGGCCATCGCAGCCTGACAAACCGCTGGCCATTGCCACAAGGCCGACCAGAAAGCACAACATTACTGCTAAAGGCACTGCCCGGATTTGAACCGGGGATCTCCTGTTTACTAGACAGGCGCTTTAACCGCTAAGCCACAGCGCCTGCCTGTTGGGAGATTTTGAAAATCTCAATATCACACGTCTGAAATGCCGTTAAGGCTACTAACACACCGGGACGTGATACACTGTCACTCGGAAATTTTGGAAATGAGTAGTAACGCATTGGTGGTTCAGTGGTAGAATTCTCGCCTGCCACGCGGGAGACCGGGGTTCGATTCCCCGCCAATGCATCGTGTTTTACCTACACCAGAAAATACCCTCCGTAAAAAAGAAAGGAAGGAAAATAAATAAAAAAACATAGCTGAGGAAAAGTGCTACGGCTGCTTGCTTTCACTACCTCAAACCGCCCTGCTGGGCAGTGATAAAATGCCGAGACCCGGGATTGAACCAGGGACCTTCAGATCTTCAGTTTGACGCTCTCCCAACTGAGCTATCTCGGCCATGATCAATTCTATCACATGGCAAAGGTCTGTACGTTGTGATAGACACTTGACCAGATCAAAAAGAATGTTTGAAGATTCGCTGCGAGTAGGGTTCGAACCTACGCGGGAAGTTGCCATTAGATTTCAAGTCTAACGCCTTAACCACTCGGCCATCGCAGCAGAAATTGCTGGGTAACCAGAATAATTCACCAGCTCACCACTCAGGTGCCGAAGAGGACAAAAAGCCAACTAGTAGGGGACACCCGGGTTTGAACCAGGGACCTCTCGATCTGCAGTCGAATGCTCTACCACTGAGCTATATCCCCAGCCAAGGACGGAATCCACGCACAGGGTATATAACATCAACGCGTGAGAGAGCAACTTAACTTAAAAAATGTACACTTCCCGCACCGGGAATCGAACCCGGGCCGCCTGGGTGAAAACCAGAAATCCTAACCACTAGACCATGCGGGACACATTCGCACCACTTAGTAATTTAGATGTCATGCTTTTTCTGACAATTTGAACTAGCTCTGTCTTTCTGTTCGTGTCAAAAACACCTTTTTGCGTCCGCTGCGAGTAGGATTCGAACCTACGCGGGAAGATCCCATTTGATTTCTAGTCAAACGCCTTAACCACTCGGCCATCGCAGCCTGACAAACCGCTGGCCATTGCCACAAGGCCGACCAGAAAGCACAACATTACTGCTAAAGGCACTGCCCGGATTTGAACCGGGGATCTCCTGTTTACTAGACAGGCGCTTTAACCGCTAAGCCACAGCGCCTGCCTGTTGGGAGATTTTGAAAATCTCAATATCACACGTCTAAAATGCCGTTAAGGCTACTAACACACCGGGACGTGATACACTGTCACTCGGAAATTTTGGAAATGAGTAGTAACGCATTGGTGGTTCAGTGGTAGAATTCTCGCCTGCCACGCGGGAGACCGGGGTTCGATTCCCCGCCAATGCATCGTGTTTTACCTACACCAGAAAATACCCTCCGTAAAAAAGAAAGGAAGGAAAATAAATAAAAAAACATAGCTGAGGAAAAGTGCTACGGCTGCTTGCATTCACCACCTCAAACCGCCCTGCTGGGCAGTGATAAAATGCCGAGACCCGGGATTGAACCAGGGACCTTCAGATCTTCAGTCTGACGCTCTCCCAACTGAGCTATCTCGGCCATGATCAATTCTATCACATGGCAAAGGTCTGTACGTTGTGATAGACACTTGACCAGATCAAAAAGAATGTTTGAAGATTCGCTGCGAGTAGGGTTCGAACCTACGCGGGAAGTTGCCATTAGATTTCAAGTCTAACGCCTTAACCACTCGGCCATCGCAGCAGAAATTGCTGGGTAACCAGAATAATTCACCAACTCACCACTCAGGTGCCGAAGAGGACAAAAAGCCAACTAGTAGGGGACACCCGGGTTGGAACCAGAGACCTCTCGATCTGCAGTCGAATGCTCTACCACTGAGCTATATCCCCAGCCAAGGACGCAATCCACGCACAGGGTATATAACATCAACGCGTGAGAGAGCAACTTAACTTAAAAAATGTACACTTCCCGCACCTGGAATCGAACCTGGGCCGCCTGGGTGAAAACCAGAAATCCTAACCACTAGACCATGCGGGACACATTCGCACCACTAAGTAATTTAGATGTCATGCTTTTTCTGACAATTTGAACTAGCTCTGTCTTTCTGTTTGTGTCAAAAACACCTTTTTGCGTCCGCTGCGAGTAGGATTCGAACCTACGCGGGAAGATCCCATTTGATTTCTAGTCAAACGCCTTAACCACTCGGCCATCGCAGCCTGACAAACCGCTGGCCATTGCCACAAGGCCGACCAGAAAGCACAACATTACTGCTAAAGGCACTGCCCGGATTTGAACCGGGGATCTCCTGTTTACTAGACAGGCGCTTTAACCGCTAAGCCACAGCGCCTGCCTGTTGGGAGATTTTGAAAATCTCAATATCACACGTCTGAAATGCCGTTAAGGCTACTAACACACCGGGACGTGATACACTGTCACTCGGAAATTTTGGAAATGAGTAGTAACGCATTGGTGGTTCAGTGGTAGAATTCTCGCCTGCCACGCGGGAGACCGGGGTTCGATTCCCCGCCAATGCATCGTGTTTTACCTACACCAGAAAATACCCTCCGTAAAAAAGAAAGGAAGGAAAATAAATAAAAAAACATAGCTGAGGAAAAGTGCTACGGCTGCTTGCATTCACCACCTCAAACCGCCCTGCTGGGCAGTGATAAAATGCCGAGACCCGGGATTGAACCAGGGACCTTCAGATCTTCAGTCTGACGCTCTCCCAACTGAGCTATCTCGGCCATGATCAATTCTATCACATGGCAAAGGTCTGTACGTTGTGATAGACACTTGACCAGATCAAAAAGAATGTTTGAAGATTCGCTGCGAGTAGGGTTCGAACCTACGCGGGAAGTTGCCATTAGATTTCAAGTCTAACGCCTTAACCACTCGGCCATCGCAGCAGAAATTGCTGGGTAACCAGAATAATTCACCAGCTCACCACTCAGGTGCCGAAGAGGACAAAAAGCCAACTAGTAGGGGACACCCGGGTTTGAACCAGGGACCTCTCGATCTGCAGTCGAATGCTCTACCACTGAGCTATATCCCCAGCCAAGGACGGAATCCACGCACAGGGTATATAACATCAACGCGTGAGAGAGCAACTTAACTTAAAAAATGTACACTTCCTGCACCGGGAATCGAACCCGGGCCGCCTGGGTGAAAACCAGAAATCCTAACCACTAGACCATGCGGGACACATTCGCACCACTAAGTAATTTAGATGTCATGCTTTTTCTGACAATTTGAACTAGCTCTGTCTTTCTGTTCGTGTCAAAAACACCTTTTTGCGTCCGCTGCGAGTAGGATTCGAACCTACGCGGGAAGATCCCATTTGATTTCTAGTCAAACGCCTTAACCACTCGGCCATCGCAGCCTGACAAACCGCTGGCCATTGCCACAAGGCCGACCAGAAAGCACAACATTACTGCTAAAGGCACTGCCCGGATTTGAACCGGGGATCTCCTGTTTACTAGACAGGCGCTTTAACCGCTAAGCCACAGCGCCTGCCTGTTGGGAGATTTTGAAAATCTCAATATCACACGTCTGAAATGCCGTTAAGGCTACTAACACACCGGGACGTGATACACTGTCACTCGGAAATTTTGGAAATGAGTAGTAACGCATTGGTGGTTCAGTGGTAGAATTCTCGCCTGCCACGCGGGAGACCGGGGTTCGATTCCCCGCCAATGCATCGTGTTTTACCTACACCAGAAAATACCCTCCGTAAAAAAGAAAGGAAGGAAAATAAATAAAAAAACATAGCTGAGGAAAAGTGCTACGGCTGCTTGCATTCACCACCTCAAACCGCCCTGCTGGGCAGTGATAAAATGCCGAGACCCGGGATTGAACCAGGGACCTTCAGATCTTCAGTCTGACGCTCTCCCAACTGAGCTATCTCGGCCATGATCAATTCTATCACATGGCAAAGGTCTGTACGTTGTGATAGACACTTGACCAGATCAAAAAGAATGTTTGAAGATTCGCTGCGAGTAGGGTTCGAACCTACGCGGGAAGTTGCCATTAGATTTCAAGTCTAACGCCTTAACCACTCGGCCATCGCAGCAGAAATTGCTGGGTAACCAGAATAATTCACCAGCTCACCACTCAGGTGCCGAAGAGGACAAAAAGCCAACTAGTAGGGGACACCCGGGTTTGAACCAGGGACCTCTCGATCTGCAGTCGAATGCTCTACCACTGAGCTATATCCCCAGCCAAGGACGGAATCCACGCACAGGGTATATAACATCAACGCGTGAGAGAGCAACTTAACTTAAAAAATGTACACTTCCCGCACCGGGAATCGAACCCGGGCCGCCTGGGTGAAAACCAGAAATCCTAACCACTAGACCATGCGGGACACATTCGCACCACTAAGTAATTTAGATGTCATGCTTTTTCTGACAATTTGAACTAGCTCTGTCTTTCTGTTCGTGTCAAAAACACCTTTTTGCGTCCGCTGCGAGTAGGATTCGAACCTACGCGGGAAGATCCCATTTGATTTCTAGTCAAACGCCTTAACCACTCGGCCATCGCAGCCTGACAAACCGCTGGCCATTGCCACAAGGCCGACCAGAAAGCACAACATTACTGATAAAGGCACTGCCCGGATTTGAACCGGGGATCTCCTGTTTACTAGACAGGCGCTTTAACCGCTAAGCCACAGCGCCTGCCTGTTGGGAGATTTTGAAAATCTCAATATCACACGTCTGAAATGCCGTTAAGGCTACTAACACACCGGGACGTGATACACTGTCACTCGGAAATTTTGGAAATGAGTAGTAACGCATTGGTGGTTCAGTGGTAGAATTCTCGCCTGCCACGCGGGAGACCGGGGTTCGATTCCCCGCCAATGCATCGTGTTTTACCTACACCAGAAAATACCCTCCGTAAAAAAGAAAGGAAGGAAAATAAATAAAAAAACATAGCTGAGGAAAAGTGCTACGGCTGCTTGCATTCACCACCTCAAACCGCCCTGCTGGGCAGTGATAAAATGCCGAGACCCGGGATTGAACCAGGGACCTTCAGATTTTCAGTCTGACGCTCTCCCAACTGAGCTATCTCGGCCATGATCATTTCTATCACATGGCAAAAGTCTGTACGTTGTGATAGACACTTGACCAGATCAAAAAGAATGTTTGAAGATTCGCTGTGAGTAGGGTTCGAACCTACGCGGGAAGTTGCCATTAGATTTCAAGTCTAACGCCTTAACCACTCGGCCATCGCAGCAGAAATTGCTGGGTAACCAGAATAATTCACCAGCTCACCACTCAGGTGCCGAAGAGGACAAAAAGCCAACTAGTAGGGGACACCCGGGTTTGAACCAGGGACCTCTCGATCTGCAGTCGAATGCTCTACCACTGAGCTATATCCCCAGCCAAGGACGGAATCCACGCACAGGGTATATAACATCAACGCGTGAGAGAGCAACTTAACTTAAAAAATGTACACTTCCCGCACCGGGAATCGAACCCGGGCCGCCTGGGTGAAAACCAGAAATCCTAACCACTAGACCATGCGGGACACATTCGCACCACTAAGTAATTTAGATGTCATGCTTTTTCTGACAATTTGAACTAGCTCTGTCTTTCTGTTCGTGTCAAAAACACCTTTTTGCGTCCGCTGCGAGTAGGATTCGAACCTACGCGGGAAGATCCCATTTGATTTCTAGTCAAACGCCTTAACCACTCGGCCATCGCAGCCTGACAAACCGCTGGCCATTGCCACAAGGCCGACCAGAAAGCACAACATTACTGCTAAAGGCACTGCCCGGATTTGAACCGGGGATCTCCTGTTTACTAGACAGGCGCTTTAACCGCTAAGCCACAGCGCCTGCCTGTTGGGAGATTTTGAAAATCTCAATATCACACGTCTGAAATGCCGTTAAGGCTACTAACACACCGGGACGTGATACACTGTTACTCGGAAATTTTGGAAATGAGTAGTAACGCATTGGTGGTTCAGTGGTAGAATTCTCGCCTGCCACGCGGGAGACCGGGGTTCGATTCCCCGCCAATGCATCGTGTTTTACCTACACCAGAAAATACCCTCCGTAAAAAAGAAAGGAAGGAAAATAAATAAAAAAACATAGCTGAGGAAAAGTGCTACGGCTGCTTGCATTCACCACCTCAAACCGCCCTGCTGGGCAGCGATAAAATGCCGAGACCCGGGATTGAACCAGGGACCTTCAGATCTTCAGTCTGACGCTCTCCCAACTGAGCTATCTCGGCCATGATCAATTCTATCACATGGCAAAGGTCTGTACGTTGTGATAGACACTTGACCAGATCAAAAAGAATGTTTGAAGATTCGCTGCGAGTAGGGTTCGAACCTACGCGGGAAGTTGCCATTAGATTTCAAGTCTAACGCCTTAACCACTCGGCCATCGCAGCAGAAATTGCTGGGTAACCAGAATAATTCACCAGCTCACCACTCAGGTGCCGAAGAGGACAAAAAGCCAACTAGTAGGGGACACCCGGGTTTGAACCAGGGACCTCTCGATCTGCAGTCGAATGCTCTACCACTGAGCTATATCCCCAGCCAAGGACGGAATCCACGCACATGGTATATAACATCAACGCGTGAGAGAGCAACTTAACTTAAAAAATGTACACTTCCCGCACCGGGAATCGAACCCGGGCCGCCTGGGTGAAAACCAGAAATCCTAACCACTAGACCATGCGGGACACATTCGCACCACTAAGTAATTTAGATGTCATGCTTTTTCTGACAATTTGAACTAGCTCTGTCTTTCTGTTCGTGTCAAAAACACCTTTTTGCGTCCGCTGCGAGTAGGATTCGAACCTACGCGGGAAGATCCCATTTGATTTCTAGTCAAACGCCTTAACCACTCGGCCATCGCAGCCTGACAAACCGCTGGCCATTGCCACAAGGCCGACCAGAAAGCACAACATTACTGCTAAAGGCACTGCCCGGATTTGAACCGGGGATCTCCTGTTTACTAGACAGGCGCTTTAACCGCTAAGCCACAGCGCCTGCCTGTTGGGAGATTTTGAAAATCTCAATATCACACGTCTGAAATGCCGTTAAGGCTACTAACACACCGGGACGTGATACACTGTCACTCGGAAATTTTGGAAATGAGTAGTAACGCATTGGTGGCTCAGTGGTAGAATTCTCGCCTGCCACGCGGGAGACCGGGGTTCGATTCCCCGCCAATGCATCGTGTTTTACCTACACCAGAAAATACCCTCCGTAAAAAAGAAAGGAAGGAAAATAAATAAAAAAACATAGCTGAGGAAAAGTGCTACGGCTGCTTGCATTCACCACCTCAAACCGCCCTGCTGGGCAGTGATAAAATGCCGAGACCCGGGATTGAACCAGGGACCTTCAGATCTTCAGTCTGACGCTCTCCCAACTGAGCTATCTCGGCCATGATCAATTCTATCACATGGCAAAGGTCTGTACGTTGTGATAGACACTTGACCAGATCAAAAAGAATGTTTGAAGATTCGCTGCGAGTAGGGTTCGAACCTACGCAGGAAGATCCCATTAGATTTCAAGTCTAACGCCTTAACCACTCGGCCATCGCAGCAGAAATTGCTGGGTAACCAGAATAATTCACCAGCTCACCACTCAGGTGCCGAAGAGGACAAAAAGCCAACTAGTAGGGGACACCCGGGTTTGAACCAGGGACCTCTCGATCTGCAGTCGAATGCTCTACCACTGAGCTATATCCCCAGCCAAGGACGGAATCCACGCACAGGGTATATAACATCAACGCGTGAGAGAGCAACTTAACTTAAAAAATGTACACTTCCCGCACCGGGAATCGAACCCGGGCCGCCTGGGTGAAAACCAGAAATCCTAACCACTAGACCATGCGGGACACATTCGCACCACTAAGTAATTTAGATGTCATGCTTTTTCTGACAATTTGAACTAGCTCTGTCTTTCTGTTCGTGTCAAAAACACCTTTTTGCGTCCGCTGCGAGTAGGATTCGAACCTACGCGGGAAGATCCCATTTGATTTCTAGTCAAACGCCTTAACCACTCGGCCATCGCAGCCTGACAAACCGCTGGCCATTGCCACAAGGCCGACCAGAAAGCACAACATTACTGCTAAAGGCACTGCCCGGATTTGAACCGGGGATCTCCTGTTTACTAGACAGGCGCTTTAACCGCTAAGCCACAGCGCCTGCCTGTTGGGAGATTTTGAAAATCTCAATATCACACGTCTGAAATGCCGTTAAGGCTACTAACACACCGGGACGTGATACACTGTCACTCGGAAATTTTGGAAATGAGTAGTAACGCATTGGTGGTTCAGTGGTAGAATTCTCGCCTGCCACGCGGGAGACCGGGGTTCGATTCCCCGCCAATGCATCGTGTTTTACCTACACCAGAAAATACCCTCCGTAAAAAAGAAAGGAAGGAAAATAAATAAAAAAACATAGCTGAGGAAAAGTGCTACGGCTGCTTGCATTCACCACCTCAAACCGCCCTGCTGGGCAGTGATAAAATGCCGAGACCCGGGATTGAACCAGGGACCTTCAGATCTTCAGTCTGACGCTCTCCCAACTGAGCTATCTCGGCCATGATCAATTCTATCACATGGCAAAGGTCTGTACGTTGTGATAGACACTTGACCAGATCAAAAAGAATGTTTGAAGATTCGCTGCGAGTAGGGTTCGAACCTACGCGGGAAGATCCCATTAGATTTCAAGTCTAACGCCTTAACCACTCGGCCATCGCAGCAAAAATTGCTGGGTAACCAGAATAATTCACCAGCTCACCACTCAGGTGCCGAAGAGGACAAAAAGCCAACTAGTAGGGGACACCCGGGTTTGAACCAGGGACCTCTCGATCTGCAGTCGAATGCTCTACCACTGAGCTATATCCCCAGCCAAGGACGGAATCCACGCACAGGGTATATAACATCAACGCGTGAGAGAGCAACTTAACTTAAAAAATGTACACTTCCCGCACCGGGAATCGAACCCGGGCCGCCTGGGTGAAAACCAGAAATCCTAACCACTAGACCATGCGGGACACATTCGCACCACTAAGTAATTTAGATGTCATGCTTTTTCTGACAATTTGAACTAGCTCTGTCTTTCTGTTCGTGTCAAAAACACCTTTTTGCGTCCGCTGCGAGTAGGATTCGAACCTACGCGGGAAGATCCCATTTGATTTCTAGTCAAACGCCTTAACCACTCGGCCATCGCAGCCTGACAAACCGCTGGCCATTGCCACAAGGCCGACCAGAAAGCACAACATTACTGCTAAAGGCACTGCCCGGATTTGAACCGGGGATCTCCTGTTTACTAGACAGGCGCTTTAACCGCTAAGCCACAGCGCCTGCCTGTTGGGAGATTTTGAAAATCTCAATATCACACGTCTGAAATGCCGTTAAGGCTACTAACACACCGGGACGTGATACACTGTCACTCGGAAATTTTGGAAATGAGTAGTAACGCATTGGTGGTTCAGTGGTAGAATTCTCGCCTGACACGCGGGAGACCGGGGTTCGATTCCCCGCCAATGCATCGTGTTTTACCTACACCAGAAAATACCCTCCGTAAAAAAGAAAGGAAGGAAAATAAATAAAAAAACATAGCTGAGGAAAAGTGCTACGGCTGCTTGCATTCACCACCTCAAACCGCCCTGCTGGGCAGTGATAAAATGCCGAGACCCGGGATTGAACCAGGGACCTTCAGATCTTCAGTCTGACGCTCTCCCAACTGAGCTATCTCGGCCATGATCAATTCTATCACATGGCAAAGGTCTGTACGTTGTGATAGACACTTGACCAGATCAAAAAGAATGTTTGAAGATTCGCTGCGAGTAGGGTTCGAACCTACGCGGGAAGATCCCATTAGATTTCAAGTCTAACGCCTTAACCACTCGGCCATCGCAGCAGAAATTGCTGGGTAACCAGAATAATTCACCAGATCACCACTCAGGTGCCGAAGAGGACAAAAAGCCAACTAGTAGGGGACACCCGGGTTTGAACCAGGGACCTCTCGATCTGCAGTCGAATGCTCTACCACTGAGCTATATCCCCAGCCAAGGACGGAATCCACGCACAGGGTATATAACATCAACGCGTGAGAGAGCAACTTAACTTAAAAAATGTACACTTCCCGCACCGGGAATCGAACCCGGGCCGCCTGGGTGAAAACCAGAAATCCTAACCACTAGACCATGCGGGACACATTCGCACCACTAAGTAATTTAGATGTCATGCTTTTTCTGACAATTTGAACTAGCTCTGTCTTTCTGTTCGTGTCAAAAACACCTTTTTGCGTCCGCTGCGAGTAGGATTCGAACCTACGCGGGAAGATCCCATTTGATTTCTAGTCAAACGCCTTAACCACTCGGCCATCGCAGCCTGACAAACCGCTGGCCATTGCCACAAGGCCGACCAGAAAGCACAACATTACTGCTAAAGGCACTGCCCGGATTTGAACCGGGGATCTCCTGTTTACTAGACAGGCGCTTTAACCGCTAAGCCACAGCGCCTGCCTGTTGGGAGATTTTGAAAATCTCAATATCACACGTCTGAAATGCCGTTAAGGCTACTAACACACCGGGACGTGATACACTGTCACTCGGAAATTTTGGAAATGAGTAGTAACGCATTGGTGGTTCAGTGGTAGAATTCTCGCCTGCCACGCGGGAGACCGGGGTTCGATTCCCCGCCAATGCATCGTGTTTTACCTACACCAGAAAATACCCTCCGTAAAAAAGAAAGGAAGGAAAATAAATAAAAAAACATAGCTGAGGAAAAGTGCTACGGCTGCTTGCATTCACCACCTCAAACCGCCCTGCTGGGCAGTGATAAAATGCCGAGACCCGGGATTGAACCAGGGACCTTCAGATCTTCAGTCTGACGCTCTCCCAACTGAGCTATCTCGGCCATGATCAATTCTATCACATGGCAAAGGTCTGTACGTTGTGATAGACACTTGACCAGATCAAAAAGAATGTTTGAAGATTCGCTGCGAGTAGGGTTCGAACCTACGCGGGAAGATCCCATTAGATTTCAAGTCTAACGCCTTAACCAATCGGCCATCGCAGCAAAAATTGCTGGGTAACCAGAATAATTCACCAGCTCACCACTCAGGTGCCGAAGAGGACAAAAAGCCAACTAGTAGGGGACACCCGGGTTTGAACCAGGGACCTCTCGATCTGCAGTCGAATGCTCTACCACTGAGCTATATCCCCAGCCAAGGACGGAATCCACGCACAGGGTATATAACATCAACGCGTGAGAGAGCAACTTAACTTAAAAAATGTACACTTCCCGCACCGGGAATCGAACCCGGGCCGCCTGGGTGAAAACCAGAAATCCTAACCACTAGACCATGCGGGACACATTCGCACCACTAAGTAATTTAGATGTCATGCTTTTTCTGACAATTTGAACTAGCTCTGTCTTTCTGTTCGTGTCAAAAACACCTTTTTGCGTCCGCTGCGAGTAGGATTCGAACCTACGCGGGAAGATCCCATTTGATTTCTAGTCAAACGCCTTAACCACTCGGCCATCGCAGCCTGACAAACCGCTGGCCATTGCCACAAGGCCGACCAGAAAGCACAACATTACTGCTAAAGGCACTGCCCGGATTTGAACCGGGGATCTCCTGTTTACTAGACAGGCGCTTTAACCGCTAAGCCACAGCGCCTGCCTGTTGGGAGATTTTGAAAATCTCAATATCACACGTCTGAAATGCCGTTAAGGCTACTAACACACCGGGACGTGATACACTGTCACTCGGAAATTTTGGAAATGAGTAGTAACGCATTGGTGGTTCAGTGGTAGAATTCTCGCCTGCCACGCGGGAGACCGGGGTTCGATTCCCCGCCAATGCATCGTGTTTTACCTACACCAGAAAATACCCTCCGTAAAAAAGAAAGGAAGGAAAATAAATAAAAAAACATAGCTGAGGAAAAGTGCTACGGCCGCTTGCATTCACCACCTCAAACCGCCCTGCTGGGCAGTGATAAAATGCCGAGACCCGGGATTGAACCAGGGACCTTCAGATCTTCAGTCTGACGCTCTCCCAACTGAGCTATCTCGGCCATGATCAATTCTATCACATGGCAAAGGTCTGTACGTTGTGATAGACACTTGACCAGATCAAAAAGAATGTTTGAAGATTCGCTGCGAGTAGGGTTCGAACCTACGCGGGAAGATCCCATTAGATTTCAAGTCTAACGCCTTAACCACTCGGCCATCGCAGCAGAAATTGCTGGGTAACCAGAATAATTCACCAGCTCACCACTCAGGTGCCGAAGAGGACGAAAAGCCAACTAGTAGGGGACACCCGGGTTTGAACCAGGGACCTCTCGATCTGCAGTCGAATGCTCTACCACTGAGCTATATCCCCAGCCAAGGACGGAATCCACGCACAGGGTATATAACATCAACGCGTGAGAGAGCAACTTAACTTAAAAAATGTACACTTCCCGCACCGGGAATCGAACCCGGGCCGCCTGGGTGAAAACCAGAAATCCTAACCACTAGACCATGCGGGACACATTCGCACCACTAAGTAATTTAGATGTCATGCTTTTTCTGACAATTTGAACTAGCTCTGTCTTTCTGTTCGTGTCAAAAACACCTTTTTGCGTCCGCTGCGAGTAGGATTCGAACCTACGCGGGAAGATCCCATTTGATTTCTAGTCAAACGCCTTAACCACTCGGCCATCGCAGCCTGACAAACCGCTGGCCATTGCCACAAGGCCGACCAGAAAGCACAACATTACTGCTAAAGGCACTGCCCGATTTGAACCGGGGATCTCCTGTTTACTAGACAGGCGCTTTAACCGCTAAGCCACAGCGCCTGCCTGTTGGGAGATTTTGAAAATCTCAATATCACACGTCTGAAATGCCGTTAAGGCTACTAACACACCGGGACGTGATACACTGTCACTCGGAAATTTTGGAAATGAGTAGTAACGCATTGGTGGTTCAGTGGTAGAATTCTCGCCTGCCACGCGGGAGACCGGGGTTCGATTCCCCGCCAATGCATCGTGTTTTACCTACACCAGAAAATACCCTCCGTAAAAAAGAAAGGAAGGAAAATAAATAAAAAAACATAGCTGAGGAAAAGTGCTACGGCTGCTTGCATTCACCACCTCAAACCGCCCTGCTGGGCAGTGATAAAATGCCGAGACCCGGGATTGAACCAGGGACCTTCAGATCTTTAGTCTGACGCTCTCCCAACTGAGCTATCTCGGCCATGATCAATTCTATCACATGGAAAAGGTCTGTACGTTGTGATAGACACTTGACCAGATCAAAAAGAATGTTTGAAGATTCGCTGCGAGTAGGGTTCGAACCTACGCGGGGAGATCCCATTAGATTTCAAGTCTAACGCCTTAACCACTCGGCCATCGCAGCAGAAATTGCTGGGTAACCAGAATAATTCACCAGCTCACCACTCAGGTGCCGAAGAGGACAAAAAGCCAACTAGTAGGGGACACCCGGGTTTGAACCAGGGACCTCTCGATCTGCAGTCGAATGCTCTACCACTGAGCTATATCCCCAGCCAAGGACGAAATCCACGCACAGGGTATATAACATCAACGCGTGAGAGAGCAACTTAACTTAAAAAATGTACACTTCCCGCACCGGGAATCGAACCCGGGCCGCCTGGGTGAAAACCAGAAATCCTAACCACTAGACCATGCGGGACACATTCGCACCACTAAGTAATTTAGATGTCATGCTTTTTCTGACAATTTGAACTAGCTCTGTCTTTCTGTTCGTGTCAAAAACACCTTTTTGCGTCCGCTGCGAGTAGGATTCGAACCTACGCGGGAAGATCCCATTTGATTTCTAGTCAAACGCCTTAACCACTCGGCCATCGCAGCCTGACAAACCGCTGGCCATTGCCACAAGGCCGACCAGAAAGCACAACATTACTGCTAAAGGCACTGCCCGGATTTGAACCGGGGATCTCCTGTTTACTAGACAGGCGCTTTAACCGCTAAGCCACAGCGCCTGCCTGTTGGGAGATTTTGAAAATCTTAATATCACACGTCTGAAATGCCGTTAAGGCTACTAACACACCGGGACGTGATACACTGTCACTCGGAAATTTTGGAAATGAGTAGTAACGCATTGGTGGTTCAGTGGTAGAATTCTCGCCTGCCACGCGGGAGACCGGGGTTCGATTCCCCGCCAATGCATCGTGTTTTACCTACACCAGAAAATACCCTCCGTAAAAAAGAAAGGAAGGAAAATAAATAAAAAAACATAGCTGAGGAAAAGTGCTACGGCTGCTTGCATTCACCACCTCAAACCGCCCTGCTGGGCAGTGATAAAATGCCGAGACCCGGGATTGAACCAGGGACCTTCAGATCTTCAGTCTGACGCTCTCCCAACTGAGCTATCTCGGCCATGATCAATTCTATCACATGGCAAAGGTCTGTACGTTGTGATAGACACTTGACCAGATCAAAAAGAATGTTTGAAGATTCGCTGCGAGTAGGGTTCGAACCTACGCGGGAAGATCCCATTAGATTTCAAGTCTAACGCCTTAACCACTCGGCCATCGCAGCAGAAATTGCTGGGTAACCAGAATAATTCACCAGCTCACCACTCAGGTGCCGAAGAGGACAAAAAGCCAACTAGTAGGGGACACCCGGGTTTGAACCAGGGACCTCTCGATCTGCAGTCGATTGCTCTACCACTGAGCTATATCCCCAGCCAAGGACGGAATCCACGCACAGGGTATATAACATCAACGCGTGAGAGAGCAACTTAACTTAAAAAATGTACACTTCCCGCACCGGGAATCGAACCCGGGCCGCCTGGGTGAAAACCAGAAATCCTAACCACTAGACCATGCGGGACACATTCGCACCACTAAGTAATTTAGATGTCATGCTTTTTCTGACAATTTGAACTAGCTCTGTCTTTCTGTTCGTGTCAAAAACACCTTTTTGCGTCCGCTGCGAGTAGGATTCGAACCTACGCGGGAAGATCCCATTTGATTTCTAGTCAAACGCCTTAACCACTCGGCCATCGCAGCCTGACAAACCGCTGGCCATTGCCACAAGGCCGACCAGAAAGCACAACATTACTGCTAAAGGCACTGCCCGGATTTGAACCGGGGATCTCCTGTTTACTAGACAGGCGCTTTAACCGCTAAGCCACAGCGCCTGCCTGTTGGGAGATTTTGAAAATCTCAATATCACACGTCTGAAATGCCGTTAAGGCTACTAACACACCGGGACGTGATACACTGTCACTCGGAAATTTTGGAAATGAGTAGTAACGCATTGGTGGTTCAGTGGTAGAGTTCTCGCCTGCCACGCGGGAGACCGGGGTTCGATTCCCCGCCAATGCATCGTGTTTTACCTACACCAGAAAATACCCTCCGTAAAAAAGAAAGGAAGGAAAATAAATAAAAAAACATAGCTGAGGAAAAGTGCTACGGTTGCTTGCATTCACCACCTCAAACCGCCCTGCTGGGCAGTGATAAAATGCCGAGACCCGGGATTGAACCAGGGACCTTCAGATCTTCAGTCTGACGCTCTCCCAACTGAGCTATCTCGGCCATGATCAATTCTATCACATGGCAAAGGTCTGTACGTTGTGATAGACACTTGACCAGATCAAAAAGAATGTTTGAAGATTCGCTGCGAGTAGGGTTCGAACCTACGCGGGGAGATCCCATTAGATTTCAAGTCTAACGCCTTAACCACTCGGCCATCGCAGCAGAAATTGCTGGGTAACCAGAATAATTCACCAGTTCACCACTCAGGTGCCGAAGAGGACAAAAAGCCAACTAGTAGGGGACACCCGGGTTTGAACCAGGGACCTCTCGATCTGCAGTCGAATGCTCTACCACTGAGCTATATCCCAGCCAAGGACGGAATCCACGCACAGGGTATATAACATCAACGCGTGAGAGAGCAACTTAACTTAAAAAATGTACACTTCCCGCACCGGGAATCGAACCCGGGCCGCCTGGGTGAAAACCAGAAATCCTAACCACTAGACCATGCGGGACACATTCGCACCACTAAGTAATTTAGATGTCATGCTTTTTCTGACAATTTGAACTAGCTCTGTCTTTCTGTTCGTGTCAAAAACACCTTTTTGCGTCCGCTGCGAGTAGGATTCGAACCTACGCGGGATGATCCCATTTGATTTCTAGTCAAACGCCTTAACCACTCGGCCATCGCAGCCTGACAAACCGCTGGCCATTGCCACAAGGCCGACCAGAAAGCACAACATTACTGCTAAAGGCACTGCCCGGATTTGAACCGGGGATCTCCTGTTTACTAGACAGGCGCTTTAACCGCTAAGCCACAGCGCCTGCCTGTTGGGAGATTTTGAAAATCTCAATATCACACGTCTGAAATGCCGTTAAGGCTACTAACACACCGGGACGTGATACACTGTCACTCGGAAATTTTGGACATGAGTAGTAACGCATTGGTGGTTCAGTGGTAGAATTCTCGCCTGCCACGCGGGAGACCGGGGTTCGATTCCCCGCCAATGCATCGTGTTTTACCTACACCAGAAAATACACTCCGTAAAAAAGAAAGGAAGGAAAATAAATAAAAAAACATAGCTGAGGAAAAGTGCTACGGGTGCTTGCATTCACCACCTCAAACCGCCCTGCTGGGCAGTGATAAAATGCCCAGACCCGGGATTGAACCAGGGACCTTCAGATCTTCAGTCTGACGCTCTCCCAACTGAGCTATCTCGGCCATGATCAATTCTATCACATGGCAAAGGTCTGTACGTTGTGATAGACACTTGACCAGATCAAAAAGAATGTTTGAAGATTCGCTGCGAGTAGGGTTCGAACCTACGCGGGGAGATCCCATTAGATTTCAAGTCTAACGCCTTAACCACTCGGCCATCGCAACAGAAATTGCTGGGTAACCAGAATAATTCACCAGCTCACCGCTCAGGTGCCGAAGAGGACAAAAAGCCAACTAGTAGGGGACACCCGGGTTTGAACCAGGGACCTCTCGATCTGCAGTCGAATGCTCTACCACTGAGCTATATCCCCAGCCAAGGACGGAATCCACGCACAGGGTATATAACATCAACGCGTGAGAGAGCAACTTAACTTAAAAAATGTACACTTCCCGCACCGGGAATCGAACCCGGGCCGCCTGGGTGAAAACCAGAAATCCTAACCACTAGACCATGCGGGACACATTCGCACCACTAAGTAATTTAGATGTCATGCTTTTTCTGACAATTTGAACTAGCTCTGTCTTTCTGTTCGTGTCAAAAACAGCTTTTTGCGTCCGCTGCGAGTAGGATTCGAACCTACGCGGGAAGATCCCATTTGATTTCTAGTCAAACGCCTTAACCACTCGGCCATCGCAGCCTGACAAACCGCTGGCCATTGCCACAAGGCCGACCAGAAAGCACAACATTACTGCTAAAGGCACTGCCCGGATTTGAACCGGGGATCTCCTGTTTACTAGACAGGCGCTTTAACCGCTAAGCCACAGCGCCTGCCTGTTGGGAGATTTTGAAAATCTCAATATCACACGTCTGAAATGCCGTTAAGGCTACTAACACACCGGGACGTGATACACTGTCACTCGGAAATTTTGGAAATGAGTAGTAACGCATTGGTGGTTCAGTGGTAGAATTCTCGCCTGCCACGCGGGAGACCGGGGTTCGATTCCCCGCCAATGCATCGTGTTTTACCTACACCAGAAAATACCCTCCGTAAAAAAGAAAGGAAGGAAAATAAATAAAAAAACATAGCTGAGGAAAAGTGCTACGGCTGCTTGCATTCACCACCTCAAACCGCCCTGCTGGGCAGTGATAAAATGCCGAGACCCGGGATTGAACCAGGGACCTTCAGATCTTCATTCTGACGCTCTCCCAACTGAGCTATCTCGGCCATGATCAATTCTATCACATGGCAAAGGTCTGTACGTTGTGATAGACACTTGACCAGATCAAAAAGAATGTTTGAAGATTCGCTGCGAGTAGGGTTCGAACCTACGCGGGAAGATCCCATTAGATTTCAAGTCTAACGCCTTAACCACTCGGCCATCGCAGCAGAAATTGCTGGGTAACCAGAATAATTCACCAGCTCACCACTCAGGTGCCGAAGAGGACAAAAAGCCAACTAGTAGGGGACACCCGGGTTTGAACCAGGGACCTCTCGATCTGCAGTCGAATGCTCTACCACTGAGCTATATCCCTAGCCAAGGACGGAGTCCACGCACAGGGTATATAACATCAACGCGTGAAAGAGCAACTTAACTTAAAAAATGTACACTTCCTGCACCGGGAATCGAACCCGGGCCGCCTGGGTGAAAACCAGAAATCCTAACCACTAGACCATGCGGGACACATTCACACCACTAAGTAATTTAGATGTCATGCTTTTTCTGACAATTTGAACTAGCTCTGTCTTTCTGTTCGTGTCAAAAACACCTTTTTGCGTCCGCTGCGAGTAGGATTCGAACCTACGCGGGAAGATCCCATTTGATTTCTAGTCAAACGCCTTAACCACTCGGCCATCGCAGCCTGACAAACCGCTGGCCATTGCCACAAGGCCGACCAGAAAGCACAACATTACTGCTAAAGGCACTGCCCGGATTTGAACCGGGGATCTCCTGTTTACTAGACAGGCGCTTTAACCGCTAAGCCACAGCGCCTGCCTGTTGGGAGATTTTGAAAATCTCAATATCACACGTCTGAAATGCCGTTAAGGCTACTAACACACCGGGACGTGATACACTGTCACTCGGAAATTTTGGAAATGAGTAGTAACGCATTGGTGGTTCAGTGGTAGAATTCTCGCCTGCCACGCGGGAGACCGGGGTTCGATTCCCCGCCAATGCATCGTGTTTTACCTACACCAGAAAATACCCTCCGTAAAAAAGAAAGGAAGGAAAATAAATAAAAAAACATAGCTGAGGAAAAGTGCTACGGCTGCTTGCATTCACCACCTCAAACCGCCCTGCTGGGCAGCGATAAAATGCCGAGACCCGGGATTGAACCAGGGACCTTCAGATCTTCAGTCTGACGCTCTCCCAACTGAGCTATCTCGGCCATGATCAATTCTATCACATGGCAAAGGTCTGTACGTTGTGATAGACACTTGACCAGATCAAAAAGAATGTTTGAAGATTCGCTGCGAGTAGGGTTCGAACCTACGCGGGAAGATCCCATTAGATTTCAAGTCTAACGCCTTAACCACTCGGCCATCGCAGCAGAAATTGCTGGGTAACCAGAATAATTCACCAGCTCACCACTCAGGTGCCGAAGAGGACAAAAAGCCAACTAGTAGGGGACACCCGGGTTTGAACCAGGGACCTCTCGATCTGCAGTCGAATGCTCTACCACTGAGCTATATCCCCAGCCAAGGACGGAATCCACGCACAGGGTATATAACATCAACGCGTGAGAGAGCAACTTAACTTAAAAAATGTACACTTCCCGCACCGGGAATCGAACCCGGGCCGCCTGGGTGAAAACCAGAAATCCTAACCACTAGACCATGCGGGACACATTCGCACCACTAAGTAATTTAGATGTCATGCTTTTTCTGACAATTTGAACTAGCTCTGTCTTTCTGTTCGTGTCAAAAACACCTTTTTGCGTCGGCTGCGAGTAGGATTCGAACCTACGCGGGAAGATCCCATTTGATTTCTAGTCAAACGCCTTAACCACTCGGCCATCGCAGCCTGACAAACCGCTGGCCATTGCCACAAGGCCGACCAGAAAGCACAACATTACTGCTAAAGGCACTGCCCGGATTTGAACCGGGGATCTCCTGTTTACTAGACAGGCGCTTTAACCGCTAAGCCACAGCGCCTGCCTGTTGGGAGATTTTGAAAATCTCAATATCACACGTCTGAAATGCCGTTAAGGCTACTAACACACCGGGACGTGATACACTGTCACTCGGAAATTTTGGAAATGAGTAGTAACGCATTGGTGGTTCAGTGGTAGAGTTCTCGCCTGCCACGCGGGAGACCGGGGTTCGATTCCCCGCCAATGCATCGTGTTTTACCTACACCAGAAAATACCCTCCGTAAAAAAGAAAGGAAGGAAAATAAATAAAAAAACATAGCTGAGGAAAAGTGCTACGGTTGCTTGCATTCACCACCTCAAACCGCCCTGCTGGGCAGTGATAAAATGCCGAGACCCGGGATTGAACCAGGGACCTTCAGATCTTCAGTCTGACGCTCTCCCAACTGAGCTATCTCGGCCATGATCAATTCTATCACATGGCAAAGGTCTGTACGTTGTGATAGACACTTGACCAGATCAAAAAGAATGTTTGAAGATTCGCTGCGAGTAGGGTTCGAACCTACGCGGGGAGATCCCATTAGATTTCAAGTCTAACGCCTTAACCACTCGGCCATCGCAGCAGAAATTGCTGGGTAACCAGAATAATTCACCAGCTCACCACTCAGGTGCCGAAGAGGACAAAAAGCCAACTAGTAGGGGACACCCGGGTTTGAACCAGGGACCTCTCGATCTGCAGTCGAATGCTCTACCACTGAGCTATATCCCAGCCAAGGACGGAATCCACGCACAGGGTATATAACATCAACGCGTGAGAGAGCAACTTAACTTAAAAAATGTACACTTCCCGCACCGGGAATCGAACCCGGGCCGCCTGGGTGAAAACCAGAAATCCTAACCACTAGACCATGCGGGACACATTCGCACCACTAAGTAATTTAGATGTCATGCTTTTTCTGACAATTTGAACTAGCTCTGTCTTTCTGTTCGTGTCAAAAACACCTTTTTGCGTCCGCTGCGAGTAGGATTCGAACCTACGCGGGATGATCCCATTTGATTTCTAGTCAAACGCCTTAACCACTCGGCCATCGCAGCCTGACAAACCGCTGGCCATTGCCACAAGGCCGACCAGAAAGCACAACATTACTGCTAAAGGCACTGCCCGGATTTGAACCGGGGATCTCCTGTTTACTAGACAGGCGCTTTAACCGCTAAGCCACAGCGCCTGCCTGTTGGGAGATTTTGAAAATCTCAATATCACACGTCTGAAATGCCGTTAAGGCTACTAACACACCGGGACGTGATACACTGTCACTCGGAAATTTTGGAAATGAGTAGTAACGCATTGGTGGTTCAGTGGTAGAATTCTCGCCTGCCACGCGGGAGACCGGGGTTCGATTCCCCGCCAATGCATCGTGTTTTACCTACACCAGAAAATACACTCCGTAAAAAAGAAAGGAAGGAAAATAAATAAAAAAACATAGCTGAGGAAAAGTGCTACGGGTGCTTGCATTCACCACCTCAAACCGCCCTGCTGGGCAGTGATAAAATGCCGAGACCCGGGATTGAACCAGGGACCTTCAGATCTTCAGTCTGACGCTCTCCCAACTGAGCTATCTCGGCCATGATCAATTCTATCACATGGCAAAGGTCTGTACGTTGTGATAGACACTTGACCAGATCAAAAAGAATGTTTGAAGATTCGCTGCGAGTAGGGTTCGAACCTACGCGGGGAGATCCCATTAGATTTCAAGTCTAACGCCTTAACCACTCGGCCATCGCAGCAGAAATTGCTGGGTAACCAGAATAATTCACCAGCTCACCGCTCAGGTGCCGAAGAGGACAAAAAGCCAACTAGTAGGGGACACCCGGGTTTGAACCAGGGACCTCTCGATCTGCAGTCGAATGCTCTACCACTGAGCTATATCCCCAGCCAAGGACGGAATCCACGCACAGGGTATATAACATCAACGCGTGAGAGAGCAACTTAACTTAAAAAATGTACACTTCCCGCACCGGGAATCGAACCCGGGCCGCCTGGGTGAAAACCAGAAATCCTAACCACTAGACCATGCGGGACACATTCGCACCACTAAGTAATTTAGATGTCATGCTTTTTCTGACAATTTGAACTAGCTCTGTCTTTCTGTTCGTGTCAAAAACACCTTTTTGCGTCCGCTGCGAGTAGGATTCGAACCTACGCGGGAAGATCCCATTTGATTTCTAGTCAAACGCCTTAACCACTCGGCCATCGCAGCCTGACAAACCGCTGGCCATTGCCACAAGGCCGACCAGAAAGCACAACATTACTGCTAAAGGCACTGCCCGGATTTGAACCGGGGATCTCCTGTTTACTAGACAGGCGCTTTAACCAGTAAGCCACAGCGCCTGCCTGTTGGGAGATTTTGAAAATCTCAATATCACACGTCTGAAATGCCGTTAAGGCTACTAACACACCGGGACGTGATACACTGTCACTCGGAAATTTTGGAAATGAGTAGTAACGCATTGGTGGTTCAGTGGTAGAATTCTCGCCTGCCACGCGGGAGACCGGGGTTCGATTCCCCGCCAATGCATCGTGTTTTACCTACACCAGAAAATACCCTCCGTAAAAAAGAAAGGAAGGAAAATAAATAAAAAAACATAGCTGAGGAAAAGTGCTACGGCTGCTTGCATTCACCACCTCAAACCGCCCTGCTGGGCAGTGATAAAATGCCGAGACCCGGGATTGAACCAGGGACCTTCAGATCTTCAGTCTGACGCTCTCCCAACTGAGCTATCTCGGCCATGATCAATTCTATCACATGGCAAAGGTCTGTACGTTGTGATAGACACTTGACCAGATCAAAAAGAATGTTTGAAGATTCGCTGCGAGTAGGGTTCGAACCTACGCGGGAAGATCCCATTAGATTTCAAGTCTAACGCCTTAACCACTCGGCCATCGCAGCAGAAATTGCTGGGTAACCAGAATAATTCACCAGCTCACCACTCAGGTGCCGAAGAGGACAAAAAGCCAACTAGTAGGGGACACCCGGGTTTGAACCAGGGACCTCTCGATCTGCAGTCGAATGCTCTACCACTGAGCTATATCCCTAGCCAAGGACGGAATCCACGCACAGGGTATATAACATCAACGCGTGAAAGAGCAACTTAACTTAAAAAATGTACACTTCCTGCACCGGGAATCGAACCCGGGCCGCCTGGGTGAAAACCAGAAATCCTAACCACTAGACCATGCGGGACACATTCACACCACTAAGTAATTTAGATGTCATGCTTTTTCTGACAATTTGAACTAGCTCTGTCTTTCTGTTCGTGTCAAAAACACCTTTTTGCGTCCGCTGCGAGTAGGATTCGAACCTACGCGGGAAGATCCCATTTGATTTCTAGTCAAACGCCTTAACCACTCGGCCATCGCAGCCTGACAAACCGCTGGCCATTGCCACAAGGCCGACCAGAAAGCACAACATTACTGCTAAAGGCACTGCCCGGATTTGAACCGGGGATCTCCTGTTTACTAGACAGGCGCTTTAACCGCTAAGCCACAGCGCCTGCCTGTTGGGAGATTTTGAAAATCTCAATATCACACGTCTGAAATGCCGTTAAGGCTACTAACACACCGGGACGTGATACACTGTCACTCGGAAATTTTGGAAATGAGTAGTAACGCATTGGTGGTTCAGTGGTAGAATTCTCGCCTGCCACGCGGGAGACCGGGGTTCGATTCCCCGCCAATGCATCGTGTTTTACCTACACCAGAAAATACCCTCCGTAAAAAAGAAAGGAAGGAAAATAAATAAAAAAACATAGCTGAGGAAAAGTGCTACGGCTGCTTGCATTCACCACCTCAAACCGCCCTGCTGGGCAGCGATAAAATGCCGAGACCCGGGATTGAACCAGGGACCTTCAGATCTTCAATCTGACGCTCTCCCAACTGAGCTATCTCGGCCATGATCAATTCTATCACATGGCAAAGGTCTGTACGTTGTGATAGACACTTGACCAGATCAAAAAGAATGTTTGAAGATTCGCTGCGAGTAGGGTTCGAACCTACGCGGGAAGATCCCATTAGATTTCAAGTCTAACGCCTTAACCACTCGGCCATCGCAGCAGAAATTGCTGGGTAACCAGAATAATTCACCAGCTCACCACTCAGGTGCCGAAGAGGACAAAAAGCCAACTAGTAGGGGACACCCGGGTTTGAACCAGGGACCTCTGGATCTGCAGTCGAATGCTCTACCACTGAGCTATATCCCCAGCCAAGGACGGAATCCACGCACAGGGTATATAACATCAACGCGTGAGAGAGCAACTTAACTTAAAAAAATGTACACTTCCCGCACCGGGAATCGAACCCGGGCCGCCTGGGTGAAAACCAGAAATCCTAACCACTAGACCATGCGGGACACATTCGCACCACTAAGTAATTTAGATGTCATGCTTTTTCTGACAATTTGAACTAGCTCTGTCTTTCTGTTCGTGTCAAAAACACCTTTTTGCGTCCGCTGCGAGTAGGATTCGAACCTACGCGGGAAGATCCCATTTGATTTCTAGTCAAACGCCTTAACCACTCGGCCATCGCAGCCTGACAAACCGCTGGCCATTGCCACAAGGCCGACCAGAAAGCACAACATTACTGCTAAAGGCACTGCCCGGATTTGAACCGGGGATCTCCTGTTTACTAGACAGGCGCTTTAACCGCTAAGCCACAGCGCCTGCCTGTTGGGAGATTTTGAAAATCTCAATATCACACGTCTGAAATGCCGTTAAGGCTACTAACACACCGGGACGTGATACACTGTCACTCGGAAATTTTGGAAATGAGTAGTAACGCATTGGTGGTTCAGTGGTAGAATTCTCGCCTGCCACGCGGGAGACCGGGGTTCGATTCCCCGCCAATGCATCGTGTTTTACCTACACCAGAAAATACCCTCCGTAAAAAAGAAAGGAAGGAAAATAAATAAAAAAACATAGCTGAGGAAAAGTGCTACGGCTGCTTGCATTCACCACCTCAAACCGCCCTGCTGGGCAGTGATAAAATGCCGAGACCCGGGATTGAACCAGGGACCTTCAGATCTTCAGTCTGACGCTCTCCCAACTGAGCTATCTCGGCCATGATCAATTCTATCACATGGCAAAGGTCTGTACGTTGTGATAGACACTTGACCAGATCAAAAAGAATGTTTGAAGATTCGCTGCGAGTAGTGTTCGAACCTACGCGGGAAGATCCCATTAGATTTCAAGTCTAACGCCTTAACCACTCGGCCATCGCAGCAGAAATTGCTGGGTAACCAGAATAATTCACCAGCTCACCACTCAGGTGCCGAAGAGGACGAAAAGCCAACTAGTAGGGGACACCCGGGTTTGAACCAGGGACCTCTCGATCTGCAGTCGAATGCTCTACCACTGAGCTATATCCCCAGCCAAGGACGGAATCCACGCACAGGGTATATAACATCAACGCGTGAGAGAGCAACTTAACTTAAAAAAATGTACACTTCCCGCACCGGGAATCGAACCCGGGCCGCCTGGGTGAAAACCAGAAATCCTAACCACTAGACCATGCGGGACACATTCGCACCACTAAGTAATTTAGATGTCATGCTTTTTCTGACAATTTGAACTAGCTCTGTCTTTCTGTTCGTGTCAAAAACACCTTTTTGCGTCCGCTGCGAGTAGGATTCGAACCTACGCGGGAAGATCCCATTTGATTTCTAGTCAAACGCCTTAACCACTCGGCCATCGCAGCCTGACAAACCGCTGGCCATTGCCACAAGGCCGACCAGAAAGCACAACATTACTGCTAAAGGCACTGCACGGATTTGAACCGGGGATCTCCTGTTTACTAGACAGGCGCTTTAACCGCTAAGCCACAGCGCCTGCCTGTTGGGAGATTTTGAAAATCTCAATATCACACGTCTGAAATGCCGTTAAGGCTACTAACACACCGGGACGTGATACACTGTCACTCGGAAATTTTGGAAATGAGTAGTAACGCATTGGTGGTTCAGTGGTAGAATTCTCGCCTGCCACGCGGGAGACCGGGGTTCGATTCCCCGCCAATGCATCGTGTTTTACCTACACCAGAAAATACCCTCCGTAAAAAAGAAAGGAAGGAAAATAAATAAAAAAACATAGCTGAGGAAAAGTGCTACGGCTGCTTGCATTCACCACCTCAAACCGCCCTGCTGGGCAGTGATAAAATGCCGAGACCCGGGATTGAACCAGGGACCTTCAGATCTTCAGTCTGACGCTCTCCCAACTGAGCTATCTCGGCCATGATCAATTCTATCACATGGCAAAGGTCTGTACGTTGTGATAGACACTTGACCAGATCAAAAAGAATGTTTGAAGATTCGCTGCGAGTAGGGTTCGAACCTACGCGGGAAGATCCCATTAGATTTCAAGTCTAACGCCTTAACCACTCGGCCATCGCAGCAGAAATTGCTGGGTAACCAGAATAATTCACCAGCTCACCACTCAGGTGCCGAAGAGGACAAAAAGCCAACTAGTAGGGGACACCCGGGTTTGAACCAGGGACCTCACGATCTGCAGTCGAATGCTCTACGACTGAGCTATATCCCCAGCCAAGGACGGAATCCACGCACAGGGTATATAACATCAACGCGTGAGAGAGCAACTTAACTTAAAAAAATGTACACTTCCCGCACCGGGAATCGAACCCGGGCCGCCTGGGTGAAAACCAGAAATCCTAACCACTAGACCATGCGGGACACATTCGCACCACTAAGTAATTTAGATGTCATGCTTTTTCTGACAATTTGAACTAGCTCTGTCTTTCTGTTCGTGTCAAAAACACCTTTTTGCGTCCGCTGCCAGTAGGATTCGAACCTACGCGGGAAGATCCCATTTGATTTCTAGTCAAACGCCTTAACCACTAGGCCATCGCAGCCTGACAAACCGCTGGCCATTGCCACAAGGCCGACCAGAAAGCACAACATTACTGCTAAAGGCACTGCCCGGATTTGAACCGGGGATCTCCTGTTTACTAGACAGGCGCTTTAACCGCTAAGCCACAGCGCCTGCCTGTTGGGAGATTTTGAAAATCTCAATATCACACGTCTGAAATGCCGTTAAGGCTACTAACACACCGGGACGTGATACACTGTCACTCGGAAATTTTGGAAATGAGTAGAAACGCATTGGTGGTTCAGTGGTAGAATTCTCGCCTGCCACGCGGGAGACCGGGGTTCGATTCCCCGCCAATGCATCGTGTTTTACCTACACCAGAAAATACCCTCCGTAAAAAAGAAAGGAAGGAAAATAAATAAAAAATATAGCTGAGGAAAAGTGCTACGGCTGCTTGCATTCACCACCTCAAACCGCCCTGCTGGGCAGTGATAAAATGCCGAGACCCGGGATTGAATCAGGGACCTTCAGATCTTCAGTCTGACGCTCTCCCAACTGAGCTATCTCGGCCATGATCAATTCTATCACATGGCAAAGGTCTGTACGTTGTGATAGACACTTGACCAGATCAAAAAGAATGTTTGAAGATTCGCTGCGAGTAGGGTTCGAACCTACGCGGGAAGATCCCATTAGATTTCAAGTCTAACGCCTTAACCACTCGGCCATCGCAGCAGAAATTGCTGGGTAACCAGAATAATTCACCAGCTCACCACTCAGGTGCCGAAGAGGACAAAAAGCCAACTAGTAGGGGACACCCGGGTTTGAACCAGGGACCTCTGGATCTGCAGTCGAATGCTCTACCACTGAGCTATATCCCCAGCCAAGGACGGAATCCACGCACAGGGTATATAACATCAACGCGTGAGAGAGCAACTTAACTTAAAAAAATGTACACTTCCCGCACCGGGAATCGAACCCGGGCCGCCTGGGTGAAAACCAGAAATCCTAACCACTAGACCATGCGGGACACATTCGCACCACTAAGTAATTTAGATGTCATGCTTTTTCTGACAATTTGAACTAGCTCTGTCTTTCTGTTCGTGTCAAAAACACCTTTTTGCGTCCGCTGCGAGTAGGATTCGAACCTACGCGGGAAGATCCCATTTGATTTCTAGTCAAACGCCTTAACCACTCGGCCATCGCAGCCTGACAAACCGCTGGCCATTGCCACAAGGCCGACCAGAAAGCACAACATTACTGCTAAAGGCACTGCCCGGATTTGAACCGGGGATCTCCTGTTTACTAGACAGGCGCTTTAACCGCTAAGCCACAGCGCCTGCCTGTTGGGAGATTTTGAAAATCTCAATATCACACGTCTGAAATGCCGTTAAGGCTACTAACACACCGGGACGTGATACACTGTCACTCGGAAATTTTGGAAATGAGTAGTAACGCATTGGTGGTTCAGTGGTAGAATTCTCGCCTGCCACGCGGGAGACCGGGGTTCGATTCCCCGCCAATGCATCGTGTTTTACCTACACCAGAAAATACCCTCCGTAAAAAAGAAAGGAAGGAAAATAAATAAAAAAACATAGCTGAGGAAAAGTGCTACGGCTGCTTGCATTCACCACCTCAAACCGCCCTGCTGGGCAGTGATAAAATGCCGAGACCCGGGATTGAACCAGGGACCTTCAGATCTTCAGTCTGACGCTCTCCCAACTGAGCTATCTCGGCCATGATCAATTCTATCACATGGCAAAGGTCTGTACGTTGTGATAGACACTTGACCAGATCAAAAAGAATGTTTGAAGATTCGCTGCGAGTAGGGTTCGAACCTACGCGGGAAGATCCCATTAGATTTCAAGTCTAACGCCTTAACCACTCGGCCATCGCAGCAGAAATTGCTGGGTAACCAGAATAATTCACCAGCTCACCACTCAGGTGCCGAAGAGGACAAAAAGCCAACTAGTAGGGGACACCCGGGTTTGAACCAGGGACCTCTCGATCTGCAGTCGAATGCTCTACCACTGAGCTATATCCCCAGCCAAGGACGGAATCCACGCACAGGGTATATAACATCAACGCGTGAGAGAGCAACTTAACTTAAAAAAATGTACACTTCCCGCACCGGGAATCGGACCCGGGCCGCCTGGGTGAAAACCAGAAATCCTAACCACTAGACCATGCGGGACACATTCGCACCACTAAGTAATTTAGATGTCATGCTTTTTCTGACAATTTGAACTAGCTCTGTCTTTCTGTTCGTGTCAAAAACACCTTTTTGCGTCCGCTGCGAGTAGGATTCGAACCTACGCGGGAAAATCCCATTTGATTTCTAGTCAAACGCCTTAACCACTCGGCCATCGCAGCCTGTCAAACCGCTGGCCATTGCCACAAGGACGACCAGAAAGCACAACATTACTGCTAAAGGCACTGCCCGGATTTGAACCGGGGATCTCCTGTTTACTAGACAGGCGCTTTAACCGCTAAGCCACAGCGCCTGCCTGTTGGGAGATTTTGAAAATCTCAATATCACACGTCTGAAATGCCGTTCAGGCTACTAACACACCGGGACGTGATACACTGTCACTCGGAAATTTTGGAAATGAGTAGTAACGCATTGGTGGTTCAGTGGTAGAATTCTCGCCTGCCACGCGGGAGACCGGGGTTCGATTCCCCGCCAATGCATCGTGTTTTACCTACACCAGAAAATACCCTCCGTAAAAAAGAAAGGAAGGAAAATAAATAAAAAAACATAGCTGAGGAAAAGTGCTACGGCTGCTTGCATTCACCACCTCAAACCGCCCTGCTGGGCAGTGATAAAATGCCGAGACCCGGGATTAAACCAGGGACCTTCAGATCTTCAGTCTGACGCTCTCCCAACTGAGCTATATCGGCCATGATCAATTCTATCACATGGCAAAGGTCTGTACGTTGTGATAGACACTTGACCAGATCAAAAAGAATGTTTGAAGATTCGCTGCGAGTAGGGTTCGAACCTACGCAGGAAGATCCCATTAGATTTCAAGTCTAACGCCTTAACCACTCGGCCATCGCAGCAGAAATTGCTGGGTAACCAGAATAATTCACAAGCTCACCACTCAGGTGCCGAAGAGGACAAAAAGCCAACTAGTAGGGGACACCCGGGTTTGAACAAGGGACCTCTCGATCTGCAGTCGAATGCTCTACCACTGAGCTATATCCCCAGCCAAGGACGGAATCCACGCACAGGGTATATAACATCAACGCGTGAGAGAGCAACTTAACTTAAAAAATGTACACTTCCCGCACCGGGAATCGAACCCGGGCCGCCTGGGTGAAAACCAGAAATCCTAACCACTAGACCATGCGGGACACATTCGCACCACTAAGTAATTTAGATGTCATGCTTTTTCTGACAATTTGAACTAGCTCTGTCTTTCTGTTCGTGTCAAAAACACCTTTTTGCGTCCGCTGCGAGTAAGATTCGAACCTACGCGGGAAGATCCCATTTGATTTCTAGTCAAACGCCTTAACCACTCGGCCATCGCAGCCTGACAAACCGCTGGCCATTGCCACAAGGCCGACCAGAAAGCACAACATTACTGCTAAAGGCACTGCCCGGATTTGAACCGGGGATCTCCTGTTTACTAGACAGGCGCTTTAACCGCTAAGCCACAGCGCCTGCCTGTTGGGAGATTTTGAAAATCTCAATATCACACGTCTGAAATGCCGTTAAGGCTACTAACACACCGGGACGTGATACACTGTCACTCGGAAATTTTGGAAATGAGTAGTAACGCATTGGTGGTTCAGTGGTAGAATTCTCGCCTGCCACGCGGGAGACCGGGGTTCGATTCCCCGCCAATGCATCGTGTTTTACCTACACCAGAAAATACCCTCCGTAAAAAAGAAAGGAAGGAAAATAAATAAAAAAACATAGCTGAGGAAAAGTGCTACGGCTGCTTGCATTCACCACCTCAAACCGCCCTGCTGGGCAGTGATAAAATGCCGAGACCCGGGATTGAACCAGGGACCTTCAGATCTTCAGTCTGACGCTCTCCCAACTGAGCTATCTCGGCCATGATCAATTCTATCACATGGCAAAGGTCTGTACGTTGTGATAGACACTTGACCAGATCAAAAAGAATGTTTGAAGATTCGCTGCAAGTAGGGTTCGAACCTACGCGGGAAGATCCCATTAGATTTCAAGTCTAACGCCTTAACCACTCGGCCATCGCAGCAGAAATTGCTGGGTAACCAGAATAATTCACCAGCTCACCACTCAGGTGCCGAAGAGGACAAAATGCCAACTAGTAGGGGACACCCGGGTTTGAACCAGGGACCTCTCGATCTGCAGTCGAATGCTCTACCACTGAGCTATATCCCCAGCCAAGGACGGAATCCACGCACAGGGTATATAACATCAACGCGTGAGAGAGCAACTTAACTTAAAAATGTACACTTCCCGCACCGGGAATCGAACCCGGGCCGCCTGGGTGAAAACCAGAAATCCTAACCACTAGACCATGCGGGACACATTCGCACCACTAAGTAATTTAGATGTCATGCTTTTTCTGACAATTTGAACTAGCTCTGTCTTTCTGTTCGTGTCAAAAACACCTTTTTGCGTCCGCTGCGAGTAGGATTCGAACCTACGCGGGAAGATCCCATTTGATTTCTAGTCAAACGCCTTAACCACTCGGCCATCGCAGCCTGACAAACCGCTGGCCATTGCCACAAGGCCGACCAGAAAGCACAACATTACTGCTAAAGGCACTGCCCGGATTTGAACCGGGGATCTCCTGTTTACTAGACAGGCGCTTTAACCGCTAAGCCACAGCGCCTGCCTGTTGGGAGATTTTGAAAATCTCAATATCACACGTCTGAAATGCCGTTAAGGCTACTAACACACCGGGACGTGATACACTGTCACTCGGAAATTTTGGAAAGGAGTAGTAACGCATTGGTGGTTCAGTGGTAGAATTCTCGCCTGCCACGCGGGAGACCGGGGTTCGATTCCCCCGCCAATGCATCGTGTTTTACCTACACCAGAAAATACCCTCCGTAAAAAAGAAAGGAAGGAAAATAAATAAAAAAACATAGCTGAGGAAAAGTGCTACGGCTGCTTGCATTCACCACCTCAAACCGCCCTGCTGGGCAGTGATAAAATGCCGAGACCCGGGATTGAACCAGGGACCTTCAGATCTTCAGTCTGACGCTCTCCCAACTGAGCTATCTCGGCCATGATCAATTCTATCACATGGCAAAGGTCTGTACGTTGTGATAGACACTTGACCAGATCAAAAAGAATGTTTGAAGATTCGCTGCGAGTAGGGTTCGAACCTACGCGGGAAGATCCCATTTGATTTCTAGTCAAACGCCTTAACCACTCGGCCATCGCAGCCTGACAAACCGCTGGCCATTGCCACAAGGCCGACCAGAAAGCACAACATTACTGCTAAAGGCACTGCCCGGATTTGAACCGGGGATCTCCTGTTTACTAGACAGGCGCTTTAACCGCTAAGCCACAGCGCCTGCCTGTTGGGAGATTTTGAAAATCTCAATATCACACGTCTGAAATGCCGTTAAGGCTACTAACACACCGGGACGTGATACACTGTCACTCGGAAATTTTGGAAAGGAGTAGTAACGCATTGGTGGTTCAGTGGTAGAATTCTCGCCTGCCACGCGGGAGACCGGGGTTCGATTCCCCGCCAATGCATCGTGTTTTACCTACACCAGAAAATACCCTCCGTAAAAAAGAAAGGAAGGAAAATAAATAAAAAAACATAGCTGAGGAAAAGTGCTACGGCTGCTTGCATTCACCACCTCAAACCGCCCTGCTGGGCAGTGATAAAATGCCGAGACCCGGGATTGAACCAGGGACCTTCAGATCTTCAGTCTGACGCTCTCCCAACTGAGCTATCTCGGCCATGATCAATTCTATCACATGGCAAAGGTCTGTACGTTGTGATAGACACTTGACCAGATCAAAAAGAATGTTTGAAGATTCGCTGCGAGTAGGGTTCGAACCTACGCGGGAAGATCCCATTAGATTTCAAGTCTAACGCCTTAACCACTCGGCCATCGCAGCAGAAATTGCTGGGTAACCAGAATAATTCACCAGCTCACCACTCAGGTGCCGAAGAGGACAAAAAGCCAACTAGTAGGGGACACCCGGGTTTGAACCAGGGACCTCTCGATCTGCAGTCGAATGCTCTACCACTGAGCTATATCCCCAGCCAAGGACGGAATCCACGCACAGGGTATATAACATCAACGCGTGAGAGAGCAACTTAACTTAAAAAATGTACACTTCCCGCACCGGGAATCGAACCCGGGCCGCCTGGGTGAAAACCAGAAATCCTAACCACTAGACCATGCGGGACACATTCGCACCACTAAGTAATTTAGATGTCATGCTTTTTCTGACAATTTGAACTAGCTCTGTCTTTCTGTTCGTGTCAAAAACACCTTTTTGCGTCCGCTGCGAGTAGGATTCGAACCTACGCGGGAAGATCCCATTTGATTTCTAGTCAAACGCCTTAACCACTCGGCCATCGCAGCCTGACAAACCGCTGGCCATTGCCACAAGGCCGACCAGAAAGCACAACATTACTGCTAAAGGCACTGCCCGGATTTGAACCGGGGATCTCCTGTTTACTAGACAGGCGCTTTAACCGCTAAGCCACAGCGCCTGCCTGTTGGGAGATTTTGAAAATCTCAATATCACACGTCTGAAATGCCGTTAAGGCTACTAACACACCGGGACGTGATACACTGTCACTCGGAAATTTTGGAAATGAGTAGTAACGCATTGGTGGTTCAGTGGTAGAATTCTCGCCTGCCACGCGGGAGACCGGGGTTCGATTCCCCGCCAATGCATCGTGTTTTACCTACACCAGAAAATACCCTCCGTAAAAAAGAAAGGAAGGAAAATAAATAAAAAAACATAGCTGAGGAAAAGTGCTACGGCTGCTTGCATTCACCACCTCAAACCGCCCTGCTGGGCAGTGATAAAATGCCGAGACCCGGGATTGAACCAGGGACCTTCAGATCTTCAGTCTGACGCTCTCCCAACTGAGCTATCTCGGCCATGATCAATTCTATCACATGGCAAAGGTCTGTACGTTGTGATAGACACTTGACCAGATCAAAAAGAATGTTTGAAGATTCGCTGCGAGTAGGGTTCGAACCTACGCGGGAAGATCCCATTAGATTTCAAGTCTAACGCCTTAACCACTCGGTCATCGCAGCAGAAATTGCTGGGTAACCAGAATAATTCACCAGCTCACCACTCAGGTGCCGAAGAGGACAAAATGCCAACTAGTAGGGGACACCCGGGTTTGAACCAGGGACCTCTCGATCTGCAGTCGAATGCTCTACCACTGAGCTATATCCCCAGCCAAGGACGGAATCCACGCACAGGGTATATAACATCAACGCGTGAGAGAGCAACTTAACTTAAAAATGTACACTTCCCGCACCGGGAATCGAACCCGGGCCGCCTGGGTGAAAACCAGAAATCCTAACCACTAGACCATGCGGGACACATTCGCACCACTAAGTAATTTAGATGTCATGCTTTTTCTGACAATTTGAACTAGCTCTGTCTTTCTGTTCGTGTCAAAAACACCTTTTTGCGTCCGCTGCGAGTAGGATTCGAACCTACGCGGGAAGATCCCATTTTATTTCTAGTCAAACGCCTTAACCACTCGGCCATCGCAGCCTGACAAACCGCTGGCCATTGCCACAAGGCCGACCAGAAAGCACAACATTACTGCTAAAGGCACTGCCCGGATTTGAACCGGGGATCTCCTGTTTACTAGACAGGCGCTTTAACCGCTAAGCCACAGCGCCTGCCTGTTGGGAGATTTTGAAAATCTCAATATCACACGTCTGAAATGCCGTTAAGGCTACTAACACACCGGGACGTGATACACTGTCACTCGGAAATTTTGGAAATGAGTAGTAACGCATTGGTGGTTCAGTGGTAGAATTCTCGCCTGCCACGCGGGAGACCGGGGTTCGATTCCCCGCCAATGCATCGTGTTTTACCTACACCAGAAAATACCCTCCGTAAAAAAGAAAGGAAGGAAAATAAATAAAAAAACATAGCTGAGGAAAAGTGCTACGGCTGCTTGCATTCACCACCTCAAACCGCCCTGCTGGGCAGTGATAAAATGCCGAGACCCGGGATTGAACCAGGGACCTTCAGATCTTCAGTCTGACGCTCTCCCAACTGAGCTATCTCGGCCATGATCAATTCTATCACATGGCAAAGGTCTGTACGTTGTGATAGACACTTGACCAGATCAAAAAGAATGTTTGAAGATTCGCTGCGAGTAGGGTTCGAACCTACGCGGGAAGATCCCATTAGATTTCAAGTCTAACGCCTTAACCACTCGGCCATCGCAGCAGAAATTGCTGGGTAACCAGAATAATTCACCAGCTCACCACTCAGGTGCCGAAGAGGACAAAATGCCAACTAGTAGGGGACACCCGGGTTTGAACCAGGGACCTCTCGATCTGCAGTCGAATGCTCTACCACTGAGCTATATCCCCAGCCAAGGACGGAATCCACGCACAGGGTATATAACATCAACGCGTGAGAGAGCAACTTAACTTAAAAATGTACACTTCCCGCACCGGGAATCGAACCCGGGCCGCCTGGGTGAAAACCAGAAATCCTAACCACTAGACCATGCGGGACACATTCGCACCACTAAGTAATTTAGATGTCATGCTTTTTCTGACAATTTGAACTAGCTCTGTCTTTCTGTTCGTGTCAAAAACACCTTTTTGCGTCCGCTGCGAGTAGGATTCGAACCTACGCGGAAAGATCCCATTTTATTTCTAGTCAAACGCCTTAACCACTCGGCCATCGCAGCCTGACAAACCGCTGGCCATTGCCACAAGGCCGACCAGAAAGCACAACATTACTGCTAAAGGCACTGCCCGGATTTGAACCGGGGATCTCCTGTTTACTAGACAGGCGCTTTAACCGCTAAGCCACAGCGCCTGCCTGTTGGGAGATTTTGAAAATCTCAATATCACACGTCTGAAATGCCGTTAAGGCTACTAACACACCGGGACGTGATACACTGTCACTCGGAAATTTTGGAAATGAGTAGTAACGCATTGGTGGTTCAGTGGTAGAATTCTCGCCTGCCACGCGGGAGACCGGGGTTCGATTCCCCGCCAATGCATCGTGTTTTACCTACACCAGAAAATACCCTCCGTAAAAAAGAAAGGAAGGAAAATAAATAAAAAAACATAGCTGAGGAAAAGTGCTACGGCTGCTTGCATTCACCACCTCAAACCGCCCTGCTGGGCAGTGATAAAATGCCGAGACCCGGGATTGAACCAGGGACCTTCAGATCTTCAGTCTGACGCTCTCCCAACTGAGCTATCTCGGCCATGATCAATTCTATCACATGGCAAAGGTCTGTACGTTGTGATAGACACTTGACCAGATCAAAAAGAATGTTTGAAGATTCGCTGCGAGTAGGGTTCGAACCTACGCGGGAAGATCCCATTTGATTTCTAGTCAAACGCCTTAACCACTCGGCCATCGCAGCCTGACAAACCGCTGGCCATTGCCACAAGGCCGACCAGAAAGCACAACATTACTGCTAAAGGCACTGCCCGGATTTGAACCGGGGATCTCCTGTTTACTAGACAGGCGCTTTAACCGCTAAGCCACAGCGCCTGCCTGTTGGGAGATTTTGAAAATCTCAATATCACACGTCTGAAATGCCGTTAAGGCTACTAACACACCGGGACGTGATACACTGTCACTCGGAAATTTTGGAAATGAGTAGTAACGCATTGGTGGTTCAGTGGTAGAATTCTCGCCTGCCACGCGGGAGACCGGGGTTCGATTCCCCGCCAATGCATCGTGTTTTACCTACACCAGAAAATACCCTCCGTAAAAAAGAAAGGAAGGAAAATAAATAAAAAAACATAGCTGAGGAAAAGTGCTACGGCTGCTTGCATTCACCACCTCAAACCGCCCTGCTGGGCAGTGATAAAATGCCGAGACCCGGGATTGAACCAGGGACCTTCAGATCTTCAGTCTGACGCTCTCCCAACTGAGCTATCTCGGCCATGATCAATGCTATCACATGGCAAAGGTCTGTACGTTGTGATAGACACTTGACCAGATCAAAAAGAATGTTTGAAGATTCGCTGCGAGTAGGGTTCGAACCTACGCGGGAAGATCCCATTAGATTTCAAGTCTAACGCCTTAACCACTCGGCCATCGCAGCAGAAATTGCTGGGTAACCAGAATAATTCACCAGCTCACCACTCAGGTGCCGAAGAGGACAAAAAGCCAACTAGTAGGGGACACCCGGGTTTGAACCAGGGACCTCTCGATCTGCAGTCGAATGCTCTACCACTGAGCTATATCCCCAGCCAAGGACGGAATCCACGCACAGGGTATATAACATCAACGCGTGAGAGAGCAACTTAACTTAAAAAATGTACACTTCCCGCACCGGGAATCGAACCCGGGCCGCCTGGGTGAAAAGCAGAAATCCTAACCACTAGACCATGCTGGACACATTCGCACCACTAAGTAATTTAGATGTCATGCTTTTTCTGACAATTTGAACTAGCTCTGTCTTTCTGTTCGTGTCAAAAACACCTTTTTGCGTCCGCTGCGAGTAGGATTCGAACCTACGCGGGAAGATCCCATTTGATTTCTAGTCAAACGCCTTAACCACTCGGCCATCGCAGCCTGACAAACCGCTGGCCATTGCCACAAGGCCGACCAGAAAGCACAACATTACTGCTAAAGGCACTGCCCGGATTTGAACCGGGGATCTCCTGTTTACTAGACAGGCGCTTTAACCGCTAAGCCACAGCGCCTGCCTGTTGGGAGATATTGAAAATCTCAATATCACACGTCTGAAATGCCGTTAAGGCTACTAACACACCGGGACGTGATACACTGTCACTCGGAAATTTTGGAAATGAGTAGTAACGCATTGGTGGTTCAGTGGTAGAATTCTCGCCTGCCACGCGGGAGACCGGGGTTCGATTCCCCGCCAATGCATCGTGTTTTACCTACACCAGAAAATACCCTCCGTAAAAAAGAAAGGAAGGAAAATAAACAAAAAAACATAGCTGAGGAAAAGTGCTACGGCTGCTTGCATTCACCACCTCAAACCGCCCTGCTGGGCAGTGATAAAATGCCGAGACCCGGGATTGAACCAGGGACCTTCAGATCTTCAGTCTGACGCTCTCCCAACTGAGCTATCTCGGCCATGATCAATTCTATCACATGGCAAAGGTCTGTACGTTGTGATAGACACTTGACCAGATCAAAAAGAATGTTTGAAGATTCGCTGCGAGTAGGGTTCGAACCTACGCGAGAAGATCCCATTAGATTTCAAGTCTAACGCCTTAACCACTCGGCCATCGCAGCAGAAATTGCTGGGTAACCAGAATAATTCACCAGCTCACCACTCAGGCGCCGAAGAGGATAAAAAGCCAACTAGTAGGGGACACCCGGGTTTGAACCAGGGACCTCTCGATCTGCAGTCGAATGCTCTACCACTGAGCTATATCCCCAGCCAAGGACGGAATCCACGCACAGGGTATATAACATCAACGCGTGAGAGAGCAACTTAACTTAAAAAATGTACACTTCCAGCACCGGGAATCGAACCCGGGCCGCCTGGGTGAAAACCAGAAATCCTAACCACTAGACCATGCGGGACACATTCGCACCACTAAGTAATTTAGATGTCATGCTTTTTCTGACAATTTGAACTAGCTCTGTCTTTCTGTTCGTGTCAAAAACACCTTTTTGCGTCCGCTGCGAGTAGGATTCGAACCTACGCGGGAAGATCCCATTTGATTTCTAGTCAAACGCCTTAACCACTCGGCCATCGCAGCCTGACAAACCGCTGGCCATTGCCACAAGGCCGACCAGAAAGCACAACATTACTGCTAAAGGCACTGCCCGGATTTGAACCGGGGATCTCCTGTTTACTAGACAGGCGCTTTAACCGCTAAGCCACAGCGCCTGCCTGTTGGGAGATTTTGAAAATCTCAATATCACACGTCTGAAATGCCGTTAAGGCTACTAACACACCGGGACGTGATACACTGTCACTCGGAAATTTTGGAAATGAGTAGTAACGCATTGGTGGTTCAGTGGTAGAATTCTCGCCTGCCACGCGGGAGACCGGGGTTCGATTCCCCGCCAATGCATCGTGTTTTACCTACACCAGAAAATACCCTCCGTAAAAAAGAAAGGAAGGAAAATAAATAAAAAAACATAGCTGAGGAAAAGTGCTACGGCTGCTTGCATTCACCACCTCAAACCGCCCTGCTGGGCAGTGATAAAATGCCGAGACCCGGGATTGAACCAGGGACCTTCAGATCTTCAGTCTGACGCTCTCCCAACTGAGCTATCTCGGCCATGATCAATTCTATCACATGGCAAAGGTCTGTACGTTGTGATAGACACTTGACCAGATCAAAAAGAATGTTTGAAGATTCGCTGCGAGTAGGGTTCGAACCTACGCGGGAAGATCCCATTAGATTTCAAGTCTAACGCCTTAACCACTCGGCCATCGCAGCAGAAATTGCTGGGTAACCAGAATAATTCACCAGCTCACCACTCAGGCGCCGAAGAGGACAAAAAGCCAACTAGTAGGGGACACCCGGGTTTGAACCAGGGACCTCTCGATCTGCAGTCGAATGCTCTACCACTGAGCTATATCCCCAGCCAAGGACGGAATCCACGCACAGGGTATATAACATCAACGCGTGAGAGAGCAACTTAACTTAAAAAATGTACACTTCCCGCACCGGGAATCGAACCCGGGCCGCCTGGGTGAAAACCAGAAATCCTAACCACTAGACCATGCGGGACACATTCGCACCACTAAGTAATTTAGATGTCATGCTTTTTCTGACAATTTGAACTAGCTCTGTCTTTCTGTTCGTGTCAAAAACACCTTTTTGCGTCCGCTGCGAGTAGGATTCGAACCTACGCGGGAAGATCCCATTTGATTTCTAGTCAAACGCCTTAACCACTCGGCCATCGCAGCCTGACAAACCACTGGCCATTGCCACAAGGCCGACCAGAAAGCACAACATTACTGCTAAAGGCACTGCCCGGATTTGAACCGGGGATCTCCTGTTTACTAGACAGGCGCTTTAACCGCTAAGCCACAGCGCCTGCCTGTTGGAAGATTTTGAAAATCTCAATATCACACGTCTGAAATGCCGTTAAGGCTACTAACACACCGGGACGTGATACACTGTCACTCGGAAATTTTGGAAATGAGTAGTAACGCATTGGTGGTTCAGTGGTAGAATTCTCGCCTGCCACGCGGGAGACCGGGGTTCGATTCCCCGCCAATGCATCGTGTTTTACCTACACCAGAAAATACCCTCCGTAAAAAAGAAAGGAAGGAAAATAAATAAAAAAACATAGCTGAGGAAAAGTGCTACGGCTGCTTGCATTCACCACCTCAAACCGCCCTGCTGGGCAGTGATAAAATGCCGAGACCCGGGATTGAACCAGGGACCTTCAGATCTTCAGTCTGACGCTCTCCCAACTGAGCTATCTCGGCCATGATCAATTCTATCACATGGCAAAGGTCTGTACGTTGTGATAGACACTTGACCAGATCAAAAAGAATGTTTGAAGATTCGCTGCGAGTAGGGTTCGAACCTACGCGGGAAGATCCCATTAGATTTCAAGTCTAACGCCTTAACCACTCGGCCATCGCAGCAGAAATTGCTGGGTAACCAGAATAATTCACCAGCTCACCACTCAGGTGCCGAAGAGGACAAAAAGCCAACTAGTAGGGGACACCCGGGTTTGAACCAGGGACCTCTCGATCTGCAGTCGAATGCTCTACCACTGAGCTATATCCCCAGCCAAGGACGGAATCCACGCACAGGGTATATAACATCAACGCGTGAGAGAGCAACTTAACTTAAAAAATGTACACTTCCCGCACCGGGAATCGAACCCGGGCCGCCTGGGTGAAAACCAGAAATCCTAACCACTAGACCATGCGGGACACATTCGCACCACTAAGTAATTTAGATGTCATGCTTTTTCTGACAATTTGAACTAGCTCTGTCTTTCTGTTCGTGTCAAAAACACCTTTTTGCGTCCGCTGCGAGTAGGATTCGAACCTACGCGGGAAGATCCCATTTGATTTCTAGTCAAACGCCTTAACCACTCGGCCATCGCAGCCTGACAAACCGCTGGCCATTGCCACAAGGCCGACCAGAAAGCACAACATTACTGCTAAAGGCACTGCCCGGATTTGAACTGGGGATCTCCTGTTTACTAGACAGGCGCTTTAACCGCTAAGCCACAGCGCCTGCCTGTTGGGAGATTTTGAAAATCTCAATATCACACGTCTGAAATGCCGTTAAGGCTACTAACACACCGGGACGTGATACACTGTCACTCGGAAATTTTGGAAATGAGTAGTAACGCATTGGTGGTTAAGTGGTAGAATTCTCGCCTGCCACGCGGGAGACCGGGGTTCGATTCCCCGCCAATGCATCGTGTTTTACCTACACCAGAAAATACCCTCCGTAAAAAAGAAAGGAAGGAAAATAAATAAAAAAACATAGCTGAGGAAAAGTGCTACGGCTGCTTGCATTCACCACCTCAAACCGCCCTGCTGGGCAGTGATAAAATGCCGAGACCCGGGATTGAACCAGGGACCTTCAGATCTTCAGTCTGACGCTCTCCCAACTGAGCTATCTCGGCCATGATCAATTCTATCACATGGCAAAGGTCTGTACGTTGTGATAGACACTTGACCAGATCAAAAAGAATGTTTGAAGATTCGCTGCGAGTAGGGTTCGAACCTACGCGGGAAGATCCCATTAGATTTCAAGTCTAACGCCTTAACCACTCGGCCATCGCAGCAGAAATTGCTGGGTAACCAGAATAATTTACCAGCTCACCACTCAGGTGCCGAAGAGGACAAAAAGCCAACTAGTAGGGGACACCCGGGTTTGAACCAGGGACCTCTCGATCTGCAGTCGAATGCTCTACCACTGAGCTATATCCCCAGCCAAGGACGGAATCCACGCACAGGGTATATAACATCAACGCGTGAGAGAGCAACTTAACTTAAAAAATGTACACTTCCCGCACCGGGAATCGAACCCGGGCCGCCTGGGTGAAAACCAGAAATCCTAACCACTAGACCATGCGGGACACATTTGCACCACTAAGTAATTTAGATGTCATGCTTTTTCTGACAATTTGAACTAGCTCTGTCTTTCTGTTCGTGTCAAAAACACCTTTTTGCGTCCGCTGCGAGTAGGATTCGAACCTACGCGGGAAGATCCCATTTGATTTCTAGTCACACGCCTTAACCACTCGGCCATCGCAGCCTGACAAACCGCTGGCCATTGCTACAAGGCCGACCAGAAAGCACAACATTACTGCTAAAGGCACTGCCCGGATTTGAACCGGGGATCTCCTGTTTACTAGACAGGCGCTTTAACCGCTAAGCCACAGCGCCTGCCTGTTGGGAGATTTTGAAAATCTCAATATCACACGTCTGAAATGCCGTTAAGGCTACTAACACACCGGGACGTGATACACTGTCACTCGGAAATTTTGGAAATGAGTAGTAACGCATTGGTGGTTCAGTGGTAGAATTCTCGCCTGCCACGCGGGAGACCGGGGTTCGATTCCCCGCCAATGCATCGTGTTTTACCTACACCAGAAAATACCCTCCGTAAAAAAGAAAGGAAGGAAAATAAATAAAAAAACATAGCTGAGGAAAAGTGCTACGGCTGCTTGCATTCACCACCTCAAACCGCCCTGCTGGGCAGTGATAAAATGCCGAGACCCGGGATTGAACCAGGGACCTTCAGATCTTCAGTCTGACGCTCTCCCAACTGAGCTATCTCGGCCATGATCAATTCTATCACATGGCAAAGGTCTGTACGTTGTGATAGACACTTGACCAGATCAAAAAGAATGTTTGAAGATTCGCTGCGAGTAGGGTTCGAACCTACGCGGGAAGATCCCATTAGATTTCAAGTCTAACGCCTTAACCACTCGGCCATCGCAGCAGAAATTGCTGGGTAACCAGAATAATTCACCAGCTCACCACTCAGGTGCCGAAGAGGACAAAAAGCCAACTAGTAGGGGACACCCGGGTTTGAACCAGGGACCTCTCGATCTGCAGTCGAATGCTCTACCACTGAGCTATATCCCCAGCCAAGGACGGAATCCACGCACAGGGTATATAACATCAACGCGTGAGAGAGCAACTTAACTTAAAAAATGTACACTTCCCGCACCGGGAATCGAACCCGGGCCGCCTGGGTGAAAACCAGAAATCCTAACCACTAGACCATGCGGGACACATTCGCACCACTAAGTAATTTATTTGTCATGCTTTTTCTGACAATTTGAACTAGCTCTGTCTTTCTGTTCGTGTCAAAAACACCTTTTTGCGTCCGCTGCGAGTAGGATTCGAACCTACGCGGGAAGATCCCATTTGATTTCTAGTCAAACGCCTTAACCACTCGGCCATCGCAGCCTGACAAACCGCTGGCCATTGCCACAAGGCCGACCAGAAAGCACAACATTACTGCTAAAGGCACTGCCCGGATTTGAACCGGGGATCTCCTGTTTACTAGACAGGCGCTTTAACCGCTAAGCCACAGCGCCTGCCTGTTGGGAGATTTTGAAAATCTCAATATCACACGTCTGAAATGCCGTTAAGGCTACTAACACACCGGGACGTGATACACTGTCACTCGGAAATTTTGGAAATGAGTAGTAACGCATTGGTGGTTCAGTGGTAGAATTCTCGCCTGCCACGCGGGAGACCGGGGTTCGATTCCCCGCCAATGCATCGTGTTTTACCTACACCAGAAAATACCCTCCGTAAAAAAGAAAGGAAGGAAAATAAATAAAAAAACATAGCTGAGGAAAAGTGCTACGGCTGCTTGCATTCACAACCTCAAACCGCCCTGCTGGGCAGTGACAAAATGCCGAGACCCGGGATTGAACCAGGGACCTTCAGATCTTCAGTCTGACGCTCTCCCAACTGAGCTATCTCGGCCATGATCAATTCTATCACATGGCAAAGGTCTGTACGTTGTGATAGACACTTGACCAGATCAAAAAGAATGTTTGAAGATTCGCTGCGAGTAGGGTTCGAACCTACGCGGGAAGGTCCCATTAGATTTCAAGTCTAACGCCTTAACCACTCGGCCATCGCAGCAGAAATTGCTGGGTAACCAGAATAATTCACCAGCTCACCACTCAGGTGCCGAAGAGGACAAAAAGCCAACTAGTAGGGGACACCCGGGTTTGAACCAGGGACCTCTCGATCTGCAGTCGAATGCTCTACCACTGAGCTATATCCCCAGCCAAGGACGGAATCCACGCACAGGGTATATAACATCAACGCGTGAGAGAGCAACTTAACTTAAAAAATGTACACTTCCCGCACCGGGAATCGAACCCGGGCCGCCTGGGTGAAAACCAGAAATCCTAACCACTAGACCATGCGGGACACATTTGCACCACTAAGTAATTTAGATGTCATGCTTTTTCTGACAATTTGAACTAGCTCTGTCTTTCTGTTCGTGTCAAAAACACCTTTTTGCGTCCGCTGCGAGTAGGATTCGAACCTACGCGGGAAGATACCATTTGATTTCTAGTCACAGGCCTTAACCACTCGGCCATCGCAGCCTGACAAACCGCTGGCCATTGCCACAAGGCCGACCAGAAAGCACAACATTACTGCTAAAGGCACTGCCCGGATTTGAACCGGGGATCTCCTGTTTACTAGACAGGCGCTTTAACCGCTAAGCCACAGCGCCTGCCTGTTGGGAGATTTTGAAAATCTCAATATCACACGTCTGAAATGCCGTTAAGGCTACTAACACACCGGGACGTGATACACTGTCACTCGGAAATTTTGGAAATGAGTAGTAACGCATTGGTGGTTCAGTGGTAGAATTCTCGCCTGCCACGCGGGAGACCGGGGTTCGATTCCCCGCCAATGCATCGTGTTTTACCTACACCAGAAAATACCCTCCGTAAAAAAGAAAGGAAGGAAAATAAATAAAAAAACATAGCTGAGGAAAAGTGCTACGGCTGCTTGCATTCACCACCTCAAACCGCCCTGCTGGGCAGTGATAAAATGCCGAGACCCGGGATTGAACCAGGGACCTTCAGATCTTCAGTCTGACGCTCTCCCAACTGAGCTATCTCGGCCATGATCAATTCTATCACATGGCAAAGGTCTGTACGTTGTGATAGACACTTGACCAGATCAAAAAGAATGTTTGAAGATTCGCTGCGAGTAGGGTTCGAACCTACGCGGGAAGATCCCATTAGATTTCAAGTCTAACGCCTTAACCACTCGGCCATCGCAGCAGAAATTGCTGGGTAACCAGAATAATTCACCAGCTCACCACTCAGGTGCCGAAGAGGACAAAAAGCCAACTAGTAGGGGACACCCGGGTTTGAACCAGGGACCTCTCGATCTGCAGTCGAATGCTCTACCACTGAGCTATATCCCCAGCCAAGGACGGAATCCACGCACAGGGTATATAACATCAACGCGTGAGAGAGCAACTTAACTTAAAAAATGTGCACTTCCCGCACCGGGAATCGAACCCGGGCCGCCTGGGTGAAAACCAGAAATCCTAACCACTAGACCATGCGGGACACATTCGCACCACTAAGTAATTTATTTGTCATGCTTTTTCTGACAATTTGAACTAGCTCTGTCTTTCTGTTCGTGTCAAAAACACCTTTTTGCGTCCGCTGCGAGTAGGATTAGAACCTACGCGGGAAGATCCCATTTGACTTCTAGTCAAACGCCTTAACCACTCGGCCATCGCAGCCTGACAAACCGCTGGCCATTGCCACAAGGCCGACCAGAAAGCACAACATTACTGCTAAAGGCACTGCCCGGATTTGAACCGGGGATCTCCTGTTTACTAGACAGGCGCTTTAACCGCTAAGCCACAGCGCCTGCCTGTTGGGAGATTTTGAAAATCTCAATATCACACGTCTGAAATGCCGTTAAGGCTACTAACACACCGGGACGTGATACACTGTCACTCGGAAATTTTGGAAATGAGTAGTAACGCATTGGTGGTTCAGTGGTAGAATTCTCGCCTGCCACGCGGGAGACCGGGGTTCGATTCCCCGCCAATGCATCGTGTTTTACCTACACCAGAAAATACCCTCCGTAAAAAAGAAAGGAAGGAAAATAAATAAAAAAACATAGCTGAGGAAAAGTGCTACGGCTGCTTGCATTCACCACCTCAAACCGCCCTGCTGGGCAGTGATAAAATGCCGAGACCCGGGATTGAACCAGGAACCTTCAGATCTTCAGTCTGACGCTCTCCCAACTGAGCTATCTCGGCCATGATCAATTCTATCACATGGCAAAGGTCTCCACGTTGTGATAGACACTTGACCAGATCAAAAAGAATGTTTGAAGATTCGCTGCGAGTAGGGTTCGAACCTACGCGGGAAGATCCCATTAGATTTCAAGTCTAACGCCTTAACCACTCGGCCATCGCAGCAGAAATTGCTGGGTAACCAGAATAATTCACCAGCTCACCACTCAGGTGCCGAAGAGGACAAAAAGCCAACTAGTAGGGGACACCCGGGTTTGAACCAGGGACCTCTCGATCTGCAGTCGAATGCTCTACCACTGAGCTATATCCCCAGCCAAGGACGGAATCCACACACAGGGTATATAACATCAACGCGTGAGAGAGCAACTTAACTTAAAAAATGTACACTTCCCGCACCGGGAATCGAACCCGGGCCGCCTGGGTGAAAACCAGAAATCCTAACCACTAGACCATGCGGGACACATTCGCACCACTAAGTAATTTAGATGTCATGCTTTTTCTGACAATTTGAACTAGCTCTGTCTTTCTGTTCGTGTCAAAAACACCTTTTTGCGTCCGCTGCAAGTAGGATTCGAACCTACGCGGGAAGATCCCATTTGATTTCTAGTCAAACGCCTCAACCACTCGGCCATCGCAGCCTGACAAACCGCTGGCCATTGCCACAAGGCCGACCAGAAAGCACAACATTACTGCTAAAGGCACTGCCCGGATTTGAACCGGGGATCTCCTGTTTACTAGACAGGCGCTTTAACCGCTAAGCCACAGCGCCTGCCTGTTGGGAGATTTTGAAAATCTCAATATCACACGTCTGAAATGCCGTTAAGGCTACTAACACACCGGGACGTGATACACTGTCACTCGGAAATTTTGGAAATGAGTAGTAACGCATTGGTGGTTCAGTGGTAGAATTCTCGCCTGCCACGCGGGAGAACGGGGTTCCATTCCCCGCCAATGCATCGTGTTTTACCTACACCAGAAAATACCCTCCGTAAAAAAGAAAGGAAGGAAAATAAATAAAAAAACATAGCTGAGGAAAAGTGCTACGGCTGCTTGCATTCACCACCTCAAACCGCCCTGCTGGGCAGTGATAAAATGCGAAACCCGGGATTGAACCAGGGACCTTCAGATCTTCAGTCTGACGCTCTCCCAACTGAGCTATCTCGGCCATGATCAATTCTATCACATGGCAAAGTTCTGTACGTTGTGATAGACACTTGACCAGATCAAAAAGAATGTTTGAAGATTCGCTGCGAGTAGGGTTCGAACCTACGCGGGAAGATCCCATTAGATTTCAAGTCTAACGCCTTAACCACTCGGCCATTGCAGCAGAAATTGCTGGGTAACCAGAATAATTCACCAGCTCACCACTCAGGTGCCGAAGAGGACAAAAAGCCACCTAGTAGGGGACACCCGGGTTTGAACCAGGGACCTCTCGATCTGCAGTCGAATGCTCTACCACTGAGCTATATCCCCAGCCAAGGACGTAATCCACGCACAGGGTATATAACATCAACGCGTGAGAGAGCAACTTAACTTAAAAAATGTACACTTCCCGCACCGGGAATCGAACCCGGGCCGCCTGGGTGAAAACCAGAAATCCTAACCACTAGACCATGCGGGACACATTCGCACCACTAAGTAATTTAGATGTCATGCTTTTTCTGACAATTTGAACTAGCTCTGTCTTTCTGTTCGTGTCAAAAACACCTTTTTGCGTCCGCTGCGAGTAGGATTCGAACCTACGCGGGAAGATCCCATTTGATTTCTAGTCAAACGCCTTAACCACTCGGCCATCGCAGCCTGACAAACCGCTGGCCATTGCCACAAGGCCGACTAGAAAGCACAACATTACTGCTAAAGGCAGTGCCCGGATTTGAACCGGGGATCTCCTGTTTACTAGACAGGCGCTTTAACCGCTAAGCCACAGCGCCTGCCTGTTGGGAGATTTTGAAAATCTCAATATCACACGTCTGAAATGCCGTTAAGGCTACTAACACACCGGGACGTGATACACTGTCACTCGGAAATTTTGGAAATGAGTAGTAACGCATTGGTGGTTCAGTGGTAGAATTCTCGCCTGCCACGCGGGAGACCGGGGTTCGATTCCCCGCCAATGCATCGTGTTTTACCTACACCAGAAAATACCCTCCGTAAAAAAGAAAGGAAGGAAAATAAATAAAAAAACATAGCTGAGGAAAAGTGCTACGGCTGCTTGCATTCACCACCTCAAACCGCCCTGCTGGGCAGTGATAAAATGCCGAGACCCGGGATTGAACCAGGGACCTTCAGATCTTCAGTCTGACGCTCTCCCAACTGAGCTATCTCGGCCATGATCAATTCTATCACATGGCAAAGGTCTGTACGTTGTGATAGACACTTGACCAGATCAAAAAGAATGTTTGAAGATTCGCTGCAAGTAGGGTTCGAACCTACGCGGGGAGATCCCATTAGATTTCAAGTCTAACGCCTTAACCACTCGGCCATCGCAGCAGAAATTGCTGGGTAACCAGAATAATTCACCAGCTCACCGCTCAGGCGCCGAAGAGGACAAAAAGCCGCCTAGTAGGGGACACCCGGGTTTGAACCAGGGACCTCTCGATCTGCAGTCGAATGCTCTACCACTGAGCTATATCCCCAGCCAAGGACGGAATCCACGCACAGGGTATATAACATCAACGCGTGAGACAGCAACTTAACTTAAAAAATGTACACTTCCCGCACCGGGAATCGAACCCGGGCCGCCTGGGTGAAAACCAGAAATCCTAACCACTAGACCATGCGGGACACATTCGCACCACTAAGTAATTTAGATGTCATGCTTTTTCTGACAATTTGAACTAGCTCTGTCTTTCTGTTCGTGTCAAAAACACCTTTTTTCGGTCCGCTGCGAGTAGGATTCGAACCTACGCTGGAAGATCCCATTTGATTTCTAGTCAAACGCCTTAACCACTCGGCCATCGCAGCCTGACAAACCGCTGGCCATTGCCACAAGGCCGACCAGAAAGCACAACATTACTGCTAAAGGCACTGCCCGGATTTGAACCGGGGATCTCCTGTTTACTAGACAGGCGCTTTAACCGCTAACCCACAGCGCCTGCCTGTTGGGAGATTTTGAAAATCTCAATATCACACGTCTGAAATGCCGTTAAGGCTACTAACACACCGGGACGTGATACACTGTCACTCGGAAATTTTGGAAATGAGTAGTAACGCATTGGTGGTTCAGTGGTAGAATTCTCGCCTGCCACGCGGGAGACCGAGGTTCGATTCCCCGCCAGTGCATCGTGTTTTACCTACACCAGAAAATACCCTCCGTAAAAAAGAAAGGAAGGAAAATAAATAAAAAAACATAGCTGAGGAAAAGTGCTACGGCTGCTTGCATTCACCACCTCAAACCGCCCTGCTGGGCAGTGATAAAATGCCGAGACCCGGGATTGAACCAGGGACCTTCAGATCTTCAGTCTGACGCTCTCCCAACTGAGCTATCTCGGCCATGATCAATTCTATCACATGGCAAAGGTCTGTACGTTGTGATAGACACTTGACCAGATCAAAAAGAATGTTTGAAGATTCGCTGCGAGTAGGGTTCGAACCTACGCGGGAAGATCCAATTAGATTTCAAGTCTAACGCCTTAACCACTCGGCCATCGCGGCAGAAATTGCTGGGTAAACAGAATAATTCACCAGCTCACCACTCAGGTGCCGAAGAGGACAAAAAGCCAACTAGTAGGGGACACCCGGGTTTGAACCAGGGACCTCTCGATCTGCAGTCGAATGCTCTACGACTGAGCTATATCCCCAGCCAAGGACGGAATCCACGCACAGGGTATATAACATCAACGCGTGAGAGAGCAACTTAACTTAAAAAATGTACACTTCCCGCACCGGGAATCGAACCCGGGCCGCCTGGGTGAAAACCAGAAATCCTAACCACTAGACCATGCGGGACACATTCGCACCACTAAGTAATTTAGATGTCATGCTTTTTCTGACAATTTGAACTAGCTCTGTCTTTCTGTTCGTGTCAAAAACACCTTTTTGCGTCCGCTGCGAGTAGGATTCGAACCTACGCGAGAAGATCCCATTTGATTTCTAGTCAAACGCCTTAACCACTCGGCCATCGCAGCCTGACAAACCGCTGGCCATTGCCACAAGGCGGACCAGAAAGCACAACATTACTGCTAAAGGCACTGCCCGGATTTGAACCGGGGATCTCCTGTTTACTAGACAGGCGCTTTAACCGCTAAGCCACAGCGCCTGCCTGTTGGGAGATTTTGAAAATCTCAATATCACACGTCTGAAATGCCGTTAAGGCTACTAACACACCGGGACGTGATACACTGTCACTCGGAAATTTTGGAAATGAGTAGTAACGCATTGGTGGTTCAGTGGTAGAATTCACGCCTGCCACGCGGGAGACCGGGGTTCGATTCCCCGCCAATGCATCGTGTTTTACCTACACCAGAAAATACCCTCCGTGAAAAAGAAAGGAAGGAAAATAAATAAAAAAACATAGCTGAGGAAAAGTGCTACGGCTGCTTGCATTCACCACCTCAAACCGCCCTGCTGGGCAGTGATAAAATGCCGAGACCCGGGATTGAACCAGGGACCTTCAGATCTTCAGTCTGACGCTCTCCCAACTGAGCTATCTCGGCCATGATCAATTCTATCACATGGCAAAGGTCTGTACGTTGTGATAGACACTTGACCAGATCAAAAAGAATGTTTGAAGATTCGCTGCGAGTAGGGTTCGAACCTACGCGGGAAGATCCAATTAGATTTCAAGTCTAACGCCTTAACCACTCGGCCATCGCGGCAGAAATTGCTGGGTAACCAGAATAATTCACCAGCTCACCACTCAGGTGCCGAAGAGGACAAAAAGCCAACTAGTAGGGGACACCCGGGTTTGAACCAGGGACCTCTCGATCTGCAGTCGAATGCTCTACGACTGAGCTATATCCCCAGCCAAGGACGGAATCCACGCACAGGGTATATAACATCAACGCGTGAGAGAGCAACTTAACTTAAAAAATGTACACTTCCCGCACCGGGAATCGAACCCGGGCCGCCTGGGTGAAAACCAGAAATCCTAACCACTAGACCATGCGGGACACATTCGCACCACTAAGTAATTTAGATGTCATGCTTTTTCTGACAATTTGAACTAGTTCTGTCTTTCTGTTCGTGTCAAAAACACCTTTTTGCGTCCGCTGCGAGTAGGATTCGAACCTACGCGAGAAGATCCCATTTGATTTCTAGTCAAACGCCTTAACCACTCGGCCATCGCAGCCTGACAAACCGCTGGCCATTGCCACAAGGCGGACCAGAAAGCACAACATTACTGCTAAAGGCACTGCCCGGATTTGAACCGGGGATCTCCTGTTTACTAGACAGGCGCTTTAACCGCTAAGCCACAGCGCCTGCCTGTTGGGAGATTTTGAAAATCTCAATATCACACGTCTGAAATGCCGTTAAGGCTACTAACACACCGGGACGTGATACACTGTCACTCGGAAATTTTGGAAATGAGTAGTAACGCATTTGTGGTTCAGTGGTAGAATTCTCGCCTGCCACGCGGGAGACCGGGGTTCGATTCCCCCGCCAATGCATCGTGTTGTACCTACACCAGAAAATACCCTCCGTAGAAAAGAAAGGAAGGAAAATAAATAAAAAACATAGCTGAGGAAAAGTGCTACGGCTGCTGGCATTCACCACCTCAAACCGCCCTGCTGGGCAGTGATAAAATGCCGAGACCCGGGATTGAACCAGGGACCTTCAGATCTTCAGTCTGACGCTCTCCCAACTGAGCTATCTCGGCCATGATCAATTCTATCACATGGCAAAGGTCTGTACGTTGTGATAGACACTTGACCAGATCAAAAAGAATGTTTGAAGATTCGCTGCGAGTAGGGTTCGAACCTACGCGGGAAGATCCAATTAGATTTCAAGTCTAACGCCTTAACCACTCGGCCATCGCAGCCTGACAAACCGCTGGCCATTGCCACAAGGCGGACCAGAAAGCACAACATTACTGCTAAAGGCACTGCCCGGATTTGAACCGGGGATCTCCTGTTTACTAGACAGGCGCTTTAACCGCTAAGCCACAGCGCCTGCCTGTTGGGAGATTTTGAAAATCTCAATATCACACGTCTGAAATGCCGTTAAGGCTACTAACACACCGGGACGTGATACACTGTCACTCGGAAATTTTGGAAATGAGTAGTAACGCATTTGTGGTTCAGTGGTAGAATTCTCGCCTGCCACGCGGGAGACCGGGGTTCGATTCCCCCGCCAATGCATCGTGTTGTACCTACACCAGAAAATACCCTCCGTAGAAAAGAAAGGAAGGAAAATAAATAAAAAACATAGCTGAGGAAAAGTGCTACGGCTGCTGGCATTCACCACCTCAAACCGCCCTGCTGGGCAGTGATAAAATGCCGAGACCCGGGATTGAACCAGGGACCTTCAGATCTTCAGTCTGACGCTCTCCCAACTGAGCTATCTCGGCCATGATCAATTCTATCACATGGCAAAGGTCTGTACGTTGTGATAGACACTTGACCAGATCAAAAAGAATGTTTGAAGATTCGCTGCGAGTAGGGTTCGAACCTACGCGGGAAGATCCAATTAGATTTCAAGTCTAACGCCTTAACCACTCGGCCATCGCGGCAGAAATTGCTGGGTAACCAGAATAATTCACCAGCTCACCACTCAGGTGCCGAAGAGGACAAAAAGCCAACTAGTAGGGGACACCCGGGTTTGAACCAGGGACCTCTCGATCTGCAGTCGAATGCTCTACGACTGAGCTATATCCCCAGCCAAGGACGGAATCCACGCACAGGGTATATAACATCAACGCGTGAGAGAGCAACTTAACTTAAAAAATGTACACTTCCCGCACCGGGAATCGAACCCGGGCCGCCTGGGTGAAAACCAGAAATCCTAACCACTAGACCATGCGGGACACATTCGCACCACTAAGTAATTTAGATGTCATGCTTTTTCTGACAATTTGAACTAGCTCTGTCTTTCTGTTCGTGTCAAAAACACCTTTTTGCGTCCGCTGCGAGTAGGATTCGAACCTACGCGAGAAGATCCCATTTGATTTCTAGTCAAACGCCTTAACCACTCGGCCATCGCAGCCTGACAAACCGCTGGCCATTGCCACAAGGCGGACCAGAAAGCACAACATTACTGCTAAAGGCACTGCCCGGATTTGAACCGGGGATCTCCTGTTTACTAGACAGGCGCTTTAACCGCTAAGCCACAGCGCCTGCCTGTTGGGAGATTTTGAAAATCTCAATATCACACGTCTGAAATGCCGTTAAGGCTACTAACACACCGGGACGTGATACACTGTCACTCGGAAATTTTGGAAATGAGTAGTAACGCATTGGTGGTTCAGTGGTAGAATTCACGCCTGCCACGCGGGAGACCGGGGTTCGATTCCCCGCCAATGCATCGTGTTTTACCTACACCAGAAAATACCCTCCGTGAAAAAGAAAGGAAGGAAAATAAATAAAAAAACATAGCTGAGGAAAAGTGCTACGGCTGCTTGCATTCACCACCTCAAACCGCCCTGCTGGGCAGTGATAAAATGCCGAGACCCGGGATTGAACCAGGGACCTTCAGATCTTCAGTCTGACGCTCTCCCAACTGAGCTATCTCGGCCATGATCAATTCTATCACATGGCAAAGGTCTGTACGTTGTGATAGACACTTGACCAGATCAAAAAGAATGTTTGAAGATTCGCTGCGAGTAGGGTTCGAACCTACGCGGGAAGATCCCATTAGATTTCAAGTCAAACGCCTTAACCACTCGGCCATCGCAGCAGAAATTGCTGGGTAACCAGAAGAATTCACCAGCTCACCACTCAGGTGCCGAAGAGGACAAAAAGCCAACTAGTAGGGGACACCCGGGTTTGAACCAGGGACCTCTCGATCTGCAGTCGAATGCTCTACCACTGAGCTATATCCCCAGCCAAGGACGGAATCCACGCACAGGGTATATAACATCAACGCGTGAGAGAGCAACTTAACTTAAAAAATGTACACTTCCCGCACCGGGAATCGAACCCGGGCCGCCTGGGTGAAAACCAGAAATCCTAACCACTAGACCATGCGGGACACATTCGCACCACTAAGTAATTTAGATGTCATGCTTTTTCTGACAATTTGAACTAGCTCTGTCTTTCTGTTCGTGTCAAAAACACCTTTTTGCGTCCGCTGCGAGTAGGATTCGAACCTACGCGGGAAGATCCCATTTGATTTCTAGTCAAACGCCTTAACCACTCGGCCATCGCAGCCTGACAAACCGCTGGCCATTGCCACAAGGCCGACCAGAAAGCACAACATTACTGCTAAAGGCACTGCCCGGATTTGAACCGGGGATCTCCTGTTTACTAGACAGGCGCTTTAACCGCTAAGTCACAGCGCCTGCCTGTTGGGAGATTTTGAAAATCTCAATATCACACGTCTGAAATGCCGTTAAGGCTACTAACACACCGGGACGTGATACACTGTCACTCCGAAATTTTGGAAATGAGTAGTAACGCATTTGTGGTTCAGTGGTAGAATTCTCGCCTGCCACGCGGGAGACCGGGGTTCGATTCCCCCGCCAATGCATCGTGTTGTACCTACACCAGAAAATACCCTCCGTAGAAAAGAAAGGAAGGAAAATAAATAAAAAACATAGCTGAGGAAAAGTGCTACGGCTGCTGGCATTCACCACCTCAAACCGCCCTGCTGGGCAGTGATAAAATGCCGAGACCCGGGATTGAACCAGGGACCTTCAGATCTTCAGTCTGACGCTCTCCCAACTGAGCTATCTCGGCCATGATCAATTCTATCACATGGCAAAGGTCTGTACGTTGTGATAGACACTTGACCAGATCAAAAAGAATGTTTGAAGATTCGCTGCGAGTAGGGTTCGAACCTACGCGGGAAGATCCAATTAGATTTCAAGTCTAACGCCTTAACCACTCGGCCATCGCGGCAGAAATTGCTGGGTAACCAGAATAATTCACCAGCTCACCACTCAGGTGCCGAAGAGGACAAAAAGCCAACTAGTAGGGGACACCCGGGTTTGAACCAGGGACCTCTCGATCTGCAGTCGAATGCTCTACGACTGAGCTATATCCCCAGCCAAGGACGGAATCCACGCACAGGGTATATAACATCAACGCGTGAGAGAGCAACTTAACTTAAAAAATGTACACTTCCCGCACCGGGAATCGAACCCGGGCCGCCTGGGTGAAAACCAGAAATCCTAACCACTAGACCATGCGGGACACATTCGCACCACTAAGTAATTTAGATGTCATGCTTTTTCTGACAATTTGAACTAGCTCTGTCTTTCTGTTCGTGTCAAAAACACCTTTTTGCGTCCGCTGCGAGTAGGATTCGAACCTACGCGAGAAGATCCCATTTGATTTCTAGTCAAACGCCTTAACCACTCGGCCATCGCAGCCTGACAAACCGCTGGCCATTGCCACAAGGCGGACCAGAAAGCACAACATTACTGCTAAAGGCACTGCCCGGATTTGAACCGGGGATCTCCTGTTTACTAGACAGGCGCTTTAACCGCTAAGCCACAGCGCCTGCCTGTTGGGAGATTTTGAAAATCTCAATATCACACGTCTGAAATGCCGTTAAGGCTACTAACACACCGGGACGTGATACACTGTCACTCGGAAATTTTGGAAATGAGTAGTAACGCATTGGTGGTTCAGTGGTAGAATTCACGCCTGCCACGCGGGAGACCGGGGTTCGATTCCCCGCCAATGCATCGTGTTTTACCTACACCAGAAAATACCCTCCGTGAAAAAGAAAGGAAGGAAAATAAATAAAAAAACATAGCTGAGGAACAGTGCTACGGCTGCTTGCATTCACCACCTCAAACCGCCCTGCTGGGCAGTGATAAAATGCCGAGACCCGGGATTGAACCAGGGACCTTCAGATCTTCAGTCTGACGCTCTCCCAACTGAGCTATCTCGGCCATGATCAATTCTATCACATGGCAAAGGTCTGTACGTTGTGATAGACACTTGACCAGATCAAAAAGAATGTTTGAAGATTCGCTGCGAGTAGGGTTCGAACCTACGCGGGAAGATCCCATTAGATTTCAAGTCAAACGCCTTAACCACTCGGCCATCGCAGCAGAAATTGCTGGGTAACCAGAAGAATTCACCAGCTCACCACTCAGGTGCCGAAGAGGACAAAAAGCCAACTAGTAGGGGACACCCGGGTTTGAACCAGGGACCTCTCGATCTGCAGTCGAATGCTCTACCACTGAGCTATATCCCCAGCCAAGGACGGAATCCACGCACAGGGTATATAACATCAACGCGTGAGAGAGCAACTTAACTTAAAAAATGTACACTTCCCGCACCGGGAATCGAACCCGGGCCGCCTGGGTGAAAACCAGAAATCCTAACCACTAGACCATGCGGGACACATTCGCACCACTAAGTAATTTAGATGTCATGCTTTTTCTGACAATTTGAACTAGCTCTGTCTTTCTGTTCGTGTCAAAAACACCTTTTTGCGTCCGCTGCGAGTAGGATTCGAACCTACGCGGGAAGATCCCATTTGATTTCTAGTCAAACGCCTTAACCACTCGGCCATCGCAGCCTGACAAACCGCTGGCCATTGCCACAAGGCCGACCAGAAAGCACAACATTACTGCTAAAGGCACTGCCCGGATTTGAACCGGGGATCTCCTGTTTACTAGACAGGCGCTTTAACCGCTAAGTCACAGCGCCTGCCTGTTGGGAGATTTTGAAAATCTCAATATCACACGTCTGAAATGCCGTTAAGGCTACTAACACACCGGGACGTGATACACTGTCACTCGGAAATTTTGGAAATGAGTAGTAACGCATTGGTGGTTCAGTGGTAGAATTCTCGCCTGCCACGCGGGAGACCGGGGTTCGATTCCCCCGCCAATGCATCGTGTTTTACCTACACCAGAAAATACCCTCCGTAGAAAAGAAAGGAAGGAAAATAAATAAAAAAACATAGCTGAGGAAAAGTGCTACGGCTGCTTGCATTCACCACCTCAAACCGCCCTGCTGGGCAGTGATAAAATGCCGAGACCCGGGATTGAACCAGGGACCTTCAGATCTTCAGTCTGACGCTCTCCCAACTGAGCTATCTCGGCCATGATCAATTCTATTACATGGCAAAGGTCTGTACGTTGTGATAGACACTTGACCAGATCAAAAAGAATGTTTGAAGATTCGCTGCGAGTAGGGTTCGAACCTACGCGGGAAGATCCCATTAGATTTCAAGTCTAACGCCTTAACCACTCGGCCATCGCAGCAGAAATTGCTGGGTAACCAGAATAATTCACCAGCTCACCACTCAGGTGCCGAAGAGGACAAAAAGCCAACTAGTAGGGGACACCCGGGTTTGAACCAGGGACCTCTCGATCTGCAGTCGAATGCTCTACCACTGAGCTATATCCCCAGCCAAGGACGGAATCCACGCAAAGGGTATATAACATCAACGCGTGAGAGAGCAACTTAACTTAAAAAATGTACACTTCCCGCACCGGGAATCGAACCCGGGCCGCCTGGGTGAAAACCAGAAATCCTAACCACTAGACCATGCGGGACACATTCGCACCACTAAGTAATTTAGATGTCATGCTTTTTCTGACAATTTGAACTAGCTCTGTCTTTCTGTTCGTGTCAAAAACACCTTTTTGCGTCCGCTGCGAGTAGGATTCGAACCTACGCGGGAAGATCCCATTTGATTTCTAGTCAAACGCCTTAACCACTCGGCCATCGCAGCCTGACAAACCGCTGGCCATTGCCACAAGGCCGACCAGAAAGCACAACATTACTGCTAAGGGCACTGCCCGGATTTGAACCGCGGATCTCCTGTTTACTAGACAGGCGCTTTAACCGCTAAGCCACAGCGCCTGCCTGTTGGGAGATTTTGAAAATCTCAATATCACACGTCTGAAATGCCGTTAAGGCTACTAACACACCGGGACGTGATACACTGTCACTCGGAAATTTTGGAAATGAGTAGTAACGCATTGGTGGTTCAGTGGTAGAATTCTCGCCTGCCACGCGGGAGACCGGGGTTCGATTCCCCGCCAATGCATCGTGTTTCACCTACACCAGAAAATTTCCTCCGTAAAAAAGAAAGGAAGGAAAATAAATAACCACTCGGCCATCGCAGCAGAAATTGCTGGGTAACCAGAATAATTCACCAGCTCACCACTCAGGTGCCGAAGAGGACAAAAAGTCAACTAGTAGGGGACGCCCGGGTTTGAACCAGGGACCTCTCGATCTGCAGTCGAATGCTCTACCACTGAGCTATATCCCCAGCCAAGGACGGAATCCACGCACAGGGTATATAACATCAACGCGTGAGAGAGCAACTTAACTTAAAAAAATGTACACTTCCCGCACCGGGAATCGAACCCGGGCCGCCTGGGTGAAAACCAGAAATCCTAACCACTAGACCATGCGGGACACATTCGCACCACTAAGTAATTTAGATGTCATGCTTTTTCTGACAATTTGAACTAGCTCTGTCTTTCTGTTCGTGTCAAAAACACCTTTTTGCGTCCGCTGCGAGTAGGATTCGAACCTACGCGGGAAGATCCCATTTGATTTCTAGTCAAACGCCTTAACCACTCGGCCATCGCAGCCTGACAAACCGCTGGCCATTGCCACAAGGCCGACCAGAAAGCACAACATTAATGATAAAGGCACTGCCCGGATTTGAACCGGGGATCTCCTGTTTACTAGACAGGCGCTTTAACCGCTAAGCCACAGCGCCTGCCTGTTGGGAGATTTTGAAAATCTCAATATCACACGTCTGAAATGCCGTTAAGGCTATTAACACACCGGGACGTGATACACTGTCACTCGGAAATTTTGGAAATGAGTAGTAACGCATTGGTGGTTCAGTGGTAGAATTCTCGCCTGCCACGCGGGAGACCGGGGTTCGATTCCCCGCCAATGCATCGTGTTTCACCTACACCAGAAAATTTCCTCCGTAAAAAAGAAAGGAAGGAAAATAAATAACCACTCGGCCATCGCAGCAGAAATTGCTGGGTAACCAGAATAATTCACCAGCTCACCACTCAGGTGCCGAAGAGGACAAAAAGTCAACTAGTAGGGGACGCCCGGGTTTGAACCAGGGACCTCTCGATCTGCAGTCGAATGCTCTACCACTGAGCTATATACCCAGCCAAGGACGGAATCCACGCACAGGGTATATAACATCAACGCGTGAGAGAGCAACTTAACTTAAAAAATGTACACTTCCCGCACCGGGAATCGAACCCGGGACGCCTGGGTGAAAACCAGAAATCCTAACCACTAGACCATGCGGGACACATTCGCACCACTAAGTAATTTAGATGTCATGCTTTTTCTGACAATTTGAACTAGCTCTGTCTTTCTGTTCGTGTCAAAAACACCTTTTTGCGTCCGCTGCGAGTAGGATTCGAACCTACGCGGGAAGATCCCATTTGATTTCTAGTCAAACGCCTTAACCTCTCCGCCATCGCAGCCTGACAAACCGCTGGCCATTGCCACAAGGCCGACCAGAAAGCACAACATTACTGCTAAAGGCACTGCCCGGATTTGAACCGGGGATCTCCTGTTTACTAGACAGGCGCTTTAACCGCTAAGCCACAGCGCCTGCCTGTTGGGAGATTTTGAAAATCTCAATATCACACGTCTGAAATGCCGTTAAGGCTACTAACACACCGGGACGTGATACACTGTCACTGGGAAATTTTGGAAGTGAGTAGTAACGCATTGGTGGTTCAGTGGTAGAATTCTCGCCTGCCACGCGGGAGACCGGGGTTCGATTCCCCCGCCAATGCATCGTGTTTTACCTACACCAGAAAATACCCTCCGTAAAAAAGAAAGGAAGGAAAATAAATAAAAAAACATAGCTGAGGAAAAGTGCTATGGCTGCTTGCATTCTCCACCTCAAACCGCCCTGCTGGGCAGTGATAAAATGCCGAGACCCGGGATTGAACCAGGGACCTTCAGATCTTCAGTCTGACGCTCTCCCAACTGAGCTATCTCGGCCATGATCAATTCTATCACATGGCAAAGGTCTGTACGTTGTGATAGACACTTGACCAGATCAAAAAGAATGTTTGAAGATTCGCTGCGAGTAGGGTTCGAACCTACGCGGGAAGATCCCATTAGATTTCAAGTCTAACGCCTTAACCACTCGGCCATCGCAGCAGAAATTGCTGGGTAACCAGAATAATTCACCAGCTCACCACTCAGGTGCCGAAGAGGACAAAAAGCCAACTAGTAGGGGACACCCGGGTTTGAACCAGGGACCTCTCGATCTGCAGTCGAATGCTCTACCACTGAGCTATATCCCCAGCCAAGGACGGAATCCACGCACAGGGTATATAACATCAACGCGTGAGAGAGCAACTTAACTTAAAAAATGTACACTTCCCGCACCGGGAATCGAACCCGGGCCGCCAGGGTGAAAACCAGAAATCCTAACCACTAGACCATGCGGGACACATTCGCACCACTAAGTAATTTAGATGTCATGCTTTTTCTGACAATTTGAACTAGCTCTGTCTTTCTGTTCGTGTCAAAAACACCTTTTTGCGTCCGTTGCGAGTAGGATTCGAACCTACGCGGGAAGATCCCATTTGATTTCTAGTCAAACGCCTTAACCACTCGGCCATCGCAGCCTGACAAACCGCTGGCCATTGCCACAAGGCCGACCAGAAAGCACAACATTACTGCTAAAGGCACTGCCCGGATTTGAATCGGGGATCTCCTGTTTACTAGACAGGCGCTTTAACCGCTAAGCCACAGCGCCTGCCTGTTGGGAGATTTTGAAAATCTCAATATCACACATCTGAAATGCCGTTAAGGCTAATAACACACCGGGACGTGATACACTGTCACTCGGAAATTTTGGAAGTGAGTAGTAACGCATTGGTGGTTCAGTGGTAGAATTCTCGCCTGTCACGCGGGAGACCGGGGTTCGATTCCCCCGCCAATGCATCGTGTTTTACCTACACCAGAAAATACCCTCCGTAAAAAAGAAAGGAAGGAAAATAAATAAAAAAACATAGCTGAGGAAAAGTGCTACGGCTGCTTGCATTCACCACCTCAAACCGCCCTGCTGGGCAGTGATAAAATGCCGAGACCCGGGATTGAACCAGGGACCTTCAGATCTTCAGTCAGACGCTCTCCCAACTGAGCTATCTCGGCCATGATCAATTCTATCACATGGCAAAGGTCTGTACGTTGTGATAGACACTTGACCAGATCAAAAAGAATGTTTGAAGATTCGCTGCGAGTAGGGTTCGAACCTACGCGGGAAGATCCCATTAGATTTCAAGTCTAACGCCTTAACCACTCGGCCATCGCAGCAGAAATTGCTGGGTAACCAGAATAATTCACCAGCTCACCACTCAGGTGCCGAAGAGGACAAAAAGCCAACTAGTAGGGGACACCCGGGTTTGAACCAGGGACCTCTCGATCTGCAGTCGAATGCTCTACCACTGAGCTATATCCCCAGCCAAGGACGGAATCCACGCACAGGGTATATAACATCAACGCGTGAGAGAGCAACTTAACTTAAAAAATGTACACTTCCCGCACCGGGAATCGAACCCGGGCCGCCTGGGTGAAAACCAGAAATCCTAACCACTAGACCATGCGGGACACATTCGCACCACTAAGTAATTTAGATGTCATGCTTTTTCTGACAATTTGAACTAGCTCTGTCTTTCTGTTCGTGTCAAAAACACCTTTTTGCGTCCGCTGCGAGTAGGATTCGAACCTACGCGGGAAGATCCCATTTGATTTCTAGTCAAACGCCTTAACCACTCGGCCATCGCAGCCTGAAAAACCGCTGGCCATTGCCACAAGGCCGACCAGAAAGCACAACATTACTGCTAAAGGCACTGCCCAGATTTGAACCGGGGATCTCCTGTTTACTAGACAGGCGCTTTAACCGCTAAGCCACAGCGCCTGCCTGTTGGGAGATTTTGAAAATCTCAATATCACACGTCTGAAATGCCGTTAAGGCTACTAACACACCGGGACGTGATACACTGTCACTCGGAAATTTTGGAAATGAGTAGTAACGCATTGGTGGTTCAGTGGTAGAATTCTCGCCTGCCACGCGGGAGACCGGGGTTCGATTCCCCGCCAATGCATCGTGTTTTACCTACACCAGAAAATTTCCTCCGTAAAAAAGAAAGGAAGGAAAATAAATAACCACTCGGCCATCGCAGCAGAAATTGCTGGGTAACCAGAATAATTCACCAGCTCACCACTCACGTGCCGAAGAGGACAAAAAGCCAACTAGTAGGGGACACCCGGGTTTGAACCAGGGACCTCTCGATCTGCAGTCGAATGCTCTACCACTGAGCTATATCCCCAGCCAAGGACGGAATCCACGCACAGGGTATATAACATCAACGCGTGAGAGAGCAACTTAACTTAAAAAATGTACACTTCCCGCACCGGGAATCGAACCCGGGCCGCCTGGGTGAAAACCCGAAATCCTAACCACTAGACCATGCGGGACACATTCGCACCACTAAGTAATTTGGATGTCATGCTTTTTCTGACAATTTGAACTAGCTCTGTCTTTCTGTTCGTGTCAAAAACACCTTTTTGCGTCCGCTGCGAGTAGGATTCGAACCTACGCGGGAAGATCCCATTTGATTTCTAGTCAAACGCCTTAACCACTCGGCCATCGCAGCCTGAGAAACCGCTGGCCATTGCCACAAGGCCGACCAGAAAGCACAACATTACTGCTAAAGGCACTGCCCGGATTTGAACCGGGGATCTCCTGTTTACTAGACAGGCGCTTTAACCGCTAAGCCACAGCGCCTGCCTGTTGGGAGATTTTGAAAATCTCAATATCACACGTCTGAAATGCCGTTAAGGCTACTAACACACCGGGACGTGATACACTGTCACTCGGAAATTTTGGAAATGAGTAGTAACGCATTGGTGGTTCAGTGGTAGAATTCTCGCCTGCCACGCGGGAGACCGGGGTTCGATCGTGTTTTACCTACACCAGAAAATATCATCCGTAAAAAAGAAAGGAAGGAAAATAAATAAAAAAACATAGCTGAGGAAAAGTGCTACGGCTGCTTGCATTCACCACCTCAAACCGCCCTGCTGGGCAGTGATAAAATGCCGAGACCCGGGATTGAACCAGGGACCTTCAGATCTTCAGTCTGACGCTCTCCCAACTGAGCTATCTCGGTCATGATCAATTCTATCACATGGCAAAGGTCTGTACGTTGTGATAGACACTTGACCAGATCAAAAAGAATGTTTGAAGATTCGCTGCGAGTAGGGTTCGAACCTACGCGGGAAGATCCCATTAGATTTCAAGTCTAACGCCTTAACCACTCGGCCATCGCAGCAGAAATTGCTGGGTAACCAGAATAATTCACCAGCTCACCACTCAGGTGCCGAAGAGGAAAAAAAGCCAACTAGTAGGGGACGCCCGGGTTTGAACCAGGGACCTCTCGATCTGCAGTCGAATGCTCTACCACTGAGCTATATCCCCAGCCAAGGACGGAATCCACGCACAGGGTATATAACATCAACGCGTGAGAGAGCAACTTAACTTAAAAAATGTACACTTCCCGCACCGGGAATCGAACCCGGGACGCCTGGGTGAAAACCAGAAATCCTAACCACTAGACCATGCGGGACACATTCGCACCACTAAGTAATTTAGATGTCATGCTTTTTCTGACAATTTGAACTAGCTCTGTCTTTCTGTTCGTGTCAAAAACACCTTTTTGCGTCCGCTGCGAGTAGGATTCGAACCTACGCGGGAAGATCCCATTTGATTTCTAGTCAAACGCTTTAACCACTCCGACATCGCAGCCTGACAAACCGCTGGCCATTGCCACAAGGCCGACCAGAAAGCACAACATTACTGCTAAAGGCACTGCCCGGATTTGAACCGGGGATCTCCTGTTTACTAGACAGGCGCTTTAACCGCTAAGCCACAGCGCCTGCCTGTTGGGAGATTTTGAAAATCTCAATATCACACGTCTGAAATGCCGTTAAGGCTACTAACACACCGGGACGTGATACACTGTCACTCGGAAATTTTGGAAGTGAGTAGTAACGCATTGGTGGTTCAGTGGTAGAATTCTCGCCTGCCACGCGGGAGACCGGGGTTCGATTCCCCCGCCAATGCATCGTGTTTTACCTACACCAGAAAATACCCTCCGTAAAAAAGAAAGGAAGGAAAATAAATAAAAAAACATAGCTGAGGAAAAGTGCTATGGCTGCTTGCATTCTCCACCTCAAACCGCCCTGCTGGGCAGTGATAAAATGCCGAGACCCGGGATTGAACCAGGGACCTTCAGATCTTCAGTCTGACGCTCTCCCAACTGAGCTATCTCGGCCATGATCAATTCTATCACATGGCAAAGGTCTGTACGTTGTGATAGACACTTGACCAGATCAAAAAGAATGTTTGAAGATTCGCTGCGAGTAGGGTTCGAACCTACGCGGGAAGATCCCATTAGATTTCAAGTCTAACGCCTTAACCACTCGGCCATCGCAGCAGAAATTGCTGGGTAACCAGAATAATTCACCAGCTCACCACTCAGGTGCCGAAGAGGACAAAAAGCCAACTAGTAGGGGACACCCGGGTTTGAACCAGGGACCTCTCGATCTGCAGTCGAATGCTCTACCACTGAGCTATATCCCCAGCCAAGGACGGAATCCACGCACAGGGTATATAACATCAACGCGTGAGAGAGCAACTTAACTTAAAAAATGTACACTTCCCGCACCGGGAATCGAACCCGGGCCGCCTGGGTGAAAACCAGAAATCCTAACCACTAGACCATGCGGGACACATTCGCACCACTAAGTAATTTAGATGTCATGCTTTTTCTGACAATTTGAACTAGCTCTGTCTTTCTGTTCGTGTCAAAAACACCTTTTTGCGTCCGTTGCGAGTAGGATTCGAACCTACGCGGGAAGATCCCATTTGATTTCTAGTCAAACGCCTTAACCACTCGGCCATCGCAGCCTGACAAACCGCTGGCCATTGCCACAAGGCCGACCAGAAAGCACAACATTACTGCTAAAGGCAATGCCCGGATTTGAATCGGGGATCTCCTGTTTACTAGACAGGCGCTTTAACCGCTAAGCCACAGCGCCTGCCTGTTGGGAGATTTTGAAAATCTCAATATCACACGTCTGAAATGCCGTTAAGGCTAATAACACACCGGGACGTGATACACTGTCACTCGGAAATTTTGGAAGTGAGTAGTAACGCATTGGTGGTTCAGTGGTAGAATTCTCGCCTGTCACGCGGGAGACCGGGGTTCCATTCCCCCGCCAATGCATCGTGTTTTACCTACACCAGAAAATACCCTCCGTAAAAAAGAAAGGAAGGAAAATAAATAAAAAAACATAGCTGAGGAAAAGTGCTACGGCTGCTTGCATTCACCACCTCAAACCGCCCTGATGGGCAGTGATAAAATGCCGAGACCCGGGATTGAACCAGGGACCTTCAGATCTTCAGTCAGACGCTCTCCCAACTGAGCTATCTCGGCCATGATCAATTCTATCACATGGCAAAGGTCTGTACGTTGTGATATACACTTGACCAGATCAAAAAGAATGTTTGAAGATTCGCTGCGAGTAGGGTTCGAACCTACGCGGGAAGATCCCATTAGATTTCAAGTCTAACGCCTTAACCACTCGGCCATCGCAGCAGAAATTGCTGGGTAACCAGAATAATTCACCAGCTCACCACTCAGGTGCCGAAGAGGACAAAAAGCCAACTAGTAGGGGACACCCGGGTTTGAACCAGGGACCTCTCGATCTGCAGTCGAATGCTCTACCACTGAGCTATATCCCCAGCCAAGGACGGAATCCACGCACAGGGTATATAACATCAACGCGTGAGAGAGCAACTTAACTTAAAAAATGTACACTTCCCGCACCGGGAATCGAACCCGGGCCGCCTGGGTGAAAACCAGAAATCCTAACCACTAGACCATGCGGGACACATTCGCACCACTAAGTAATTTAGATGTCATGCTTTTTCTGACAATTTGAACTAGCTCTGTCTTTCTGTTCGTGTCAAAAACACCTTTTTGCGTCCGCTGCGAGTAGGATTCGAACCTACGCGGGAAGATCCCATTTGATTTCTAGTCAAACGCCTTAACCACTCGGCCATCGCAGCCTGAAAAACCGCTGGCCATTGCCACAAGGCCGACCAGAAAGCACAACATTACTGCTAAAGGCACTGCCCGGATTTGAACCGGGGATCTCCTGTTTACTAGACAGGCGCTTTAATCGCTAAGCCACCGCGCCTGCCTGGTGGGAGATTTTGAAAATCTCAATATCACACGTCTGAAATGCCGTTAAGGCTACTAACACACCGGGACGTGATACACTGTCACTCGGAAATTTTGGAAGTGAGTAGTAACGCATTGGTGGTTCAGTGGTAGAATTCTCGCCTGCCACGCGGGAGACCGGGGTTCGATTCCCCCGCCAATGCATCGTGTTTTACCTACACCAGAAAATACCCTCCGTAAAAAAGAAAGGAAGGAAAATAAATAAAAAAACATAGCTGAGGAAAAGTGCTACGGCTGCTTGCATTCACCACCTCAAACCGCCCTGCTGGGCAGTGATAAAATGCCGAGACCCGGGATTGAACCAGGGACCTTCAGATCTTCAGTCTGACGCTCTCCCAACTGAGCTATCTCGGCCATGATCAATTCTATCACATGGCAAAGGTCTGTACGTTGTGATAGACACTTTACCAGATCAAAAAGAATGTTTGAAGATTCGCTGCGAGTAGGGTTCGAACCTACGCGGGAAGATCCCATCAGATTTCAAGTCTAACGCCTTAACCACTCGGCCATCGCAGCAGAAACTGCTGGGTAACCAGAATAATTCACCAGCTCACCACTCAGGTGCCGAAGAGGACAAAAAGCCAACTAGTAGGGGACACCCGGGTTTGAACCAGGGACCTCTCGATCTGCAGTCGAATGCTCTACCACTGAGCTATATCCCCAGCCAAGGACGGAATCCACGCACAGGGTATATAACATCAACGCGTGAGAGAGCAACTTAACTTAAAAAATGTACACTTCCCGCACCGGGAATCGAACCCGGGCCGCCTGGGTGAAAACCAGAAATCCTAACCACTAGACCATGCGGGACACATTCGCACCACTAAGTAATTTAGATGTCATGCTTTTTCTGACAATTTGAACTAGCTCTGTCTTTCTGTTCGTGTCAAAAACACCTTTTTGCGTCCGCTGCGAGTAGGATTCGAACCTACGCGGGAAGATCCCATTTGATTTCTAGTCAAACGCCTTAACCACTCGGCCATCGCAGCCTGACAAACCGCTGGCCATTGCCACAAGGCCGACCAGAAAGCACAACATTACTGCTAAAGGCACTGCCCGGATTTGAACCGGGGATCTCCTGTTTACTAGACAGGCGCTTTAACCGCTAAGCCACAGCGCCTGCCTGTTGGGAGATTTTGAAAATCTCAATATCACACGTCTGAAATGCCGTTAAGGCTACTAACACACCGGGACGTGATACACTGTCACTCGGAAATTTTGGAAATGAGTAGTAACGCATTGGTGGTTCAGTGGTAGAATTCTCGCCTGCCACGCGGGAGACCGGGGTTCGATTCCCCCGCCAATGCATCGTGTTTTACCTACACCAGAAAATACCCTCCGTAAAAAAGAAAGGAAGGAAAATAAATAAAAAAACATAGCTGAGGAAAAGTGCTACGGCTGCTTGCATTCACCACCTCAAACCGCCCTGCTGGGCAGTGATAAAATGCCGAGACCCGGGATTGAACCAGGGACCTTCAGATCTTCAGTCTGACGCTCTCCCAACTGAGCTATCTCGGCCATGATCAATTCTATCACATGGCAAAGGTCTGTACGTTGTGATAGACACTTGACCAGATCAAAAAGAATGTTTGAAGATTCGCTGCGAGTAGGGTTCGAACCTACGCGGGAAGATCCCATTAGATTTCAAGTCTAACGCCTTAACCACTCGGCCATCGCAGCAGAAATTGCTGGGTAACCAGAATAATTCACCAGCTCACCACTCAGGTGCCGAAGAGGACAAAAAGCCAACTAGTAGGGGACACCCGGGTTTGAACCAGGGACCTCTCGATCTGCAGTCGAATGCTCTACCACTGAGCTATATCCCCAGCCAAGGACGGAATCCACGCACAGGGTATATAACATCAACGCGTGAGAGAGCAACTTAACTTAAAAAATGTACACTTCCCGCACCGGGAATCGAACCCGGGCCGCCTGGGTGAAAACCAGAAATCCTAACCACTAGACCATGCGGGACACATTCGCACCACTAAGTAATTTAGATGTCATGCTTTTTCTGACACTTTGAACTAGCTCTGTCTTTCTGTTCGTGTCAAAAACACCTTTTTGCGTCCGCTGCGAGTAGGATTCGAACCTACGCGGGAAGATCCCATTTGATTTCTAGTCAAACGCCTTAACCACTCGGCCATCGCAGCCTGACAAACCGCTGGCCATTGCCACAAGGCCGACCAGAAAGCACAACATTACTGCTAAAGGCACTGCCCGGATTTGAACCGGGGATCTGCTGTTTACTAGACAGGCGCTTTAACCGCTAAGCCACAGCGCCTGCCTGTTGGGAGATTTTGAAAATCTCAATATCACACGTCTGAAATGCTGTTAAGGCTACTAACACACCGGGACGTGATACACTGTCACTCGGAAATTTTGGAAGTGAGTAGTAACGCATTGGTGGTTCAGTGGTAGAATTCTCGCCTGCCACGCGGGAGACCGGGGTTCGATTCCCCCGCCAATGCATCGTGTTTTACCTACACCAGAAAATACCCTCCGTAAAAAAGAAAGGAAGGAAAATAAATAAAAAAACATAGCTGAGGAAAAGTGCTACGGCTGCTTGCATTCACCACCTCAAACCGCCCTGCTGGGCAGTGATAAAATGCCGAGACCTGGGATTGAACCAGGGACCTTCAGATATTCAGTCTGATGCTCTCCCAACTGAGCTATCTCGGCCATGATCAATTCTATCACATGGCAAAGGTCTGTACGTTGTGATAGACACTTGACCAGATCAAAAAGAATGTTTGAAGATTCGCTGCGAGTAGGGTTCGAACCTACGCGGGAAGATCCCATTAGATTTCAAGTCTAACGCCTTAACCACTCGGCCATCGCAGCAGAAATTGCTGGGTAACCAGAATAATTCACCAGCTCACCACTCAGGTGCCGAAGAGGACAAAAAGCCAACTAGTAGGGGACACCCGGGTTTGAACCAAGGACCTCTCGATCTGCAGTCGAATGCTCTACCACTGAGCTATATCCCCAGCCAAGGACGGAATCCACGCACAGGGTATTTAACATCAACGCGTGAGAGAGCAACTTAACTTAAAGAATGTACACTTCCCGCACCGGGAATCGAACCCGGGCCACCTGGGTGAAAACCAGAAATCCTAACCACTAGACCATGCGGGACACATTCGCACCACTAAGTAATTTAGATGTCATGCTTTTTCTGACAATTTGAACTAGCTCTGTCTTTCTGTTCGTGTCAAAAACACCTTTTTGCGTCCGCTGCGAGTAGGATTCGAACCTACGCGGGAAGATCCCATTTGATTTCTAGTCAAACGCCTTAACCACTCGGCCATCGCAGCCTGACAAACCGCTGGCCATTGCCACAAGGCCGACCAGAAAGCACAACATTACTGCTAAAGGCACTGCCCGGATTTGAACCGGGGATCTCCTGTTTACTAGACAGGCGCTTTAACCGCTAAGCCACAGCGCCTGCCTGTTGGGAGATTTTGAAAATCTCAATTTCACACGTCTGAAATGCCGTTAAGGCTACTAACACACCGGGACGTGATACACTGTCACTCGGAAATTTTGGAAATGAGTAGTAACGCATTGGTGGTTCAGTGGTAGAATACTCGCCTGCCACGCGGGAGACCGGGGTTCGATTCCCCCGCCAATGCATCGTGTTTTACCTACACCAGAAAATACCCTCCGTAAAAAAGAAAGGAAGGAAAATAAATAAAAAAACATAGCTGAGGAAAAGTGCTACGGCTGCTTGCATTCACCACCTCAAACCGCCCTGCTGGGCAGTGATAAAATGCCGAGACCCGGGATTGAACCAGGGACCTTCAGATCTTCAGTCTGACGCTCTCCCAACTGAGCTATCTCGGCCATGATCAATTCTATCACATGGCAAAGGTCTGTACGTTGTGATGGACACTTGACCAGATCAAAAAGAATGTTTGAAGATTCGCTGCGAGTAGGGTTCGAACCTACGCGGGAAGATCCCATTAGATTTCAAGTCTAACGCCTTAACCACTCGGCCATCGCAGCAGAAATTGCTGGGTAACCAGAATAATTCACCAGCTCACCACTCAGGTGCCGAAGAGGACAAAAAGCCAACTAGTAGGGGACACCCGGGTTTGAACCAGGGACCTCTCGATCTGCAGTCGAATGCTCTACCACTGAGCTATATCCCCAGCCAAGGACGGAATCCACGCACAGGGTATATAACATCAACGCGTGAGAGAGCAACTTAACTTAAAAAATGTACACTTCCGGCACCGGGAATCGAACCCGGGCCGCCTGGGTGAAAACCAGAAATCCTAACCACTAGACCATGCGGGACACATTCGCACCACTAAGTAATTTAGATGTCATGCTTTTTCTGACAATTTGAACTAGCTCTGTCTTTCTGTTCGTGTCAAAAACACCTTTTTGCGTCCGCTGCGAGTAGGATTCGAACCTACGCGGGAAGATCCCATTTGATTTCTAGTCAAACGCCTTAACCACTCGGCCATCGTAGCCTGACAAACCGCTGGCCATTGCCACAAGGCCGACCAGAAAGCACAACATTACTGCTAAAGGCACTGCCCGGATTTGAACCGGGGATCTCCTGTTTACTAGACAGGCGCTTTAACCGCTAAGCCACAGCGCCTGCCTGTTGGCAGATTTTGAAAATCTCAATATCACACGTCTGAAATGCCGTTAAGGCTACTAACACACCGGGACGTGATACACTGTCACTCGGAAATTTTGGAAATGAGTAGTAACGCATTGGTGGTTCAGTGGTAGAATTCTCGCCTGCCACGCGGGAGACCGGGGTTCGATTCCCCCGCCAATGCATCGTGTTTTACCTACACCAGAAAATACCCTCCGTAAAAAAGAAAGGAAGGAAAATAAATAAAAAAACATAGCTGAGGAAAAGTGCTACGGCTGCTTGCATTCACCACCTCAAACCGCCCTGCTGGGCAGTGATAAAATGCCGAGACCCGGGATTGAACCAGGGACCTTCAGATCTTCAGTCTGACGCTCTCCCAACTGAGCTATCTCGGCCATGATCAATTCTATCACATGGCAAAGGTCTGTACGTTGTGATAGACACTTGACCAGATCAAAAAGAATGTTTGAAGATTCGCTGCGAGTAGGGTTCGAACCTACGCGGGAAGATCCCATTAGATTTCAAGTCTAACGCCTTAACCACTCGGCCATCGCAGCAGAAATTGCTGGGTAACCAGAATAATTCACCAGCTCACCACTCAGGTGCCAAAGAGGACAAAAAGCCAACTAGTAGGGGACGCCCGGGTTTGAACCAGGGACCTCTCGATCTGCAGTCGAATGCTCTACCACTGAGCTATATCCCCAGCCAAGGACGGAATCCACGCACAGGGTATATAACATCAACGCGTGAGAGAGCAACTTAACTTAACAAATGTACACTTCCCGCACCGGGAATCGAACCCGGGCCGCCTGGGTGAAAACCAGAAATCCTAACCACTAGACCATGCGGGACACATTCGCACCACTAAGTAATTTAGATGTCATGCTTTTTCTGACAATTTGAACTAGCTCTGTCTTTCTGTTCGTGTCAAAAACACCTTTTTGCGTCCGCTGCGAGTAGGATTCGAACCTACGCGGGGAGATCCCATTTGATTTCTAGTCAAACGCCTTAACCACTCGGCCATCGCAGCCTGACAAACCGCTGGCCATTGCCACAAGGCCGACCAGAAAGCACAACATTACTGCTAAAGGCACTGCCCGGATTTGAACCGGGGATCTCCTGTTTACTAGACAGGCGCTTTAACCGCTAAGCCACAGCGCCTGCCTGTTGGGAGATTTTGAAAATCTCAATATCACACGTCTGAAATGCCGTTAAGGCTACTAACACACCGGGACGTGATACACTGTCACTCGGAAATTTTGGAAATGAGTAGTAACGCATTGGTGGTTCAGTGGTAGAATTCTCGCCTGCCACGCGGGAGACCGGGGTTCGATTCCCCCGCCAATGCATCGTGTTTTACCTACACCAGAAAATACCCTCCGTAAAAAAGAAAGGAAGGAAAATAAATAAAAAAACATAGCTGAGGAAAAGTGCTACGGCTGCTTGCATTTACCACCTCAAACCGCCCTGCTGGGCAGTGATAAAATGCCGAGACCCGGGATTGAACCAGGGACCTTCAGATCTTCAGTCTGACGCTCTCCCAACTGAGCTATCTCGGCCATGATCAATTCTATCACATGGCAAAGGTCTGTACGTTGTGATAGACACTTGACCAGATCAAAAAGAATGTTTGAAGATTCGCTGCGAGTAGGGTTCGAACCTACGCGGGAAGATCCCATTAGATTTCAAGTCTAACGCCTTAACCACTCGGCCATCGCAGCAGAAATTGCTGGGTAACCAGAATAATTCACCAGCTCACCACTCAGGTGCCGAAGAGGACAAAAAGCCAACTAGTAGGGGACACCCGGGTTTGAACCAGGGACCTCTCGATCTGCAGTCGAATGCTCTACCACTGAGCTATATCCCCAGCCAAGGACGGAATCCACGCACAGGGTATATAACATCAACGCGTGAGAGAGCAAATTAACTTAAAAAATGTACACTTCCCGCACCGGGAATCGAACCCGGGCCGCCTGGGTGAAAACCAGAAATCCTAACCACTAGACCATGCGGGACACATTCGCACCACTAAGTAATTTAGATGTCATGCTTTTTCTGACAATTTGAACTAGCTCTGTCTTTCTGTTCGTGTCAAAAACACCATTTTGCGTCCGCTGCGAGTAGGATTCGAACCTACGCGGGAAGATCCCATTTGATTTCTAGTCAAACGCCTTAACCACTCGGCCATCGCAGCCTGACAAACCGCTGGCCATTGCCACAAGGCCGACCAGAAAGCACAACATTACTGCTAAAGGCACTGCCCGGATTTGAACCGGGGATCTCCTGTTTACTAGACAGGCGCTTTAACCGCTAAGCCACAGCGCCTGCCTGTTGGGAGATTTTGAAAATCTCAATATCACACGTCTGAAATGCCGTTAAGGCTACTAACACACCGGGACGTGATACACTGTCACTCGGAAATTTTGGAAATGAGTATTAACGCATTGGTGGTTCAGTGGTAGAATTCTCGCCTGCCACGCGGGAGACCGGGGTTCGATTCCCCCGCCAATGCATCGTGTTTTACCTACACCAGAAAATACCCTCCGTAAAAAAGAAAGGAAGGAAAATAAATAAAAAAACATAGCTGAGGAAAAGTGCTACGGCTGCTTGCATTCACCACCTCAAACCGCCCTGCTGGGCAGTGATAAAATGCCGAGACCCGGGATTGAACCAGGGACCTTCAGATCTTCAGTCTGACGCTCTCCCAACTGAGCTATCTCGGCCATGATCAATTCTATCACATGGCAAAGGTCTGTACGTTGTGATAGACACTTGACCAGATCAAAAAGAATGTTTGAAGATTCGCTGCGAGTAGGGTTCGAACCTACGCGGGAAGATCCCATTAGATTTCAAGTCTAACGCCTTAACCACTCGGCCATCGCAGCAGAAATTGCTGGGTAACCAGAATAATTCACCAGCTCACCACTCAGGTGCCGAAGAGGACAAAAAGCCAACTAGTAGGGGACACCCGGGTTTGAACCAGGGACCTCTCGATCTGCAGTCGAATGCTCTACCACTGAGCTATATCCCCAGCCAAGGACGGAATCCACGCACAGGGTATATAACATCAACGCGTGAGAGAGCAACTTAACTTAAAAAATGTACACTTCCCGCACCGGGAATCGAACCCGGGCCGCCTGGGTGAAAACCAGAAATCCTAACCACTAGACCATGCGGGACACATTCGCACCACTAAGTAATTTAGATGTCATGCTTTTTCTGACAATTTGAACTAGCTCTGTCTTTCTGTTCGTGTCAAAAACACCTTTTTGCGTCCGCTGCGAGTAGGATTCGAACCTACGCGGGAAGATCCCATTTGATTTCTAGTCAAACGCCTTAACCACTCGGCCATCGCAGCCTGACAAACCGCTGGCCATTGCCACAAGGCCGACCAGAAAGCACAACATTACTGCTAAAGGCACTGCCCGGATTTGAACCGGGGATCTCCTGTCTACTAGACAGGCGCTTTAACCGCTAAGCCACAGCGCCTGCCTGTTGGGAGATTTTGAAATTCTCAATATCACACGTCTGAAATGCCGTTAAGGCTACTAACACACCGGGACGTGATACACTGTCACTCGGAAATTTTGGAAATGAGTAGTAACGCATTGGTGGTTCAGTGGTAGAACTCTCGCCTGCCACGCGGGAGACCGGGGTTCGATTCCCCCGCCAATGCATCGTGTTTTACCTACACCAGAAAATACCCTCCGTAAAAAAGAAAGGAAGGAAAATAAATAAAAAAACATAGCTGAGGAAAAGTGCTACGGCTGCTTGCATTCACCACCTCAAACCGCCCTGCTGGGCAGTGATAAAATGCCGAGACCCGGGATTGAACCAGGGACCTTCAGATCTTCAGTCTGACGCTCTCCCAACTGAGCTATCTCGGCCATGATCAATTCTATCACATGGCAAAGGTCTGTACGTTGTGATAGACACTTGACCAGATCAAAAAGAATGTTTGAAGATTCGCTGCGAGTAGGGTTCGAACCTACGCGTGAAGATCCCATTAGATTTCAAGTCTAACGCCTTAACCACTCGGCCATCGCAGCAGAAATTGCTGGGTAACCAGAATAATTCACCAGCTCACCACTCAGGTGCCGAAGAGGACAAAAAGCCAACTAGTAGGGGACACCCGGGTTTGAACCAGGGACCTCTCGATCTGCAGTCGAATGCTCTACCACTGAGCTATATCCCCAGCCACGGACGGAATCCACGCACAGGGTATATAACATCAACGCGTGAGAGAGCAACTTAACTTAAAAAATGTACACTTCCCGCACCGGGAATCGAACCCGGGCCGCCTGGGTGAAAACCAGAAATCCTAACCACTAGACCATGCGGGACACATTCGCACCACTAAGTAATTTAGATGTCATGCTTTTTCTGACAATTTGAACTAGCTCTGTCTTTCTGTTCGTGTCAAAAACACCTTTTTGCGTCCGCTGCGAGTAGGATTCGAACCTACGCGGGAAGATCCCATTTGATTTCTAGTCAAACGCCTTAACCACTCGGCCATCGCAGCCTGACAAACCGCTGGCCATTGCCACAAGGCCGACCAGAAAGCACAACATTACTGCTAAAGGCACTGCCCGGATTTGAACCGGGGATCTCCTGTTTACTAGACAGGCGCTTTAACCGCTAAGCCACAGCGCCTGCCTGTTGGGAGATTTTGAAAATCTCAATATCACACGTCTGAAATGCCGTTAAGGCTACTAACACACCGGGACGTGATACACTGTCACTCGGAAATTTTGGAAATGAGTAGTAACGCATTGGTGGTTCAGTGGTAGAATTCTCGCCTGCCACGCGGGAGACCGGGGTTCGATTCCCCCGCCAATGCATCGTGTTTTACCTACACCAGAAAATACCCTCCGTAAAAAAGAAAGGAAGGAAAATAAATAAAAAAACATAGCTGAGGAAAAGTGCTACGGCTGCTTGCATTCACCACCTCAAACCGCCCTGCTGGGCAGTGATAAAATGCCGAGACCCGGGATTGAACCAGGGACCTTCAGATCTTCAGTCTGACGCTCTCCCAACTGAGCTATCTCGGCCATGATCAATTCTATCACATGGCAAAGGTCTGTACGTTGTGATAGACACTTGACCAGATCAAAAAGAATGTTTGAAGATTCGCTGCGAGTAGGGTTCGAACCTACGCGGGAAGATCCCATTAGATTTCAAGTCTAACGCCTTAACCACTCGGCCATCGCAGCAGAAATTGCTGGGTAACCAGAATAATTCACCAGCTCACCACTCAGGTGCCGAAGAGGACAAAAAGCCAACTAGTAGGGGACACCCGGGTTTGAACCAGGGACCTCTCGATCTGCAGTCGAATGCTCTACCACTGAGCTATATCCCCAGCCAAGGACGGAATCCACGCACAGGGTATATAACATCAACGCGTGAGAGAGCAACTTAACTTAAAAAATGTACACTTCCCGCACCGGGAATCGAACCTGGGCCGCCTGGGTGAAAACCAGAAATCCTAACCACTAGACCATGCGGGACACATTCGCACCACTAAGTAATTTAGATGTCATGCTTTTTCTGACAATTTGAACTAGCTCTGTCTTTCTGTTCGTGTCAAAAACACCTTTTTGCGTCCGCTGCGAGTAGGATTCGAACCTACGCGGGAAGATCCCATTTGATTTCTAGTCAAACGCCTTAACCACTCGGCCATCGCAGCCTGACAAACCGCTGGCCATTGCCACAAGGCCGACCAGAAAGCACAACATTACTGCTAAAGGCACTGCCCGGATTTGAACCGGGGATCTCCTGTCTACTAGACAGGCGCTTTAACCGCTAAGCCACAGCGCCTGCCTGTTGGGAGATTTTGAAATTCTCAATATCACACGTCTGAAATGCCGTTAAGGCTACTAACACACCGGGACGTGATACACTGTCACTCGGAAATTTTGGAAATGAGTAGTAACGCATTGGTGGTTCAGTGGTAGAACTCTCGCCTGCCACGCGGGAGACCGGGGTTCGATTCCCCCGCCAATGCATCGTGTTTTACCTACACCAGAAAATACCCTCCGTAAAAAAGAAAGGAAGGAAAATAAATAAAAAAACATAGCTGAGGAAAAGTGCTACGGCTGCTTGCATTCACCACCTCAAACCGCCCTGCTGGGCAGTGATAAAATGCCGAGACCCGGGATTGAACCAGGGACCTTCAGATCTTCAGTCTGACGCTCTCCCAACTGAGCTATCTCGGCCATGATCAATTCTATCACATGGCAAAGGTCTGTACGTTGTGATAGACACTTGACCAGATCAAAAAGAATGTTTGAAGATTCGCTGCGAGTAGGGTTCGAACCTACGCGGGAAGATCCCATTAGATTTCAAGTCTAACGCCTTAACCACTCGGCCATCGCAGCAGAAATTGCTGGGTAACCAGAATAATTCACCAGCTCACCACTCAGGTGCCGAAGAGGACAAAAAGCCAACTAGTAGGGGACACCCGGGTTTGAACCAGGGACCTCTCGATCTGCAGTCGAATGCTCTACCACTGAGCTATATCCCCAGCCACGGACGGAATCCACGCACAGGGTATATAACATCAACGCGTGAGAGAGCAACTTAACTTAAAAAATGTACACTTCCCGCACCGGGAATCGAACCCGGGCCGCCTGGGTGAAAACCAGAAATCCTAACCACTAGACCATGCGGGACACATTCGCACCACGAAGTAATTTAGATGTCATGCTTTTTCTGACAATTTGAACTAGCTCTGTCTTTCTGTTCGTGTCAAAAACACCTTTTTGCGTCCGCTGCGAGTAGGATTCGAACCTACGCGGGAAGATCCCATTTGATTTCTAGTCAAACGCCTTAACCACTCGGCCATCGCAGCCTGACAAACCGCTGGCCATTGCCACAAGGCCGACCAGAAAGCACAACATTACTGCTAAAGGCACTGCTCGGATTTGAACCGGGGATCTCCTGTTTACTAGACAGGCGCTTTAACCGCTAAGCCACAGCGCCTGCCTGTTGGGAGATTTTGAAAATCTCAATATCACACGTCTGAAATGCCGTTAAGGCTACTAACACACCGGGACGTGATACACTGTCACTCGGAAATTTTGGAAATGAGTAGTAACGCATTGGTGGTTCAGTGGTAGAATTCTCGCCTGCCACGCGGGAGACCGGGGTTCGATTCCCCCGCCAATGCATCGTGTTTTACCTACACCAGAAAAGACCCTCCGTAAAAAAGAAAGGAAGGAAAATAAATAAAAAAACATAGCTGAGGAAAAGTGCTACGGCTGCTTGCATTCACCACCTCAAACCGCCCTGCTGGGCAGTGATAAAATGCCGAGACCCGGGATTGAACCAGGGACCTTCAGATCTTCAGTCTGACGCTCTCCCAACTGAGCTATCTCGGCCATGATCAATTCTATCACATGGCAAAGGTGTGTACGTTGTGATAGACACTTGACCAGATCAAAAAGAATGTTTGAAGATTCGCTGCGAGTAGGGTTCGAACCTACGCGGGAAGATCCCATTAGATTTCAAGTCTAACGCCTTAACCACTCGGCCATCGCAGCAGAAATTGTTGGGTAACCAGAATAATTCACCAGCTCACCACTCAGGTGCCGAAGAGGACAAAAAGCCAACTAGTAGGGGACGCCCGGGTTTGAACCAGGGACCTCTCGATCTGCAGTCGAATGCTCTACCACTGAGCTATATCCCCAGCCAAGCCCGGAATCCACGCACAGGGTATATAACATCAACGCGTGAGAGAGCAACTTAACTTAAAAAATGTACACTTCCCGCACTGGGAATCGAACCCGGGCCGCCTGGGTGAAAACCAGAAATCCTAACCACTAGACCATGCGGGACACATTCGCACCACTAAGTAATTTAGATGTCATGCTTTTTCTGACAATTTGAACTAGCTCTGTCTTTCTGTTCGTGTCAAAAACACCTTTTTGCGTCCGCTGCGAGTAGGATTCGAACCTACGGGGGAAGATCCCATTTGATTTCTAGTCAAACGCCTTAACCACTCGGCTATCGCAGCCTGACAAACCGCTGGCCATTGCCACAAGGCCGACCAGAAAGCACAACATTACTGCTAAAGGCACTGCCCGGATTTGAACCGGGGATCTCCTGTTTACTAGACAGGCGCTTTAACCACTAAGCCACAGCGCCTGCCTGTTGGGAGATTTTGAAAATCTCAATATCACACGTCTGAAATGCCGTTAAGGCTACTAACACACCGAGACGTGATACACTGTCACTCGGAAATTTTGGAAATGAGTAGTAACGCATTGGTGGTTCAGTGGTAGAATTCTCGCCTGCCACGCGGGAGACCGGGGTTCGATTCCCCCGCCAATGCATCGTGTTTTACCTACACCAGAAAATACCCTCCGTAAAAAAGAAAGGAAGGAAAATAAATAAAAAAACATAGCTGAGGAAAAGTGCTACGGCTGCTTGCATTCACCACCTCAAACCGCCCTGCTGGGCAGTGATAAAATGCCGAGACCCGGGATTGAACCAGGGACCTTCAGATCTTCAGTCTGACGCTCTCCCAACTGAGCTATCTGGGCCATGATCAATTCTATCACATGGCAAAGGTCTGTACGTTGTGATAGACACTTGACCAGATCAAAAAGGATGTTTGAAGATTCGTTGCGAGTAGGGTTCAAACCTACGCGGGAAGATCCCATTAGATTTCAAGTCTAACGCCTTAACCACTCGGCCATCGCAGCAGAAATTGCTGGGTAACCAGAATAATTCACCAGCTCACCACTCAGGTGCCGAAGAGGACAAAAAGCCAACTAGTAGGGGACACCCGGGTTTGAACCAGGGACCTCTCGATCTGCAGTCGAATGCTCTACCACTGAGCTATATCCCCAGCCAAGGACGGAATCCATGCACAGGGTATATAACATCAACGCGTGAGAGAGCAACTTAACTTAAAAAATGTACACTTCCCGCACCGGGAATCGAACCCGGGCCGCCTGGGTGAAAACCAGAAATCCTAACCACTAGACCATGCGGGACACATTCGCACCACTAAGTAATTTAGATGTCATGCTTTTTCTGACAATTTGAACTAGCTCTGTCTTTCTGTTCGTGTCAAAAACACCTTTTTGCGTCTGCTGCGAGTAGGATTCGAACCTACGCGGGAAGATCCCATTTGATTTCTAGTCAAACGCCTTAACCACTCGGCCATCGCAGCCTGACAAACCGCTGGCCATTGCCACAAGGCCGACCAGAAAGCACAACATTACTGTTAAAGGCATTGCCCGGATTTGAACCGGGGATCTCCTGTTTACTAGACAGGCGCTTTAACCGCTAAGCCACAACGCCTGCCTGTTGCGAGATTTTGAAAATCTCAATATCACACGTCTGAAATGCCGTTAAGGCTACTAACACACCGGGACGTGATACACTGTCACTCGGAAAATTTGGAAATGAGTAGTAACGCATTGGTGGTTCAGTGGTAGAATTCTCACCTGCCACGCGGGAGACTGGGGTTCGATTCCCCCGCCAATGCATCGTGTTTTACCTACACCAGAAAATACCCTCTGTAAAAAAGAAAGGAAGGAAAATAAATAAAAAAACATAGCTGAGGAAAAGTGCTACGGCTGCTTGCATTCACCACCTCAAACCGCCCTGCTGGGCAGTGATAAAATGCCGAGACCCGGGATTGAACCAGGGACCTTCAGATCTTCAGTCTGACGCTCTCCCAACTGAGCTATCTCGGCCATGATCAATTCTATCACATGGCAAAGGTCTGTACGTTGTGATAGACACTTGACCAGATCAAAAAGAATGTTTGAAGATTCGCTGCGAGTAGGGTTCGAACCTACGCGGAAGATCCCATTAGATTTCAAGTCTAACGCCTTAACCACTCGGCCATCGCAGCAGAAATTGCTGGGTAACCAGAATAATTCACCAGCTCACCACTCAGGTGCCGAAGAGGACAAAAAGCCAACTAGTAGGGGACACTCGAGTTTGAACCAGGGACCTCTCGATCTGCTGTCGAATGCTCTACCACTGAGCTATATCCCCAGCCAAGGACGGAATCCACGCACAGGGTATATAACATCAACGCGTGAGAGAGCAACTTAACTTAAAAAATGTACACTTCCCGCACCGGGAATCGAACCCGGGCCGCCTGGGTGAAAACCAGAAATCCTAACCACTAGACCATGCGGGACACATTTGCACCACTAAGTAATTTAGATGTCATGCTTTTTCTGACAATTTGAACTAGCTCTGTCTTTCTGTTCGTGTCAAAAACACCTTTTTGCGTCCGCTGCGAGTAGGATTCGAACCTACGCGGGAAGATCCCATTTGATTTCTAGTCAAACGCCTTAACCACTCGGCCATCGCAGCCTGACAAACCGCTGGCCATTGCCACAAGGCCGACCAGAAAGCACAACAATACTGCTAAAGGCACTGCCCGAATTTGAACCGGGGATCTCCTGTTTACTAGACAGGCGCTTTAACCGCTAAGCCACAGCGCCTGCCTGTTGGGAGATTTTAAAAATCTCAATATCACACGTCTGAAATGCCGTTAAGGCTACTAACACACCGGGACGTGATACACTGTCACTCGGAAATTTTGGAAATGAGTAGTAACGCATTGGTGGTTCAGTGGTAGTATCTTCAGTCTGACGCTCTCCCAACTGAGCTATCTCGGCCATGATCAATTCTATCACGTGGCAAAGGTCTGTACGTTGTGACAGACACTTGACCAGATCAAAAAGAATGTTTGAAGATTCGCTGCGAGTAGGGTTCGAACCTACGCGGGAAGATCCCATTAGATTTCAAGTCTAACGCCTTAACCACTCGGCCATCGCAGCAGAAATTGCTGGGTAACCAGAATAATTCACCAGCTCACCACTCAGGTGCCGAAGAGGACAAAAAGCCAACTAGTAAGGGACACCCGGGTTTGAACCAGGGACCTCTCGATCTGCAGTCGAATGCTCTACCACTGAGCTATATCCCCAGCCAAGGACGGAATCCACGCACAGGGTATATAACATCAACGCGTGAGAGAGCAACTTAACTTAAAAAATGTACACTTCCCGCACTGGGAATCGAATCCGGGCCGCCTGGGTGAAAACCAGAAATCCTAACCACTAGACCATGCGGGACACATTCGCACCACTAAGTAATTTAGATGTCATGCTTTTTCTGACAATTTGAACTAGCTCTGTCTTTCTGTTCGTGTCAAAAACACCTTTTTGCGTCCGCTGCGAGTAGGATTCGAACCTACGCGGGAAGATCCCATTTGATTTCTAGTCAAACGCCTTAACCACTCGGCCATCGCAGCCTGACAAACCGCTGGCCATTGCCACAAGGCCGACCAGAAAGCACAACATTACTGCTAAAGGCACTGCCCGGATTTGAACCGGGGATCTCCTGTTTACTAGACAGGCGCTTTAACCGCTAAGCCACAGCGCCTGCCTGTTGGGAGATTTTGAAAATCTCAATATCACACGTCTGAAATGCCGTTAAGGCTACTAACACACCGGGACGTGATACACTGTCACTCGGAAATTTTGAAAATGAGTAGTAACGCATTGGTGGTTCAGTGGTAGAATTCTCGCCTGCCACGCGGGAGACCGGGGTTCGATTCCCCGCCAATGCATCGTGTTTTACCTACACCAGAAAATACCCTCCGTAAAAAAGAAAGGAAGGAAAATAAATAAAAAAACATAGCTGAGGAAAAGTGCTACGGCTGCTTGCATTCACCACCTCAAACCGCCCTGCTTGGCAGTGATAAAATGCCGAGACCCGGGATTGAACCAGGGACCTTCAGATCTTCAGTCTGACGCTCTCCCAACTGAGCTATCTCGGCCATGATCAATTCTATCACGTGGCAAAGGTCTGTACGTTGTGACAGACACTTGACCAGATCAAAAAGAATGTTTGAAGATTCGCTGCGAGTAGGGTTCGAACCTACGCGGGAAGATCCCATTAGATTTCAAGTCTAACGCCTTAACCACTCGGCCATCGCAGCAGAAATTGCTGGGTAACCAGAATAATTCACCAGCTCACCACTCAGGTGCCGAAGAGGACAAAAAGCCAACTAGTAGGGGACACCCGGGTTTGAACCAGGGACCTCTCGATCTGCAGTCGAATGCTCTACCACTGAGCTATATCCCCAGCCACGGACGGAATCCACGCACAGGGTATATAACATCAACGCGTGAGAGAGCAACTTAACTTAAAAAATGTACACTTCCCGCACCGGGAATCGAATCCGGGCCGCCTGGTTGAAAACCAGAAATCCTAACCACTAGACCATGCGGGACACATTCGCACCACTAAGTAATTTAGATGTCATGCTTTTTCTGACAATTTGAACTAGCTCTGTCTTTCTGTTCGTGTCAAAAACACCTTTTTGCGTCCGCTGCGAGTAGGATTCGAACCTACGCGGGAAGATCCCATTTGATTTCTAGTCAAACGCCTTAACCACTCGGCCATCGCAGCCTGACAAACCGCTGGCCATTGCCACAAGGCCGACCAGAAAGCACAACATTACTGCTAAAGGCACTGCCCGGATTTGAACCGGGGATCTCCTGTTTACTAGACAGGCGATTTAACCGCTAAGCCACAGCGCCTGCCTGTTGGGAGATTTTGAAAATCTCAATATCACACGTCGGAAATGCCGTTAAGGCTACTAACACACCGGGACGTGATACACTGTCACTCGGAAATTTTGGAAATGAGTAGTAACGCATTGGTGGTTCAGTGGTAGAATTCTCGCCTGCCACGCGGGTGACCGGGGTTCGATTACCCGCCAATGTATCGTGTTTTACCTACACCAGAAAATACCCTCCGTAAAAAAGAAAGGAAGGAAAATAAATAAAAAAACATAGCTGAGGAAAAGTGCTACGGCTGCTTGCATTCACCACCTCAAACCGCCCTGCTGGGCAGTGATAAAATGCCGAGACCCGGGATTGAACCAGGGACCTTCAGATCTTCAGTCTGACGCTCTCCCAACTGAGCTATCTCCGCCATGATCAATTCTATCACATGGCAAAGGTTTGTACGTTGTGATAGACACTTGACCAGATCAAAAAGAATGTTTGAAGATTCGCTGCGAGTAGGGTTCAAACCTACGCGGGAAGATCCCATTAGATTTCAAGTCTAACGCCTTAACCACTCGGCCATCGCAGCAGAAATTGCTGGGTAACCAGAATAATTCACCAGCTCACCACTCAGGTGCCGAAGAGGACAAAAAGCCAACTAGTAGGGGACACCTGGGTTTGAACCAGGGACCTCTCGATCTGCAGTCGAATGCTCTACCACTGAGCTATATCCCCAGCCAAGGACGGAATCCACGCACAGGGTATATAACATCAACGCGTGAGAGAGCAACTTAACTTAAAAAATGTACACTTCCCGCACCGGGAATCGAACCCGGGCCGCCTGGGTGAAAACCAGAAATCCTAACCACTAGACCATGCGGGACACATTCGCACCACTAAGTAATTTAGATGTCATG